>NC_135635.1:10335892-10940357 GCF_053574225.1 Canis aureus
GAAAGACAAATAGCAGGAGCAGTTTGTTTGAGAAATAACATTTATCACAATCTTGATGGCCTAAGATTCATGCTTGGATAGAGTTATCCAATCAGACGGCATTACCTAGACCCTGATCACTCTGCACTTTACAGAACTGCTTTTAGAGAATTAAAAAAAAAAAAATCACAGAATTGCTCTTATGCTTAAAAGTTACACTCTAAATTTTTATGAAAGTTTGTTTTAAGTTACAAGAATGTGAAATCCATTTCTGCCTTTGCTACTTCACTACCCAGCATCTCCCATACAAACCAAAGAAAAAAGAAATTATTTACCAGAATTTAGGGCAAGGGAACTCCAAAATTTAGTGCAAAGAAAGATTCCCTTGTGAAACATTCAATTTCCATCATTTCTGATATCCAAAGGTATATATCACCTTTCCCCTTTTGCCCAGGCTCCAAGGAAGCTTGAAACCAACCACATAACAAACCTTATGAAATCAAAACACATTTAATTCTCTCTTTTCTGTGGTCCTCATTTTCTATTCCTATTGTATTAAGCACATGTATATGTTTTATAAATCATTTCAATTCCATTTTGGAATAAAAATGATTTCTTGAGTAAGATTATTTCTTTATATTTATCATTAGAAATACAAGTCTTTTCATCAGAAATCTTTGGATTACTCTATTCATAGGTTTCTCCCATGTATAATGTATAATTCTCCAAAAATGTAGGATGCATTATACTTATTTTTTTAAACAATGGGATCATCTACACAAGTGGCACTGGGAGAGTATTCCAAAAAAAAATGGGATTCAATTTTCATAAATCCAAATATAATAACTCACCTCAACAAGATTCAGTGTTAAACCTAAAGATATTTTTCTAAATAGTATTAACTGTGATTTTTTTAAGATTTAATGAATTTATTCATGAGGGACACAGAGAGAAAGAGAGAGGCAGAGACACAGGCAGAGGGAGAAGCAGGCTCCATGCAGGGAGCCCGACGTGGGACTTGATCCCTGGTCTCTAGGATCACGCCCTGGGCTGAAGGCGGCACTAAACCGCTGAGCCACCTGGGCTGCCCTTAATTGTGATTTCTAACATGTTCCAAAATTCTTGCCACATTTCCGAAATTTGGGATTTTTGACTGACCTGAAACCATAAAAGTTTAGTGCTAATGTAGGAAAACCAACTCTCCCACGTTATTCCAATCATACAGCAAAGATCATTTGTGTTTCTGATAACATGCAATTTCCAGTTTGCAAGTCACCATCTTTGTTTGGGATAACTCCCATTACAAATTATAAATCATGAGGAAGTTTTATGCAGTTAACTCAATAGCAACAAAATTGTAATATTTATGGCTCATAATAATAAAATCAACCAACAAACTAGATTAAATTATGCGCTCACAGATTTATCACTCTTCCTCATACATGCTTTAATTGGGCAATAAGGTATTGTGCTTCCGGAGTCCACTAAGAAGAGAGTTTCCGTAATAAAATAAATGATAAATGAGGGAAGACTCACAAGTTAATGAAATGAAAGGGGCAATGAAAGGAATAGTGGCATTCTTTTTTAAAGATTTTATTTACTTATTCATGAGAGACACAAAGGAGAGAGAAGCAGAGGGAGAAAGGCTCCATGAAGGGAGCTCAATGTGGGACTCGATCCTGGGACTCCAGGATCATGCCCTGGGCCAAAGGCAGGCGCTCAACCACTGAGCCACCCAGGGATCTCAGGAATAGTGGCATTCTGTTCAATATTTTTATTTGGCATTTCATAAGAGAATTAACAAAAAAGAAACTGTTTAACTGATCTCACAAAATGATTCTGATTATTTTATAAACCATCTCAATTTCCATAACGAGAATTTCTGTGCTTGCAATTAACAATCCCATTCCTCCCCACGCAGACACCACCACCACCATGACCACCACCCACACAAGCTTGCACCTGAAAACTGTTAAACGTTTAAATGTGATCTCTTAAAAAAATGACTTATGTATTAATGCTAGTTATTTGGGAACAGGATGGAACATTCATCACATTCCAAGCCAATAAGAACAATGTTTGTGCTGGCATTAAATTTTAAATTCTTCTCCATAATGCTGCATGGCTGTCAGTTCCAGAGCACCCTGCTGTATATTCTTTATTGCAAGTAGACACAAGTGGGAGTTAGAGGGAAGACAACATCTGACAGGAGGCAGTCAGGAAAAGTGTCAAAGAGGACACAATGCTTGAGCTTGGATGTAAAGGAAAAAGAGAAATCAACAAGTTAACAAGAGGATTGAACATGATGCACAAGGTGGGGTGCGTATACAAAGACACAGAGGCATGAGAGAACCCAGCAGGTTCGAGAAGCTGCAAATAATTCTAAAAGTGTGTAATGTCAAGAGACCACGTTTGAAGTCAGGCAGGAGTAAGTAGATCATCAAGAGCTTTGGATACCAATCAAAGGAGCTTAGATTTTATTTTGTAGGTAATAGGAGCCATCTAGCCATGTAAAAAATATATTCCAGTAGCAAAATCCAAAATTAATGGAGAAGGACAGAACCATTAGGAGCAAATGGTTACCATTTTGTGAATAAAGGAAGACATAATGGCCATGAAGGGAGATGGAGACAGAAGGAAAAGATAAGTTTGGAGTTCATTAGAAAATTCAGTCAGGAATCCAGTTATCACCACTTAACACCAAGATTTGCAAAAGGCTATGATTCCTTCTCTAATATCCCATATAATTTCACAGATTTTCAGTAAGAAAAACAAGGAATAGAAGTGATAAAGCCAAACAGAAGTGTTAAAGCTAACTACATTATAGAATCTTTTCCTATAGTAAGCAAAATAAAAAAAAATAGGACATACTTTTGCACTATCAAAATAATTTGTACTCAACATACCACTTGAAATCCAGACCGATTTTTTTTCAAGGCTAATTTATTTATCCCAAGAGGAGAAATAAAAGTAAGCCATTAATGAAATGTGATTTTACTATAAAACATAAGATTTTATAATAGAGTAACAATAAAATGTAGAAATTACAGAGCCAAATGATCTGCCCTTATTATTAATACCAATCAATCAATCTCAATATAAGTAGATAACTTTTCTCCAAATTGGATATTTTGTCTAAATTTGCCTTACCTTTCTACACTGAGCAAATTTCTGGAATGGATTACAAACACATCTGGTCATTGCCTGTCATAGACATTTATTGTTTTGTCTGCCAGCACTCCTGAACCATTTTTGGAAACTGACCCTCTCCCACTCACCCCCCACCCTTAACATCTTTCATCTTTATGAATGTCATGCACAACAGCATGCCTGTTCAGTATTTGGTGGATGGCCCAACTAACACTCAGTTTCTAGATACCCTCTCTGCCATGACCTGTCTTTGCACTTTGCTTTGGCACTCATAAAGGCCACAATGTAGTTGGGAATCACCCACTAACGAATGGCTATCCTTCATTACAACACGGCATCTCACTACATCCATAAATCCTTTCCCTTTTCTTACTTCCATTTCACCTATTCAGTTTTATCCAAACCTCTAGTCCTTGCCTGCTCCTCCCACACCATCAATCTCTCTTACCTCCTTTCCATGCCCAGCCAGACCCTCTGTTAATCAAAACAATAACTTTTTTATTAGAATCCTGTATTTATTTTCCATCCTTTGTTTCCAATACAGCAAGCCTGAGCAGTCCCCACCCAGATGAATCACCCTCAAATTCAGTTCCAGGTGACTGAGCTCTCATAAAGAAAACTGCTTAGCAGTTCATATTGATGTCATTCCAATTTATAGTGGCTAACCCCAACAGCCCTATGTGATCAACAGTAACCCTTTTGTTTGTCCATAGTCAGCTATTATCTATGCTGTTCCAAATCTTAGCCACTTTTTTAAACCCCTTGCATCATCCAATCCATCCACCTTTATCTTTAGCTCTCCCTTCTTCATAGTGAAATAGAAAGCACCAGAATACCACTTACCTCTCTACCCCTTCACGACAATGTACCAATTAGAATACAAACCTTTATCTCTCTTATGACAATTTTGGAGGAACTAGGGTCTCTCCTCCTGTCCTCACTAGAGCCATTATTTCTATCTGTGTCCTAAGTCACAAAGCAGAGAAGCCTTCAGAGATGGTCTCCTTCTATGTCTTTATCTTCATTTCAATCTAGCCCTTTCCCCCAAAATGACAAGATGATCAATTAATCTTCCTCCTCAAAACCAGCATCACCACCACCACCAACAACAAAATCCTTCCTTCTTCCATTCCTATCTCCTTTCATTTCCTCACCAAACTGCTCCAAACTATGTACATATATAATAAATCTAAATATGTACATTTTATAAATTTATGTAATAGAAACACATGACCATAATTTGAATAGAGATTGAAAAGTATATGTAAGTAATACTACATGTGTGTATATCTATGTTCTTCATTTGTTTTTTCCTTAAACCACCACCATCTGTTTCTAACCAAGCTTCTAGATTGGAAATACACACACTGTGTCACCTATGATCTTATAATTACTAAACTCAATGTTTTTTTACTAAGTTCTCTTTCTAACTGGCCCCGCCATTTAAAACTTTCTCTTCCCCATAGCATTTATCACCTCTTTGTATATTATACGTTAATTTGTTTAGTGTCTTTCTCCCTGCTGTGGGATGTAAGTTATTATGAAGGCATAGACCCTGCTTTTTTGACTCACTCTCTAGAATCGTTCCTGGCATTTAATTAGTGATCAATGAATATTTGCTGGATAAATATTGCCCATCTCCTGGCTAAAATTAATTAGGCAAAAGGTGGAAAACACACTCAAACTGGATCAACATTAGTCTCTTTTCCAAGAGTTTAAACGTTAGGACCAAAAGAATCAAGCCAATGTCTCTGAGTAGATGTAAACTGATCTTCAGTGTGAAGAGAATAAAACAGATATTGAACAGAAAAGTTGGGATAAAGAGGATCCTGATAGAAGTCAAGCCCCAGGTTCCATTTATCCCAAGCATCAAAATAAATTCTATCCTTGGTCTTTGTGAAATATCCCAGTATCCTTACAGTAAATTACCTTATTCAGCTTAAACTAATTTTGTGTCTTTGTCTGTTCTATACTAATTGTCCTTCGGTTGAACAGGCTCAAAATAAGCATCCTAAAGCCAATGTTCGAAAAAAAAAAAGAAGGTGAAAAGGTAGAGTTACCATTCTGATTCCCAGAATGAACAATATATGTAAATACATAAGCAATGATTAAGTTATTTTAATGAAAATATGGTGTGACATGAAGGCAAACTCTTTAATATACTTACGTACTATTTATTTATTTATAAGATTACACACACATTAATTTTAGCTCTAAAGCCATTTTTTGAAAATAAGTTTAGCACTAATTTGACCTCATGCTAATTTTCCTTAGGCCATAGAAAAGTACACAATTGAACAGAGCATAGCGGAAGAACCCAGCTACAACCATGCATCACAAATTAAGGCTGTAGGGCAAACCAAAATGCATCCTAAATTGGCATTTAGAAATAACAGCGCTCTATCTTGAGGAATAGAGTTCAATAATTATCAACATTACATTTCATGGGTACTTACCAAACAAACGCTGATGGAACAGAAATTTCCCAGCTATTAGTCCTATGAGAATAGCAAGTAGCCATAGAAGCACCTTCAGAATCCTCCAGCCAACTCCTCTAGGGTATTTATTTGTTACAAATGAAAAACAGTTTCCAACAACAATAACATTGGCTTCTGTTTGGCTATGAGAAACTGGGTCCTCGGCAAATATTAAGAAGTTAAAGAAGATCACCAAGTAAGCCACAATCATGCGAGACCAGGGATGCTGGAAATAATAACGAAAGTCTTTACCCATCCTTCAAAACTTCAATTCCGTTGTTTACCTGCATAAGAAAAGATACACAGAGTTAGAGCAGGAAAACCGTCTTTCTCTTCCTATCACCTGTTCAGGTTTATAACAGCTTAATAAAGAGGCATTTAGAAAAGGTGCGACCTGCACTTATTTATGGCACCAAGACAAGTCTGAGATTGAGGAAAGTAAATGCTGTACCTTCACTGCCATCTAATCATACCTCTGACCGCATAGGGATGTGGAAAGGAAGGAGAATAAAAGCAGGGGGAGAAGGGCCGTGAGAAGGAAAAACACTGTCTAAAATCAGGGTGATGACGGAGATGACCTGTAGAGGTCACCCCTTTGGAGGAAATGCCAGGAAAAAAAAATACTTTTCTTCTTTTAAATAACTATTTTTGGGCTACAATCATAATACAGAGTCATTTAAAAATTACAGCAATGTAGGAGTAAACTGAGTACATATTAACAAAAAAATAGCATCCTCCTCTGCCCATATCCCTCTCTTCTTAGGTAGGATCCCTTCATAATTTGGTGGACAACTCTCAGACCTTTTGCTACACAAAAGGACTTTTTTATGTATGTGTATGGACTTTTATAAAATGTTCATAATCTAGTTGTCAAATAATTTCAACACAGAATATGCTTTAGGAAATAGCTAAGTCTATGGTACAGTAGTTACTTGCATGCAGGAGCGATTTGACAATTCTGCTTGTGGGAAGTGAGGAAAAGGGGGAAGATCTCACAGGGCAGGACACACTCAAGTTCAGGGTTGAAAGATAAGTAGGAATTTTTCCCTCCTGTGACAAAGGCAAGAATGCTCAGTCTAGGCATTTGCAAAGGCACAGAGGCATGGCAAAGAACATAATGTGCCTACAGCCATGTGTCCTAACCTGGATGTGCATTGAGAGTACAGAGCTTTTTATTTTTTATTATTTTTTAAGATTTTATTTATTTAGGGATGCCTGTGTGGCTGAGGGCATGATCCCAGGATCCAGGATCGAGTCCCACATCGGGCTCCCTGCAGGGAGCCTGCTTCTCCCTCTGCCTGTGTCTCTGCCTGTGTCTCTCATGAATAAATGAGTAAATCTTTTTAAAAAATAATAAAACATAAGATTTTACTTATTTAATCATGAGAGGCACAGAGATAGAGGCAGAGACACAGGCAGAGGGAGAAGCAGGCTCCTCACGGGGAGCCCAATGTGGGACTCGATCCCAGGACCCCAGGATCACGACCTCAACGACTCAGCCTCAACGACTGAGCCACCCAGGTGTCCCTACAGAGCTTTTTAAAAATGCTGATATACACAAACAAAAACAAAAACAAAAATGCTGATGTCCAGATCACACCTCCAAAGTCTTGCTTAGCTCCTCTTTCTTCCTTAGGAGCCAGCCTTCCTATAAAGAACACAAGCCTGCGTTAGGTCCACCAAGTCTCTCCAATTCTGCAGTTCAGCTTTGGTGAACCAATCTGGTGGCTCAGACTAAGCTATCTCGCTTTGTTTTCAGCCACAGAGCTGAATAAAAACTGAGATTAAAAAATAACTATAAAGATGGTAATTGCACTGAAATCTGCCAATTCTTTTTTATTCTTTCTCAATTTGTGTAGAACGAGGAGAAAAAAGGACCCTTACAAAGCCTACATCATGTGAGGTCCAGGCTCTGTGTTGGATGTACACATGCTTCATTATCTCATTTTTATCATAACAACCCTCTGAAATAGTATCATCATCATTCCCATCACTTCATCTTGGGGGGGCGGGGGGGACTGAGGCTCACACAGATTATGTAAATTGCCCAGAGCCGGCCAGCAGGAGAGCTCTGATCTGGGCCTCTGAAGTCAGACAGCCCAGTCAACTCCAGGAATTCTCTTTACTTTAGAAAGAAGGTAGACCCAGGGCCCAGCCCCAGGGAGGTCAGCCTCTGAATGCTTCCTGGAGACATATTCTTCTCTAGAGATGACTATATTAACTCTACAGTGTATACTCCATTAACCAGGGAAAAATTATGTAAGTGAAAGAATCCTTCACAAATCCCAAGCACTTTGGGAAACTGATAAATTTCCCATTGGTAAATAATCTCATTTTACACATGGCTAAAAGCACAAAGATCAAGCCACAAGCCTGAAGTAACTCTAAGTCCATGGAAGCCCTGACAATAGGTTCCAGGGCTCCCAAGTCCCTGTCCAACAGTCTGGGGTGATGAGTAGCAATTAAAGTCACAATCTGAATTAATGGAGACTTGTCTTATCTATTTTAGAAAAGCAATGTAAACACACAAAAGGACTAGCAGGAAAACTCAGCAAAACAAAGAGTCGCTGTGCCTTGGATTCAGAAACCTTCTAAGCAATTTTAAGTTCCTTGTGATCTTCGTGAATATTCCGAAATATCTGTCCCCAGGGGCTGCAGCTCAGACAGGTTAGGAATGGCAACTGTAGAAAGATTTTTTTCCTAATGTGAAGTTCATCACCCAACACAGCAGTAGTTGGTTCTCACACCAAAGACAGCAAAGTGGTGAAAAACAAAAATGAGCATCATGCATTTTCATGATATTCAGTACGCAAGGATGCCAGAAAGGACTGTCAATTCGGTTCCGTGCAACATTTTTAGAAATGTCCTATAGTTAATATAGAAATCACTTCAAGGCCAATGAGTCTTGAAGCAAGGACTCATTCCTATATGCCCATCAGAACAGGACAAGAGTATCATTTAAGAAGTTAACAGGTTTCAGGGTACTTGGGTGGTTAAGTGCCTGACCCTTGATTTCAGCGCAGGTCAAGATCTCAAGAGTTGTGAGATCAAGCCCCCCACCACCACCACCCCCATTGGGATGTAAGGTCAGCACTGAGTCTGCTTAAGATTCTCTCTCTCTCTTCCTGTCCCTCTGTCTCCTTCCCTTCTCTTTCTCTCTGAAAAGAAGAGGAGGAGGAGGAGGAGGAGGAGGAGGAGGAGGAGAAGAAGAAGAAAGAGGAGGAGGAAAAAACCAGGTTTCTAAGCTGCTTCTCTTACCAGTGGGGAATTCTGGCACAGTTTCCCCACCGCCTCCCTTCCCCCACCCACACACAAGCAATGCGGCAGGATTCAGAACATTGAATTCATAAGACTTTGTTTTTTTAACCAATCGTTGTTTTTTGTGGAGGGTTAGCATATGCTCATTGTTGTTGTTTTTAACATTAGAATCTTGTTTTGTGGGCTATGTAATGTCCACATGCCCAAACTGAATTAGAACATTCAAAGAATTCTGGAGACAGCTGTTCCTTTTCAGTATTTATATTGTTTCAAGAGAGACAACTATAGTGTTGAGCAACAATCCTGCACTTGGACAGGTCTGAATTCCCACAGGAATGCCACGAATGCTACCATCACCCCCGTGTTACAGGTAAGCAAGGGCCCAGAGCAGTTGCTGCCTATTGAATTCACCCACCCAGCGAGTGGAAGAACCAGCATTTGAGTCCAAATTTATTCCTAGCCCTTGATCTCTCTCATAGACTGCAAATCTGAAAGCGTTTCTTCCAATAAACTGTCTCCCATTGGGTTTGTGGCCTATTCTTTATTTCTACTAACAGATTCAGTGGCTTAGACACTAGCTGGATTATTGGTCTTTCTATTTTACGCTAAACATGGCTGATGTTTATTCTTGCTTCATATGCCAAAGCTGAAGAGATGTCTTCCAGGGGGTCCCAAATTTCAAGAACCTACAAAATAACTTGAATAACACTTCTACTTATCCCCACTTCCTGATTTCATCCACAAAGGCACCCAAAGCCTGCCTACTCATCTCAGCCTTAAGTACCAGATATCCAGAGCACCGATAACTGTTTTTACTTCTTCCTTCACATGAAGCAATATGATCATTCAGTGACTCTCATGTTAATAATCCAGGATTGAGGGGATCCCTGGGTGGCTCAGCAGTTTAGCACCTGCCTTCGGCCCAGGGCGTGATCCTGGAGACCCGGGATCGAGTCCCATGTCGGGCTCCCTGCATGGAGCCTGCTTCTCCCTCTGCCTGTGTCTCTGCCTCTCTCTGTGTGTGTCTCATGAATAAATAAATAAAATCTTTTAAAATAATAATAATAATAATAATAATAATAATAATCCAGGATTGATATTGTTCAAATTGATGATGCTACACCGTGTACATAGTCGGCAAACTCTTAATTTTTTTTAAACTCACTTCTGCTACCATAGCTGAGTTTTTATCTTAAATAAATGTGATTTATCTTAGTTCATAGTACATTAGAGTAAAATTATCGGCTTACGTGTGTGTCTCCTTCACTAGGTCGTACGGTCATGCAGGGCTGTTCACTTCCAGGCCACAGCACAGGGCCAGGCTCAAAGTGGGCAATCAATGAACCTCTACCGGATGAGGTGAGTGGTACACTTATAAAGAAAAGCCTTCTCATGGTCTAGGTGAGATGAGAAGGCACAGCAACCTGCCATTAGCTTCCGCTAACAGAGGAAGGGAGAAAAGCACTGGAACCCCAAAACCACCACGCTGACTCAGCCAGCAGCAGTGATGTGCTCACAGCCAGCACCATCCCTTTTTAGCACAGGTTCTTCGTTATCACCAGTATCACCAGGGCTGACATTTATGGAGTATTTACCATATACCAGGCACTATGCTAACGAGCTCTACACATTGTATTTAAATTTCAGAGCAGCCCAAAGAAGAAAATAAAACTCTTATTTTATAAATTTTGAAACTGAGACCTAGGGCTTAGTAATTCATACCGAGTAACAAAAGGAGCCAGTGCCAGAGCAAGGATTCAAATCCAAGCCACCAAGCTTTAACACTCTGTACCATGCCTTCCCTACATAAAGACAAATTCCAAAATCTTGCCCATGACATGTAGGTTAGAAAGTTCCTGATAATAAAGCTGTCTGATATAAAAGATTCCCAATACTGGAGGATGAGTGAGTCCACTAATACTAGTCCAGTGGACCTTGCAAGCATGATCAGAAAGCTGGTCATGTGGCTGAGACAGGATTGTTTCAGTTTTGTTCTTCTTCTCTGAGCATCTGTCTAAGGAGTCGAGTTGATCTGACTGTTCTTTTGCAGGGCATCACTGATGCTCATTCGGTGATTTTCCAACTCTGAGAGCTAGACTAATCGACCCCAACCACTTCCCTCCTATAAGTAATGGCACCAATAGGTAGATGTCGCTACCAATACCTCGGAAGCCTCTGCTTTCCCAAATTATGGCAATGATTGGAAGAAGGTGGTAACTACAGGCTGGAACTTTACACACTGTCCGATAATCCACAGGCCATCAGTCATGGTGCACTAATATTTATAGTAGATACTATGAATCTGACATATTTTACTACAGGTGTTGTGTTTCTGCTAAGAAAGGCTAAGAACAGAGAGGAATGCAAAGGGAAAAGAGGAAAGAGGTAAGGATGCTCATGTTGGGAGGACACTGAGCAAAGGCAGAAAGGGACTTGCTGCTTCAGAGGTGCATCTGTAGTTCTGTGTGGCTGGAACACATAACTTGAGGAGATCTTGGGAGCGGTAAAGATAATTTGCAGGCAATTTAAGGAAGATTATACAGAAGTGCTGTTCTGTAGTTTACTGAAGGGAGAACAGAGAATGAAAAGTTTCAGAACTGAAGAGTGATACGACCGATTGGAGCAGAGTTTGGGAAAGATGTCTCTCTCAGCTTAGAAAAAGAAAAATTGGTATGAGACATAATGAAAGTGGAGAAGCTGCATTTATAGGCAATTTCAACAGTTTAAGTGAAAAATAATTAAGTCCTAGGCTACGACAACATAGATGCCCTAAGTGCCGTAACAATTTGACTATAGCAGAGTACCCTGCCTCCATTATTTATTAGGACCTTTACAAAAAAGGAAACACTGGAGGCTTTCAGGAGGATGAATTTCACTTTTCTCAGCAGGGACCCTGGCTCAGGGAACAGTTCTTCCATAATGACAAGTATGATCAAGATGGAGTATATCATTTGCTTTTTAAAAAATGTACAGATGCATATGGAAAAATCCTTGATGAACTAATATGTTCTACAAAAGACACTATTACTAGCCAAGCAGAGCATACTGAATACACAGGTCTGCTAATGTGGGTCTCAACATCTAGAAATCTCTCACCAGGTAACATGAGCAAATCATTTCCATTGTGGAGCACTATTCTAAGATTAAGAAAAAAAAAAGAATTCCTCCAGATTTTTTGAAGCTCCTTAGTATCTATGCCTGAAAATTCACAGGTAACCTGTCTTAGCTCTTATTAAAGGGCTTTTTAAAGATGACTGTGCCAACGGTGTAGACTTTATTTTAAACACCTAGAATCCAGTTTCTTGAAAAATAATTTTTAAAAAGACTTCCTGTACTTTGCTTTTTGTGGTAGGCACTTTGTGACACACACGGCTATACTCTGAGCAGTTCTTGGCTGGATTAGCACAAGACAAAGGTAAAAGCTAATTCAATTACCTAGTTCTAGCATAGTATTACATACCATACATAAAGTTCTTTGCAGTTCACAGAACACCTTTTTTTTTTTTTTTTTTTAATTTTTTTATGATAGTCACAGAGAGAGAGAGGCAGAGACATAGGCAGAGGGAGAAGCAGGCTCCATGCACCGGGAGCCCGATGTGGGATTCGATCCCGGGTCTCCAGGATCGCGCCCTGGGCCAAAGGCAGGCGCTAAACCACTGTGCCACCAGGGATCCCAGTTCACAGAACACCTTAACGATCATTTCATTTAATCCCTAGGATAATTTCTTTTAAAATCATAGATCAAGGGACACCTGGGTGGCTTAGCGGTTGGGCACCTGCTTTCACCTGGGGTCTTGATCCTGGGATCCGGGATCGAGTCCCACATCGGGCTTCCTGCAACAACCTGCATCTCCCTCTGCCTATGTCTCTGCTTCTCTCTCTCTCAGTCTGTGTCTCTCATGAATAAATAAAAAAGTCTTTAAATAAATTAATTAATTAATTAATTTCATTAAATCATAGGTCAAAAGGAAGGTCACAGCTTCCAACCATTTAACATTATTTACTTAAAAGATAAATAAAGATAGCAGCCTATATTTATATCACATTGTACCTCTTAGTGTTTTTAGTGGGAAAATCATACCATTAGAATGATGCTAGAGGGGCCCCTGGGTGGCTCAATTGGTTAAGCATCTGCCTTGGGCTCAGGCCATGGTCTCAGCATCCTGGGATGGAGCCCTGCTCAGCAGGGAGCCTGCCTCTCCCTCCTCCTCTGCCTCTGCCTGCCTCTCCCCCTGCTTGTGCTGTCTCTGTCAAATAAAATGAATAAAACCTTAAAAAAAAGAGTGATATTAGAATGTTTCTAAGGAATCAGGAACATCTGTTTTTCAAAGGCAGCCTAATGTGGTAGAGAAATATGGTCAGGTCTACCTGACTGCTACTTATGAGCTCTGTGATCTAGGGCAAAGTCCTAACCTCTCTGAGATTCTATGTCTTCACCAGTAAAATCCCAACAAAAGTACTTCCCTGAGTACTGTAGTGAAGACTTAGGAGATTTCTTCTGTAAAGTGCCTGTCATTTTCATGTATTTCCTACTCCAAAGGCCAGTTAAACCCAAGTAACATCAACTACTATGCATTACATTCACTGAGTGATTTTTACATGTTATTCTCAGTGTTAAAGAATTTTTAATACAACTGCACAAAGTAAAGGATGAAGTTATCCTTATTTTTTTAAGATATTTTTAAAGATTTTATTTATTTATTTAGAGACACAGAGAGAGAGGCAGAGACACAGGCAGAGTGAGAAGCAGGCTCCTTGCAGGGAGCCCGATACAGACTCAACCCCCAGACCAGGATCACGCCCTGAGCTAAAGGCAGACGCTCAACCGCTGAGCCACCCAGGCATCCCAATGTTATCCTTATTTTACAAATATTGAAAATAAGGCTCAAAAAGCTTGCATTACCTATCCAAACTCATATTTGGAAAGTGATGAAGTCCAGATTTGTTAATTCCATGATAACGTTCATCATTCATTCCCTCAATATTTACCAATTGCTTATTTGTGCCAGGCACTGGCCTCTGCATGAGGGTTATACCAGACAATACCCTAGTTTGCATCTTACTGTCTTATTGAGGGAAAAAGGCATTAAACTGGAAAAAAAAAAAAAGGATACATAATATATATATATACATATATATATATATATATATATTTTTTTTTTTTTTTTAAGATTTTGCCTATCCATTCATGAGAGACACAGGTAGAGAGAGAAAGAGGCAGAGACACAGACAGAGGAGAAGCAGGCATCATGCAGGAAGCCCGACATGGGACCCGATCCCGGGACTCCAGGATCACGCCCTGGGCCAAAAGCAGGCACCAAATCACTGAACCACCCAGGGATCCCCCAGGATACATAATATTTTAGAAAGCTATGAGTTGATAGAGAAAGTTACTAGGGAATGTCAGGAATGAGAGCAGTTGGAGGAGGCCTCACTATAAGGTGACATTTGAGCAGAGACCTGAAAGAAGGGAGGGAGGCAAGCAGACAACTGGGAAAGAGTGATCCATCCAGACAGAGAGAACAAAAAAATTGCAAGGCCTGTGCTGCGTGCATGATCAATGCATTGAAGGAACAGCAGACAAAGCTAATGTGACTGGATGGGGTAGAGGCAGGGAAGTATAAAAGGAGATGAGGTCTACAAGGTGGAATGGCATTGTGACATGGCCTTTCAGGACCCAGCCCTAAGGCCAATCTGTGCATGGAGGCTTTCACACTGTTTAAGATGAGAAGCAGGAGAGTGATACATATAACTTACAAGTCAGAAGGGCCAACCTGTCCAATGGTTGGAAACATATGAACTTCTAGATAGATTTAAGAGGAAATGTTGCCAAAAATTACATGATGTATTGGATGTGGATAGGGCCTGGCAAAACCCAGAATGAAGCTGCCATTTCCTGAGATGAACACCATTGAAGCAGATATGAACAATACAGTAAAAATGAACATTTTTTAGTATTTTGTATGTGTCAGGCAAGCACTTTTCATTCAGTACCTCAATTAGTCCTTATACCAACCCTATGGATTTACCACTGAAGAAACAGAGACTTGGAAAGGTTATAATCTGCCCAAGGTCATACAGCTGCCTTGGTATGACCCCAAAGTCAATACTCTTAATAACTAATATGTCCTCTACACTGAGAAGTATAAAATACAGAACAAAGTTCCAACAGGAAGGAAGTAGAAGCATGAGGAAGGAGTAAGTACTAGGTGATGACTTGCACCCAGTAGGCACTCAACAAATATTTGCTGATTAATTACTAAATAAAAAAAAAAAATGTATGGATCATGTAGGATAAACAGATCAGCCTTGGGTAGGAAAAAAAAAAAAAAAAACTAAAGATTCCATTCCAGAGAGAATAAATTCTGGATAATGGGATATTCAAGTCCATATAGGAGGAATGGCAGAAAGATGGAGAAACAAACTATATATTTGCCTGGGTCAGCCCTGAGGATAGGTCTTGGTATATTATCTTGAAATGTTAGATGAAAAGGCAGACTTGAGGAGGCGACATACAGCATTTTACATAATGTGAATCCTTAATATAGGTTTTACAAATACAAATAGCAATAATAGGGACGCCTGGGTGGCTCAGCAGTTTAGTGCCTGCCTTTGGCCCAGGGCATGATTCCGGAGTCCCAGGATCAAGTCTCACATTGGGGTCCCTGCATGGAGCCTGTTTCTCCCTCTGCCTGTGTCTCTGCCTCTGTGTGTCTCTCATGAGTAAATAAAATCGTCAAAAAAAAAAAAATAGCAATAATAACAGAAGTTGGAACTTCTTGCTTTTAATCCAAAACAAGAGACCACACAGCCTTTAAAATAAAAAGCAACCTTTTAAGTCAATCAATGAAACCACCATAAGTGGCTTTACATAGATACCAGGATGGTATTTGTGGTACCCTTGCTAAATTAGAGGATCGCATCCATAAATCACTTCCCAGACTTTCTCTTCACATTGTTTCAACCTTTAAATGATTCTCTTCCCTGCTTCTTATCCTGCAGTCTTTGGGATATGAGTACTAAACCATGAGAGTTTTTAAAACAGCGAAGTTGAAGCAAAGTTAGGTCTGAGGTTGTCTCCTAACAAAGAGATTAGTTACCTTTTCATTAAAATGGCAAAGTATGTGTGAGCCCTTTCATATTATAAAGATGAAAAAATATTCACCAATGAATTC
This sequence comes from Canis aureus, assembly GCF_053574225.1. NCBI lineage: Eukaryota > Metazoa > Chordata > Mammalia > Carnivora > Canidae > Canis > Canis aureus. The sequence continues at coordinate 10,351,932 of NC_135635.1, forward strand.
TTTAAAAAATGTTTAAAGCTGGGGATCCCTGGGTGGTGCAGCGGTTTGGCGCCTGCCTTTGGCCCAGGGTGCGATCCTGGAGTCCCGGGATCGAGTCCCATGTTGGGCTCCCGGTGCATGGAGCCTGCTTCTCCCTCTGCCTGTGTCTCTGTTTCTCTCTCTCTGTCCATCATGAATGAATAAATAAATAAATAATCTTTTTAAAAAAATGTTTAGAGCTCCTGTTCAGTGATATCTGTTTATGATGAAGAATCTAAACACACACCAAAGAAAGTAACAGCTAATGAATAAAATAAAATTCATTCATATCCGAAATTACTTTTTTAAATGGTTGGCAATTTAAAGACACAAATTAAAGAGACAAGCATTGCTTTCTGAGCATGAGGATCAGATGGAGGTGGAATGGGGGTGGGGACAAAGACCTGAGTCAAAATTTCAAAATCCAGGTTACTTTTAAACTATACACAGGGGCAGCCCAGGTGGCTCAGCGGTTTAGCACCTGCCTTTAGCCCAGGCCTGATCCTGGAGACCTGGGATCGAGTCCCATGTCAGGCTCCCTGCATGGAGCCTGCTTGTCCCTCTGCCTGTGTCTCAGCCTCTGTGTGTGTGTGTGTGTCTCTCATGAATAAATAAATAGGACCTTTAAAGGAAAAATTAACTACACACAGATTGAGGGGGCCCGGGGTGTTTGAAAGTATAGGCATGGCCAAAAAAAAATTTTAAATTCAATATCTTACAACAAAAATAGTTTTTACAGAGACTCCACTACTCTTTATAGTCAATAAATGAGAAGAACTTTTATTCTGAAGACAAAACAAAGCCCTGAAGTCTTGCTAGAAGCCCTTCCATGGATTTCAAACAGCATACCATTTATAATCAGGAGTAAAAACGTTTATTCAACACACCCTTTCCCCCTCTTTAGTTCATTAGACATATTATTTTTTTTAAGATTTATTTATTTATTTATGATAGAGAGAGAGAGAGAGAGGCAGAGACACAGGAGGAGGGAGAAGCAGGCTCCATGCAAGGAGCCCGACGCGGGACTCGATCTTGGGACTCCAGGATCACACCCTGGGCCAAAGGCAGGCGCTAAACCGCTGAGCCACCCAGGGGTCCCCTCATTAGACATATTAATACTAAAATAAGCATGTGATGATTCCTCCCATCACACACACACACCCACACACACACACACACACAGTCCATGGCTGCACGCAGGGCACAGTGAACCCTGGCAGCCCAAGTGTCAGCACCTGGCTCTAACACACTTGTGGGCCTAAATGGCATTTTCAAAAATAGGAATCGACCGATACAGCTTTATTTAGGATAAAGTTCGTAAACACCCAAGTTCTCTCTTTCGCTTTTGCTTTTGGGGGATTTGTTTTGGTGTGTTTTTTAAGGAGAACAGCCCCGAGCTGCATGCAACCTGTTAATGTCATTAGCCGGCCCTCGGCAGGCCCGGGGCGCGCTCCCCTCCCTCCCGGGGAGCAGCGAAGCGAGGAAAGTTGAAGGTCCGTGCGGGCCGCCCCCCTGCGCCCCTCGGCCCCGCCTCGCCGCGTGCATCCCCGGGCGCCCGGGAGGGCGGGGGACCTCGGGGCCGCGCCTGGGGCGGGGGTGCAGCGGGGGGTGCAGCGAGGGGTGCAGCTGGGGGTGCAGCGGGGGTGCAGCGGGGGTGCAGCGGGGCCCGGGCCGCGTACTCACCCGGGGGCGCCTGCAGCGCGGGGTGTGCAGCGCGGGGGACGGGCGGCCGCAGCCCTCCGCCGCGCCGGCGGCCTCGCTGGGAAGCTGCCGCGGCCGCTGCTGTCACCGAGCTATAAATACCGGCTCGGCCCACACTCGCCGCCGCCGCCGCCGCCGCCGCCGCCGCCGCCGGCGCCCTCCGCAAAGTCCGCCGGAGCGCAAGGGCGACGGCGCCGCGGGCCGACCGCGAGGGCCCCAGCTGTTGGGCGGCCTCGGCAGCTGGAGGCATGGCCTCCCGCCGCCCCCGCTCGCCGCGCCCTCCCCTCCCGGCCGGGCCCGCCTCTGCGGAGCCCGCGGCTGCAGGCGGGGACCACTGGGGACGCGGCGGGGGCGGGGGTGCGGGGGGGGGGGCTCGGCGACAGCCCGGCGTGTCAGCAGCAGTCCCTCCGTCCTGCGGGAATCCGCTCTCTTCTCCTAAAATCCACCACCCTGCAGGGAGCCAATGACGTCCCCAGGTGGATCAGCCTCCAAGAACTGCAAACTTTCGAATGCAGTCTCGGGTCATAGAGCATCCTTTCCGCTTTGGTCAGTCGGTGCAGGGGGGCGGGGGGGGGGGGCAGGTAGTGGGGGAGGAGGCAGCCCGCGAGGATGTGAGAAGGCTTACACTTACTCTCCGGGCTGTCCAGTCTGACACACACACACACACACACCCACGCAAATATATCCACACATTTACCCCCAGATCTATAAGCACACACAGAGACTCATACACTTAGAAATGGACAAATACAGGTACACATGCACATACTACACATGCATATATATACACATACACACACACTGTGCAACCTTTAGCATTTTTGAAGTTTGAAGCTCTCAGGAGCCTCTCATTCTGCAGTGCTTAAATGATTTCTCTGCAGCATGGCAGAGGAGGAACTTTGACCACATTCGGCCAATTCCCTTTGCTTCCGATGCAACGTCTCTTCCACGGTGTGTGGGCCTTTGTTTCCTTCCATCCCTAGTGCTGGCTTCGGCAGCACCTACACTAAAATCCTTCCATCCCTAAGAACAACTGCTGTCTCACTTTACCAGCTGCTTGTAGAGTATTGAAAGCTGCTGTCCAGTGTATGGATACTCTGTGCTAGTGGGAGTGATCACTAGTTGGAATAGTCAGATGGAAAATGGGATCATTCCCATATGCCTACGGTAGCAAACTTCTGAGGAGAAAAATAGCCTCCCTCCCGATGGCAGCATGATTCAGGAGTGCCTGGGTAGCGAGAGGGAGAGCTGAGATGTCAGCAGATTTTGAGATGGGGCAGAGAAGGCCACTCCCAAGTCCTGCAGCGTAGCTAAACTACAGGGACACAGCTGGGAGTTCACTGCCATGCTTCTCACTAGCTTTGACCTCTGTTCTATCTTCTAAGAATTTATTCCACGTGGAGCTACTGTACTGTAGTTTGTGATGATCTTGTGGAATTCTTAGCTTGTTAAGATTCTCCTTAGTGAAGCTTTCACAAGCTTTCCCAGACAGAGCTGTTTCCTGTGCTAGCCCTTTGCATGTGCTACGATGACACTTCTTATATTGGCTGTACTTTTGGCAATGCCTTTTCCTCCCCCACTAAGCCATGAACTCTTTTGAAGGGAGAGACACAAATCGTACTCGGCTGTTGCATCCTCAACACCGAATGTAGTGAACTATAGTAATGGCTCAGTAAAGAGTAGATTAATTCCAGAGATTATTAGAGCCTACCGTTTTTGTAATTATAATCAGGATTAATTTCCAAAGGACTATTAAACTGTGTAACTGTCTAACATGGGTTCCGTGTGCTATATTTTCCTTGTATCTTCATTTAAAGCAAGGAGTCTTCAGTCAGTTGAAACTGGAAAGTATGAAAGCTTCACAAATTATGCAGCATAATGCTGATGTGTGTGGCTTGTTAACACATCCCGCTCCCCCCCCCAAAAAAAGAAAAACTTAAAACAAAACAGAGGCCCTTTTCCGTCATCAGAAGTCTGTAAGACATAACACAGTATGTGTTTCAGAGGATAGTGGGCACATATTAATAAGCAGCTTCTCTTTTGTCTACTTGAGAGATAGCACTCGCTCCACAATTAGTGGACTTATATGGTGTCTGCTAGAATGGACTTCAGTTAATTAAAACTGAAATGCCTGTCCTCGGTTACATGGTGACTTGTTTTCCCTACCTTTGGATCCCGGTCTTCTTTTTTTTTTTTTTTTTTAAGATTTTATTTATTTACCCACCAGACACACACACACACACACAGAGGCAGAGACACAAGCAGAGGGAGAAGCAGGCTCCAAGTAGGGAGCCCGTTGTGGGACTCAATCCCGGGACCCCAGGATCATGCCCTGGGCCAAAGGCAGGCACTAAACCGCTGAGCCACCCAGGGATCCCCTGAATCCCTGTCTTCTTAACATATGATCTCACTCTCTTTAATAATAATTTAAGAGTAAGCTCAACCAGTGTTTACTATTTGCTCTTAGTTGAGAGACCTCAAGGTTTAAAGAATACAACTCTCCGGGACAAAATGTTGAAATGACCAAGATTTTCTTCAATATACGTGCTCCCTTTTGCCACTGACCAAGAAGATTGTGCCCTTTGCTTTTTGAGCCAACAAGGATCTCCAGTCCAGCCCTACCTACAGACCAGGCAGGAGAACAGCCTCTACACTTAATCTTTGTCACAATAACATGTAGTGATAAAAGTTCACCTTATTGAAGGCTTGCTATCTCCCAGGCCCATTCCATGTATCAAAATGTTTCATCTCTGCAGTAGATCTGGGGATTGATGTTATTAGTATCACTTCCATGTTTGCCTTCCAGAAAAGAGACATGTGAAGACTTCATAACTAGCCAGAGAGGTGGAGTAAGGATCAGAAGGCCCACAGTATGACTTGCTAATCCACATTATCTTATACTTCCTCCTCATGTACCAGGAAAGGGATGTGGGTTTTATAGTTAGGAGACCCAAAAATAGGGATTATTGGTGTTGGTGTGAATTCTGTTCCATTACAACCCTAGCTACAACTACTATAAAATTTCAATAAGAATCTCTAGATCTCCCTTTCTGCCCCATTAAAGTGGTAAGATGTTAGATCTGGATATGGACTCAGGGGTTCCAACAAAGGTCATTTGGCCTGTACAAAGTCAGATCTACTTAGGATTAGGCTATCGTGCTCCCCATTCTCCAGTTACTTTCCATTGCAGGTGTGACCACACAGACCTGCTGGGAGATATAAAATGCCCTAATGTGTGTAAGATACCTATACAGTGTCAAGTACATGATAGGTGGTCCATAAAGATCATTCTTCCTGGGGCAACCCGGGTGGCTCAGCGGTTTAGCGCTGCCTTCAGCCCAGGGCCTGATCCTGGAGACTCTGGGATCGAGTCCCACATCAGGCTCCCTGCATGGAGCCTGCTTCTCCCTCTGCCTGTGTCTCTGCCTCTGTGTGTGTCTCTCATGAATAAATAAATAAAATCTTAAAAAAAAAAAAAAAAAAAAAGATCATTCTTCCTTCCCATTAATGTTCCAAGAAAACTTTTCTCATGGCCAAAATCTGTTGGTCTGGTACACAGAGGGTGATTGCTTACTCACAGACATTAACCTTTTCTCTAGTGTTGGCCAGTACTCTTAGAAATGGTATAGATAGAAGCCTCAGGAAGAAACCAAGATGGCAGAGCTTCAGATCTCCCACTCAACCCATCCATACTGTAACCCAAACCATTTTTTTCCCCATTTCTTTTCCACAGATGAGATTAGCAAATTTGCCATAGCTTCAGTGTCAGGACAGTGATAGGAAACTCTCAGATCACACTATCTACCATCTGTCTACTCCACCTCCACATACAAAGTCAACCTTGCAGACGGGCTTTAAAAAGTGTCTTGTTTACATATAATTCCTTTGTAAAATCTGACCCCAAAGTGCAGAAATCAGAAGTAACCACATGAGACAATATGTCTCAGTTCACCACACATATCCCAGTAGGTTAGTGATACAGTTACACTCTGTGTTTTTAAAGAAGAAAAAGACAAGCTCAATATGCATTTCAAAAATTGGTAAAAACGTTGATTATGGCCAAACTACATCCTCTCTAAATGGCAAAGGGAAGCTATAGCCAAGAAGCATCAGTAATCTCTAGCAAGTCTATCAGGAAACACTTTCATTAGTGATTTGGTGGACTCTAAGCAAAACTATTTTTAACTTCCAATAGGTCAATCAGGACAATGCTAATTGCACACTCCAAATATAAACAGCATAATTTCCTTATTGCCAAGGATGCAAGAACAGAAATTTGAACATAATTTCTTTTTGGTATTTAAAGGCCTGTGACTTTACCGCCAGCATGTCCCTCAAGAATCCTAATTGCAAATGTCTAGTTCTATTGTACTCAATATGTACTAATATATTTTAGTCCCATGTCCTGAATTTTTCTTGGGAAAAGATGCTCATCGCATGTCTACTACTTGAAATATTAGAGCCCGAGCTCTGGAATCCTGGTTCAACCATGTACATAGTGGCAATGCGATAGTGAGCAAATTACTTAACCTCTCTCTACAGTAATGGCACATGCCTCAAAGGTTGTTAGAGGGATTAACTAATGTGCATTACACTTTTAATATTTGTTAGATTTTTTTTAACATTTTTTAACATGGTCTGTCCATGTTAAGTTCTCCATAAATGTTCTTTGTATTATCATTGTCATTCATTTCCTCTCTGCCCTGCTAATATTCTACGTGTCCCATAGTTTCTTTCACTAGTTTCAAAGGCCCAATTCACCGAGCCTTTCCTTTATCCTGCAAGTGGCTGGACAAAGAGATTTTTATGTACAGTTTTTAAAGCAAGGGAGTCATGCAAAGAGAGGGCGACCTAGCAGTCATAGCAGAAGTAGAGCCGTCACCTGTTTGGTGGTCAGCATCACCCCTGATTCATACAGGGTCCTAAGAATCTTCATAAATGCAATAGTTGTTCCTTCAAAGAACCCTTCCTCTTATGAGGAGGGAGAGGGGCAATTGTTTACTTGACTACTCCCTTCAGTTCCTCCTTACTTTCTCCGCTGCCCCACAGCCCACTCCTACGTACACAGAGGCCCTAAAAACTGACCAATGCCCCCTTCCAGGCAGTAGTGATTGATTGTGACTAGTGATGACTTCATCCGCAGGAATGTGACTACTGGTTTCAAATGGCATATTTGCCTTTGGGCAGTTTTGAGCTGACCTTACTTTTCTTCCTGCTTGGTTTCTCCTAAAACAAATGGTCTTTTTCCTTCTTCAAGTTTCCAACAGACCCACTTAGACCAGTTTGACAGACCTCGCCCAAAGGGAGGAGGCTTGATTCCAGGGAACACAAAAATTTATTGGCCTTCCAGAGCTCCTGATTTCATCTAGAAGTACCAAATACGCCACCTAATCAATAAGCATATCCAGAGCACCTAGACCATCAAAGCACTGCAAGATGCTGAGGTTTCAAAGATAAATACAGTGTGTCTGCTTCCTCAGGAAACTCATGATCTAAATGAGCAGACAAGAAGTGTCTTCTAATCACCATCAATAATAATACAAGGGATGTATGATTGGGGCCAAATGCATATAACTGACCGTAAGGGCTATAAAAATTTGTAAAGGAGAGCTAAAACTGTCCTTAGGAGTTGCTCTAGAAGACCAGATGGAAGAAGAAGCTTGAGACAAACACTGAAGGATAAGGAGAATTTAGACAAGCAGAAAAGGGAAACAGGCAAATGGGACAACCCAGAACAGTGCTCCTTCCCTAGAGGTTGGCAAAACTAAATGCTGAAGAGGGAGAGGAAGACAGGGAAGATGGGAGCAGAGAAAGTAGTGAGAGGGGCTAAAGAAAAGCAGCCTGGGAAAGGGGGAGAGGCAGGAATTCTCTGGTCCCTTCGCAGGGGCAGGTAGTCACGGGACCATGAAATGCGGCATTCGGGGAAGCAGAGAAAGCTAGGGTGTTGAGAAGGGACTCCTCAGTTCCAGCCCTTTTAGCAGTAAGGGGGTGGGGGCAGGGAGACAGGATGAGGGACAGTAAAGGGAAGGGAAAAGAAATACTTGGCGCCAGGAATTTTAAAGTATAAGAAATGAAAATGATTTACTGTTGTATTTGAAGATATCGGTCATATTTTCAGGTACCCATGAAATGAGAAACAGTAAGCCTCACCCTGCCCACCCGCCCCCAGACTGGAAGGGCTGATCTCCCTGCCTCGCTCATGGGCTAGAGGGAGCAAATCTCCCCACCTTCCACCTCCCTAGTTTGTAGGAAGAAATAAAGAAGGGACTTGGAAGGCTTTCTTTCACTGTTGGGGTCACCTCCTCCATGGTGGCCACTCAGCTTGGAGGCCTGCTTCGCCCATTCCTCTGAGTCTTAGGGTGTCATTTAGAAAACTGAGTTTCACAGACAGCATCCATCATCTGCTCCAAGTTAGCCCTCATAGGTGTTAGGTGTCACAATCCTTAACTTTGCAGTATTGTGAGGTAATTTATCTATGGTAGGATCCACACATCCTCCCTTCCACGAGTAAGCAAATATCTCCTGTACTCACCGTATTTGTTTCTTGCTTCCATAACAAATTGCCACAAACAGTAGTAGCTTATGGCAACAGAAATGTATTTTCTCACAGTTCTGGGGGCCAGAAGTCTGAAATCCCAGTGTCAACAGGGCCATGCTCTGAGGGCTCTGGAAGAGAAGACTTCCTTTCCTCTCCCAGCTGCTGGTGGCTCCTGGTGTTCCTCAGCGTAAAGATGCCTCACTCCAATCTTTGCACCCACCTTCACATCACTTTCTCTTCTGTGTCGCTGTGTGTTAAAATTTCCATCTCCCTTTTCTTATAGACACCAGTCATCAGAGTTAGGACTCACCTCACACCAAGGGTGATTTCGTCTCAAGATCCTTAATTAGTTGTATCTACAAAGACCCTATTTCCCAAATCAAATCAAATTCTGAAGTTTGGGGCACCTGAGTGGCTCTGAGCATCTGCCTTTGGCTCAGTTCGTGATCCCAGGGCCCAGGGATGGAGTTCCACTTTGGGCTTCCTGCAAGGAGCCTGCTTCTCCCTCTGCCTATGTGTCTGCCTCTCTCTGTGTGTCTCTCATGAATAAATCTTAAAAAAAAAAAAAAAAAGATTCTGAAGTACTGGGTGGACATGAATTTTGTGGGGACACTGTTCAATCTACTCCATTTACATTTGTAAATAAGCAAGTATCCCCTGTCTAAATGTAATAATTCTACCTACAATAGTGGGTTATTCCATCAATATAGGATCAAAGAACCCAGGAGAAGTCATTTACTTAAGATAAAGATTATTTTTTATAAATATCCCTTCCAATGGTGTTTTCCAAATCTCTTGCATCCTGACTCCAGCCTTGCACAGCACTGGGTCTTTATTTTGCTTCTCTTTGTTGAAGTATATATCAGTCCTCCAAATGGCAAGGTGTTGCCTGTTATTGAAGCTTCCATTCCAAAATGTAAAACCATCGTTTTCAGGAAGCTCTTCTGTGTCAGACACTTCCAAGTGCTGGCCTTACGGTGATGAAAAACACAAAGCCCCTGCTCTCATGGAGATTAATCTATGAGTATTTAGATGGTAAACACAAAATTTATCATGATAGAATTTTAGACGATGAGATGTTTTATGAAGAAAGTAGGTAGAATTACAGAATCAAAAAAATATATGGGTCAAAATTTTAGAAAGAGTGGCCAAGATGAGCTTCTTTCATGGGACATTTGGACAGAATAATTAGGCTAGCTCTTGCTGTCACAACTTTCTATCTATTGCCTCCATTGTATCTTTGCGAGGGGTGCTAAATAGTACATGTACTGCATTCAACATTTTCATCCTACAATTATAACCATAGTTCTTGATGTCAAAGGGTATTCTGGTCATTGCATTGCCAGCCAGCCACAGATTGATACATCCGTGGTGTAGTCATTCGCAGTTACTGCACCCTAGTCTAGGAAGCACAGACAGGAAATAAACAGACAAAAATTCCAGGGCCATGTAGATCTGCTAAGACGGGGCTTGCATTCCAGCAATGGACTTGCAAACAGAAAACTTAGGTTTAATCCCCAGTTCTAATCCACACTCCTCCCTTACCTTTAGCCAATCACTTTATGGTTCTAGGCCTCAATTTCCAAATCTATAAAGTAGGGAAATAGAACCAGACAATCTCCAAATGCCCTTCTGACAGAAGCGTTCTATTGTTTTAGGGTAGGCAACAACCCGACTTACCATAGCTAAGGAAATAGGTTCAAAGTGATTCCAAGTTGGGCAACCTCAATATCCCTGGAATCATGAGCAGAAAACAATAGCAGGGATCCTAGACCCTGGAGTTTGCGGTTAGATGGGTGGTATCATTGCTAGAAGATGACACCTTTGATTCTGAAGCAGATGTCCCAGAGACAATTGGAAATATGGAGGAGAGATCCAGCTTCAGGAGATACTGAGCTGCCAGAGCACAACAGGGGATTCAATGGCTTCATGAAAAATTGGACTAATACATGTGAAACACTTAGAAGAGGGCCTGACACAGAGCCAACCTCAGTAAATCAGGCTCTTGTTATTATTGGTTAGTCCCAGAAGAACTGGATTATACTTAGAAAGCCTAGGGTAAAACAACGACACAGACATGGCAAGACTTGGATAAGAAAGCAGCTACTTGGTAAGGCATGCTGGTACCCGCTGCATACTCCAAGCCAGTCCCCACCCACCAAAGGTGCTAATGCCAATCTCTAGCTTGGGCAATTAAGTGGATGATGATAAATTTCGATGAGATAAGAAATATAGAAATATAAGTCTGTGTGCAGGCTTTGAAGGACAGTAACACTTTGGATGCAGACAATAAATTTGAGAGATCCAGGTAAAGATGGTAGAAATTTCCTTAACGGTACATAGCTGTAACTATAGATCTAGAAGTTAGGCAAGAAGTTAGAGCTGAAATAACAGATGTGCCAGTCACAGCATCCATGATGAGTCAGTGTTTCTGAAGTGTGGTCTCCAGACCATCTGTGTTACAGTAAACTAAGGTGGGTGTTAAGAGCAAATTTCAGAATCCACTCACTGAATCAGAATCTCCTGCAGTGGAAATTAGTAGCCTCCATTTTAATAAGCTCCTGAGTGATAACTACACACTTGTAGGTCAGAGAAACACGGGTAGAGGGAACTTTTGATGTTATGACTCTACAGATAACGTTGTGTGAGACGCACATAGGAGAAAAGGCTGGGGAAGCCCTGTTGATATGGCCCTGGGGTACCTGGTATCCAGTCACTTCATACCACTTATTCGGTAGGGTTCAACCTAGACTTCACATTAGGATAATCTGATGCTTGGGGCCCATCCCAGGCCAAGGAAATTGGTATCTCAAAGAGGGAATGAGGTAGGCCCTTTCCCTCCAGAATCCCAAATAGCTGCCCTACACCAAAGCTTCCAAACAGAGTGGGGAGGCAGGGAGGCAGTTTGGTCTGTGGATTATTTTCTCTGACTCTCTCACTACTTTAATACTTTAACTTAGTTGTGAATATTTTGAAACCAGTACATTTCACATTTTTAAAAAATTCAACTTGTCACTTCTTATGAAAATTTGAAGAACTGGCCTTGGTAGGCCTACATTCTTGAATGGCAAATGGCTCCTCCAACAAGGCCTTTTGCAGATCTCTAGGTTACCCACCAGGCCACAGCCTCTAATGCACACTATCATGGGGCTTTATTGTCTCGGCTTCCCTCACACCCACCCTGCATCCCAGTCTCCACACCAGCCTCTCTTGTCACGGATCCTGTTACAGAACAAAAATCCAACTGGAGTAAATCTGAAGATCTAATTGGCTTTATCAAGCAATTCGAGAATTAGATAGCATTCCATCTGCAGGTAGAAGGGAGTTCCCAGGAGTTATACAAAATGGAAGGTTTTTATAGGAAGGAGGGCAGGGCAAGTTATTAGCAAAAGAAAAGCATTGTTCCAGGCAGGGTCACCTTCCCTTGGTAGTAAAGACGGGTTTTCCTGAGTGTATTAGCTCCTCTTCCTTTGGAGGAGGAGGATGGAGAGGGCCTATATGACACATTACCCCGTTGGTGCTGACCAGAAAATTCCTAACCAACCACCGAAGACCATATTTCAGGGAGAGGCTGAAAACTACAATCAGGTTAAGTATTAAGCCCCAATTTGGTGGCTCAGCCTGGTAAAAGTGGCTGGCTCCATCGTGGGCCTGTAGTTTTTTTCTTAACAATCCCAAAGTCCCCCTCAGCATGGCACATAGTTTGGGGAAACCATGTGAAACAGACCCCAGTTTGTCTGCTGGTTTTATCCTGTGATTCTTAGAGCCGTGGTGACCAGTATCTCAGGGCATATGGAGAGAACTGGTGCAGCTGCCTGGAGCAGCACTCAGCTCTGTCAACGTGACATCTAGCACTGACACTGACACTTCTGCATTCCATCTACATTCTTCAACCACATCTCAGCCGGACACCAGGGTTCCCCAGAATGATCTCCAGCAAGCTCCTCACACCTCAGTGAAATCGCCCTTTTTCTGGGAGGGAGCAGCACAGGCTTGTTTAACCAGAATGTTTCCCTAGGTCTGTGGAGGGCTGGATTCTAAATGTGAATTTGATGGACTTTATTGATGAGAGGAATTTGAAAAGCTTGTTCCTCCCTGTAAGAATGAACTCCCTCACGTCTGTTCTGTTTCCCCTATATCCACAAACCTTAGCTAATGGGCTGATCACTATTTCTGAAAAATCAATGCTAGACTTTTGCATCTATTTCTTAGCATTTTAGTGCTCTGAGAATGTGTATATTAATGTAAGTAATTTGTTACTTAAAACAACAAAGCTGGCGCAGAATGTTTCTTATCTGCAATAACAGGAAAACAACTGAAAATTAGCATTTCAATTGATTTGGAAGGTACTCCAATTAACTCACTATGGGCATACAAAAAAAATGTTTTTTGACTCACATAATTTTTTTGATATAGTTTTCAGCCTTACCTAAAAGAATGCGGCTATCCTTTTCTGATCATCTTTTTTTAAAAATTATTTTCAAATTATTTTTAAAGATTTTATTTATTTATTCCTGAAAGACACACAAAGAGAGGCAGAGATACAGGCAGAGGGAGAAGCAGGCTCCATGCAGGGAGAAGCAAGCTCGACTCAATCCAGGGTCTCCAGGAGCAGGCCCTGGGCCAAAGGCAGTGCTAAACCGCTGAGCCACCCAGGCTGCCCCTTTTCTGATCATCTTATCTTTTACCTTGAGTAGATGCGTAGTGTAATGGAAAGAAGGTAGTTTTAAGAGTCTGGGTACAAATCCTGCTTTGCTACACACTCTGAGACAGATAACCTCATCTGAAATACTTGGTTGATGATATATACCTTCTGGAGCACCGTGAGGATTAAATGAAATAGTATAAGTATTATATCTGATATATCCTGACACATCTATTTCCTTCTTAATATATCTTTAACTTTCATTCCAGTGAATACCAGTGCTAGTGAAAGACCCCACATTTTTACAATAAAATCCCTATACTTTTTCAGTCTTTTAATAGAAAAATGTCATCACACCCTCTGGTTCCATGACTTTTACTCAGGATCTCTTAAAAATATTATGTGGATTCAGTTTGTAGAATAGGTCTAACAATAGGTCTAACATTATCAGAATTACTGCTATTAAGTAGAATTTTCTGTAGAGAAAAAGTATTTTTGAATTTCCATGAATTGGCTTCAAGCAATATTTCATTCATCCTTTCAACAATCATTTGCCCTCTATCAAAGGAATAGCTAGGAGTACATCATCCTTGATTATCCTATAGAGAAAAAGACAGTTAAACATACCATCATCATACTACAGTATAGAAACTAAAGAATAAGTATTTTTATGAGGACACAGAGTACTGAACCACAAGTTTTGTCTAGAGATATGGAAGGATTCACAAGAGTAACATGTAATATAACAAGATTACTATGAAAATAAATTTTACCACTTGTTTTAGTGGCATTTTACTTGTATATCACTTTATATTAATTTGTGATCTGCTCTGTTGAACCCACAGGTTTCTTTGTGTATGAATCCCTTGTTCCAAAATCGGTGTACTACCTTTAAGTGAGATACATGTAGAGAACTTAAAAAAAATTTCCTTAATTCTAAACTATCATGATAACCTATAATTTTTTCCTAAAATATTTGTGAAACATAATGGGAAAAGTTAAAGGGCTTCTTAGACGTACAACAGTCATAAATACTGAGCTACAGCTACCTATAAAACTATTAACATTAATTTTGTCCCATCATTGACCCATGTTACATCATTACAGAAAAAGCGCTAATCATGAATTTATTTAAGTCTGCAAAACAGAAGTTTTATTAATCCTTGAGAGTTTTTCTGCAAGATTTAACAGCAAGAATGTATACAATGGAATATTACTCAGCCATTAGAAACGACAAATACCCACCATTTGCTTCGATGTGGATAGAACTGTAGGGTATTATGCTGAGTGAAATAAGTCAACGGAGAAGGACAAACATTACATGGTCTCGCTCTTTTGGGGAATATAAAAAATAACAAAAGGGAATAAAGGGGAAAGGAGAGAAAATGAGTAGGAAATATCAGTGAGGGTGACGGAACATGAGAGACACCTAACTCTGGGAAAGGAACAAGGGGTGGTGGAAAGGGAGGGGGGGAGGGGGACGGGGTGACTGGGTGACGGGCACTGAGTGGGGCACTTGATGGGATGAGCACTAGATGTTATGCTATATATTGGCAAATTGAACTCCAATAGAAAAATATACAAAAAAAAAAAAAAAAAGATTTAACAGCAAGAAAAGGAAAATCTCAGGGGACCTGGCTGGCTTAGTCATTAGAGCCTGAGGCTCTTGATCTTAGGGTTGTGAGTTTGAGCCCCACATTGGGGGCAAAGATTACTGAAGTGAAAAATCTTTAAAAAAAAGGGGGGGGACACCTGGGTTGCTCAGTGATGGGGGAACTGCCTTGGGCTCAGGGCATGATCCCCCATCCCAGGATCTAATCCTGCATCAGGCTCCCCACAGGGAGCCTTCTTCTCCGGCTGCCTATGTCTCTGCCTCTCTCTCTGTGTGTATCTCATGAAGAAAGAAAAGAAAAGAAAGAAAAGAAAAGAAAAGAAAAGAAAAGAAAAGAAAAAGAAAGAAAGAAAGAAAGAAAGAAAGAAAGAAAGAAAGAAAGAAAGAGAGAGAAAAACCTTATTTAGATATGGGTGTTGGGTGGTTATCTGGGCTCACACAAAGCTAAGTATTTTCCTGAAGCTGGTGTTTCATAGAAGCCAACCCACATTTGTGCTTTAGCAAATATACACATAAGCAACAGGGACTGAATTTTGGGTGCCCATAGAGAAGTTCAAAATACTGAATATCAATTTCATACCCAGAAGAGGCTACATCTCCTCAAGTTTATAAAAATGCATTGAAGTCCATCAGCTTTGACTTCTTTATAGTTGTGCCCATGAAAAAGATAATCAGAAGCATAGGCCTACATCCATATGGCCACACCCACATCTAGCTCACCCTATGTGGTGCTCTATGCTCTTATGGCTGACACTCTAGGAATGTGCAAAATAAAATAAAATACCATAAAAATTTGTCTTTCTAGAAGGGGTCCAAATCCCTCCATTTCCCCACTTAAGAAACGCAATGATTTAATAATTCAGGAACCTTGAAAATTATCTCATTTGAAGTATAAAGAAAAGGGGGCACCTGGGTGGCTCAGTGGTTGAGCATTTGCCTTTGGTTCAGGTCGTGATCCCAGGGTCCTGGGATTGAGTCCCACATCGGGCTCCCCATAGGGCATCTGCCTCTCCCTCTGCCTATGTCTCTGTCTCTCTCTGTGTCTCTCATGAATAAATAAAATCTTTAAAAAAAAAAAAGAATTAAAATGGGAATCAAGAAAGGTGAGTTTTTGTCAGCCCTGCCACTGCCAATCTGTATCATCTTTGATGCGTTCACTAATCCCTGTAACTTCAGGGCTCTAATGCGATACTGTAAACTTCAGGAGATCCACGCATTTGTGGTTATAAAACTATATTCAAGATTTTATGACTTCCCGTTGGGCACCTAAGTCTCACTGAATGTACCTCTGTGTATTTTAACTAAGGCACAACATTTCTTCATGTGAAAAATAACATTATTGAACACACACAAAAATAAGTCTATTTAATCTCTAAAATTTTATGGTTCTAAATAGTTTATATCAAGTAGTAATGAATGCAAATTTTATTCATTTTGTGCCTTTGTACTTTTTATAGAGAGACAAGTTTGGTGAAGACTTAACTCATTTGTCTCTGTGCGTTCGAGACAAATTTGTCTTATATTTTTGAGTGAGCAGGGCTCTTTCTCCTGCTCTCTTATGATTATGAAGACAATACAGTGGGTGAGATGTATGAAATTGCATCTCTGCAGAATAAAGAATGCTTGCTTCATATTTTTCTACAGCAATGTCTTGATTCCATTTGGAAAATACACCTTTAATTACATGCTGGTGAGAACTAGAGAGCTAGAACATCTGAAAATTACACAGTGGATAATCATAGGTTTTCTTTTTCTATTTTTTTCTTCTTCTAATTTTATTTTACCATATTTATTCAACAGCCTTTATCTGGGAAATATAAGCTTAGATCTTTTACATATAGGAAAAGACCACAAAATGATTAGGATGGCATTACAACTCTTTCTAGAATTCAGCATCAGCCTATAAAGTTCCGTGCTGTAATGATGCATATTTCAGTTTAACCACCCAGTCATGACTATGGTAATTAAGAAAATCAATGCTGTTGGGTCAGACTCCCCTTCTGAAATATCATAAGGGGAATGCAATACTAATCTGAGAAACAAGATAGGGAAGTTCATCTTACAGAGCCTACCACCAATCAAGCTTTAGAATCGAAAATCATAAAAACCTGCAATAAATTGACTCAGCAACAGCCAGAGCCCCCTCCCCCCCACTCTCTCTTTTCTTTTTTCTTTAGCAAAACTAAGGAACAAGAAAGCAAGTAAAAGCTTGGCACAGACTGTGTCTACACCATTCCATAGAAAGCGATTTATTAGGTCAACAATCAAACTACGTGTTCAACAAGCTCTTCTCCTCCCACGTAGTTAGTGACTCAATCCGTACATGTGACCTCATGTTGCCTCTCTCCAAACAATTCCATGTCTGGCTTCGTGTTAACCCTGTGTTCTCAATTTATGCAGCACATCACAGAGAGTTATGGAAACCCTGTCAGCTTTGCTAGAGTGATGTGATGCTGAGAGTTATTTCCAGTTGAGAGCACAAATGACAAGGAAGGAAAAAGAAAGTGATGGAAATAAATAATAGGTGGAGAGGTGTTATGAAGATATGCAGCTTCTTTAAAATATTATGGACATACAAACTCCTGTAATCTCTATTTCTCACTCCATTAAAAGAGATATCAAAATTTGAACTGAGACCCTAAGAAGGATATTAAAATGTTAAGATTTAGGAAAACAGGTACAAAATTAAAAAGTAAGAGAAGAAAGCTACAGTGGGTGGGTAAGGAAGTAGAAGTGCAGATCACTTGTAAATTAGAAAACAAACGTTTGTTTAAAAGTTTATTTTCCAACAAATCAAATGAAAATAATTGTTAGCACTTACTTTTATGTACTTAAAAAAAGATTTTAAATAAATTTATTAAAAATAATAATAAAATTTTAAAAATACTATATAAAAATGTAAAAAAAAAGATTTTAGTGATTTGAGAGAGAGGTGAGACCACATGAGCAGGGGTTTGAGGGCAGAGGAAAAAGCAGACTTCCCTGCTAAGCAGGGAGCCTGACATGGGGCTTAATCCCAGGACCCTGATATCTTGATCTGAGCCCAAGGCAGACACTTAACCATCTGAGCCACCCAGGCGTCTCCTTTTATGTACTTTCTATTCCCCATAGGAAATTTTATTCACGTAAACACTTAGAACCAATCATACAGGATGCCTGGGTGGCTCAGAGGTTGGCCATCTGCCTTTGGCTCAGGGTGTGATCCCACGGTCCTGGGATGGAGTCCCACATCATGCTTTCTGCAGGGAGACTGCTTCTCCCTCTGCCTGTGTCTCTGCCTCTCTCTCTCTGTCTCTCATGAATAGATAAATACAATCTTAAAAAAAAAAAAAAACAATCATACATACATGGATAAAAGTGAGAATCTATTTGTATAGCTTTATCTTCAAGTTTGAGAGTGCATTAGAAAAAAAATCTCCACATCCTTTTTTTTTTCCCAGTAACATAGTGAGGGTGCACTTAAGATTCTACAAACTCATCAGAGAGGCATCCTTGAAAAGAGAAACCTTTGTCCCAATATTTTCAGGCCACTAAGTAAGTGCAAGTATATACCTGTTCTATAGCTAAGTACACATTTTCAAGCAAGATAAGTCCAAAGCAGATGTAGAGTCTTCTTGCAGTCCTGTTTTTCAAAATAGCACCATCACTCACGAGATAAACTAAGTGGCTCTAAATTTAGTTCATGAAACTAATCTCTCTGAAGAATAAAATTCTTATGCTTGCATTAATGCAGCTGATAGAAGTAAACTTTATGCTAGTGGGGAATAAAAAACTAATTCACAGTCTCAGCCTGAGCTTAGAAAAAAAAATTGTATTTTTATTTATTCTGCATTGCCACCGAGTGGAATAGACCAATGTGAACAACTGAGTCCCTTCAAAGAAGAGTGACCCTTCAGAAATACTTTATGACAATTGTGCTGATATGTTAACATAATTTATAGTCTGAAAAATAAAAAGTGGCTTTTTAATTTTTATTATTTTTTTTAAATTTTATTTATTTATTCATGAGAGACAGAGAGAGGCAGAGACATAGGCAGAGGGAGAAGCAGGTTCCATGGAGGGAGCCCGATGTGGGACTCGATTGCAGGACCGCAGGATCACGACCTGGGCTGAAGGTAGACACTCAACCACTGAGGCACCCAGCATCCCAAAGTGGTTTAAAAAAAAAGCCAAAAGAATGATATAGTTCCTTGTAAGTCGACTCTAAAATATTTAAATAGTTTTCACTGCTTTCAGAAGTAGTGGAAGACTTTCTTAGTTGCTATCTAAATTTATAAAAATCCTAAGCTCATTCCAGTATTCCAGCCATTTAAAGCCATAAATTCAAATTTTCCTTTTGTCAAGTCAAGACACCAAATGGAAATACATAAATGTATGCTTTCTTCGAAATCATACACAAGGAGAATCTCCTAACTCCTCATTCTTCTCCCAAGGAGAATCTTTGTATTCAGCCATTACACCTCTAAACATAACTCTTACAAGCAGTAATATATTCCCTAATCGGCTTGTTATCTTTTCAGATGAGGTCAATGCCTTTGATTGAGATCCGGGAAGATTACTTTTCCAAGAGTAGATGAAAAGGCACATTTTCTGCCCAAAGTGTTTTTCCTAACAATTGAAAATTATAAGAATTTTTCTTCAAGCCCATCATTTATTCTTATTAAAAAGGAGCACATAAGAACCAGTACTTATATTCCTTTAAATGTGGGCTTTTGAAAGATCCTTTATCTGCTCAGATGCTGCAGAATCCAGAATCCAATATGTTCCTCAACGGCTGAACGAGCTAGGGCAGGAGGACATTTCCATGTTCTTTCATAGCTCCTACTCTCCAAATAACTTCAATTTATTCTAAGCTCATCATGGACTTTGGGTGGCCTGAAATTTTAATTATACCATTTTGCATAAAACTAATCTATATCAGATGTCAGAGGAAATAATGCTAGCATCACACCATAATTTGAATCTCAGGTAGTTTATTTTCAGTAACCTTGACAACATTAATGTAGCACTCTAAAGAATATGTAGTCCGTGATGGAGAAGTTACTTTTTTAAAAAGGTAATAATCAAAGTGCAGTTAATTTCAGAGGCCTAAGAAATTTGGCAGATTCTGCTTAAATCAGATCACTGAAGGGAAACACTGGCATCTGATGGCAAAGTTTTTTTTCTTTCCTTGCAAGTAGTTTCCAAATCCAGGGTTTACCAAAACCCCTGCTCTCTCAACTGCTCTTTTATCTCAACCATCTCTATAGAGTTTTAGGCTGGTAAAGGTAGTGGACAGGAGATGAGTATAAATAAAGGCAAAGGAGTGTGGGGTGGGGAGGAGTGGGGTGACATGGAGCACGATGGAGCAGAACAGACACCATGGGCCTCTGTCCTTCCCAGCCTTCCCAGTCCAACAGCATTTTGTCTACCTCTCCTTCCCTCCAAGCTGACCACCACAGATAACTGCTCAAATGTACCTGAAATGGTAGCCCCAGGCTTTGAGCAAACAGTCCCTGATGGCTTGCACACAAAATCAGTTATTTTTTTAATTGTTTTTTTTTCTTTTTGTTTAATGAGAGACACACAGAGAGATGCAGGGACACAGGCAGAGGGAGAAGCAGGCTCCCTGTGCAGAGCCTGATGGGGGAACTCGATCCCAGGACCCCGGGATCACAACCTGACCCAAAGGCAGATGCTCAACCATTGAGCCACCCAGGTGCCCCTAAAACATCCTTATGACACAAAAACATCCTGTAGTCGTAGAATGTCTCTTCGATGCCCAAGAAAAGGTGAAGCAAAGAGATGTTTCATGTAGGCTTGCTGAAATGTGACACATTAGAATCCGAAGCCATAAATTTGGGAAAGCACCACACACATTCAGGTGCCAAACAAAATCCACAGACAGCTTTATCCTCACTTTCTCTCCTGCTGCCCTCTTGCCTTCAGACATAAGCAGTTATGGGGCCCTTGATTTATCACTGTCCTGTGTGCTTGAGACACCGAGGCCAGGGACTGACAGTGCCGTGCTGCTGCCTGGGTGCAAGTGTGGCCGGCAGACACCTGCACCACCAGCGCGGGTGGGAAGGCCCTTTGCTTTACCACCGCTGCAGCGATTTTCACAGCCTTTTACTGTTTATGGCTCTGGGCTCTTCACCTCGTCTGCTACCTGACACCTCGACTCCAAACAAGTGACCTACTTTTACACTAATGATCTGCTGGAGCCGTTTCCTGGCATTTTATAGCCGGGCTGCCTGATTTGAAAACATGCCTTCGTGCATCCTCATAACATCTCTTCCCGTGTCTTCAGCAGTTTTGCTCTGCTTCGGTTCCTCAGACAGTGGAAGCTTGGGTATTCTGGTATCAGAAATGATAGACCTCCTTGGACTCCCTCATTGTCCCACACCACCAGGCATCAGACTTAAAATTATTAATCATTCAGGCATTGGCAATTTACAAATTGCCAATTAAAGCATTAAAGATCCCAACAATATAATAGTCACTATTAATTTAACATCTTCTAGGAGCTAGCCACTGTATATAATTATTGTTAAAGACCCAAAACACTGCAGTATTATTGCCCTCATTTGACAGACTGAGGCAACTGATACTTCCAGAAGGACTAAGAAATATTTCCAGGATGATATCCAAAGGGCAAGTGACAGGGCAAGATTCAAACCCAGAACTGTTTTGACCCTAAATACCAAGGTTGCACACACCTCGTGTTGATAATGCAGCCAAGTGGCCTTGGTCAGTCATTCACACCTAACCCAGGAGCTGAAGGACTCAATAAATATTTGACAAGTCCATGAATGAACACCTTGCTGTGAATTAGTTTACCAGATTGGTTTCCAGTTACCTGCAAGTGGTCTGAACGAGTGAGAGCCTGGACAAGTGAGTTGTGGTAGGAGGAAGAAAAGGTGCCTTCCAGAAAGGAGGGCCCAGCACCAGCAGGATGGGGTGAGACACCATCCAGAGATGCCAGAGAAAAATCACGGAACAACTATAACGTTAGAAGGATGGCAGTGAGAGGAACTGAAAGAGACAACCCAGTGGAGATACAAAAGTACGCACAATAGGTCTGGGCTAATAGGGTTGCTTCAAGACGCCCCTCCTGCTACCATCCTTTCTTTACCCTTTTACCGTCTTGCATTCAGCATCACATAGGGAGGCAGTCATGGGAGAGAGTTAAAACCTGGAGCTTTTCCCTCTGGGAAATACAGCCTCCCACACACACAGGCAGACTTTAAATTCTTAAGAATGTAATTTGCCTCACCTTGAGCTGTATTTTTCTCATTAACATTACCCATTATCTCAAGTGTACTTCAACTCCAGACTTGAGCTACAGAACAGAAAGATCTGTATCCTTTTGCACACTTACTCTAGCCCCATAATAAACATCTGAGATGTGTTACAACAAAAAGAATATACCTGAGAATCCACTGGGGATCTCTCCCCTCTGCTCCACTTTACCGTTGATAAACTACAGTTACAAGGAAAGTATCAGGGCACTGACCATGGTGGTGCGAGGAAGGAAAGAAGGAAGAAAGGAAGGAAGGAAGGAAGGAAGGAAGGAAGGAAGGAAGGAAGGAAGGAAGGAAGGAAGGAAGGAAAGGAGAAAAGTAGGAAGGGACAGAGGCAGGGAAGGAGGAAAAACAATCTTTCAAAACAAAGAGAATCATGGTTAGAGTGGATAGGAGTTTACCAAATCTACAGCCAGGGAAAGTGAGCTGTGATTTAACCGGGCCTGTGCTATCCTGAAGAATGATTCAGGAGAAAACAATAGCCAATGAGTGAGGGCTTTGGAATGAACTTCTTTGGTCGAAGTGAAATGAACCCTGACAAGAGAAACAGGATGTTGAGACCCAAGCGGGCTGGCCATACCATATGGCTTAAGCGTGAAGACCTAAGCTGTGAGTTTATTTCAGAGAAAAGAAAAAAAGTGAGAGAGATGGATCAGGATGTGAATGTTAAAAAGGAAAACCAGTTCAGAAAACCTGAATGAAAGAGCCCCTGCCATCATCGGAAGGCTGGTAAGGGTATACTATGAGGGCAAGTGGGATGGACACTTGAGTCAGTGCCTTCCCAGCAGAGGAATTCTATAGTGAAGCCAAATGGAATTGGATCTGGGACCCCATAGTGACAGACTCGATCGACTTTTTCTTAAGGAGAGACTCCAGTGTAGTCATAGGATCAAAGTCAACTGGTTTAATAAGATTGATCAGAAGTGCCAGGGGATCCCTGGGTGGCGCAGCGGTTTGGCGCCTGCCTTTGGCCCAGGGCGCGATCCTGGAGACCCGGGATCGAATCCCACGTCGGGCTCCCGGTGCATGGAGCCTGCTTCTCCCTCTGCCTATGTCTCTGCCTCTCTCTCTCTCTCTCTCTGTGACTATCATAAATAAATAAAAATTAAAAAAAAAAAAGAAGTGCCAAGTGCAAGGGCAAGTGATGGGCTGGGAGGTAGAAATGAATTTGAGTAACTTGTGACACCTTTGCCAATCTAATAATTGAATAGCCCAAAAGTAAGAATTTGCTCCTTCTCTCATTGGTATATCTTCACTTTCCACTTACTATAATAAATCCAGGGTGCGCATCACTGGTATTAAAATGTAACTTTGCGGGCAGCCTGGGTGGCTCGATGGTTTGGCGCTGCCTTCAGCCCAGGGCGTGATCCTGGAGACCTGGGATCAAGTTCCGCATCAGGCTCCCTGCATGGAGCCTGCTTCTTCCTCTGCCTGTGTCTGTGTCTCTGCCTCTCTCTCTCTCTCTCTCTCTCTGTGTGTGTGTGTCTCTCATGAATAAATAAAATAAAATTTTAAAATCCTTGAAAAAAAATAAAATGTGACTTTGCCACTGTCTATCTTGTTATGCACAGGAAACGTATAATATCAACTTACTGTCATTTCACCTTTAAACCTACATGTGTCCAAATTATCAGTAATTGCTATCCAAAATTCAAGAACCAAATGAATTTGGAGAACACATCTCTCATTTTACAAACCTGCTATCCAAGCTCTCTCTCTCTCTCTCCTAAAGAACTGTGTAATAAGGAGTATTTATACATAACAGTTTTGGTGAGTGAAATGTCTCTCTTATGAAATATATTTGGCTGTTAGTAGCAGAGACTGGAAATAATAGTGGCTTAAATAGGATGGAAGTTATTTTTCTTGAACGGAAAGCAAGCCTGGAGGTAGGCCTGCCATGTCTGGGATAGGAGAGCCACAGTCAACACAGACCAAGGTTCCTTCCTGTCTCTTTTTTTCCACTATCCTGTAGCTTTTACCATCAAGGCTGGCTGAGGGCCAAGACAGCAGCCGGAACTCCAACCATCGTAACTTCATTCTAATAGAAAAACAGGAGTCTCCTCAGCAGCTCTGTGGCCTGGCATAAGGAGCCTTTCAGAAGAATCACCCAAAAACTTTTCCATCTCATTGGCTAGAACTTAATTACATGGAAACACCTAGCTGAAAGGGAGGGAGAAATGTAAAGTTTTATTTGGGCACCTTGTCACAGCAAATAAAATGTTTTCTCGTTAAGAAATGAGAGTCTTGTGTAGTGCCTGTCCGTCTCAACAAAAGCTTTATTTAAGCATTATTGAATACATATGATCGAATATAATTATTTTAATGACTTTTGAATAATCTCTTTTCTGGGATTCATTGTACTATTGTTCCCATGACACAAAATGTAAGAAGAGGGGATCCCTGGGTGGCGCAGCGGTTTAGCGCCTGCCTTTGGCCCAGGGCGTGATCCTGGAGACCCGGGATCGAATCCCACATCGGGCTCCCAGTGCATGGAGTGTGCTTCCCCTCTGCCTATGTCTCTGCCTCTCTTTCTCTCTGTGTGTGACTATCATAAAAAAAAAAATTTAAAAAAAATGTAAGAAGAGTTAACTCCCTTATTGGCGTATATCTAAATAAAGGTCACCACCCTCATCTAGCCTACTCCTAAAAAAAACAGAATACAGGGAACTTTCCAGAATGCTCAGTGAGATGTGGAGAAGCGGCAGCTGCCCAAGCCTCACGCAGCAACGCTCTGCTTCCCGCTCCCCCACACGGGCCTCTGCCCTCTCACCAGCTGTAGAAAATGATGAAAGAAACCACTTGCTATGATGTTTTGGGGATCAAACCCAATGCCACCCAGGAGGAATTGAAAAAGGCTTACAGGAAACTGGCCTTGAAGTACCACCGGATAATAATCCAAATGAAGGAGAGAAGTTTAAACAGATTTCTCAAGCTTATGAAGTGCTCTCTGATGCAAAGAAAAGGGAATTATATGACAAAGGAGGAGAACAGGCAATTAAAGAAGGTGGAGCTGGTGGTGGTTTTGGCTCCTCCACGGACATCTTTGATATGCTTTTTGGAGGAGGAGGAAGGATGCAGAGAGAAAGGAGAGGTAAAAATGTTGTACATCAGCTCTCAGTAACCAAGAAAACTAGCTCTGCAAAAGAATGTGATTTGCGATAAATGTGAAGGCCGAGGTGGTAAGAAAGGAGCAGTCGAATGTTGTCCTAATTGCCGAGGTACTGGAATGCAAATAAGAATTCATCAGATAGGACCTGGAATGGTTCAGCAAATTCAATCTGTGTGCATGGAGTGCCGGGGCCATGGGGAAGGGATCGGTCCTAAAGATAGATGTGAAAGCTACAACGGAAGGAAGACAGTTTGAGAGAAGAAGATTCTAGAAGTGCATATTAACAAAGGCATGAAAGATGGCCAGAAGATAACATTCCATGGTGAAGGAGACCAAGAACCAGGACTGGAACCAGGAGATACTATCATTGTTTTACACCAGAAGGACCATGCTGTTTTTACTCGAGGAGGAGAAAACCTTTTCATGTGTATGGATATACAGCTGGTTGAAGCCCTGTGCGGCTTTCAAAAGCCATTATCTACTCTTGACAGCTGAACCATCGTCATCACCTCTCATCCAGGTCAGATTGTCAAGCATGGGGATATCAAGCGTGTGCTAAACAAAGGCATGCCAATTTATCGTAGACCATACGAGAAGGGTCACCTAATCATTAAATTTAAGGTAAACTTCCCCAAGAATGGCTTTCCCTCTCCTAATAAACTTTCTTTTTTTAAAAAAGATTTTATTTATTTATTCATGAGAGACACAGGGTGAGAGAGGCAGAGACACAGGTAGAGGGAGAAGCAGGCTCCATGCAGGGAGCCTGATGTGGGACTTGATCCCGAAATCCAAGATCATGCCCTGGGCTAAAGGCAGGCACCAAACCGCTGAGCCACCCAGGGATCCCTCCTGATAAACTTTCTTTGCTGGAAAAACTCCTACCTGAGAGGAAGGAAATAGAAGAGACTGATGAAATGGACCAGGTGGAACTGGTGGACTTGGCTTCCAATCAGGAAAGATGGGGAAGCATAGGATGATGAACATCATCCTAGGGGTGGTGTTCAGTGTCAGACCTCTTAATGGGGCCAGTGAATAATACTGCTGCCGGCATTTTATACGCAGTAGTGAATGAGGGAAGGACTATGATCATAGCTCTCTACTTGCTATTGTTTTTGTTTTAATATTCAACTATAGTACTGTTTTAAAAATTAAAAGAATAAACTCAAATATAAAAACAACAACAACAACAAAACCCCAGAATACATACATCAAAGCTGTAATATAAAGTCTTTTTCAGCATTTAGTAAAAGATTAATCTATTTTGGATCCCAACCATGTGGCTTACAGTTTCCAGGCATCTCCAAAGAATAGTTTAGGATAAGGGTGAAGGGATTTTAACTTTTCCTTAATCTCCCTTAGCTCTGGCTGTACCCACCCCCACCCTGGCCAAATTATTTGATATGGATGGTTTTCTCAAATTTATTTCACACACACACACACACACACACACACACACACACACACACACAAGCACAAACCCCCCTGCAAGGTGTAAGCTCAGCTTCATAGTCCCCTTCACACTGCTTTCCAACCAGATTGTAGATTCCAGGCCTAAATTCCTCTCATGTAGAAACACTAGAGTTGCCTCTGTTGTGTCTACAAAAATACTTAGAAGACAGAGAAGGTTGCACCCCATTGTAGACGCACTATTAGGGAGGCTTTTCTGTACATGCCTTTTAAACGTTAGAGGAGCATTTTACGTGTTAATTAGCATCACTAGAAAAGACAGAGAAACAATGAAAAGAGAGAAAATGCTCTGTTTTCCAAGTGGTTTGCAAATATTCCCATTAGCCATTTAAACCAACCTACCCACATGAAGACCTTAGAGATCATAACAATGAGGTTTAAGATTCTGTTGCTAGGACACTTCTTAAAACCAGGGTGAAAAATCCTATTATAAATAGTACATTAAAAAGCCAGTTGCTTTGTGCTTTCCTGCACTTTTATTCCAGTATGCAGCTTTATCATTATCAACAACTGTTTTGAACCAAAGTGTTCCCGGTTCCTATCATTACAAAGTGCACATCACTTATTAAGATTACCTCAGCCCAGATTTCACTCAGGAGAGAGTAATAAAGAGATATTATTTGCTTGAACTGATCTTTAACCCAAACTCTTTGTTCTCTTTCCTCGGTGACTCATTCAAACACCACAGAGCCTGACTGGAATGAAAGAATCTTCTGTGACACATTCTATTGTGTTAAAAATTTTAGCAACCTTGCCAGGTGTTTATTACAGATTGCTGGGGATTACAGTTACATTCATATTAAATTACTTAATGCTCGATATTTACTTGTTAAGACCAAGAGTTCTTTTTCCTATTTGATGCTTTATAACTCTAAGAAAATGTTAAATAAGATATAGACATTAACAGTGACATTGTGGTTTTATGAGCTTATATAAGAAGCCAAGATCATTACTATTGATGTTAGGAAATTCAATCTAACTTTATTTGTTCTGTTTTTAATGACAGTATTTTGGACACACTGTATTGTTTGGGATTTAATTCTAACTAGCAGTAGTGTACTAATACTAACACTGCTAGTGTACTACAGCTAATTCTAACTATCCTACTGTACATTGAGCACCTAACACATGTTAAAACTTTATAAAATTGTATCTCACTTGATTTCCATGACAACCATGAGAAACTGGTAGGTATTGGCATAAGAGAAAATTCAGACTCAGAAAGGTTAACAAATTTAGTTCATGGTCATATAGCTTCTATGTGGCTTTCTCTCCTATAATAGGGTTTGTTTCTTCTGTAGGAAAGCCTAAAGCAAATAGCATAGCTCTTTGCCTAAAGCAAAAGCAAAAAGCCTAAAGCAAATAGTATAGCTCTTTATAATTATCTCACAAAATAAAATGAAATGATTCACTTTCATCAATATATATAGAGATTTTAGATAAAATCCCAATTCTGAGTTCATTTGAAAATCAGAAGATTAAAAAAAAAAAAAAGAAAAAAGAAAATCAGAAGATTTAGCCTGAGCCCAAATTCCCAAGGAGTATCTATAACCTAGAGTTGAGTAGCAACAGCTCCTTTAGATGGATCCTGTTTTCTTTCTGGGTACCACAGTCTCCATTTGTCAGCTTCATTCATTTATGTTATTTAACTGCCTCTGTATATGTTAGAATTTGTGATTTACAACTTAGGTTCTAAGGACCAGTTCCATCAAATTGTAAAAAGTAGGAATTCTAAGCCTGTTTTCCAAACCCAAGATCCATTCCCACCCCCACCCCCCCTCAGTGGTAACTGACTTTCATTCATGGGGCAGTGTGTACTGGGTAAACCAGCCAGTTCCATGAAGGATGATTTGACACGTGAACCAGCAGGGTAAATCATATGGAATTTGGAATTTGAACTTACAAACATCTAATCTCTGCATGTGGCTAGAAATGTGACTGTCAACTTGGGAAGTGTAGGGCGGCCACATTCTGCCATTTGACTGTATAAGTAGAAAGATTCGGAGAGGGAAAAAGAAAGAGGGAAGCACAGATGAAGAAGCCAGGCCATGAGTTTCTCCTGTACTTTTCTAATAAATCCTATTATTAGTGTACATTGTCTTAAGATGGTTTCTGTCACCTACAAACACTTGCCCTAGCCTTGAAACTTACTGATTTCCCCTCTCTATGCCTCAATTTCCAAATCTTCGGGAGGTAAAAAATAAAACCTGATAATATTTCATTCAGCCTTTTAGATGGGATTGTGTTGGTGCTCAAATAAGTCTATATATATTTGTTGAAAACTATAAACTATCATACAAATTATATTATGACAGCTCTGACAAATGTTTAATAACTGGAGACTTAATAGATGAGGGAAAGTGGGAAAATATTCACGGCTGGAGCAGAGGATTCACTATAAATAACTGGAAATAAGTATACCTAAGTTGATAGGGCCAACAGTAGGTTGCCACTGTTAAATCAGCTAATTTTAAAGAAAGAGGTAAGGGTTGGAGGATGCAATTTTAATAACTATCTGAGCAGTCACTTCTAAAAACATAATTACCATAAAAATTAAGTTTTTTAAAGAAAAATCTTACAATGCAGATTTTTCAAAAGAAATTCAGTTTAATTGCATAAACAAATTGGAAGTGTTCCCCAACAGTAGTTTTACTGAGTGAATATATAATCATTTTAATGACCAAAGAATCATACAACTTGATAAAAAAGCATTCTTGGAAAATTGTTCAGCACTCTTATTTCCTAGTTTTGCAAAGGATGAGTGACTTAGCAACATCGATTTCTATGTGCAAAACGAAAATCACCAAGCCTTTTTAAATTCCAGAAGTGTTTTCAGAGCACTTAATATGCTGAATGAATGAACAAATGAATTGAATGAGTACTAAATGCATGTGAGATACAAAAAGCAGCAAGAAAAAGTCCCTGGTATCAAGGACTACACAGACTAGGATAAGTTTATGTACATTTGTGACCACAAGAAAGAATAAGAGGAGCGCTAAAATAGACATACAAAATGGTAAAGGCATTGGAAGAAACAAGGCTTCATATATATTTGAGATTGAGAAAAGGCTTCATGAAAGTTGCTGTGGCTCCAAAGGATGGCTTCAATATTGAAAGCCAGAGATAGCAGTAAAAGATCTGGGGGTATAGCTAGGAGAGGGAGGATTTGTCTTCCAGATTAGGAAAACATAATGATAAAGTGTCAGTTTTAGGAATGATTATGTCAGTTTGACTGAAGCCTGGGGCATAATTGGGGAAGACATTTCAGAGAGTGTTGGGTGCCAAGCCGAGGAGTTCATGACGTGTAATGTGGGGGTTCAGGAACAAAGAGTCAAGGAAGAATTCTTGAGATATCTTCAGTGCAAGAAGGGTGGTTTTATTAAGGCATGGGGACAGGACTTGTGGGCAGAAAGAGCTGCACTGGGGTTGTAAGAAGTGGCTGATTACATACTTTAAAGTTGGGAGGTAGTAAGTCTCTAAGAAATTTGGAAGCAAGGTTCCCAGGACTTTGGAGCTAGATGTTATTAGGGAAAGGTCATTTACTACTATTTTGTAAGATAGTCATGAGACCCTTCAGATGTATAGCAGTGGACCATATGCTTGGAGGATGATTGCTAACGTAAATTTTGGGAGGATAGAGATATAAGAAGTTTCCAAAGGGATTTTTTACAGGGTTGTAGGGGTGGGGCTGATGTCAAGCTAAGGTTGCTTTTTGCCTCTAGCAAAACATTAACATTGAGGTAGCTAAGCTCCTTGAGGAATGTGACTCCACCTGTCTCAAGGACTTGTCAATGGGCTGTAAATTGTAAGGAAGTTTAATTTTTTTTCTTATGCTTTTGTTCTCCACATCACTTGGACTATATTCTGTAGGCAGTGGGGAGGCTTTGAGAGTCAGGATGCAGGGGACTGACCAGTTAGAAAAGGATTTCAAGAAATGAACTGGACAGCTGAGTATGGATTTGTCAAAGTGGTGCCAAAAGAGAAAATAATACAAGGTAAGGCAAGAAGAGTAGAGCAACAAGACACAAAGAAGGAAATCTAAAGGAGGGTTTTGATTTCAGAAGCAAAATCAGTTGAATCTGTAAGAATTAGAAAAAAAGAGAAAGAAAAAGAAAGAAGGAAGGAGAAAGAAGAAAAGAAAGGAAGGAAGGAAGGAAGGAAGGAAGGAAGGAAGGAAGGAAGGAAGGAAGGAAGGAAGGAAGGGAAAGAAAGAAAGAAAGAAAGAAAGAAAGAAAGAAAGAAAGAAAGAAAGAAAGAAAGAAAGAGAGAGAAAAGGAAGATTTGAAATAGGCATAAGTGAGGGAACCGGGTACATGAAATAATTTATTTTATTGATCATTAGTTGCCTACTCTGTTTAATGCTTCATTGAATTCTGCTAAGTAATTGGAAAGAGTGATTTACCGAGTATGGATTGACTATAAAAGAGTTGAGCCTCACGGTTCTAAAATAAAGCATTTAATCATCATCTTTGTTACTTCTACATCTGACACCAGAAATGTGGTTAATATAAGCAAGTCCTCCCAGGTCTGGAGGCCGTTAGAAGGGCCAGCTTTTAAATGATAGAGAGACACTGACGTCTAGAGGAGGGTTAGTTTGCTAAAGACATAAAGAATTTATTTTTTTACATATGTTAACAAAGGGAGGTAAAGAAGACACAGAAAGGAGTTAAAGGGCATTAGTCAGGATTCTCCAGAGAAACAGAACCGATGGATAGAATGTGTGTGGAGAGAAAAAGAGAGAGAGAGAGAGAGAGAGAGAGAGGCAGGCTGATTTTAAGAAATTAGTTTGGGCAATTGTGGAAACGTGGTGAGTCCATAATCTGATGGGGTAAACTGGCAGACTGGTGACTCAGGGAAGTTGTAGTTCGGGTCCAAAGGCAGTCTGTTTGGAGAATTTCTGGTTCCGAGGAAATCAGTCTTTGTTCTAAAAAGACCTTCAGCTAATTGGATGAGGCCCATCTGCTTTACTCAAAGTCTACCAATTTAAATGTTAATCTCATCCCCCAAACACTCTCACAATAACACCCACAGTGTTTGACAATAAAACACTAGGCACCGTGGCCCAGCCAAGTTAAGAGGAAAATCAGTGTAGTGCAGCATCAAAGAAAGAGAAGCAGTGATCAAGAGGATCAGAAGCTTCAGACATCTGTGGTGAGCTGAATGGTAACACTCCCTCAAAGAGATGTGCCCGCATCTTAATTCTGGAACCTGTGGATGTTACCTAATTTGGAAATGAAGAGATCAAGCAATATGACCGAAGAGGCAGAGATTGAAGTGATATGGTCATAAATCAAGGAGTTCCAACAGCTACCAGAAGCTAGAAGAGATAAGGAAAGATACTCCTCTAAAGCCTCAAGAAGAATGGCAGCTGTACTGATACCCTGGTTTTGGATTCTGGGCTCCAGAACCATGAAAGAATACATTTCTGTTGTTTGAAAGCTATCCAGTTTGTGCTAATTTGTTACGGCAGCCATAGGAAACTAGTAAAACATCTGAGAATAAATAGAATTGACTTTGCTATTAAGAAGGACGACTCTGGTCATATTCAAGAAAATGGTTTCAATAAAACAATGTGAGTAAAGCCACATGCAAAGGTTATAAGACAGAGGTTCCCAAACTTTACCAGTTCACAGAGACTTCTGTATCTCACTAAATTTTTTGCAGTGTTCCTAGGTCAAAAGAAATACTGAGCAGTTTATTAAGGAGTCAATTCCAAACAACTTAATATTTATGTACTAGCAACTTAGTGGCTGTTTGAAAAAGTAATACACAAAAATTAAAAGAAGAAATATTTGTTTTTAGGTTTGCTTTTTAAAGATTTTATTTATTTATTTATTTATTTATTTATTTATTTATTTATTTATTTATTTATTAGAGAGAGAGAGCATGAGTAAAGGGGAAGGGCACAGGAAAAGGCAGAGTGCCCCCTGAGCAGGGAGCCCTACGTGGGGCTCAATCTCAAGACCCTAGGGTCATGACCTGAGCCAAAGGTAGACGCTTAACCAGCTAAGCCACCCAGACACCACTGATTATAGTTTTAAATAATCACAATTATGGGGATCCCTGGGTGGCGCAGCGGTTTGGCGCCTGCCTTTGGCCCAGGGCGCGATCCTGGAGACCGGGGATCGAGTCCCACATCGGGCTCCCGGTGCATGGAGCCTGCTTCTCCCTCTGCCTGTGTCTCTGCCTCTTTCTCTCTCTCTCTCTCTCTGTGACTATCATAAATAAATAAAAATAAAAATAAATAAATAAATAGTCACAATTACTTACTAATGGGATGTATGCATCTATTACACATTACACAACTTCCTACCCTCTGGAATTAGATTGACAGTAGCCACTGTCATTTCCTGTTCCTCATTGATTTTCAACCTGTAGTTGCCTTTTATCACAGCAACTACTGAAAATCCAAACTATTCAGGCTAATATTTTGACATCAAGCACTATTGTGTTTCCCTAAAAAATTTATAGTACTGTGGCACTGTCACTGTGGCTGGGGCATCTCAGCACGCTTTGGAAATGATGGATTTAAGGAGTGAGACGTAAGAAAGTGTATATAGAAAGCGTAGATGGTATTTATAAGACATTTAGTAAAAGTTTAGGGAATAAAGCTAGAAGATGTTCAGAAGATTAGCAAAGATATCCTAAAGTTAAATCCTAAAGTTAGATGGTATTTATAAGACATTTAGTAAAAGTTTAGGGGAAAAAAGCTAGAAGATGTTCAGAAGATTAGCAAAGATATCCTAAAGTTAAATGGAAAAACAAGAAAAAAATTTAAAAGACATATTAGACTACATCAAAATTTAAAACTTCTGAGGATGCCTGGGTGGCTCAGGGCATGATCCCAGGGTCTGGGTTCAAGCCTCTCATCAGGCTTCCTGAGAGGAGCCTACTTTTCCCTCCGCCTATGTCTCTGCCTCTCTGTGTCTCTCATGAATAAATAAATACATTTATTTTTTTATTATTTATTTTTTACTTTTTAAAATTTTTTTTAAAAATTTAAACTTCTGCGCATGAAAGGACACAATCAATAGAATGAAAAAGAAGCCTACAGAATGGGAGAAAATGTCTGCAAATCATATATCTGATAAGGGGTCTATATCTAGAACATATAAAGTCCTCCTACAACTCAAAAACAACCTAATTTTAAAATGGGCAAAGAGCTTGACTAGACATCTCTCCAAAGACAAATGGCCAACGAATATATGAAAAGATGCTCAATATCACTAATCATGGAAATATAAGTCAAATCCACAGTGAGATACTACCTCACATCCATTAAGATGACCTCTGTAACAAACAAGCCAAAACAGAAAGTAACAATTGTTGGCAAGGAGGTGGAGAAGCTGGAACCCTTGCGTACTATTGGGGGGAATGAGAAATGGTGCAACTGTTAGGGAAAGTAGTATTGAGTTTCCTCAAAAATACTAAAATAGAATGACCACATAATCTAGTACTTCTACTTCTCTTTTATGCCCAAAAGAAGTGAAAGCAGGGACTCAAATAGATATCTGCACACCTATGTTCAAAGCAGTATCATTCACTATAGCCAAAAAGGTAGAAGCAACGCAGATGCCCACTGACAGATGAATGGATGAACAAAATATGGGATGTAGGGATCCCTGGGTGGCGCAGCGGTTCGGCACCTGCCTTTGGCCCAGGGCGCGATCCTGGAGACCCGGGATCGAATCCCACGTCGGGCTCCCGGTGCATGGAGCCTGCTTCTCCCTCTGCCTGTGTCTCTGCCTCTCTCTCTCTCTCTCTCTCTCTCTCTGTGTGACTGTCATAAATAAATAAAAATTTAAAAAAATATATGGGATGTATACATACAATGAAATATTATCCAGCTGTAAAAAGGAAGGAAATTTCACATGCTACAACATGGATAGATCTTGAGAACATCATGCTAAGTGAAATAAGCCAGTCACAAAAAGAAAAAAAAAAAAAAGCTGATTCTCCTT
The DNA here is from genome assembly GCF_053574225.1 of Canis aureus. Taxonomy (NCBI): domain Eukaryota; kingdom Metazoa; phylum Chordata; class Mammalia; order Carnivora; family Canidae; genus Canis; species Canis aureus. The sequence continues at coordinate 10,386,266 of NC_135635.1, forward strand.
ACATGTGGTACTAGAGTAGTCAAAATCATAAAGACAGAAAGTGGGATGTTCTTTGCCAGAGCCTGGGGGCTGTGTTGGAAGGGGAGTTGTTTAATGGACACAGAGTTTCAATTTTGTAAAATAAGAAGAGTTCTGGAGGTTGGTTGTGCAATAGGGTGAACGTATTTAACGCTACTGAACTTCACACTTAAAAATAGTGAAGAAGATAAGTTTTATGTTCTATGTATTTGATCAGAATCTTTTTAAAAAGTTAAGGCAGGAAGTCATGACTGGGCTCAAATCAAAGATGTAAGCAAGAGGGATTAACCAAAGGAACAGGATTTCTACTACAATTTGTTTGCTTAAGCAGGTAAAATATATACAGCAGTAGCACTGTATGTATTTCTCCAAAGTTAGTACAATGCCAAACTTTAACCCAATCTGAAATAAACATCATACATAATAAATTAGTGAAATTTAAGTGTATAGTCAATATGGACCAGAAATATTTTCATAAAACATCCTATGAAAGCATTAAAGAAAATCCATTTTCTTTGCATATACATAAAAATAGTAAAATAGAGGAAATTATTTAACTCTATGTAGAAACACTGATGGGCAGTAAAAATGATCATTTTGGCCATGATTTTTATAGCTTAGCAAATATTTTCTCAAATTCCGTGTTTTGCTCAGAGGAACTTTGCTGTTTTGAAAACAAGGCACCCAAGGCCCTTGCAGCTTTCAAGTGAGACTCCTCTACTGCCAGAAGATAAGCATTTTTCTGGTGCATTCCAGAGTGGTCCTACCCCACTTAACTGGACTTTCCTATTCTTTGGAGCTGATCATACCATGTTTTTTTTCTAAGCATAAACATGGGATAATTATTTTCCCTTATCAGTATTTTTGAGCGAAGCCAACTTCCTTAGGCAATTTTCCCTAGTCACCAGGATATGAATCGGTCAAAAAGTTGAAGATGAACTCTGCAATTTTCTCTCTGCTCAACAAAGCAATCAAAACTGCTAAATCAGAAAGAACTGTTGAGTCAGGAAGAATTTGGTTAGAATGAAACTCTCCCCACATTTCTTAAATCCAAACAAGTTACAAAACTCAGACTAAATTTCGCTTATTCTACAATATGAAGGTCTGTTTGAGAAACAAGAGTCCAGATAACAAGAAACAGAACATAGCAACCTCCTTTGCTGTGGTCCTGGCAGAGAAAAAAAAAAAAAATCGCAAGCCTGATAGTTAATGAAAAAAAAAAAAAAAAAAAAAGCAAGCCTGACAGTTAATGAAAAAAAAAAATTGCAAGCCTGATAGTTAATGAAAAAAAAAAATTGCAAGCCTGATAGTTAATGACTAAAAATACATTGTATTTAAAGAGTGACTCTGCTAACTTGCACTTATTGGCTGGAGAAAGTATTTGTTGATAAGCCGATTGTAATTTTGTATATTCGTCAGCTCAAGGCCATAAAAACAAAAGACCCAGTTTTCTAAGGGCCTTCGACTTCTCCCTCTGCCTGTGTCTCTGCCTCTCTCTCTCTCTATGTCTATCATGAATAAATAAATAAATCTTAAAATAAAATAAAATAAAATTACCTTCGAGAAGGAAAACACGTGTTTTGGACAGCAGAGAATTGAAAAGAATGTTTAATACTGTCTGCTGCTGTCTTACAAATTTATCCAAACGAATCCCGAATAATCGGGATGATTAAACGCCCAGTCCTAAAGCAGAGCAACAATCCTCGTTTGCGATGATAAAACTGACCACAAAGGAGTTTATTCAAGTCAGCTAATCTCACTTCTAATGGCTGTGTCTTTGCGGAACGGACAGGAAAACTTGGGTCTCTAAATGTACCCAACTGGAAAAAAAAAAAAAAAAGAAAAATAAAAAGAAAAATTAACAGTCTGAGGTTAATTTAAAAGTGTGGCAAATTTTGCTGGGAGACCACCTAGACATTATTCGTCATTAAAAAAAAAAAAATGGGGAGGGGGGGCACCTGGGCGGCTCTGCGGTGGAGCACCTGCCTTCGGCCCAGGGCCTGACCCTGGGGCCCCGGGATAGAGTCCCACGTCGGGCTCCCTGCACGGAGCCTGCTGCTCCCTCTGCTTGTGTTTCTGCTTTTTTCTCTCTCTGTCATGAATAAATAAATAAAATTCTTTTTAAAAAATGGGGCAGGGAGTGACCTTTCAGATCGTATAGGTTACGGGAAGAGTGGACTAGGGAAGCTACTGAGTGCACCTCTTTTTAAAATTGAAAATGCATGTTCAGTAAAAAGGTCATCTGCACTTTTGAGCATCTTAGCGAACGGCGGTGGCGGCGGTGGCGACGGGGTCGTCGGGGGAGGGCAGACCGCGGAGGGCAAAGCCATCCCCCCGGCTCTGCGGCGGGGCGGCGGGAGGAGCAGGTGTCCCGGCCGGGACCGCGGGCGGCCGAGCGCGACCGGCGGGGAGGCGGGGCGCGGCTTGCTGACGCCACCCGCGCGCGACGACGCGGGGGGCCTTGCTGGGCGGGGCGGGGCGGCCGCGCGGGTCGCAGCCCGATGACGCGCCGCGGCCGGCGGCGGAGCCACCACTTCCTGGAGGCGCCGGCCGGGGCCGCTCTCAGCACTTAGCGCCGGAGCCGGGAGCCCGCGGTCGCCGCCATGTCCCATCAGACCGGCATCCAAGGTAACGGCGCCCCGAGCGGCCCGCGGGGGCAGGGGCTCCCGGGAGGGCCCCGGGCGGGCTGCGAGACGAGCCGGGCTGGAGTAGAGCCCCCGGGGGGGGAGGGGGAGCGGGGGGAGGGAGCCGGTCTCGGGGGCGGCCCGGTCCCGCGGCGCTCGGGGCCTGCCTGCCTGCGGCGCTCCCGGCCCGGCCGCCGCCACGTTCCCGGCCGACGGGAAATTCGCAGAAGCGGAGGCAGCTGGTTTCCGAGGAGGCCTGGGCGGAGGGGGCGTGCCTGCCGCCGCCCCTGCCCGCAGCCCAACTTTCCTCGGGTCGGTGCGGCGGGGGCGACCTGAAGCAGCCGGGGCGGCCGGGCTCCTCTAGACAGACGGGCCGGCCCTCCTTTCACTGTGCAGAGGAGATCGTTGCAGGGTTGTTTTTTTTTTAAAGATTTTATTTACTTATTCATGAGACACACAGAGAGAGAGGCAGAGGGAGGAGCAGGCTCCACGCAGGGAGCCCGACGCGGGACTCGATCCCGGGTCTCCAGGGTCGTCAGGCCCCGGGCTGAAGGCGGCGCCGACCCGCCGAGCCTCCCGGGCTGCCCCGTTGCAGGATCTTGCTTGTAAAGCGAGAGTCACCGGAATCTTTCTCGCCCCGCGTTAAAGGCGCTGCCCAAACTCTTCCGCGTTTTCTTCCAAAATGGAAACCTGAGTTTGTGTTCCGAGGAGAAGTCCCGAGGAGGCTGATCTGCGGGGCTGTGTTGAGTCACCCCGTGAAGGCAGCTGGGGCGTGCAACTGTACATCGGCACCTCCATTATTTTCCTGGATTGACAGTGGGCAGTCTGGAGGCGCTCACCCTCATCACCACCAAATCATATACCCCGGGGTTACTCGCCACGACTTAACAAGTGCTTGTAATACGAACCCACGCTCTTCCTGTTAATAGGCAACTAATTTTTTTTTTTTTTCTTTTCTTCCCCAGATGAACATTTACTTGTGTTTTTTGTTCGTAGGAGTCTCTGGCCGCCCCACACCTGTCCCTGCACACACAAACACAAGCAAAATGTGTTTTGCTGCACACACACACACAAAAACACAAGAAACAAAAAAGCACAAAAAACACACAAGCAACTAATTTTTTTTCCCCAGATGAACATTTACATGTGTTTTTTGTTCGTGGGAGTCTCTGGCTGCCCCACACCTGTCCCTGCACACACAAACACAAGCAAAATGTGTTTTGCTGCACACACACACACAAAAACACAAGAAAAAAAAAGCACAAAAAACACACAAGCGACTAATTTTTTTTCCCCAGATGAACATTTACTTGAGTTTTGTTCGTAGGAGTCTCTGGCCGCCCCACACCTCTCCCTGCACACACAAACACAAGCAAAATGTGTTTTGCTGCACACATAAAAAAACACAAGCAAAACGCACACACACACAAGCAACTAATTTTTTTTCCCAGATGAACGTTTACTTGTGTTTTTTGTTCGTGGGAGCCTCTGGCCGCCCCACACCTCTCCCTGCACACACAAACAGAAGCAAAATACTCTCAGACCTAAAAGCACTTCTTTTATTTGTCTTGAGTTGGCTTGACATTTAAATATGTAGTTACTGACTTTCGTGTTTGAGCCTGGTAGCAATCACTACCTACATGGTTGTTTTTGCTCTCCTACAACTCAAGAATGAAACCAGAATGAAATTGAAGCTCTATTAGGAACAGGAGGATTATTAAATATATATTTGCTTTAGTAAACATAACTCTATCTTTTTGAGAGATACGAGTTAGGGAAATACTACCAGAAGTGCAAGCTGGAAGGCACTTTATTGACTTTTTGCATAATCAGGATGGGATATCAGATACTTACTGTTTTTAATGTGAAAATATAAAAATGAATTATTGAATCTTTTTTATAACCTTGAAATTGGACTAGAAGAGAATGAAAGGTTTTCAGTCAAAAAGCAATACAGGTGTTTTTTTCACCCCTATCGGATTTGAATAACTTTAATATTTTCACTCCCAGTGTTATTTCTGCGTTGGAATTCTCTAGCTAAAACAGATTAGAGTTAATATACTTTTAAGCTATATTAATATTTCTTAGCTGTATACAGTATCCACGGTGTTATACCTTTAAGTTTTATAGTTTAAATTACTGATATGGGGATGCTACATGATCAAGATTTTTTTCTTTGTATTATAATTCATTTCCTCTCATAGCATTTGAAAGTAGTAACACATAAGTATAAAAAATGGGTTTACTTGTCTTTACCTTTTTCCACAGCAAGTGAAGATGTTAAGGATATCTTTGCCAGAGCAAGAAATGGAAAATACAGACTTCTAAAAATATCTATTGAAAATGGTTAGTTATACATTTTTAAATATTGTTTGTCCTTAGATTGAGTATTATATATATATTTTTTGAGTATTATATTTTTATATTTCTAATCCATTGTCAGCGATTGGAACTATTCATTAATGCAAAGCAAGTTCAAAGCTTGCCTGTAGGCAACTTGGATCTTGTACATTTGTTCATGTCCCGTTGGCCGCTGCCTGCCCTCTGAATTCTGCAGTTGACTCTCAGTGAAACGGAAAGATGTCTTTTTGGTGTGACATTTTGTACTTTTTTGTGTTTCATTTTCTGTATCAGAACCCATTTCTAATGTCTGCTTCCATCTCTGGAATGGAAATCAGTAGACAGGTGATTCTCAGCCCCACAATTACTTGAGAATTGTTACTTAGTAAAGTTAGTTTTGAAGTAGAAACAAAGATTTCAAACTCCCATTTTCTCCACTGGATTGCATTCTGTCCTGGAGAAATGATTCCCCCTTTCTTGTTTTGGGACAAAGTCCTAAGAGTGTAACAAACTATAAATTGATCTGTTCAAAATAATTCTATTAGCGGGGAAATTGATTGGGTGGGAGAATCTTTTAATTTGGCTATATTTGAATTTGGAAAATTAATATTCTCACAAATGAAAATCTTAAAATACTCCATTGGCCTAATTTCTTAAATACCTGGAAATATTTTGTTTTGGAAAAATAACTTGTTCTTTTACCAACTGGAAGTAAATTTCCTTTACTTTCCATTTTCCACTTAAATATTAAAAATACTAGTGCAGGTTGAAAAATATGCAGTTGTTATGTGTGTGTGTGTGTGTATATATATATATATAAATAAAAAACCACTCTTGATAGGAATAAACATATACTGTAAAGCAGCATATTTTAGGAATATTGAGCTAAATTTTAAATGCCATCACTTCTGACTAGTTAAGTGAATAAAATGGAAGTTTGTCTAACTAGATCAGTATAGAGGAAAATGACACTCTCCTAATTCATTATTTTCTGAACTTTTTGTTCTGAGAAAAATTTTTTAAGTAAGGAAATTACAAATAATAAATAAATACTTCCATCTCCTCTTTAATTAACTGCTAATGTTTTATATTTGCTTTAGCTCTTTTTATTTTTATTTTATTTTTTATTTAATTTTTTATTTTTTGCTTTAGCTCTTTTTAAACTTCACATTTTTGTGATATAAGGGCATCCCCTTTAATTTTTTTTTTTATTTTTTAAAGATTTTATTTATTTATTCATGAGAGAGGCAGAGACACAGGCAGAAGGGGAAGCAGGCTCCATGTAGGGAGCCTGATCGGGACTTCATCCCGGGACCAGGATCACGCCCTGGGCGGAAGGCAGATACCGCTGAGCCACCCAGGCATCCCCGGGCATCCCCTTTAAACAGTTTTACTTCCTGACTCCTCTTCCTGTGGCAACTATATTAGGAGTTTTTATATTTCTGCAATGTGTTTTTATATGTATCCGTAGATAACATAGTGCTGTTTTGAGTTAAGTTCATGTAACTTACAGTGCTGTTCTGAGTTTTTAAGTTCATGTAAACTGACATCTTATCCTGTATCCTTTTTTCTGTAAACATTATTTTATTTTTTGACAGAGAGCTCACCAATTATTTTTTTTCACCAATTATTTTTATTTTTTTAAGATTTAAAAAAATTTTTTTTGACTTTTTTTTTTTTAAGATTTTATTTATTCATGAGAGAGAGGCAGAGACACAGGAGAGAGAGAGAGAGAGAGAGAGGCAGAGACATAGGCAGAGGGAGAAGCAGGCTCCATGCAGGGAGCCTGACACGGGACTCGAACCCGGGTCTCCAGGATCAGGCCCTGGGCTGAAGGTGGTGCTAAACCGCTGAGCCACTGGGGCTGCCCCACCAATTATTTTTAAATGTGAATTCATCATATAACTTTGCTACAAATTATGTGATCATTCTCTTATTGGTGAACACTTCTGTATATACGTGCAAGATTTTCTATGCAGAGAACATTCACAATTTAACTTGATTCTGCCAAATGGCTGCACCAACATACGCTTCTGGACAAAATTTTTCATTTGTAGCACTATGGCCAAATAAGGGCAGCCCGGGTGACTCAGCAGTTTAGCACCGCCTTCAGCCCAGGACCTGATCCTGGAGACCCAGGATCAAGTCCCACATCAGGCTCCCTGCGTGGAGCCTGCTTCTCCCTCTGCCCCTCCCTCCCTCCCTTCCTCTCACTCTCTCTCACTCTCTCTGTCTGTCTCTCATGAATAAATAAATAAATAAAATCTTTAAAAAAATACCAACATATGACCAAATAAAAACTAAACCTAGTTTTAATATTTCTTATTGTACAGTTCAGTGTTTCAGAAATTCTGTCTTTGAACCATAATACTTATTTAGTACTTTTTTGCGACAGAGAGAGAGGGGCAGAGACACAGGCAGAGGGAGAAGCAGGCTCCACACTGGGAGCCCGACATGGGACTCGATCCTGGGTCTCCGGGATCACACCCTGGGCCACAGGCGGCACCAAACCGCTATGCCACCGGGGCTGCCCTATTTAGTACATATTTTGTTGATAACTTAGAGCATAAACATTTTGGAAAATAGACTATAATCAGCCATTCTTCAACCATCCAGCTCAACTATTTACTTTTAAATATGAATAAAATTGTATCATATGTTCCTTTCTTGTCATTTTTAAATATAGCATTTTACCATGTTACAAAATCTTCATATCTGTTTTCTTAAAGATTTTATTTGAGAGAGAGAGAGCAGGGCAGAGGGAGAGGGAGAAGCAAACTCCTTGCTGAGCAGGGAGCCCGACATGGGCCTCAATCCCAGGAACCTGGGATCATGACCTGAGTGGAAGGCAGATGCTTACCAACTAGCCACCCAGGTGCTCCCATAGCTGTTTTTAATGCTTTATACCATAATTATTTTTTGTGTTGCAGTCTTTTTTTTTTTAACATCTTGATATGAATGATAATAGGAGATGACTGTGTTATTAATTCTTTTTTCTTCATTACCATTTGGTATTTAAAACAATTCATGTGTCTTAAAAATTGTTCTTCATAGAGAAACTTGTGATTGGATCATATAGTCAGCCTTCAGATTCCTGGGATAAAGATTATGATTCCTTTGTTTTACCCCTACTGGAGGACAAGCAACCGTGCTATATATTATTCAGGTTAGATTCTCAGAATGCCCAGGGATATGAATGGATATTTATTGCCTGGTCTCCAGATCATTCTCATGTAAGTAATTTTTTTGTAATTTGTTTTGCTTAATGTTAAATGCTAGAGATCTTTTTTCTGAAATATTCCTAGGCCAAGAGAAAGTTGAGAAGCAATAGTTATTTCCCATGAAAGGGAATGATCATGAAGAAAATCCTTATATTGGTAATTGGGAGTAATATACTTAGATTCAGAAGTCTTGACCTTGAAATCAACAGAATTATTTTATTTTAAATTGAAAAATCTTTGGCAATTATATATAAATGACTGTGCTCAGAGTAATACTTTGAATAATTCTGAGAGCTAATCAAAAATTACATTAAATATTATTAGCTACCATTCAAATGGTAGGCAAACACAATATTTCTTTTAGGAAAGTTGGTTAGTAGACGGATTCAGACTACTGGATTTGACGGTGCAGTATTATAAAGCTATTCCTGTTGGTTGGCAGTTACCTTTAGTAGTTTTCAATAGTTCTATTAGACTCTTTAATAATAGTTGATATTGTAGTTGTTTTCATCTTTGTATTCCTCATAGAATTGTGTATGCCATAGGTATGCCATGAACATTTGAGTCTTAAACAGCTGAGTAACATCTGATCTAGATTTGCTTGGAGTAAAATGTCAGTATCCAGGTTACTTCATTTCAAGTGATGTTTTCTTCTTCGTATTTTAAAGTAGTATTTTAAGTAGTTTTTTTTTTTAAACATTGAATTCATTGAATACTATGAAAAGTGAGTAATTTTTTAAAATTTAGTTTCTCACTTTTTGTGAAACATGACATATTATAAAGTGAAATCTACCTTAATAGATGAGGTGTTATGATGGCTATTTGTGCGCCTGTACTTCAGCATATTACAGCCCATACACTTCAGCTTTATCACAGTTTATGTTTAATGTGCTTGAAGATTTTAATATATTCAGAAAGTACTTTTTTTGCAGTGATAGTTTTCATCTATAAACTGCTAAGTAAACTTTATTACAACTTAACTAGGTTCGTCAAAAAATGTTGTATGCAGCAACAAGAGCAACTCTGAAAAAGGAATTTGGAGGTGGCCACATTAAAGATGAAGTCTTTGGAACAGTAAAGGTACAAATTTATATTTTTATGTGGATTCCACATGTTGCAATTAAACCAATATAAGAACTCCTAGGTAATCAGTAATTGATATGAAATCAGACTAATGAATCTGTAAGCATAAGAGAAAATGTTACTATATTTCATATGATAAAGCAAGTTAACTAAAACATGTATTTACCTTTTTTTTTTTTTAAGATTTTAAAATTTTTATTTATTCATGAGAGAGGCAGAGACGTAGGCAGAGGAAAAGCAGGCTCCCCGTGGGAAGCCTGATGTGGAACTCAATTCAGGGACCCCAGGATCATGCCCTAAGCCGAAGGCAGACGCTCAGCCACTGAGCCACCCAGGCGTCCTGTGTATTTACCTTTTTAAAATATGTTGGAATCTCCTTTGTTAGTCTTCAGAAACTATCCTATACCTTGGAGATCTTCTAGTTCTACGCCTTATTTATTAGTTCAACCGTTTCACTTTAAGGGAAGGGAAACAGGCTCAGTAAAATGAGAGACCACTTGAAAGAGAGTAATTTTAAGATATTTTGGACATTTATACCCATGTTGTAGAAGCAGTAACTATGCATATTATTTAAGCCAGGAACATTGAGGTGTGTAATTTATTGGGATAGTTGATTAATTAATACATTTAATTAGTTAAATTGTGATTAAGAACTTACTTTGTTATAAAATGAATGTGGTAAAGACATATTTATACATATATACACAAAATTAAGAAAACTGAAATGTTTCTTCAACAGTAAAATTACCTAGTGGATAGACCACAAGACTGGATGGGGATATTTTGCTTATTCACCAGTAATTGATGACCTGGTTTCTCAACTCTTTCTATTCTCAGTCTTCTAAATCACAAAATTCTGATGAAAAAGTCTACCTCTTCAGAATATTTTATTCCTTTAAATAAGAACTACAGTCATTTTCTATGAATAGCTTAGAGAAATTATATAAATCATTATAATAGAGAATTCAGAATCTGAATGTGTTGATTATTGAATAGTTATGGGGCAGACTTCCCCAGGTTAATTATAATTGTCCTATAAACTTGAACATGACCAAGTTCATAATGTGACTGGCATCACCACCATAACACTCATACAAAAGATTTAGTAATTGGAAAACTTAGGAGATGAAGTATAAATATTCCCCCTTAAAGTTTTTTGAAACCTGTACAATACAGGACTTTTGAAAAATAAATAGTAATATTTTTCAATCAAAATATTAATAATGTTTTTCTTAAAGTAACTTCACGGAGGTTTTACTTCCAGAGGATAACTAATGACAGTCCATTTCTGTGTTTACAGGAAGATGTATCATTAAATGGATATAAAAAATACTTGCTATCACAATCTTCTCCTGCCCCACTGACTGCAGCTGAAGAAGAATTACGACAGATTAAAATTAATGAGGTAAATTACAGTTTTGATACTCTTGCAAGGTTTTAAGTGAAAAAATATTTTTAATTAATTAGATGTAGAGGTAAGTTAGGTAGCTTACATTTATTCTGTATAGTTTAGAGACAAGATTGTTCAGGAAAAAAATTTAAAATAAATATTAAAGTTCATACCAATTTCATAAGTAGTTTCCTCCTGTATTTGTAATCTATGTTACAGAATAGTATATTTTCCTGTTGACAGCACACCTTTTTTTTTAACTTTGTACTTTGAATACTAAAATAAATGGGAAAATGTGTGTTACCCATTTAGTGCAAAGAATCATGTCTAATGAGGTTGCCAAAGTAGGTTTGTTTTGTTACGTTCTATTTTATTACATTATTTTGTTTGGTGACTGACTAAAGAGGATAAAAGGTAAATGCTATATTTAGTAATTCTAGAAGCTCTATAAATTAACTTCTATGAACACTACTTGGATGCATATGTATATATGGGAGATTTTTTTTTTGAGTATTTGTTTAACTCAGTTATATTAGAGTCAATAACTTTCATCCATATGATAGCTTATATTTCTAATGTGTTCACTGCAGCTGTTCTAATTACAAGTTAAAATAACTACTGTGTTTCTACTGGGATTTTATAGGAAAGAACAGGTAGCAGGAAACTATTCATTAGTCTGAGTGACTAATAGGATTCAGTCTGGAAAGTGATTGAATATTATTTCATATTAACCTGATAGCAAGGATCTATCTTTATATTATTTTAACTCAAGTTATTTGAGTGAAGATTTTTATGTGATTTTTTTTTTTTACAAGTTTGATAGTTTGTTTTATTCCTTGCAATCAGAGCCCAGAGGATCGTATTGGGGTATGCATTTGCATATGTTCTATGATGTTTTCATTATCCAGTATCATTTATGCTGTAGAATCTCCATTCGTTTTTCTAAAAGTAAAATTTCTATTTGACTTTCTGTTGCAACACTGCAAATGAGACCCTGTAAAAGTCTTAAAACATGTGCATTGAAAGCTTTCTTAAAATACTCTTTTCTAGTATTTGCCCACCCATGTTCTTAGTAATGTAAGCCCTGAGTCTGGAACTTCTGCAGTAGTATATAATTTGTTGAGCTGTGTTGTGTCTTTGTATACTGTTCGTACTCCTTTCAATTCAATGCATGGTGTTTGTGTTGCATTTTATGTCTAACAGAACAAAGTAAAGTTTGATACATATCACATAATATACCACATGTTCATAAATTTTATCAAGTAAAATTTTGTAATTAAAACTTGTAATCTGAGGACACTTGAAACTTGAACTTACATAGTTCATTGCAAATGTGCCAAACCAAACATATAAACAGCCTCCCCCCAAAGCCCCACTAACACTGCATACTCACTCAAATGTTCACTCCCAGCATTTCATAAAGATGTGTCATGCACTCTGCATGTTGACAGAATGCTAGCAGAACGTGAACAAATGTGAGAAATTACTTACATTTTAAGTTTATAGTATTTTAAGTGTTAGTCATATTAAAATGGGCGAGGGTGGAATGACACTTGATAGAGATTGGGTTTCTTATCTTTGCTGTATGACACTGGTAAGTGCTAAAACTTCAATAAATTAAATTTGTCATTCTTAGGTACAAACTGACGTGGGTGTGGACACTAAGCATCAAACACTACAAGGAGTAGCATTTCCTATTTCTCGAGAAGCTTTTCAGGCTTTGGAAAAATTAAGTAACAGACAGCTCAACTATGTGCAATTGGTAAGAGACATGATAATTATGAAATGGCAGTCCTTTCTGGTGTCTCATGGTTCATATAAGGTTTATTTTTAATGGATTTAAAATTGTTTTGTTTCCTGATTTTTTTAAATTCATTTTCTTAAAACTACAAGACAATATATGTTCACTGTGAAAAGTCAAACCTGTATAAGTTTCCCCTTGTCTGCTAGGTTTTTTTGTTCTGTTTTGTTTTGTTTTGTTTTTAAATATTTTATTTACTCATTCACGAGAGAGACAGAGAGAGGCAGAGACACAGGCAGAGGGAGAAGCAGGCTCCATGCAGGGAGCCTGACATGGGACCCGATCCCAGGACCCCGGGATCACGCCCAGGGCTGAAGGCGGGCGCTAAACCGCTGAGCCACCCAGGCGTCCCTCTGCTAGTTTTTTTTATTACAATTTTTAAATTGCTGTGTATCTGTTTTAATGAAGCTATTTCTTATTGACAGGAAATAGATATAAAAAATGAAATTATAATTTTGGCCAACACAACAAATACAGAACTAAAAGATTTGCCAAAGAGGATTCCCAAGGATTCAGCACGTTACCATTTCTTCCTGTATAAACATTCCCATGAAGGAGACTATTTGGAGTCCATAGGTATATAGTATATTGCTTTAACATGTTACTTTCAGTTGGCTTTTTGGTATTTTAACACTGTATTCTCACTCTTGCCCAGAAGACTTAGCTATAATTCTGTGAAGTTTAGTATTTGCTTTAATTGTTGTAATGCTAATTGTATTTATTATTTTGACTTACAGTTTTTATTTATTCAATGCCTGGATACACATGCAGTATAAGAGAACGGATGTTATATTCTAGCTGCAAGAGCCCTCTGCTAGAAATTGTAGAAAGACAACTACAAATGGATGTCATTAGAAAGGTAAAATTACCTATTTATTTTTAAATTTCAGTATTTGTTAGATCTTTATTGTCTTTTCCATGTAGTTCATGATGTATCATGATTTATTAATGAAAGTATTTTTTTCTTGTTCTCATCATAAATCTTCAGGGTCTCCTTTACTCTAAGTGCCTGGGGAAGATCTATCATTGCTCCAGGCTCCTTATAGATCTATGCTAATATGCAGCCATTAAGCTACATGTGGCTATTTAAATTTAAATATAAATTAAAATTAAATAAAATTTAAATTCAGTTTCTTAATCACACTGGCCATATTTCAAGTGTTTGTAGCTACAAGTGGCTAGTGGCTACTGTATTGGAAAGTGCAGAATTTAGAGAACATTTCCATATTGCAGAAAATTCTGGACAGTGCTGCTAGATCTACATACCTGTGCTTGTCTCAACACTTGCTATTAATAAGGAACTAGAATCTCCATTTGTAACTGAACCATGGGATGGTTGAGAATCTATTTGTTGAGTAAGGAGGGAATGGGCATAAACATTTGCATTTGGGGAGCTAAGCTACCAATTTAATTAAATTTATTTTCTTAAATGCAAATGAGGCATGGGTAAAGATGTGGTTTATTCTTGAACCCTTCAACCCATTAAAACACACATCCCTACAAACTGCCAGTGTATTGGGTACTAACCCTTTATGCTTTTTTTTTTTTTTTTTTTCTCTCTTTATGCTTTTTAAGATCTGAAGGTATAGCAGGGACTGGCTGACTTTTTCTACTATAAGACCAGATAGTAAATACTCTGTTTCACCAGGCTACATATAGTCTTTGTTACATACTCTTGTTTGCTTTATTATTTTATGTTTATAGCCCTGTAAAAATGTAAAGCACCTCTTAATTTGGGTTAAATTTGGCCCTGTTCTAGAGTAATTTCAAGTGACTCAAGTAACAAAGGCGCTAATGAATAATGTTTCTTGGATATGTATAGTGTACCAAAGCAGAGCAACTTGAGAATATAGTGGAGGCTTCTTATATACTAGGTAGAAGAAGAAAGAGGAACCAAATAGAAAATGATTATTGCTGATTATGTGTTCAGGCAACTCACAACCCCAGGGAGGGGTTTCCCCCCCCCCAAAAAATGTGGAAGTGAAACTATTTACATATGGTCCTTGATACTCTCCTGCTAGAATAGGTGTTACATATTTATTACACCTGAAAACTGGCACCATGGTTGCACTAGGTTTTGAATGTTGTCTTTTTCGTATAGTATCACACTTTACCAATTCCATCTCTTACAGATTGAGATAGACAATGGGGATGAGTTGACAGCAGACTTCCTTTATGAAGAAGTACACCCAAAGCAGCATGCACATAAGCAAAGTTTTGCAAAACCAAAAGGTCCTGCAGGAAAAAGAGGAATTCGAAGACTTATAAGGGGTCCAGCTGAAAGTGAAGCCGCTGCTGATTAAAGTCATTATATTAAGCATTACAATACTAGTTTTTTAAAAGTCCAGCTTTTAGTACAGGAGAACTGAAATCATTCCATGTTGATACATAGTAGGGGAAAAATTGTACTTTTTGAAAAATAGCACTTTTCACTTCTGTGTGTTTTTAAAATTAAGGTTATAGAAGACTCATGATTTCTATTTTTGAGTTACAGCTAGAAAAGCGTTCAACATAGTGATGTTTAATTTTGTCACACTCTTTTCACAGAGTAATAGTGATTCCATACTTTCACATACTTCTTAAAATTTTATACAGTTGGGCCAGTTCCAGAAAGTAATGTCTCAAACTAAGATACACTCCTTACTACTTTTTAGTGAGACAGCAAGTTTTTTCTTGAAGGGAGAAAGACCTTAAAGTATTCATACCATTAAATGAATATGTTAAGGACCAGGTTAGATTATTTTCTCAGCTGAGAACCTAGTGTGCCTAGGTAAAGGTAAAACGTTGCTGACTCTGAGAAGCAGTGCTCTCAGACTGTGGGATCATGTCTGCAACTTTTAGAAACTGTGCTTTATTGCAGCAGTCTTTTCTATTTGACATTTTTGGTTTTTTAAATGGCATTAAAATTTCAGAAGATCAGTTCATTCTGAAACCTTAAAGGTACCATATATTTTCTATACTGCAGGATTTCTGATGACGTTGAAAGACATTTAAACAGCTTTAGTAAATTCTCTTTCTAGTGCTTTAAAAAGTTTCATTTTCAAAAGTAAGTCATTCCATTATAAGTAGTTTGAGGCCAAATATTTATGTTCAGATTGAATATTAAATTAATATTAAAAAAACAAAACTAAAGTCAATAATGTTGAAAAAGTCTTAAACATCAAGATTGATTTTTCTCCAGAACCATATATTAATAGGCAGATTATTATGTTCTTTATTACTTCTGAGCAAATACTCAGATTTCATAAAATTGTTTGAGAGTCCCAGTACTTAATCAGCCTAACAGAAATTAAACACTTAGGGATCTTGTTTCAATTTATATCTTATTTCAGAGCACATTTAACTGTTTTAAAGGTTTGCATTTTCAGTACAACCCATAGAAATTTTGAGCCTTTTTTTTTTTTTTTTTTTGGATACTTGAAATAGGGAAGGAGTTAGGACACTTCGTCATGTTAAATCTGATAAACCTGCTGCAAGAGCCATAACTTTGAGAGTTTTCTAAATGAACTGTGGGGATCCAGGATTTAGAATTTCTTGATCTAAACTTTATGCTGCATAAAACATTAGAAATGCACATTTCATAGTATAAAATATGAAACACATTTTATACCTTATTATCTAAGGTACTATATGCACCTTTCAAAAATTCAATGTGTGTTCAAGTAAAGCCTATTAGAATAATTATGGGTTGACAGGATTTTTTTTCTAGAGTTAAGGGTATTTGTGTGGGGTTTGTTTGTTTACAAATAATCAGACTATACTATTTAAACATGCAAAGTGATTGGCAGTAATGTTGCACTTGTTTACTAAAGATACACTTTAGGTTGTTTCATGGGTGCCCACATAGACGCGCGCGCGCGCACACACACACACACACACACACACACTACTGCATTGAGAATCCTAGAGCTGCATTGCAGACCATAGCTGAAGCTGTATTTTCAATCAGAAAGAATGTAAAACCTGTCATGAAGGTATAAAATTAATTTGGTAGTGAATGTTTTTCTGTACCATTCATGTGCAATTATAGTCTAAATTCTACTACACTACATGAAAGAAAATGGACATTCCAGAATATAGATGTGATTATATAGTCTTAAACTAATTATTATTAAACCAAGATTGCTGAAAATCAGTGATGCATTTGTTATAGAGTATAACTCATTGTTTACAGGATGTTTTAGGTGACATCATCATAACAATAGAAGGTGATTAAAGTATTCCCAGTAAATTTATATAGCAGTGAAGAATTACATGCCTTCTGTGGACATTTTATAAAAGTGCATTTTATATTGCAATAAATTTTTTTCTCTTTAAATTGTGTACTAAGTTTTCTAGCATAAGGGTTTTTTTAATGTTTGGATAATTCTGCATAATGCAATGTCTGGTAGTAGATTAGAAATCCCATTCATCTATGCATTTGTTAATTTACCTATCTAAATCAAGGATTTCAAATATTTTGCATCCTACGCATATTGTGTCAACCGAGTGCTTAATTTAAATTAGAACTTTCCTACTGCTGCAGCGATAATGAAAATGCCATGAGTTACACAGTTACTACTGTGATAAAAGCACCCCTGAACAATAGTGACCAACATACTTGTTGCTGAACTCTTAAGATACTTGCCACCCATCCAACAGCTATTTAATGCACTCCGTGTACAATTCACTACCAAACTGATCTTTTTATTAGAGTTAAATTATAAAAGATGGAAAGTTGTCCCTAAAAGGGCTGATTTTAGAAACTTGTAAATAGAGTTCAAAGTTCTTTAAGACCTTTCTACTCAGAACTATAATGAGCCTGAGACACATCCTGTAGTTGGGTACATATCCTTTGCATACACAGCCATACATTATAAGGATAAGAGGTTTTGTTTTACAGAGTACTGATTCTGGGGCTTTATATACAGAGATTTTGATAAAATAGGTGGATACAGTAATTCCATAGTTTCATAAATGAGTCATGTGATGCCATGACTGGTTACAGTTTGCCTTATGATATAAATTGTTTTTTTTCTTTTTCTATCCAGTCAACAAACTTCTTTCACACTGTGTGCTGCTATAGAGCAGTTACCAATAAAGGTAACATCTCCTACAGAATAAAATCTGGTTCTTGCTGTTCGTTGCCCATTAGCTTCTGCATGACTTGGCCCATGGCTTTCTCCACCTTAGTCATTTGGCTCCAGTTCATTAGCCGCTTGCTAATGAAATTAGACCAAGCATGTTGCTGCCTCAGGAGCACTGAATGTACTGTTCCCACACTGGATTACTAATCCAGTGTCTACATGTCTTCCTCCACTTAACTCAGATCTTTGCTCAAGTGTCATCTTCGAGAAGTCTTCCCAGACATCCAAATCTGATTGTATGCCCTATCCCTCTCACCTTAATCCTTCCTTTTAATTCAAAGCATTTAGGAGTTACATATTTATGCATATTGTTTGGCTCCTCCACTGAAATACAAGCTCAATGTGGGGAAGGGCCTTGTTTTTATTCACTGTGACATCCTTAGTACCTAAAACAGTGTCTAAGACATACTGGATATTTTACCAAATGAAGAAAATGACAGATTTTACCTTTCCTTGAAGAACAGTGGGGAAAGAAGTGCACTCCAGCAGGGGTAGGTAGCACAGCGGCTCTGGCCTTCAGCACTGCACTTTGGTCAGAGCAAATGTCACTAGCACGAACAGAGCCTCTTGTCCTCTGGACCATGGTTCCTACTACAGAAGACTAGTGTCCACTGATCCAGAGTGGCAGGTGTCTTCCAAAGGGGATCTTCATTCAGCAGACTGCTCTGGAAAGGGCCAAGACCAGCCTCTATTTATTAGCCAGTGCCATTCTACCACCATCAGCATTTGCCAGGATTCAGCCGGGCTGTAGTTCCTTATTGAACCCTGGACGCTTAATGGGAAGAGACAAGCTGTGAGTTTGAGTGAAATTCTATTTCTTAGTTTCCAATCACCAAGCTGTATGGATGAAACAACACTGAGTCGTCTCTTTGTGTCTGTGTGTGTGATGCTGCCACTTACTGGCTAAGTGACTGAACTGGTTATCCTACCATAAACTATCCCCAAGATTGAGTGGTTTAGAACATTTCCCACAAGTCTGCAGTTGGTTGACCTCGCATTCTTGTGTATCGTGGTCACCTGACAGGCTGGGCTAGGGTGATGCTATTATCCGAGATGACTTGTCTCTGCTCCGCGTGGTCTCGTGGTCTCTCGTCTGCAGTATGTTAGCCCAAGCTTGTTCTTATGGCAGTGGCAGCGTTGAGAGAAAGAGAGAGAGAGAGAGTGAGAATACCCAAGGACTCTTGACGCCCAGGCTAAGAACTCTAACATCACTTTGGTGCATTCTACTGAGTAGGGCAAGTTACTTTTTTTAAAGATTTTATTTATTTGCTCATGAGAGACACAGAGAGAGGGGCAGAGACACAGGCAGGGGAGAAGCAGGCTCCATGCCGGGAGCCCAATGTGGGACTCGATCCCTGGACTCCAGGATCACGCCCTGGGCTGAAGGCGGGCGCTAAACCATTGAGCCACTCAGGGATCTCCGAGTAGAGCAAGTTACAAGGGCATCCTAGGTCTAACTTTTCTTGATGAGAAAAACTACAAAACCATAACACAAAGGGCACATTTGTAGGGAAGAGTGGACAACTGCAATTTAATACAATGAGCATTAGGAAGAAGTTACTTAACCTTTTACTGAATCTAGATCATTTAGAAAATATTGCCATCTTAACATTACGGCTTACAATCCATAAACAATTTTAGTGTATGTGCTGCCGAAGCAAGCACTACAATCCATAAACAGACTTTCCATTTGTCTTTAATTTTTTCAACAATTTGTAGAGTTTTTTTTAACTTGTAGCGTTTATTGTATTAATTTATTCCTAGATATTTTATTCTTTTTGATGCTGTTGTAAGTTGTTTTAGTTTCCTTTTCAGATTGCTCATTGCTGATGTATAGAAATACACCTCATTTTCATGTGTTGATCTTGTATACTGCAACTGTGCTTAATTTGTTTTTTAGCTCTAATAGATTTTCCCCGCTCTGTACATGTGGATTGTTTAGAGTTTTCTGTTAATGAGACATGTCATCAACAAATAGATAGTTTTGCTTTCTTTCCAGCCTGGATTCTTTTCCTTCCTTCCCTTCTCTTACTCACTCCCATCCCCCTCAGCCCCATCCCCATTTGCTACCCCCTTCTTTTTTCTCTCCCTTTCTTTCTTCTTCTTTTACCTTCTCCCACTTCTTTTGTTTTGTGTGAAAGCCCAGTTAAAACCTCCAGTACAACATTGAACAGAAGTGGCAAGAGTGGACATCCTCGTGTTCCTGATCTTAAAGGAAAAAGCTTTCAGTCTTTCACCAATAAATATGATGTGCTGTTTCTGTTTGTTTTTTGTAGATGTGCTTTATCAGGTTGAAGATGTTGCCTTCTATTTTTTGAATGAATTAACCATGAAAGAATACTGAATGTTGTGAAATGTTTTCTCTGCATCTATTGATGTGTTCAGTCATGTGGTTTTTGTCTTTTATTCTATTTGAATGGTGTATTACAGTTACTGATTTTTTTAAAAAATTTATTTATTTATTCATGAGAGACACAGAGAGAGAGGCAGAGACGCAGGCAGAGGGAGAAGCAGGCTCCATGCAGGGAGCCTGACCTGGGACTTGATCCCGGGACTCCAAGATCACACCCTGGGCCAAAGGCAGGCACTAAGCCGCTGAGCCACCCAGGGATCCCAACAGTTACTGATTTTTGTTTGTTGAACCAATCTTGCATTCCCAAGATAAATTCTAGTTGGTTTTGGTGTGTTATTCTTTTTAAATGGATTTTTGCGTTTACATCGACCACTGCTTAGGCTGCATCCCATAGGTTTTGGGGTATGTGTGTATGTGTGTGTGTGGTTTGTTGTTGTTTTTTAAGACACGGAGAGGTAGGTGGAAGGGGCAGAGAGAAAGAGAGAGAGAATCTTAAGCAAGCTCTCTGCCCAGTGTAGAGCCCAACACAGGGCTTGACCTCAGAACCCTGAGATCATGACCAGAGTCAAAATCAAAGAGTTGGATGCCCAACCAACTGAGCGATCCATGCACCCCTGTTGTGTTTTTCATTCATCTCAAAGCATTTTATAATTTTCTTTGTGATTTCTTCTTGACTCATCATATATTTAGGAATATTTTATTTAATTTATACTTATTTGTGAATTTCCCAAATTTCCTTCTTTGATTTCTAATTTAATTCTTCTGTGGCTGGAAAGAAGCTTTGTATGATTTCAATCCTTTGAAATTTATTGAGACTTATCCTATTTGCTGGAACTGGTAAATGTTACTTTATTTTATTTTATTTTATTTTTTTTTGTTACTTTATTTTTTTTTTTAAGATTTTATTTATTTATTCATGAGAGACACAGAGAGAGGCAGAGACACAGGCAGAGGGAGAAGCAGGCTCCATGCAGTGAGCCGGACATGGGACTCGATCCTGGCACTCCAGGATCATGCCCTGGACTGAAGGCAGGCGCTCAACTGCTGAGCCACCTAGGCTGCCCTGGTAAATGTTCCTTTATCTGGTACACAGATCTTTGCAAATGTGACTAAACTAAGGATTTTGAGGTTAGGAAATTATTCTGGATTATTTGGGTGGGCCCTAAGTACAATAACATGTATCCTTATAAGGAGAGGCAGAAAAAAATTGACTACACCATCAAGAACAGAAGCTGATGTTAAGATGGAGGCAGAGATTGAAGTGATGTGGCCACCACTAAAAATGCTGGCAACCAGTTGATGCTGGAGCAAAAATGGATTCTCCTCTAGAGCTTTTGGAGGGTTTACAGCCAAGCTCACACTTTGATTTTGGTCAACACTACTGATTTTGGACTTCTAACCTCTAAGATTTTGAGGAAATTAATTTCTGTTGTTTTAAGTCATCAAGATTGTGTCAATTTGTTGCACCAGTCACAGGAAACTAATACCCTTCTTTTATGAACTAACATATAGTCTATCCAAGAGAATTATTCATGTGCAGCTTAGGAGAATGTATATTCTGCTTTTGCTGGGTGTTCTATAGATTCTGGGAGGTCTATTTGATTTATAGTGCTGTTAAGTTTCCTATTTCCTTGTCATCATCCACCTAGCTGTCCTGTCCATTAAGTTTGGCATAAAGTCTCCAACAATTATTGTTGAATTGTCTATTTTCTTTCTCATTTATGTCTGTTTTTGCTTCATGTATTTTAAGACTCTGTTGTTAGGTGCATATCTGTTTATAATTGTTATATTTTCTTGATAGGTTGACTCTTAGCATTACAAAAAGAGGTTCTTTGTCTATAAGAACTTTAGACTCAAAATTTGTCTTGTCTGGTATTAGTATAGCTACTCCAACTCTCTTATGGTTACTATTTGCATGGCATATCTTTTTCAATCCATTTACTTTGAACCTATTCACATTTATATATATATATAAAGTTTTTCTTAGACAATACAGTTGGATCATTTATTTTTATCCTATTTCCAATGTCATTTATTTGGAGTGTTTAATCCATTTACATTTAATGTAATTACTGAGATGGTAGGAATTACATCTGTTACTTTGCTATTTATTTTTCTATATGTCTTATGTCATTTTTGTTACTCATTTCCTCTGTTACTGCCAATAGACATATTTTCATGTACTATTTTAATTTCCTTATCATTTCTTTTACCATATTTTTAAAGTTATTTTCTTAGTGGTGCTCTTGGAATTATAATTGACATCTTAACTTATAAAAATCTTGTTTGGAGTGTGCCCTGCCCACCAACACAGATTTATAATTATTGCTTTAGGCACTTATCTTTTAAATAAGATAGGAGAAAGAGAGCCACAAACAAAAAGTACATTTATAATGTCTTTTATATTTACCTATGTAGTTGCCTTTACTGTGACTTGTTTTTTATTTCTTCCTATGGATTGGAATTCATCTTTAGTGTTCTTTCATTTCAGCCTGAAGAACTCTGTCCTTTAGGGCAGATTTTCTAGTGACAAATTCTCTCAACTTTTGTTTTTCTGTGGGACTGTCCTATTTTCTCCTTCATTTTGGAAGAACAGTTTTGTTTTGTTTTTTGGATTCATTGATTGACATTCTTTTTCTTTCAGCAGTTTAAATATATCATCCCACTGCCTTCTAGCTTCTATGGTTTCTTTCCTTTTTTAAAATTTTATTTATTTATTCATGAGAGACACAGAGAGAGAGAGGCAGAAACACAGGCAGAGGGAGAAGCAGATTCCATGCAGGAAGCCCGATGTGGGACTTGATCCCAGGTCTCCAGGATCATGCCCTGGGCCAAAGGTGGCACTAAACTGCTGAGCCACCCAGGCTGCCCCACCTCTATGGTTTCTGATGAAAAAAAAAAAAAAAATCAGCTGTTAACCAGGGCACCAGCTGCATGTAAAGCACTTCTGCAGGATAGACTGGTACTTTGGAGTGGGCAGAGTAGGAGTGTAAAGATAGTGCCCATCCTCCAAGGTCTCTGGAAAGGATCACAGTCAACTCCTAGTGTTTGATTAGAAGTCTGTCCCTCAGGCTGCAGCTATAATGATTAGCTAATAGACCTCTTTATTTTATTTTATTTTATTTTATTTTATTTTATTTTATTTTATTTTATTTTATTTTATTTTTCTAATAGATCTTTAACAGAAACAGATCTAGTTGCTGGGTTTGTTGCTTCCTGTTGTACCTTAGGGGTGGTAGCTGTTTAAGAACTCTTTCTCTGTTGGTTAGTCTTGTGGGACCCACAAGCATAAGCTCTATAGGCCACCAAAGCTAGGTGATATAGAGGTGTCCCCTGGTAGCAGCCACAAAGATTAGGGCACTAGACAGGATTTGAGTTCTTTTCTAGATGACACAAATTATTGTAATAACATGGGACCAGGAACACAAGTTCCCCTCCCTCCAGAGCCAGGCAGTCAAGAGGTATATCCTGGGCAGCAGCCACAAAGGTCAGGGCACCACACATGTGTAAAAGCTCCCTTCTGGGGATACTGGTGCTCTGGAGCACAGAGAGGGACGGCCTGAAGATGGTGCCTGCCATTCTCTGTCTTTGAAGAATGTTCCAGCTGTCTCCCAGATGTATTAAATTAGATGTATTTGGGCAGCTCCGGTGGCGCAGCGGTTTAGCGCCGCCTGCAGCCCAGGGTGTGATCCTGGAGACCTGGGATCAAGTCCCACATCAGGCTCCTTGCGTGGAGCCTGCTTCTCCCTCTGCCTGTGTCTCTGCCTCTCTCTCTCTCTCTCTCTCTCTCTCTCTCTGTGTGTGTGTGTCTCATGAATAAATAAATAAAATCTTTAAAAAAAATAAATTAGATGTATTTAATACATCTTGCCCTTCAGGCCACAGCTTTAATATAAGCATGTAAGCTTCCTTCACTTTAAGTCTAGGTGGGTACAGTTGGCTCCCTCTGAGCTGGGTCCTGGGGTAGGTTGAGTCCAAGTGCACAGGGCTATAAGAGCTATCTCCCCGATTGTTACAATCTATGAATCTCAGGACATGAGCCCTTTTTGTTTTCAGAGCTAGATGTTTTGGGGGCTCATCTCTAAGATGCAAGCCATAAAGGTGCATGATAGGGTTCAAAACCCTTGCTTTTTGGGGAGAAGCTGTGGGTTTTGAGCTTTCTCCTAATTGTGGGTCTCTGTGCTGGGGGGTGGCATTTATGATGAGATGTGTCCCCACCTCTCCCACCTGTTTTGATGTGGCATTCTTCTCATTTGCCTGATGTGCAGTCATCATTCAGACAGCCTTTAGGTTTTGGGGTTTTTTAAAAAAGGTTTTATTTATTTATTCATTGGAGACACAGAGAGAGGCAGAGACACAGGCAGGGGGAGAAGCAGGCTCCTTGTGGGGAGCCTGATGTGGGACTCAATCCCAGGACCCCACAATCAAGACCTGAGCCAAAGGCAGATGCTCAACCACTGAGCCACCCAGGCATCCCCAGCTTTTAGTTTTTTTAAAGAGGAGATTGTTCCATACATAGCTATAGACTCATTGTATCTGTGGGAGTGTCTTATGTTGCTATCTTGAATCTGGTTTTCATGTTTGGTACCCTTGTTTTTGCAGTTGGCACCTAGGGGATGCTTCTTGATTGCCTAGCTCTGATTGGCCACGAGGGTCTTGCATTCCAGGGTTCCATGGAACTGTGGCAATTGGAGAGATAGTTTTTAGCAGGTTGCCATTCCCAGCACACTGCACAGAAAGCAAACTAAGGCACACCCCTGCCCCAGTCTTTCTGTGAAGGAGGCCTCTGCTTGTGCTTGAAATTTAACCTAGGGGTCAGGATTCAGGTTTATCACACACCTAGTGGACTATGAAGTTGCTCTTAAGGAACATAGGCTGTGAACACCATCTTGGTACTCTCCTTTTGCCTTCCTCCAGCTCACTACTGTCTCCCAGAAAAGAACTTATTCCCTCATCTGGAACTCCAATTTTTGTGTCTCTTGCCCAGGGGATACTGCCAAATTGCATAAGCAGTGGAACTTATACTTGTAAGTGGGACTTGTAGTCCCACTCTACTATATATATTTGTATACCTCAAAAAGCTGCTTCCAAATAGCCTGAATCTACATGCTGAGATGTTCGTCTTAGGGAAACTGACAAGTGTTGGCACATCCTCAACTACTGGGAGTTTTAAAAAATATAATAGTCTGCTTGGATAAGCACAAACTTTTGAGAGATGACAAAGAGTTGAGTCAGGGTTGAATGACAAGGTTTGGCTTCTACACAAGGCCACTCCTTCAAGGCTGGGAGAGATGGTTGTTTCATGTACTGTAAGAAATCAACAGAGAGTTGAGCAAAATGAAGAAACAGGTGAATATGTTCCAAATAAAAGAACAATATAAAATCTGAAAAAAAAAAAAACCTTAAAGAAAAAGAAATAAGTAATTTGCCTCTTAAAGAATTCAAAGGAATGGCCGTAAAGATGATTACCAAACTGGGGAGAAGAATGGATGACCACAGTGAGAATTTCAACAAAGAGATGGAAAATATAAAAAAGTACCAAACAGAAATGACAGAGCTGAATAATACAATTGCTAAACTGAAAAATACACTAGAAGGGTTCAACAGTAGAAGAGATGAAGCAGAAGAAAGGATCAGTCAACTCAAAGAGAAGGCAGTAGAACTCATTCAATTAGAGCAGCAAAAAAGAAAAAAGAATGGAAAAAAAGTGAAGATAACTTAAGGGGCTTATAGGACAACATCAAGCAGAATATAATTTGTAATGTAAGGGTCTTTGAAGGAGAAGAAATAGAGAAAGGGGTGGAAATATTGTTTGAAGAAATAATGGCTGAAAGGCTGGGAAATATGGCTGGGAAAGGAAACAAAAATCCAGATCCAGGAAGCCCAAAAAGTTCTAAATAAGAGGAGCTCAAAGAGACTCACACCAAGACACATAATCAAATGTCAAAATTTAAAGACAAAGAACGTTAAAAGCAACAAGAGAAAAACAACTTGTTACATATAAGGGAACACCTATGGGAATATAGGCAGGCTTTACAGCAGAAAATTTGCAGGCCAGAATGAGTGGCATAATATATTCAAATCACTGGAAGAAAAAATAAAACAAACAAACTTCCAACCAAGACTGCTCTACCTGGCAAAGTTATCATTCAGAACGGAAGGTGAAATAGAGGTTTTCAGATGAGCAAAAGCTAAAGGAGTTCATTACCACTAAACTGGAATTATAAGAAATGTTAAAGTAACTTTAAGCTGAAAAGAAAGGGCACTAATTAATAACAAGAAAACACATAAAAAAATAAATCTCACTGGAAAGATATCTAGATAGATGATAGATAGATATAGTAAAGGTAGGAGATTACTCACTTATAAACCTAGTATGAAGTTTAAAAGACAAAAGTCATACAAATAACTATGATTGCAATAATGATTTCAGAGGTATGCAAGATAAGAAAATGTAAAATGTGACATCAAAAACAGAAAACAACACCAAAAAACCCCAGAAAACATTTGAGGCTAGGGAGACCACAAATACTGAGCTTTAGAATAGGATGCAACTTAAGTTTTTATCAATTTAAAATAGACTGTTATAAGTTGTTATATGGAAGCCTCATTGTCACCACAAAGCAAAAATCTATGGTAAATACACAAAAGATAAAGAGAAAGGAAAATAAGTATACCACTCAAGAAAGGAGAGCAGGAGAAGCAAAGGAGAGCAAAGGAAGAAGAAAGGAACATAGAGGAACTACAAAAACAGACAATAACAAAGTGGCAATAAGTACATACTTATCAGTAGTTAATTTAAATGTACATGAACTAAATTCTTCCAATCATGAGACACAGAATGGCTGAATAGATAAAAAACAAAACAAAAACAAAACAACAGGGATCCCTGGGTGGCGCAGCGGTTTGGCGCCTGCCTTTGGCCCAGGGCGCGATCCTGGAGACTCGGGATCGAATCCCACGTCGGGCTCCCGGTGCATGGAGCCTGCTTCTCCCTCTGCCTGTGTCTCTGCGCCTCTCTCTCTCTCTCTCTGTGGCTATCATAAATAAATAAAAAATTAAAAAAAATATTAAAAAAAAAGATTAAAAAAAAAAAAAACACAAGACCCATCTATATGCTGCCTACACGAGACTCACTTTAGATGGAAGGATACATATAGAGTGAAAGTGAAGGGATGGAAAAAGTTATTGCATGCCAGTGAAAGCCAAAAGAAAGCTGGGGTAGATCTACTTATGTGAGATAAAATACATTTTAAAACAAAGACTGTACTAAGAGATAAAGATGGATATTATTTAACGACAAAGGCAATAAGCCAATAAAAGGATATAACATTTGTAAATATTTATTCATCCAACATAGAAGCACCTAAATATATAAAGCAAAAATTAGCAGACCTAAAGGAAGAAATAGACAGCAGTACAATAATAGTAAGAACTTTTAATGCCTCACTTGCATCAATGGATAGATTATCTAGAAAGAAAATCAATAAGAAAGCAACCATGGGGTGCTTGGGTGGCTCAGTGAATTAGGCATCTGCCTTCAGCTCAGGTCATAATCCCAGGATATTGAAATCAAGCCCCAGCATCAGACTCTGCTAGCCAGAAGCCTGCTTCTCCCTCTCCTTCTGCCTGCTGCTCCCTCTCCCTCCTCCTGCCACTCCCCCTGCTTGTGCTCATGCATGCGCACATGCTCTCTCTCTCTGTCAAATAAATAAATAAAATCTTTTTTAAAAAAATCAGCCTTAAATGATACCTTACACCAGATGAAAGTAACAGATATATATAGAACATTCTATCCAAGAGCAACATAATACACATTCTTCCGAAGTAGATGTAGAAAACTCTCCAGGATAGAACATATGTTAGGCCAAAAATAAGTCTTAATAAACTTAAGAGGATTGAAATCATATAAAGTATCTTTTCCAACCACAACAGCATGAAACTAGAAATTAATTACATGAAGAAAACTGAAAAATTCACAAATATGCAGAGATTAAGAAACATGCCACTGCAAAATGATAGTTCAAAGGAGAAATCAAAAAAGAATTATAATTCTTTGATTCTAAAAAAAGAAACAAACAAAAATACTTCAATAAGCTCATAGATATAGAGAACAGATCTGTGGTTTCCAGAAATGAGGCAGGTGGTGAAATAAATAGGTAAAGGGGATCCAAAGGTAGAAAGAAAAAATAAAATTAAAAACAGTAACAATTAAAAAGAACCCAATTGGGACACCTGGGTGGCTCAGCGGTTAAGTATAGGCCTTTGGCTCAGGGCATGATCCTGGAGTCCGGGGTCAAGTCCCACATTGGGTTCCCTGCATGGAGCCTGCTTCTCCCTCTGCCTATGTCTCTGCCTCTCTCCCTCTGTTTCTCCCATGAATAAATAAATAAAATCTTAAAAAAAAAGAACCCCAATTAACCAAAACTGATAATATCAAATCCATGCACAAAAAGTCCTTAATTTTATTTTCTATTTATTTTAAACATATTTTTATTTATTTATTCATTAGACGAGAGAGAGATAGAGACATAGGCAGAGTCTAAGCAGGCTCCTTTCAGGGCACCAAATGCAGGACTCAATCCTCGGACTGGGATCATGCCCTGAGCTGAAAGCAGATGCTCAACCACCAAGCCACCCAAGCATCCCATTTTCTATTTGTTTCTAACAAGTTTTATTAGTTTGTTTCATAACTCATAATAAATATATATCTATTACTCTTATTGAGGATCCTTTATGCCTGTTGGATCACTTCTTTTTTGCTGCTTTCAAAATTCCCTGACCTTGATTATGAAGTGTTAAGATATGGATCTTGAGTTTATCCTACTTGCAGTTGTTAATTTCTTGAATGCCTAGATTAATATTTTTCATTAAGTTTGGAAAATTTTTGTTCATGATTTCATATTTCTTCAAATATTCTTTCTGGCATTTTCTCACCTCTCCTTGTAGGACTCCCATTACATGTATGTTGATAAACTTAATGGTATCCCATAGGTCTCTAAAGATCTCATTTTTCTTCATTCTTTTTTCTGTCTCTCAATTGTCTCTCAATGAAGACAGATGTCTTCATGTTTATTGATTTTTTGTGTGTGTGTGGGGAGAGGGTGGCTCAAATATGCTGTTGAGCCCCTGTAGTGAATTTTCATTTTAGTTATTGTACTTTTCAACATTAGGATTTTTATTTACTTCCTTTTTATAATTTTAATGTTAATGGATATTCTCTGTTTGATAAGATATACTTTTCTTTAGTTCTTTAGACATGATTTCCTTTAGCTCTTTGGACATATTTAAATTAGCTGATAAAGTCTTTCTCTAGTAGATCCAATATCTGGGCTTCCTCAGGTAGTTTCTATTGACTTTTTCCCCCAAGTATAGGCTATACTTAGTTTTAATTTGCATGTCTGTTATGTTTTTGTTGAAAACTGGGCATTTTAAATCACATATTGTTGCAATTCTGGAAATCACTCTGTCCCCTTCCAAGACTTATTGTTGCTAATTGTTTTAGTTGTTTAATGACTTTAATGAATTCTGTAAAGCCTCTATTTGTGATGTGTGGTCACTGGAGTCTCTACTCAGCTTAGTTATCACTGTTGAATAGGCAGAGATTTCCTTAAACAGATGAAGCCAATCAATCTCTCAATAAAAGAGTCTTGGCCAGGGCTCTGAGTGCATGTGGAGACACACCTTCCATGCTAAACCAGGCAGTTTAGACTCTGCCTTAATCATCACTTGTTGCTTGCACAGAGCCACAAGGTCAGCCAGCAGTGAGAGCTTGGGGATTTCTCAGGTCTTTTTGTTTTCAGCAGGTGCATGGCCTTGCACATGTACATGATTTTCTAGGTTCCCAGGAATATATTAGAGATTTTTAAAGCCATAATGGACATCTTATTCATCAGTTTTTCCTTTTAAGCTTTTTAGTTAGCCTATTATTTATCCTGTTATTTATCACCTCAGGCAGCTGTGATTAAAACATTTGCCAGCAAATATTTTTGACAAATGACTCCAGAGAGAGGCCTTAAGCACCAGGTGAACTTTAGTCAAGTCAAATAAAGATAAGGCTTAGGATGTCATGTTCCAAGGAACCACCAGAGAGGTCAAACAATTAAAATTCTTTCAGGATGAGGCTTTGAAAGAGCTCCAGCTCTGTTCTGCTCCCTGTGGTACCAAGAATGTGGGCTGCTTTTTTTCAAAACTCTCACTGAGCTGGGGACAAAAGGGACAATAATAGGACAAGTTAAAATGCCATAAAACTTGTCATTCCTATTGATATTCAACCCTTTTTTTCTTGAGTAAATTCTCCTTGGGTTGCTGTTTTCTAGATCTGAAAAAAAGTCAATTCTTACATTTTTTCCCATCTTTTTTCATTGTTTTTATGGATAGGCAAATTTTTGGAGCTCCTTCGTCATTTTCTAGCCATAAATATTTAACAGTAGATGTTATTATTGACATTTCTTGGCAAAACAAACAAACAAACAAAAAAGAACTTGCTACAGGTTTTCCTAATATGTTTAACAGAGTAAGCTATTGCATGTTTTCTCTACTAACTTATGAATTTATTTAAAAATATTTGTCCAAAGAATGCCGTTAATGGAAGTGATATTGACTTTTTCTTTTTTGGAAAAAGCTATTGGTCAGTATTTCAGCATATTTTTAAATGCCACTCACTAATTTATAATAGTCAAACTGTGTTTTCACTATAAAGAAGAGTGTTAGTCTTCTTCTAAAATATGTGATGGGAATATACCTCACTGTATAATAAAAATTGTCATTATTTAGACATCTTACAAAGGGGAGGAGGAGCTAAGTAAGCAGTTCCTTGCTTAACTTTTAAACTTTTTCTTTTCCAGCTTTATTGCGATATAATCAACATAAAATGTTGTATAACTTTAAGGTGTACAGTGATTTAATATACTTGTATATTGCAAAATCGTTACTACATAATGTTAGCTATAGTTTTAAAAAAGTTTGTATTTAAATTCCAGTTAATTAACACAAGGTAATACTAGTTTTAGGTGTACAAGAGTGATTCATTACTTACATACAACACTTGGTGCTCATTACAAGTGCACTCCTTAATCTGTATTACCTATTTAACCCATCCTCCCACTCACCTCTCCCCTCTGGTAACTATGAGTTTGTTCTTTATAGTTAAGAGTTTTGGTTTGTCTTTTCTCTCCTCCCCCGACCCCCATATTTGTTTCTTAAATTCCATATGTGAGTGGAATCATATAGTATTTGTCTTTCTCTGACTTATTTTGCTTAGCAGAATACACTCTAGTTCCATTCACATTATTGCAAATGGCAAGATTTCATTCTTGATGGCTAAAATTCCATTATGTGTATATATATATGTATATATACATCTCTTCTTTATCCATTCATCAGTCGATGAACATTTGGATTGGTTCCATAATATGGCTATTGTAGGTAATGCTGCTATAAACATTGGGGTGCATGTATCCATTTGAATTAATATTTTTGTATTCTTTGGGTAAATACCTAGTAGTGTAATTGCTGGATTGTTGCTACTTTTTGATTCTAAAAAGAGGCTGAAACACCATCTTGCTATTAGAATGGCTATAGTAGAAGAAAGGGTCACTCAAAGTCTAAAGTTTAAATTTTAGAATTGCAGGTCAGCCTGAGCTGATCAATCATGAAGTTAATTCATGCTACCTAAACTTTCAAAGGACTTAGGTGTAAACAAGAACGTGATTTTACTAATCATAAAAAGATACTCTGCAACAGAAACTGATATGTAGGTTGTAATCGTGCATTATCTTTCAAAAGGCAAATCCAGGCAAGAAATCAAAATGGAAAGAAAAGGCTGCTAAAAAAAAAGAAAAGAAAAGAAAAAAAGAAAAGGCTGCTAGGTAAGTGTGGAGTTAATACTAGCAAACAGATAGTTAGATAACCTTAACTATATTCAACCAACTACCCTGATGCGTAAATAGCCTGGTAGAGGACAATACCTGACATAATCTGAAAGACAATACTCCTTGTCCCAGGATGGTAGTAGAAATTTTGTGACGAAGTCTTATTCTTGGATCATTGCTGACCGAAAGGCCTCTGATAACACAGTCAAACACAGACAACTTGATTCAGTTTAGATTTTTTTATCTTCTTTTTTCTAAGTTACAATACATGCCTATCATTTCTGAGACTATACGCCAGTAGGTTTTGTTTGTTTGTTTGTGCTTGGATGTTGTTAAAGCTTTTTAGCCAAGAGAATCTATCACAATACCTAGTTTTAATGTTTCCTTTATACTTCTCACGACCTGATCTTGTTTATTTACTTGTATATTATCAACTTGTGTCTCATCTCCATCAAACGAAAGACAAAAGTCTTGGTGACTTTCTCCTGGGAGAAAGCTCCTAGGAAACAAGGACTTTGTATTGTTCATTATTATATGTTTATTGCTTTTGTGAGTGTCTGGACTATTGAAAACGATCAATGAATATTGTTGATTTCATTTTATTTGTTAATTATTATTTTAGGTCAGAGTATTTCATGAGGTGATTTTGTTCCTAATTTCATCAGGGGAATGAAATCTTAGCATTAATTTTGGAGATTCATTGCCTTTGTCTCCATGTTGATCTTCATTTTTGAGATTAGAATTTGAATGATTTAAAAAAAAAGAATTTGAATGATTAAAAAGACATTCCTTTCTGTGTCCACTCTTACAGTAGAATAGTACAAACTTTAAAGGTGTATGGGGAGAGGTTGGTCACAGAATAAAAACTTTTAGTTATAAAATGACTCAGTTCTGGGGATCTAATGTATAGGTTGATGATTATAGTTAATAATACTGTATTGTATACTAATATTTGCTATGAGAGTAGATCTTAAATGTGCTTACCACACCAAAAAATAAAAAAAGGTAACCGTGTGAAGTGATGGTTGTGTTAATTAGCTTGATTGTGGTAATTATTTCACAATATACACAGATACCAAAACATCACATTGAATACCTGAAGTTATATAATTTTGGCAATTATACCATAATAAAGCTAGAAAAAAATAAAATACATACATATAGGCATAAATCATTTTATTTCATTTTGCAGATATTGCAGCTTTTATAAAATGAAGATTTATGGCAACCCCAGGTCAAGTAAGTCTATCAGCACCATTTTTCCAACAGCATTTGCTCACTTTGTGTTTCTGTGTGCCACATTTTGGTAATTCTTAAATATTCCAAACTTTTAATTATTAGTATATTTGTTATGGTGATCTGTGGTCAGTGACCTTTGATGTTATGATTGTCATTGTTTTGAGGCACCAATTATAGTGCCCATATAAGACAGCAAAATTAATGATAAAGGTTGTGTGTGCTCTGACTGTTCTACTAATCTACTGTTCCCCCATCTCTCTCCCTCTTCTCAGGCCTTCTTATTCCCTGAGATACAACAATATTGAAATTAGGCAAATTAGTATATGGTCTATAAGTGTTCAGGTGAAAGGAAGTGTCACACAGCTCTTACTTTAAATCAAAAGCTAGAAATGATTAAGGTTAGCAGGAAAGACATGTCAAAAGCTGATACAGACCAAAAGCTAGGACTCTTGCATCATTTAGCTAAGTTGTGAATGCACAGAGTAAGTTCTTGAAGGAAATTGAAAGTTCTACTATAGTGAACACATGAATGATAAGAAAGTGAAATAGTCTTATTGCTGACATGAAGAAAGTTGATTCTCACCCTCATGGATGACTTTGGGGGGTTTAAGACTTCTGTGGAGTAAGTAACTGCAGATGTGATGGAAAAAGCAAGAGAGCTAGAATTATAAGTAGAGTCTTAGGTTGTGACTAAATTTCTGCAACGCATGATAAAACTGTAACAAATGAGGAGTTGCTTCTTAGGGAAGTAGTTTCTTGAGATGAAATCTACTCCTGGTAAAGATGCTGTGAAGATTGTTGAAATGATAACAAAACACTTAGAGTATTAAATCAACCTAGTTGATAAAGCAGTGGCAGGGTATGAGAAGATTGACTCCAATTTTAAGAAAAGTTCTAATGTAGGTAAAAATGCTATCAAGCAGCATAGCATGCTATAAGGAAATTGTTTGTAAGAGGAAGAGTCAATTGATAGGGTAAGCTTCATTTAAGAAATTGCCACAGCCACTCCAGCATTCAGCAACCACCACCCTGATCAATCAGCAGCCATCAACATGGAGGCGAGACCCTTCACCAACAAAAAGATTATAACTCCCTTCAAGCTCAGATGATACCTAGCATTTTCTAGTAATAAAGTATTTTTTAAGTTAAGGTATGTACATTATTTTTTTAAGATTTTATTTATTTATTTATTCATGACACACACACACACACACACACACACACACACAGAGGCAGAGACACAGGCAGAGGGAGAAGCAGGCTCCATGCAGGGAGCCCAGTGCGGGACTCGATCCCAGGTCTCCAGGATCACACCCTGGGCTGAAGGGAGGCGCTAAACCGCTGAGCCACCCAGGGATCCCCTGTACATTATATTTTAGACATCATGCTATTGCACAGTTAATAGACTACAGTATAGTGTAAACATAACTTCTATATGCATTGGCAAATCAAAAAATTTATTTGACTCATTTTATCATGATACTCACTTTATTGTGGTGGCCTGGAGCTGAATTCACAATATCTCTGAGGTATGCTTGTGTTTTGAAAGTGAAAAAAAAAAAGGACTACAGATAGCTGAGATCTATGGCCATTTTGTATGGTTATAGAACCAGAAAGTACATAGAGCAATAAATGGTTTAGAATGTCTTAAATTTCTCTTAATTATATTTCAGAAAGGTAAGGCAAAACATTTACTAATTGTTCCTATTACCTCCTTGGTTCTCATAGAGCATAGTGAGAGAAATTTAAAATTAAAAAATGTTTAGTTGGCTCGCTAGCAAACCAGTGGGTCAGAAATATGGGAAGAAAAAGTTGTTCTTTTTAGAAGAATTCACTTTCTTGTGGTTATAAGACCCAGGTTCCCAGTTTTTTATTGCTGGCTAACCTCTGGAAGGTAGTCTTAGCCTAGTAGGCCACCCTTAGGTTTTAGCCACATTGGCTTTCTTACAACCCGGTAGCTTACTTCTTCAAGGCCCACAGGAGAATCTCACTTTATTAGGTGAGGCCCACTCATCAGTCTCTCTGTTGATACTCAAAGTCAGCAGATTAGGGACCATAACAACAACATCTGCTAAATTCCTTCAATTTTGCCAGGTAACATAATCTAATATTGACCATATCATCATGGGAATAACATCAGGGCATATTTGGTTAGTGGTGAATGATTGCTTAAAATAGCACACTGCAAAAAAAAAAAAAAAAAATAGCACACTGCAAACATGATCCTATACACAAATGACTGTAATTGGATTGTATAAACATCTACATAAACTTTTAATTTTACGTCACTTTACAAACTGGTATATCACGTTACAAGGTGCTTGTACATATTCTGCATTATTTGATTTTCATGACTACCTGTCAGAGAAGCACAGTAGGTATTAGCCTAATGCTACCAGTGGGAGGGCTGGGGGAGAAACAAAGCTCAAAGCTGTTAAGGGATTGTCCAAGCTCTACAGCAAATTAGTAGTGGAGTTGGACTTTGGTCTAGGGTCTTTTCACCCTGTGGTCCAGTCCTGTTTGTTGCTAATTCTATAGTTTTCAACCCATGTTTGGTGGAGTTCCGAGGAGAGGTATCAGGGATTACTGGAGAACTGAGGGTGACACTAATGAGGTAGGGCTTAGGGTTGATATCGTGGCTTGACTTTTGTTTATTCTATACATGTTGGGGGTTTTATATAAGCTTTAATAACCACTGCACTGCTCCATGCTGCCTTGTTAAATGTAAAAAAGAATGTTTCCAAAAAAAAATTTAGTTTAAAAAATGGTATAGATAGGTCTACACAAAAACCAAGAGTCTATTCCAGTAAAGTTTTAAGAAGCTGTCAAGTCTTGCAGCAGCTGTTGAACCTTTCATAAAGAAAGACAGAAAAAAAAACTGCATTAAATAGTTTGAAATGTACACTCAGAAAAAAAAAAAAGATGAACCCCACCTCCTTCATTTTTAAAATAAATATAAAAAATTAGTACCTTCTCAATGTCTGGTCTCTTATTTTTCTTTTCATGCAAGCATTGACTAGCAACAGAGTACATAGTTTCAATGGAAGTGGGATCAGTGTCATTCATCTTCGGATCAATATAGTCTTCAATTGTCTTTTCTTCATCCTCAATTTCTTCTTTAATATCTAGCTTTAAAACAAATGTTAAAACTTTAGTCGGAGTTTCAAATAAAAGAGAAAGATATCAGAATGTAAATGGAATGATTTAATCTACTTCATAATAACACATACTCTTACTTTACTATTTTTATAAACTTAAAAGACATACAGGAGAAACCCAATTTATTTATTAATGCATTTATTCAGACAGATATATATATATATACACACACTTTTTAGATACCTTCGGCCATTTGCCTTTGGTTTTATATTTATGTTGCTGAGCTAATTGCTTTCCTATTCCCACTGGCAGCATTTACTAGGCTGCCATCACAGGGTGATTTGCTGCTGCTGCTTTATTTTTATTTATTTTTTATTTTTAGAGTTATTTGCCTCTTGGTGTGCTCCTGATAATGAGATTCCAATGTCTAGACCTAGACTCCTGCTTCTTGTACAGGCAAACTTCTCTATGGGTACTCAAATTATTGTATCAAAGTGAAATGAAAAAGGGAAAAGGAAAAAGGGGACAGGGCTATGATAAAAAAAAAGTACTGTATAGTGAGAGAGGCGTACGACAAGGATGATGTAGTGGGTTGAGCAGTAGCCCTGAAAATAATAATGATGGCAGAGTCTAGTGAGTTCTTTCAAAGATCACTCCCTTTTGGTTATACTTGTAATGAGTTTTTATTTTAATTATTATTATTAATAATATTTTAATAATAAAATCTTATTACTTTATAGTTATAGTGCATTCAAAATTTAAGAATAAGTCAGAGTATAAACATCCTTAAAGTTTTATGATTTTTCACTAGTATGTGATCATGTGTAAAATTATGACTGAGATGGATTCTGTGTTTTTCTGTATTTCATCCTTACTCAAACTACAGGTTTGAGGCTTTAACAGCATTTTGAAGGCGGAAAAAGTCTCATGGAAAAAGATTTAGGCCTGTAGACAGGTAGGCTTTCCTTAAAAATATAAAGAATTACAAGGTAGAAAAAAAGAGTTTATTTATTTATTTATTTACTGTCCTTCTGTATTTTAGTTTACACACTTTCTCTGTATAATCTAATTCACACCCAAAACTTTATCTATGCCTGGGCACTAATGGCCCCAAAACTCTATCTGCAGCTCAGGCTTCCATCCTGATGCTCAACATCCAATGGGACATATAATTTTATTTCTGTGATGAGGACAAAATATCACTATGTACTACTATTAAAAAATCCAGATATTATGCAAATAATAACTTTTCACAATAACATGTTCTATAAATATACTTCAATGTAAAATGTTATATAATAAGTTATACTGCATTACTACACATCTAGGGAACCATGGAAAGATTTGTAATGTATTTTTTAGTAAGGGACATCAGTATCAGTATTATAGTATATAGATATCATATTACTTATGGCTTTTCTTAAGAGTATGGCCCCAAGCCCTTGAGCAAATATATCATCCCTTTTGACTTTCTAATTTCCATTTTAGGGAAATAATCTGTTATACATATATTATCTGAATTTGTCACTGGTTTGCCTCATTAAAATACATAAATTAGAATCAAGTCAGTGTAGTTATTTAACTGGTTTCAAGAAAGACACATGATAGTATTTCTGTAATCTTTTGATTACAAAAGATTTCTGTAAATCTTTACTTTTATAAAAAGACCCTCTAAGTTCTTAAAATTTACTATACAGGAAAAAAAAGGGCAAGACCTAATTTTCTTATACTTTTAGCATTCAGGTGTTAGTCTATGTAAGTGCCAATGAATGCCTAATATGACACATAGGTAATGTGCTCAGTCATAACTTTTATAAACAAAATACTCCATACTGGAAACGGATAGAAAATTTTACTAGCAACTCCATTCTTATACAAATCTGAATAGAAGCCATATTGTTTTTCCTCTCTGAGCTAAAAAAGCTGTTAGTAAATCACCCTGAAAGTAACAAAATGAAAATATACTGCAGAAGGACTAAAAAATTATATAGTTCTATTCTGGTTTTACCCAGAACATAGAACATATAAGTGACTTTTTCAAGCTTCAGAAATACTTCGTGGCAGAGCTGAGATTAGAAATATGATGCTCTTTCCATATGCCACTATGTAATTGCCAAGGAAAAGATTGCCAATAGGAAAAGACATTGCTAGATGCCAAATTTACCCAAATAAATTTAGATTGTAAATGCAAAGAAAAAAGGACTGGAAAAAAATAGATCAATTACCAATAACTGAGGCTCACGGTGTTCATCTACAGCTGGAAGTCCAGTTATTATTTCTAATAAAACCTATGAAAACAAAAAAAAAAACTATTACTGTAACACTCAAGACAACATATGGAAAGAATATAGATCTTGATTATGAAATCTGATTATTGGGACACCTGGGTGGGTCAGTGGTTGAGTGTCTGCCTTCCGCT
This sequence comes from Canis aureus, assembly GCF_053574225.1. Lineage (NCBI taxonomy): Eukaryota > Metazoa > Chordata > Mammalia > Carnivora > Canidae > Canis > Canis aureus. Next base: position 10,424,852 of record NC_135635.1, read on the forward strand.
CAGATCATGATCCTGGGGTCCTGGGATTGAGTCCCACATCAGGCCCCTACAGGGAGCCTACTTCTTCCTCTGCCTATGTCTCTGCCTCTCTCTCTCTCATGAATAAATAAAAAAAATCTTAAAAAAAAAAGAAATCTGATTACTTATTTCCACACATTGCATTATGCCTTTTAGGCATTAAAGTAGGAAGGTTATGAGCTGAGGTCATTTCTCGCCATCATTCCTTCACAGGAATCTTGGGTTCCACCAATCTCCATGAGCAGTACTTTTCTACTGGCATCTTATTAAACAATAAGATCCACTCATCAGTCTATGTTCGGGACATTCCTTCTCCTGTCTTGCAGGGCATTCTTCCCAAAATAATTTTCTCTGCCTTTTAGGATAATATTTTCTAAATTTTAGGCATATCCTATAACTGTATGCCTTAACTTCCCAGTGCTGGGAAGTTAAATTTCCATATAGGAAACATATATGCAAAAATAAGATGAAGTAGAACCTGATTTCTCCAACTGTTTCTGCTCATTCCATCTTAAAAGTTATTTGGCAAAGACCAGTAGATTAGAAAATGCCAAAGTGTATGTCTTTTAAAAAATATTTCATTTAGGGATGCCGAGGTGGCTCAGCGGTTAGGCACCTGCCTTCGGCTCAGGTCGTGATCCTGGGATCTGGGCTCGAGTCCCGCATTAGGTTCCCTGCGAGAAGCCTACTTCTCCCTCTGCCTATGTCTCTGCCTCTCTCTCTCTCTGTGTGTGTGTGTCTCTCATGAATAAATAAATAAATCTTTAAAAGAAAAATTTCATTTAAAAAATATGACACTAAATGTGTGCTGTATGACATGATTTGTTTTATGCACTGATTTAATTTAAGCTTCCTACTAATTCATGAGGATAGTGTGGTAAAAATGTCATTTCTTGCAGTAACTTTAGAAATCAATTTATAAACGTTCTACAACTTTGGAGAAGCTTTTATAAGCTTTCTCATTTAACTAAGGGTTAAAGTAAACAATATGCACATTTACATGAGAGAGCTAAGCAAGACAGGTGTGTTCAAAATATTCTACTTCCATTTCACAGTTATAGCCAGGATGATTATCTTTGCTGATTATATATGTGAAACTCACCACACCAAAGCTGTAGATGTCAGATTTGGGTGTTATTTCTCCTCTTAAAGCCTCAGGTGCCATATAAGCTGTTGTGCCCACAATTCTGCTAGTCATCACTGTCTGGGCAAATTTCTCAGAAGCCCGGGCAAGCCCAAAGTCAGATACTTTGGCTGTAAAGTCTTCATCTAGTAGGATATTTGCACTGAGAAAAAAATGTAAAGTTTGAAGAAAAAAATATTTTCCTTTTCAAGTAAGTCAAACAGTTCATGTTTACGTAATACAGAACATACGTACATATTTAGAATATACCATTTCATAACCACATTGTAAAAGCCTGATATTGTATAAGTAAATCTAGATTTCAGATTAAAGCGAAAGAGGAAAGATTGTTTTCTTTTTGTTTCTTGAGGAAAAATTTTAGGAGAATAAAAATGAAATAAAACTGTCTGCATTAGTGAGAGGTGTTTTCATTATTTCACAGAGAATTTATCACACGGGAAATTTCCCTCAGTCTCCTAAAGCACCATTCCTATTCCTTTCCTAACATTTCTCAACTCATTTAAATATAAATTTCCAACCAAAGTCTCTCAATTATTCATTTATTTATTATTTTTTTAAGTTTTTATTTTAATTCCAGTATAGTTAACATGCAGTGTTATATTAGTTTCAAGTGTTATTCTTTTTTTTTGTACTATTGAAATCTTTCAAAGAGAAAAGAACATGGTTAAAAGGTCTTCATCCATTCATTACACACATTCAACTCATGCACACATAGTTGCATTCAATAAAACTTTATCAAGGACTCACTATGTATAATGGCATTTAAGCTCAGTCTTGCATTTGAGGGGGATTTTCAAATGCTGTCTGTGACAAAAGTACACAAATAATTTTTAAAAATCAAATAAATACTCCATAATGGTGATATTAGGTACAAAATGCTGAGAGAAAAACTACATGCGTGGAAGAATTGGAGAAAGGTGAACAATGTGCTTAGTCTTGAAGGATTATGAGAAGATGAGGGTTGAATGAAGGGGAAAAATGCATTTCAGGCAAATGTAGCAATGTGTACATAGTGATGAAAACATAAAAACCTATCAATTTCAAGAAACTGGTGCCAATGAAACATGGAGAGAATATGAACTTGATCCCATGAGAGCAGGACAGTAGGAAAAATGTTTAATAGTAAGGAATTGGTGCTGTTAGACTTGATTTTTAAGAACATAACCTGGCAGTGTAGTAGTGAATAGATGAGAACTGGAACAGACTGGTTAAAGGCTGACCAGGAAAGCTTGATTTATTGAAAGCAAATGAGAGTGAGAGTCTGGACAAAGAAATGATACTGTGGGGGCTGGAGAATTTTGAGGCATATTCAGGGAATTTTGTAATGAATATGATATGAGGAATGAGAAAGTCTTTAGCTTGGGACAGGATGAATGGTGACTTCATTTGATCAGGAAGGGAATATAGGAGGAAGACTTTGGTTTGGAAGAGAAAATGAATTCGATTTCTGACATGTTAACTTAGAGGCAGCTGTGGGACATCAGGTGAGGTGTTTTTGGTCTGGAGATACTGAAAATATAGGATCAGAGACTGATGATACAGATTTGAGAGGAACCCATACATAGATACCACGTAAGTCAATATAATGTCAGCAAGAACACGTTGTGGGGAGAGACAGGAGGTGAGAATATGAGGAAATACACCGATACGTAAGGGATGCCTGTTGCTTATCTAAGGCTGACCCCTCTACTTGGACTCCTTCCTATGTTCTCAGGAACCCTACTCCATAAATTATCTCACTTCTCTCTTCTATTTTTATCACCTCCCTCTTCCCCTAGGCATAAAAATGTGCTTTAGTCCTCATCATCTTAAAAACGTTTCCTGAATAACACATTATTTCCAGCCATCACCCTTCATTATCTAAATGTTGTAAGAGACTTGTCTACACTCACATCTCAGTTCTCCAGCTCCCGCAACCTCCTCAACTACATGCTGACTTCTGCCCAATTACTATGGGGAAGTAGGGCTCCGTAAAGATACTGATAACCTTCAGGGCACTGACCACAGGGTTATTTTTCTTTTCTTTTTTTTTTTTTTTTTTCCACAGGGTTATTTTTCAATCCTCATCCTGACCTCTAAAAAGCAACTGACATTTTTGACTAGTCTCTCTTGGGAAATACTCCTTTTCCTCGTTTTCACAGGTACCACACTCTCTAGGTTCTCATCTGACCTTTCTGTGCCTACTTCCTTAGATTCCTTTTTGAGATCATTCTCTTCTACTTGGCCATTAAGTCTTAAAGTTCCTCAGGACTAACCCCTTGGGATCTTTTCCTAATCTCTCTCTCTCCTTAAGTGAATACAATCATATAATATATCTTCAATTATCACTTATATGTAAGTAATACACAACTTTATGTCTTCAGCTCAGACTTCTCTCAGCTCCATATCTGTATATCACACTAACATCTGCACTTCTATATCTTAAAAGAATCTTAAACACAACATGTATAAAAGAGAATTCATATTTTCAGCCTTCAACCTGGTCCTCTTCCACTGCTTTCTATGTAAGTGAATTATGCCATAATCATCCCAGAAAGCAACTCAGGAAGCAAGAAATCCAGGAGTCATTCCTGACATGTCCCTCTCCCTGACCCCTCTGCAACCAAAGTATCAGCAAGTCCTCTTAATCTTTGGAATCTTCTCACTTCTTTTGATAAGAAATGCTACCACCCAGATTTCTGTAATAGCCTCCTAACTACCCTCTGACAAACTGTTCTCTACACTCGAGCCAAAGTGATCTTCTCCAAACTTAAGCAAGATGTCACATCCTGACTTACAATTTTTCAACGGCACTTGATTATATTTATGATAAAACTAAAGTCCAGGGACACCTGGGTGGTTCAGTGGTTGAGCATCTGCCTTTGGCTGAGGGCTTGATCTCAGGGTTCTGGGATCGAATCCTGCATCAGGGTCCCAGTGGGGAGCCTGCTTCTCCCTCTGCCTACGTCTCTGCGTCTCCCATGAGTGAATAAATAAAATCTTTAAAAAACAAAACAAAACAACAACAACAAAAAACTAAAGTCCATACCTTAGTCTATTAGATTGTAATAGACTAAGGTATGGTTTAGCTCCAGGCCAACTTCTATAATTTTATCTATGTCAATCATTCCTTCAATTTCTGCATTCAGTTAAACTACATTCATTTTACCTTCTGTAGTTCGTATGCTCCCACATTCCCTCTCAACATTGGTCTTATAACTGTAGTTCCTTCTGTCTAGAATGCTCTCTTCTCTACCTTCTTTAGCTACCCTCAAATTGTGCCTACTTATTTCCTACTCATTCTTTGGATCTTTGCTAAAATGTCACTTCCTCAGAGAACTCTTCTTTACATTAATACTGTATATAAAGACTACGTACTACTTACTGAAGTTCTATTAGTGATCTATGATTGATGTCAAAGACTACAAGTACTACTTTTGACTATATTATCTACAGTGCCTACCATATAGTGGGTGCTCAACTAATATTTGTTAATTATGTAAGAAGAAAAAGAATTGAAATGTACCCATGGAGCAATGAAAGTGATTCAGAAAATAGTGATGATCCAGAAAATAATTTTGACAAGGCAATAGTGGTCAAGAAAAACAAAAACAAAACAAAACAAAAATCAGGTAGGATGAGTACTAAAATAGGTCACTGCGGGAGTGGCTGGATTGCTTAGTCAGTTAAACATCTGCCTTCCACTCAATTCATGATACCAGGATCCTGGGATTGAGGCCCACACGGAGCCCCACATTTGCTCAGTGGGGAGCCTACTTCTCCCTCTCCCTCTGCTGCTCCCCCTGCTTGTGCTCTCTTGCTCTCTGTCAAATAAATAAATAAATAAAATCTTAAAAAAATAATAAAATAAAATAAAAATAGGTCACTGGGTTTGGAATAAGGGAGATTATAGGTATCACTGAGAAGAGCTTTCATGAAGTGCTGTAAATTAAGATATGCATATGAATACTGAATAGAAAGAGTGAGAATAAGTTATTCTCTAAAAATGGTTTTCCAAAAGCTTTTTTAAGAGTAGCATTTACCTATTTTTTTTTAAAGATTTTATTTATTTATCAATGAGAGACACAAAGAGAGAGAGAGAGAGAGGCAGAGGCAGAGACACAGGCAGAGGGAGAAGCAGGCTCCATACAGGGAGCCCTCTGTGGGACTCGATCCCGGGTCTCCAGGATCACACCCTGGGCCAAAGGCAGTGCTAAACCCCTGAGCCACCAGGCTGCCCTAGCATTTACCTTTTAATGTCTCTATGAATATGATGGTTTTCATGTAAAAAACTGATGCCATTAGCTGCACCTTGGGCAATCTTGCATCTCATGTGCCAAGATAGTGGTGGAGTACCATCCTTATGAAGAAAGAAACCAACATATTAAAAAAAAAGAGGATTAAAAAAACCTATAGAAAATATGTAACAGGACATTTTTCTAAGCAACTACTGAAAATGATATTATTTCATGAAGAATTTAGGATTGCAATTCTTAAAAGTTATTCAAAAATAATGTCTAAGTAAGATCCAGAGTTAGCATTTCTTATTTGAAAAAAAAATATAAGAGCATCTTCAAAGACTAGTCTTGACTGACAATTTTGTGTTTCAGATTATCATCTACTAGAATGGCAATCCCAGTTGTTTACCTATGAATTGTTTAATTTTTGAAGAGTAGGAAAAATATTAAGATTAATGTGGCTTAAATAATCTTATCACAGTGAATGTTAGTATTCCAACACATTAATAGAGAGCCAAACAATCTGATGAGCAAATATCTTACCAAGCAAGACAGCCTGTCTAGCAATGAGCCGTTGGGCATATAAACATACACTAAGCAGAGGTCATCTCCATCACTTGAGAAACCAAGCAGTTCTACTAAGTTCTCATGCTGACACCTACGACAAATAATTTTCCATTCAAAATTATTATGATACATACATTTATTCAGCTGTAGGTTGGAGGTTATTCAATTTAGAGCTTTAACAGAAAAAAAGAACAAGACAATAATGATATGCTACATATCATTATATCACAATACATATATTTATAACATGTTTATATATGTTTATTGTAATCATTTACAATTTTCTGCAAACAGTTCTTTTAGTCAATACTGATCAACATTAGAAGCAAATCCTTTTCCTATTTAAGTAATCTCTCCACCCAATGGGAGGCTTGAACTCACAACCCTGAGATCAAGAATCAAATATTCTTCTAACTGAACTAGCTAGGTGCCTCCTTTTACTATTTTTAAAAAAAGGTCAATAATTTAGAACTTTGGAACTTGTGATAGTTTGGTTAAGGACTGGGCTGATATTTACCTTTGTGTAGCATAATTTTCAATGATAGTTTTATGAAAAGATTCCAAGAAGTTTGTTGAAATTGGTGTGACAACCCTTTCGAGAATTTTCTAACATAACGAAAGCACTGATTTATAGACATCTGATCTCTAATCACACCTAATTTATACATATCTGATCTTTGAAAATATCTTATTATTTATAACCTAATTTGAGTTTCTTTATCTACCAAAAGGAGTAAAACTAAAGAAAGCTGAACTATAACAAAACCTTAGGTATCTGTGGTACAGCAGAAAGAGAACCGGGCAAAGCCCTAAGTTTAGAGTCCAGCTCTGCCACCCCCTGGATATTTGACCTACAGGCAAAATTAACAGTTAATGAGATAACCTGACTGAGCCTCAGCAACTTCACCAAATGTGGATCATAACCCCTACTATATAACATGGATGCTGTGAGAATTAAATGAGCAAATACAGGAGAGTCAAGAAATATATTTAGAACATGATACACATTCTGTCCCAGTGTTTACTGGTTCTATTGATTCAAATCATCTAAAATTCTGACATTTCATTATTTCAAATAAGACTTTAATTTGAAATCAGTCTACCTCATAAATATTTTAAGAAGCACAAATTAAAACAGTAAGTACTCTGTTTTCCATCAAACTGGCACATCTTAAAAAACGAGTAGGTGACGTTTCCTGAGTTTGTACTATATAGAAGGCACTTCAGTAAGTGATTTATCTGCTTTGTTTCACTTAATCCTAATAATATTATTACTATTATTACCCTATTTTATAGATAAGAACACTGATGAATAGAGAGTTAAAATTGGCCCGGGTCATTCTTCTAGTAAGGTCCAGAAATTGGTACTTATTAAAAAAACAGGAATAATATTCAGTGGTGGTGAGGTAGCAGTGAAATTTGAAATTGTAATACATTGCTGGTAGGAGCATAAATAACCATAATTTATTTATAAAGCCATTTGGACATGTATTTGGAAAGTTTTAAGAAGTTTGTGCATTCTGAACCAGTAATTCTTCTAGGACTCTACCTAATAGAATAAGGAGGGTTGCATTTAAAGATTTATGTACAATGAGACTTAAAGGAACTTTAATTTGTAATGTTGAAAATTAGAAACAAAAAAAAAAAAAAAAAAAGAAAATTAGAAACAAGTAGGGCACTGATTAAATAAAATATAATCATCATATATGCTAAATAATTAATATACAATACTAAAATTAATGTACAATAACAAAATGTTTTAAAATTATTTTTAATGACATGGGAAAAATGCTACACATACATCATGAAGTGATACATCAAAATATTAGGCATGGCTGTCTCTGATGATATATTTAAGAGATGGTTTTTATTACTTTAAATATATATTCTTGTATTTCCTAGAATATCTACTTTGAACAAATTACTTTTAGGATTGCAGAGTGGATATAAAAGTGGGGGGAACAAAATCTCGAAAGAAAGAAGTTTTTTGTTTTTTGTTTTTTTTTTTTTATCAGTATGCATTATTTTTAGTAGGACTGAATTAATTCCAGTCGATTATTTCTTTCTTGAGGTTAAGCACTTACAATTGGTAATTTATAGCAATGGGTGTAATTGAGTATAAATTGGTAAATCTCATTAGGATTCACATCAATAATGTACGGTGACAGATGGGGAGTACACATATTGTGGTGAGCGCGGAGTAATGGATAAAATTGTCAAATTCGTGTTGTACACCTGAAACTAATATAACAGTGTATATCAATTACATTTCAGGAGTGAAAAAATAAATTTAATAAAAAGAGAAAGGAAAAAGCTCAAGCTTTGGAATCAGACAGATCTCAGTATGAAAATCAGATATGATTTTTACTATGTGGCCTCAGGCAAGTTACATAATGTCTCTAAATATCATTGAATAAAAAGGTAAGGGAGCTTATAATAACTGTTATGAGGATTAAGTGAGACCAGACACATAAAATACACACACTATAAGTATCAGAATAAAATCCTGATTTGTTTCTCTTACTCTTTCTTTTTTCTCTCTCTCTTTTTTTTCTCTCTTACTCTTTTTGATGATGCCCAGCAATTGTCAAATGTACCGTGTCATTACTAGGCATTCTAGCATATAACTTCTTTCCTGGGTTAGTGTTGCTAAGATATCCAAGGGCCTACTATTCTATTGTTTGTTTGTTTGTTTTGTATCTCTATAATTTATCTCTCATGAATTTTGGAAGCAGCAAACATAATAATGAAAGATAGCTGAAATCCTTTGTAACTTGGCTAGGATGTAAAATAATTCCTGTTTCAGCTCCAGGAATGTGAATATATGTAGTCACAGAATTATAAGAGTCAAAATTCTTTGAATTCCTCTAATCTAAACTCTTTATTTTAATTTTACATATTTGAAAATATCACTAGTTCATAGCACACTATGGGTGAGAAACCAGGTCCTCTACTCCTTGACCTGCTCTTTTCTACTAAACCACATTGCCAAATTAACTTACTTTGCCATGACTTTTATTTCTTGATCAAACTGCTGTTTCAGTTCTTCAGTACTAATGTCAACCATCTGAAAAAACAAAGTAATATATAATAGAATCCAATACAATAACGTCAAGGCTCCAAAAGCTAGAACAAGGTATAAGAGATTGCCTGGCTGATGTAACTTTTTTAAAATAATAAGGTGTAATTCTCCCTACTATTTTATTTTATTTTATTTTATTTTATTTTATTTTATTTTATTTTATTTTATTTATTTTATTTTAAAATTATGTTTTATTATTATTATTTTTAAGATTTTATTTATTCATGAGAGAGAGAGAAAGAGAGAGAGAGAGGCAGAGACACAGGCAGAGGGGGAAGCAGGCTCCATGCAGGGAGCCTGACGTGGGACCCGATCCTGGGTCTCCAGGATCAGCCCTGGGCTGAAGGCTGCACCAAACCACTGAACCAACTGGGCTGCCCAATTCTCCCTATTTTATAGAATAACTGAGAACTAGAAATTTAATGATTTGTCCAAGGTGCATAGCTAGCTAGTGGAAAAAAGCTCATAAACCATATAACCATATAAACCTTACTGAATTATTGCAGGAACAAAATGAAATAATATGAGACTTCACTGCATAAATATTCTGAAGAAAACATTTGCTGTAACAAAAAACAAAAAAGCAAATTTGAAGGCAAAAAGAAAAACAAAGCCTGAAAAAGTATTTGTAACATATGTGACAATGGGTGACTATCTTTATCATATAAATATGTATTATATGGATATTCCTAGAATATTCCTAGAATACAATAACAGCTTTATAACATAACAAAATGAGTACTTGGTGAATACTCTAGTAGAAATGGGAATGAAAGATTTAGATAAGACTTTTTTCAATCTTTTTTCTTATTGTATTTTTTTAAGCTTTATTTTTATGGTTTACTTTTATTTATTAAAAGATTTAATTTATTTATTTGAGAGAGAGAGAGAGAGAGAGTACAAGGAGGCGTAAGGGCAAAGGGAGAGGGAGAAGCAGACTCCCCGGTGAGCAGGGAGCTTTATATAAGGCTCAATTCCAGGATCATTACCTGAGCTGACGGCAGACACCTAACCAACTGAGCCACCCAGGAGCCCTGAAGCCTTTTTTTTTAAATGAGAAAAGTAACATAAGAAAGTTATTTTTACAAAATTTTCTTAATATCTTCCCATTTTCATCTTGATTATGCATGAAGCACTAGATAGAACAGGGCTCCTCAACTTTATTTTGTGATTCTTCTAAAATTATATGTATAATCATTCATGTATATCTATAACTTTTTGTAGGGATAGGATTCATAGCTTTCAACAATTTTTTTTTAAGTGTTAAGAACTACCAGCTTAGATTGATGTTTAAAGTAAGTATGCACTGAAATAATATATTTCCTAAAGATTTGTTTTATTTTTATTTTTTTAAAAGATTTTATTTATTTACTCATGAGAGACAGAGAGAGAGAGAGAGAGGCAGAGATGCAGGCAGAGGGAGAAGTAGGCTCCATGCAGGGAGGCCGATGTGGGACTCATCCCAGGTCTCTGGGATCATGTCCTGGACTGAAGGCCGCGCTAAACCGCTGAGCCACCCGGGCTGCCCTATTTCCTAAAGATTAATTTAAAGCTTATTATATAGTACAACACGAAGCAACTTTTCTTTTAATTCTTTTTGCTCCTAAACATATAACTTACGGCTGCAAGCTTCTTCACTGCTACAGTTTTGTTGTTCACGTAGCCTTTATATACAACTCCAAATCCTCCCTCTCCCATCTTGTTGCCACCGAGAGAAATGGGTCTCTCATCAAAGTTATTTGTGACATTCTTCAATTCATAAAATGAAAAACTGTGAAAACCTATAACATCAATAAAATAAGGAAAAAAGTATTTTGATAAAAAAGATAATGGTTTTAATAACTTTTTTGTTTTCTCAACCTGATTATTTCATAAATATGCAAATATTCACATTTTTGGATTAGGCATGATAGGAGAGAGTGAAGCTATCTTTTAAATTAAAAAATTAGGCTTTATCTTAAGAATTTTGTTTGGTGATCCTCCACCCAAAACTCCGGTCACTTAATTTTTTGATAAAATGACCTTTTCAAGTTATGTAAATATTTACACATTTTTTCATACTTCTGTGGTTGTTTATATGTCCTATTGCCTGTACTCACTGATAACATGCTGACTAATACATTGCAGATGGTGTTTAATAAGTCAGGAGAGAAAAAAGAAAACCCATAAAAGAGCTATGGCCCATGTGCATGAACAGAAGGAGAGATTTATTTCAAAGCAGTGATGATCTTAATGATAACCCACTAGCGGAAAGCACTGCAATGTTACTTACGTGTATCACTACCTTCTAAACTTGTATTTTCTGGACTTGAGGAGTCAGGTGGCATATAGTTTTGTTCAAAGTTCTGCACAGGTAACACAAATGTCCTGTCTTTGCCATTGAGAGGCATCTGTTGCTGCTGAACTGTTACAGCTTCTTCAGAAGGTACTGTATTAGGAGTTTTAGGAATAGCATCTGCCAAACAAAGTAAGATACAAGTTGTCCTTCCATAAGAAAAAAATGCTTGTGAAAAAGTTAAACTAGGACTCCGTTCAGTTGACAGCATTCCAGTTTCCACATGTGAACCCCATTTTCTCATAGCACACACAAGAAGCTACCTAGGAAGAATTTGTTTTAAGTTTTGGATAAAGATGAGTAGACAGGGTAAGGTAGTGTTTTCAAAAAGTCCATGAGCCACCTACATCAGAAGCACTGAAGTGTTTGTTTAAAAACAGGGGCCATAATCCAAATCAAGAATTCAGATAATGAGGTCTGAAACAGAGCCAAGAATCTACCTGTGTAACAAGTACCCCAGGCAATTCTGAAGCACACTCAATAGTGAGAACCACTGGTGTAAGTGGCATCAAAGGGAAAAAACAAGGTTATGAGGAAGGTATCTAGACAGTGACCTGCCAGCACATAATGTAAGGAAATCATGATCACAGATCCAACATGGTGGAAGTTGAGGGTGAAAAAAAGGCAAGAACTCAAAGAACCAAAACAAACAAAACAAAGCAAGCAAACAAAAAAACCTAACCCCAAAATCTAATTGCTGTCCTTCTAAACTTCCTATTGGCACAAAACTTCCTGACTTGAATGGTGGGCTCAGATTTGATCACAAAGCTTCTATTTCCTTAGCAGCAAAAGTCTGCAGTGCCTTATGGCTAGGGTGCTTATATGAGTTAGGGAGGGTGGAAAGAAAGAAAAGCAATCTCTAAATATAAGGCTCATCTACCAGAAGAAAAAAGTAAGAGTAAGGAGACATGTTCCTATTTCTGCCATTTGCCTTTCCATCCTAATTGTCGATGCCCTACTCACACTCACTTTACCTGGTAGCAAAAGACTCGCTGGGGCAAAAAACTCATTTTGAATCAAAAGATCCACAAGGTCACCAACTGTGCAATTTGTGGTGCCCCAGTCAAACAGTAATTCACAGGTGGGACTTTTTCCAGTTTGAAGTAATGCTTCAAATCTCCTTAAAAGCAAATAACAAGAAACCAAAATTAGTATGTAATAGACTTTACATGAAAATAGGAATTATTCCCCGTCTTGCCCACAGCACCTCCTAGAGTATGAAAGGGAAGGGGCGGCCGGAGACCCAGCAAGAATTACAGAGAACTGGGAAGACAGAAGGGAAAAAGATGCTGAGGGTGATGATACTCTGAGTTAACATATATCGAGTACTTACTGAGTATCTGCTCACTGGGCCACAGAATGCACCCACATGAACTCATTTAATTCTCAAAGATACTGTGAATATAACGCTAATTTACTAATGAGAAAACCAGGTGTGGAGAGGTAAAGTAACCAGCCCATAGCCATACAGCCAAAACATTCTATCAAAATTGAGATCCAAATTCAGATCTTACTTGACATAAGGGTGTGCTCTCAACCTACTAAGCTATATTACTTTCCTACCTGACTTAATAACTCTGCTAGCCATATGATTTTTAATAAATCATTCTGCTTAATGAAATAGAATATTGTACATGAACCTGGAGAATTATTCCTTTGATCTTATATTTCAATTAAATTAAAGGAAAAACATACACTTTTCATTCTCATTTCTTTAAAAACTTAGTTTGAAAAGTAACATTTAAAAATTTAACATTTTTTTTCTGGTTTGCCTCCAAATTATTTATGTTGAAAAATTTCAAATTTACAGAAAAGTTGTAAGAATAATACCACGAACAACTGTTTACTCTTCATCTAGATACACCAACTGACCAGTTGATAACACTTTGCCATGCTTGCGTTCTTGTCCTCTCTCTCTCCTTGTGTACATGTGTGCATGTCGGCACACACTTTAGAATGTAAGCCAAATGCCCTGTAGAATGTCTCACAGTCTAGATTTGTCTGGCTACTTTCTTATGATAAAATTCAGGTTAAAAATATTTGGCAAGGGCGTCTGTATCGCTCAGTCCATTAAGCATCTGTCTTTGGCTCAGGTCATGATCCCAGGGTCGGGGATTGAGTCCTGCATTGGGCTCCCTGCTCAGCAGGGAGTGTGCTTCTCCCTCTGGCCCTCTGCCCTCTGGTGCCATGTGTATGTCTCTTTCTCCCTCTCTCTTTAAAAATCTTAAAAATAAAAATGTTTGGTAAGAATGCTATATAGGTGACATTAAGAGCCACATAAAGCAGCTTGTACCATTACTGGTGACCTAAAGTTTATTACTTGGTTAAGGAGGTGAACTTCAGATTTTTCCTTTATAAAAGTACCTTTACCCTTCATAATTCATGAGTAACCTGTGGATAGTATTTTGAAATGTTGAGTATAACTTGTTCATCGACAACTTTTTGTCTTGTGGTTTGTTTCACTGATTGAGTCTTGCATGCATCAGTTACTCATCAGTGGTTATAAACTGGTAACTATCACTCTTTCAATAATTGTTAGCTGCCATTATTCTGTAGAAAAGAGTTTTTTCTCCCTACCACCACTGCCTCAACCATCCTCCCAAAGTTTTTATTTTTTTATTTTTTTAAAGATTTTATTTATTTATTCATGAGAGACACAGAGAGAGAAAGAGAGAAAGAGAGAGAGGCAGAGAGAGAAGTGGGCTACATGCAGGGAGCCTGAGGTGGGACTCAATCTCGGGGCTCCAGGATCCAGCCCTGGGCTGAAGGCGGCGCTAAACCGCTGAGCCACCCAGGCTGCCCCAAAAGTTTTTAATGCTAATATCAATAAACTATTTTTGAAAGTTGCTTCTCAATGCTTAAACTTAAACTTCTTTCAAGTAATTTAAGATGTTTATCCTTCAAATGAGGAAATGTTTCCTGGAAGAACTAAGATGGGGTTAAGGCTTTGGGATCTTTATCAAGTTAAGGCTGAAAATCACAAATTAATGTCTTTTACTCTTGCTTCCAAAGACAGATTTTGGGCTGAACTTTGGGCCAAAATAACTGACAAGACAAAAATCTGCCCTCATATTTTGTACTAAATCAAGCAGACATAAATAGAGACAAAGAATGAAATTATCTGAAGATAGTGTTGGAAAATTCTGGCTAAGAACTAAGAATTCTGTTCATAGATGTATACATTTACAATCAACTTTAAAATATCAGTTTGAAGAATTTCCAAAGTACACTGTTACGGTAAGTAGAGATTCACACACTTAGAATTTTATTAGAGATTCTTAAGATGCCCGTGTGTTCAATCTGGACATGACAAATGTGAGGCAGAGGGAACTTTCTCAGCTTGCTAAATAGAAAACTAGAGTAAAAGTGGGAATCTTCTCACCTAAAAATTTATTTGCAAGATCATAATACTACCCTCACTGACATAATGGAGAATGAAGCAAAAGCTGCAAAAACAGGAAAAAAAAAAAAAAGAGGTTACTTATTAAGATTATCTCCCCTGGAAAGAGTTTTACTTTCTGAATTGCAACATTAGGTTGTATTTATATCTATTAATCATTCTAGAGTAGGATGTAAGAATTTAAAAAGGAAAAGAATTTTATATGTTACCTTATGTGAAACTGATTGTATCTATCATCACCAGATGGTTTTTTAATAGCTACCGCTAACTTCTTCCATCCTTCTTGAGGATCAATAAAATCTGACAACTTCCTAATTAGTCCAAGATTGAGGCAGCGCACATATGTTGAAGATGTTATGGGTTTATTCATCTTCTATTCCTAAAATACGGAAAATTCTCATTAAAATTTTACAGTAGTTTTAGCAATGACATCTGTAAGCTTATAAATCACATTTTATTACAATATATGAAATGTTACAACTGATTACACCATAATAAAGGAATACTCCAAAGTCAACTAATTGATATTCTAAGGAGAAATTAAAATTGTGGTTCATTTGTCTAGTTGTCCTCTGGTCTTAGTTTCTTTCTCTACCTGTAATTATCAATAACAAATTGAGGAATTTTTTTCCTGATATTTCTTAAATGTAATTTACACAAAGAAGTGAAAAACTTACTTTTGCAGAAAAATTCCTGAAAACTCAAGAATCAACTCTATTCATAAAAAATTTATTTTTCAACTTAAAATATTTTTCCCAACCAGTATTTATTTACTATTGAACACTTACCAACACTCTTTGGTAGAAGTAAAAAAAAAAAAAAAAAAAAAAAAGTCCTAAAATAATTTGAGTGGTATTAAAATATATGGTGAATAATCAACTTTTCCTATAATATGCTCCACATCATTTGAGTCCAATAGACCAGTCTGATCATAATTCATTCCCTACTAAGCCAAACCCTATGGTTCACCACTTTACACTCTAGAGAAAACCTTTATTTCCTCAGTCCCTTCTTTCTTTTGCCTACCACCCTGGAGAGCCATGGTTATGAATACATTTCATAATTTTACTTGTATACCAGCACTGCTGAATATAGCTATAGAAAATTAGATAACTGACTAAGTAGACTGGTCTGAACACAAATTTATGGGGCCTCTTTCCACGGGGCCATCAACGCTGCTGTGAAGTGTTACTTGTCTTTGCTCATTATCCTTAGTGGCTTTTTCATGCCTTTATCTCTCTCCATGTGGTTTTATTTGACCTCCATGCCTTTCCTTCTCAGCAAGTGGCAACCTTTCCTCCCAGTTAATCAAGACAAAGAGATTCAGATATTCTTCTGTCACTTATTCTCCTTCCCTCTATATTTTTATCTTTAAAATCTGATATAATTAATTTTTTGAGTAAAGAATAGATTTATGTGACACAAAATTCAGAAGCTATAAAAGAGCAAAAACCAAAATGTCTCCCTATATTCTAGGCCTCCATATTTGTATTCTCTTCTCTTTGGCCTTCTTCAACCACCACATCTAAGTAGGTCTATCTGCCCTCAACCTAATTATCTTTCATCACTGCACAATGTAATTGTAATCATGTATTTATTTGCTTGTTTACTATCTGCCTCCTCCATTAGACTATGAGCTCCATGAGTTCATTTCACTACTAATAGATAACTACTCACTAGCAAGTTGTATGTACTGCTGATAAGATTTATGAATGGATGAATTTGCTGTTGAGTACCATGCTAGGTGATTCATATATTTCACTTACTCCTTATAGTAATGAAGGCAATTTCAATCTCTTTACTTCACAAAGGTAGTAAATGAGAGAGTTGGACTTGAATTCCTATCTGACTCCAAAATTCATACCATATGTCCACAAGCAGGCTTGTGTAATTCAATGCATTGTTCAAGTCACTCTCTTTTCTATAAAGATAAAACATTTCCTCTCATTTATTCAAATATTCAAAAACCTTGTATGTCAGGCTTTGTACTAAGTTATGGGAGCTACAGAAAGGAGAAAAAAAAATCTTTATTTTCAAGCTTCTCAGTCCAGCAGGGGATACAAACAATTATAGTGAGTGATAAATGTTACAAGAGGTGTGTGCAGAGTGTGGAGGCCCAGAGGAGCATGGAGCCAAGGCAGTCTGAAGGAAATATATCAAGACAGAGTTGGGTGGGGAAGAAGATTGGAAGGATGAGTGAAAAGGAATGAGGAGAAACCTAAAAGGAAATTCCAGGCAGCAGGAATAACAGGGAGAACATGAATTAGACTCAGGCAAGGAGTTTGCTATGGCTGGAGCATAGGAAGCATGTTCTTAAGTAGTAAGAGATGAAATGGAAAAGTAGGCAGGGACAAATCATCATGTGCCTCATATACTGAGACAAGAAGTTTAAGTTTTATAGAAAAGTTACAGGGAAGCTATTTCAAGATTTTTTTTTTTTAATTTCAAGATTTTAAAGTTTTATTTATTTGAGAGACAGGGAGAGCATGAGCCCTTGAGCAAGGGGAAGGGGTGAGGGAGAGACTTCAAGCCGACTCTACACTGAGCTTGGAACCTGATGTGGGGCTCAATCTCACAATTGTGAGATCATAACCTGAGCTGAAATCAAGAGTCAGATGCTTAATAGACTGAGCCACCTAAGCATTCCCATTACAGGATTTTACAGAAAGGTGCTATATGATATTATTTGGTTAAGTGGATTCCTCTGGATAAAAAACTTGAGATGTATATCGAGACAAAGAGACCAGCTTGAAAACTTAGGGATAATCTAAGTGAGAAGAAATGAAAGCCTGAAAAAAGTTGAGGAATTTAGAAAAAAAAGATTCAAAGATTTAGGAGGCCAAATCAATATTGTTTAATGAAAAATCGGATATTAAAGGAAAGGAGAGTGAGGAAAATGAGGAAATTGATTCCTGGCTTTTTGGCTTGAGCAGTTAGATATTAGAGGAAATGAAGTGTTCATAATCACATTAAATGTTAAATATCTACTCTGGTACCATGTAGGGGAGTCGAGATATATGGTCTGAAGCTTAGGAGAAAGGTTTAGGTAAAGAATACTCACTATATGAGCATTCTCACATATTCGTAAGTGAATCATGAGGTTGCCTATTAGGAACATATGGATTGTGAAGAAATGGAGAGAAAGAAGAATCTTTAAAACTATTGATACGCCATGGAGGTAAGAAGACAACTAGGACAATTAGCATATCAGAGAATTCTAGAATGGAGGATAGGTTAGTATAAAAGACCCAGAGATCTAATAAATACTGATGGATAGGTTAGATTTGGAAACTGGGTGGCTTAAGAAGAGTTTTAATGGAGCAGTGAGTAAATGGGAACAATGCATTTTCCAAGGAATCTGGCTTTGGAGAGAAGGAGAGAGAAAGAGAGAGAGATAAAGGGAGGGAGAGAGAAGGAAGGCATCAGTTCTCAAATTTGGTCTCGGTACCCTTTACACTGTTAAAAATTTCTGTGGACTCCAAAGAGCTTTTGTTTATTTTGATTATATTTACCAATATTTACCTTATCTGAAATTGACACTGAAAAATTTTAAAAACTATTCATTAACTCATTAATAATAACAAATGTACTACATGATAGTATACATAATATATTTTGATAAAATAACTACTTTTTCCAAAATAAATGAAGAATGACATTATTTCACGGTTTTATTAATCTCTGTAATATTCAACTTAATAGAAGATAGCTGGATTCTCATATCTGCTTTTGCATTTACTCTCCTGCAACATATTGATTTGGTTGATATATATGAAGAAAATCCAGCTTCACACATAGAGTTGAAAACAGAATTTTAATAGCCTTGTCACAAAGTAGTAGGTATTTCTCTTTCACACTATAGTGAAACTTGATAAAAAATAATTTCCTAACAGCTGCAATGTGGAATCTGAAATCGTATCAATGAACTGTTTCATTAAAATCCATTGTATTCTGAATGAATCTTTTACCCATCAGTGATTTTGATGCTATGAACTTCTTGAACGAGACTTGGGGACCTCAACCGCACCCTGAAAACTCCTGGTTTAAGATTTGTTTTAAGGGTTAAGCTTGGTTGAAAATACAAAAGGGATAGTGAAGGGAGGATAGGTGAAGATGTCAGCCTTGAACAGAGGAAATTTTTTCCTCCAAATCTAGAAAGAGGGGTTTGGATAGAGACATATTTTAAATGAGAGGGAGAATTCCCACACAATGTTATTTTCTTGGTGAAACAGGAGGTGAGGTCATCTAGGGCGAGGTAAAAGAATTGCCTAATTACCTTGAGGGCCACTTGGCAAATGCCTGTGATTTCTTTAAGCTCAATGCAAAAGGCACTATTGGTGTTCCCTGATAGTCATATCTTTTGCTCCAAACTGTCACCAGTCATTATTCTAATATAACAATTATCATATTTTATTGTTTATGTGTCTGCCTTCTCCTCTAGATGGTGTGCTCTCCTAACCAGAGATCCAACCCAATCAGGCTTTAGAAGCTACTCACATATTTGTGTTGAGTGAGAGAAAGACTGGTTTTTTTAAATCAAGAAATTATTTCTGCCTATAGATTTTGCAGCTGCTCCATTCACATTATTTTCCTTTACTCAGATTTCCCTCCATTGTAAGAAGTACAATGTGATTGTCAAAACTAGTAAAGGTTAAGACCACTTGGCAATCCTACAGTCTTGAGCTAAAATACAGGAAATTGCGAATAAAAAGTCTATCTTAGGACTAGGGATACATTCTGTAGCTCTCTTACACCTAGATTTCTAACAAAGTTGATGTGTAGGGATACCAAAAAAAGAAAGCCTTCTGATAACTCCTCTCTATCCCTCTCTCTCTCTCTCTCTCTCTCTCTCTCTATATATATATATATATATATATACATATATATATATATGCCTGTAAACTCAGAATTGAAAATTTTATTTTAAGCACACATTTGGAAGAACATATACTAAAAAATTAAAGGTGATTATCTCTTGATGGTGATTTTTTTTTTTAAGATTTTATTTATTTATTCATGAGAGACACAGAGAGAGAGAGAGAGAAGCAGAGACATAGTCACTGGGAGAAGCAGGCTCCATGCTGGGAGCCCGACGTGGGACTCGATCCCAGGTCTCCAGGATCACGCCCTGGGCCAAAGGCAGGCACCAAACCGCTGAGCCACCCAGGGATCCCCCTTGATGGTGATTTTTTTTTTTGATGGTGATTTTTATGGTGGTTTTAGTTCTACTTGCTTTTCTACATTTTCAACAATAAAAAGTTACTGTGCAGAAGAAATTAAAAAGTATCAATTATTTCAAAGTGTTCAAGAGTTTAGTGTGCCCAGGATTAATAGAAGTAGAAAAAGATATAGTGCTTACAAATAAATAAATAAATATCTTCATGACTTTTCTCATGGCACAGAAAAACTATTCATGTTTTTATTTTAATTTTTTAATTTTTATTTTAATTTTTTTTAAGATTTTATTTATTCATTCATGAGAGACACACACAGAGAGAGAGAGAGGCAGAGACACAGGAGGAGGGAGAAGCAGGCCACATGCAGGGAGCCTGATGCGGAACTCGGTCCTGGGTCTCCAGGATCATGCCCTGGGCTGAAGGTGGCGCTAAACCCTGAGCCACCCAGGCTGCCCCCCATTCATATTTTTAAACAAGGCAACTTGGACAAGAACAAAAGGCAGGATAATAATCGAGAAATATACTAAAACCAATGTTTACTTGTGGAAACCAATACTTCTCATTTATATGGAGGTTCTCCAATAGATAAAGTACTATGCCCCAGATAGGAAAACAAAAATTTTTGTCACGTGAATGAATGAAGTTTTAAGACTGTGCCTCATAAGCAGTCTGATCAGAGGGAGAGAGTATAGAGGTGAGGAAGAAGATGGAAGCTGCATGGGCCTGAGTTCTAACGTAGCTCTCCCACAAATCAATTGTGATCAGACTTAATAATTCAATTTCTTTGGATCTTGGTTTCTTTATCTGAAAAGCAGAGATGGTAATAGCTAAGGCTTGCTATAAGATTTTAAACTAACACATGCAAAGGGCCTATCAATAATTAGGTGATTTTTTTAAAAATGTTGCAATAATTATTTTATGGCTGAAGTTATTCTTGTATCACTTTTTTTTTTAAAGAAAAGGAATCTGCAGACTTGTATATAAGCTCAGTTTTTAGAATAGTGGTGAGGGGCTACTGACAAAGTAGAAATTAGAGGTTGGAGAATATAAGTTTTTCAGGTAATGATAGTCCTATTTTATTAAGCATAGTATTTTTAATATATTTATAACCATCCTAAAATACATCATTCACTCTCATGCTTTCTTAGGCAAAATATGCTGGATAACCATTAGTCTTTATTATTGGACAACTCAACACTAGCATTATGAGCAAAAGCTGGTGACACCTTCTGGACCTACTAAATTTTACAGGGCTGGCCTTCGAAAGCGGGGTATGTGCTGGTATGCCATGCAATACACAGAACACATAATTCTCAAGCATGGATTTAATTCAATGGTTAAGTAATTTAAAATGCTTTGGATATATTAAATATATATATATAATGTTTGGATGTATTAAAAACATACATTGTTTTTCAATCTTCTGAAATATTGAATATTGAAATAAATCAAAGTATTTACTGAGTGTCTACTTTGTGCTGGATATTGATCCAAGTTCCTGGAGATGAAGCATTAGGAAAATAAGAAAAAAATAACTGAACTTGGGAAGCCTGGGTGGCTCAGTGGTTGAGCATCTGACTTTGGTTCAGATCACGATCCTGGACTCCTGGGATCAAGTCCCACATCTGGCTCCCCGCAGGGAGCCTGCTTCTCCCTCTGCCTGTGTCTCTGCCTCTCTCTGTGTGTGTTTCATGAATAAATAAAATCCTTAAAGAAAAAGAACTGAATTCATGGGACTTATATTCTAATAGAGGAAGACCGGCAATAAGCAAATAAACTCTATACTAGGCTAGATGGTGCCAATGGAGTGGACAAAAATAGAGAAGGGATTTCAGTTTTAAACAGGATAGTCAGAGCAGTTCTCAATAAGAAAGTGCCAGGGGCAGCCCTGGTGGCTCAGTGGTTTAGCACTGCCTTCTGCCCAGGGCCTGATTGTGGAGACCTGGGATCGAGTCCCATGTCCGGCTCCCTGCATGAAGCCTGCTTCTCCCTCTGCCTGTGTCTCTGCCTCTCTCTCTCTCTGTGTCTCTCATGAATAAATAAATAGAATCTTTATAAAAAAATAGGAAAGTGCCCTGTGATTAAAGGTCTGGAGAAATGGGAATGTCACACTCTGGGATATCAGTGGGAAAAGTTATGGGGCAAAAGGAATACTACAAATATAAAGGTCTGAAGTGGGCCCACTGAGAACAGCAGGGAGACAGTAAGTATGGAGAGGAAGGAGCAGGAAAGCAGCAGATTGAACGAGTGGTCAGGCACCAGGTCTCAAAAGCTTTACAGCTTTTGTATTGATTTTGTTTCATCCTCTGAGTGAGAAGACAGTGGAGGCGTTGAGAGCAGGAGAGATATGCTCTGTATTGAGGTCTTGAGAGGCCCCTGGGGCTGCTGCTGAGAGGAAAGGGTGCTAGAGCAAGAGCAGAGAAGCAGGAAGAGACCGGTTAGCGGCCTACACCGACAATCCAGGTGGGAGATGCTGGAGGCTTGGACCAGAGTGGCAGCAGAGACGGTGCAGAGTCCCAGGAGGCTGGATATTTTCTCAAGTCGAGCAAATAGAATCCTGTGCGCTGATATGAAGCGTGAGGAGGCTGCACCAAGGTTTTCAGCCTGAACATTTCTTGACATTTACTTAGATGGAGAAGACTGCGGAGGGAGCAAGTTTGGCCCGCAAGATCAGGCGCTTGGATCGGAGAGGTAGAAAGCAAGCTTCAAGTGGGTGTTCAGCATGAGAGAATTAAAGAAATAGGATCTTTCTGACGAATTCCTTCAGGGATTACCCCTAGAAAGGGAGAAGGCAGACTTTAATGTTCTCTACTCTTAGGGCTCCTGGGGCAGATAGGTTTCTTCAGGCAGTATTGGAGCTCTAGGTTCCCATGCTAAAGAGCTAGAATGTTTCCTCGCTTTCTCGGGGTCTGCTTCCTTACCCCCCTGTTTTCTCTCTCGCTCCAGGCTCTCAGGTCTGCTCTTCCCATCTGACAATGTACTTCTGGGATCCTTACACCGCTCTCCACTTCCTAATGTCCCGGGAGCCTGGAAGCCAGGGGGACAAGCGAACTAGAATCTTGCGGAGGCTCGGGAGGCTTTCCACCCGACGAGCATCTTTGCCCGGAGCTGCCCTTCACTTCCTGGTTCTCAGGAAAACAGCTGCGTTTCGCAAACTGGTTCCCGCCACGCAGGGCCTGGGAATCGACAAACCCGACGCGAGGTCGGACCGAGCCACGCAAGGGCCTGCGGACGCCTTTTCGCGCCCCAGCGTCCTCCTCGGGCCCGATTAACTGTCCGATCCTCGGGAACCCACCCAAGTCTCCACCCTGGAGCAGCCTGTGCCCGCGCCACCTACTTCCTCTCTCTGACTTTTCTCACTTTGAAGACTGAAGGCGATGCTCCTTCCGAAACCGTCCTTCCACAACCCTGCGGCCCAGGCATGGAGGCCGGAGCGCAGACCTCGGCCGGCGGCGGGAATTCCTTACCTGGCCAGGAGCGGGAAGCCGGAGCACCGGGGCACCGAGGCACCGAGGCACCGAGGCACCGCCCCGCTGAGCCGGCTGGCGGAGGGACCCGGGGGCTCCGAAAGGCACCGGGGTGGGGCGGGGCCGACCTGTTAGGCCCCGCCCACGCCCCGCCCACACGACAAAACTCCCGCCCGGGCCCCGCCCACACAGCATGACCCAGACACCTGGCCCCGCCCACACCACGACGCCCCGCCCCTTCGCCGGGCCTCGCCCACATCACAAAACTCCCGCCCAGGCCCCGCCCACACAGCGTCGCCCAGTCACCGGGCCCCGCCCACACAACGCCACCCCGTCGCCGGGCCACGCCCACATCACAAAATCCCCGCCCCAGGCCCCGCCCACACCACGGCGCCCCGCCCACACAACACCACCCCGTCACCGGACCACGCCCACATCACAAACTCCCGCCCCAGGCCCCGCCCACACGGCACCACCCAGTCACATGGCCCCGCCCACACAGCGCCATCCCGTCACGGGCCCCGCCCACACCACAAAACCAGGCCCCGCCCACCCCCGCCCACCCCGCCTCGCCCCTTTGCGCCTCCAAGCGCCTCCGCCGCGTGAGAAATTCCAGGTCCCGCGTCTCTTTTTATTTTTATTTTTTCTTTCTTTCTTTTTTTAATTTTTATTTATTTATGATAGTCACACAGAGAGAGAGAGAGAGAGGCAGAGACACAGGCAGAGGGAGAAGCAGGCTCCATGCACCGGGGGCCCGACGTGGGATTCGATTCCGGGTCTCCAGGATCGCGCCCTGGGCCAAAAGCAGGCGCTAAACCGCTCCGCCACCCAGGGATCCCCCGCGTCTCTTTTTAAAATGGGAGCCTGCCCCTTTAAGGACGCCGCGCTCGGCGGCTGAAGTAGCTAGGACTTCCGGACATGCGCAGAGCGTTGTGCCCGGGATTCCTTAACCTGCAGCTGAGGTAGACCGGGTCGAGCTTCTCGCAGGATGTGGGGCTTCTGTGGGCGGGGGGCGAGGATGAGGGTCGTAGCGTTGGGACCCTGACTTTGTGCCCGCGAGAGGAAGGCGACTTGGGCTAGTATGGGCTTTGGGGCAGGGGGGGAAGGGAAGGGAGAAGCTGGAGGAGCGGCGGGCCGGGCGGGCCGGGCGGGGCCGGGGGGCTCCTGATGCGCGGGAAGGCCACACCGCGGCCGCCGGGAGCCCGGAGTTGTGCGAATCGGTGACCGAAAGCGCGTAGGAGTGAGTTCAGCCGAGCGCTGCTGTTTGAAGGACGAGCACGAGGGAGGAAGCTCTGCCTGCTGCGTTCCCAGCGTCTCCCCAGAATTTGCCGTCAGCCTGCGTTATCCCCCAGCCCGGGGCCAGCCCACCTGCCTCCTGTCCTCCTGCCCCTCCGCCTCGCTGTCCCGGCGGCAGCCGGCTGCTAAGCGTCACTGCGTCTTGGTGCCGGACTCCACGTGGGCGCCTTGGGCCGCTCTCACGAGGTGCTGGTCGTAAGCCCCTGAGCCTTGCGTTCTTCCCGAGGGGGTTCTACGTCACCCGCAGCTCAGGATGCCTTCCTGTCTTCTTCCTTTGCCTGCAGAAGGCCTGGGTCGTTTTCCTCACCGGGCGCATCCCTGCTCTTGACCACGTGGCTTTCCAACTCTTGGAAGATCTTCATCGCGTTCACCTGCTCAGGGCCGTCGTTCATCTTACCAAGACGTCTTTTTGGAGTGTGTGTGTCATTTTCCTGCTCAAACACCTCCAGTAGCTGTATATTGATCACCCAGCGGTTTCTTTCTTTTTTATTCAAAGCTTTTATTTATTTATTCATGAGAGACGCAGAGAGAGAGGCAGGCTCCGTGCAGGGAGCCCGAGGTGGGGCTCGATCCCGGGTCTCCAGGGTCACGCCCTGGGCCGAAGGCGGCGCTAAACTGCTGAGCCCCCTGGGCTGCCTACCCTCAGTGGTATCTAAGATCTTGGTAAGGCATTGACTGCCTGGCAGTTTGGCGCTAATCATAGCTGTATTTCCCGGAACTGTACTAAAAAAAAAAAATTGTCCTGATTGTTCTCGTATCTGGGCTGTTCAGTTTTTCCCTAAGACATTGCGTATTTTGTTTGTATGTTACTCATGATATGTCCTCTACCTTATTTCTATGTCTTGAATCGTTTTGTGGACTTAGATGGCCCCTTTTTTTGTATTATACCTTCTCTGATTGTCGTAGGCAAAAGCGATCCCCCTTTCCCCCCCTTTTTACTCTCACAGCTCTTATTTTGTACTAGTTGTTTCATTTATTCAACAATCAGCATTGATTGTATGCTTAATATGTGCTTGACACTGTTCTATTTTTTTAAAGATTTTATTTTATTTTCTAAAGATTTTATTTATTTATTCATAAGAGACACAGAGAGAGAGGCAGAGACACAGGCAGAGGGAGAAGCAGGCTCCATGCAGGGAGCCCGACGTGGGACTCGGTCCCGGGTCTCCAGGATCATGCCCTGGGCTGAAGGCAGTGCTAAACCGCTGAGCCACCTGGGCTTCCCACTCCACACTGTTCTAAATGTGAGATAATCAGTGAATTAGGCAGACAAGGTACTTGCTCCCACAGAGCTAACATCCTAATTGGGAGAGATACATTATAAATAATAAAATTATTAGATAGAAGTACTGTGCAGGAAATTGAGGTTTGGGGAAAGAGTGCTTTGCCGGTTCCTTTACATTATTAGTCAGGGAAGACCTCTCTGGGGATGTGATTGGGGAATGACTAATTTAATCAGCAGGAACAATGAACATAAAGGAATTGAAGAAGGCCAGTGTAGTTGAAGTATAGTGGGTAATGGGGAAAGGGTACAAGATATATTTGGAAAATAGATAGAGTCCAGAATCTTACAAGTCTTTGGAAGCCAGGGTCAGTAATTTGGATATCATTATCAGTGTGATTAGAGGTTTTAAAGAGGACTGTGATATGGTTTGATTTACCTTACAAATAATCATTCTGGCCATATGGAGAATGGACAGTAGTGGACTAGTAGAAGCAGGCTAGAGGCCTTCACAATGTATAAGAATTTCTGAAATGGAAGTTCAAAATGATGGAAGGACAGCAAGATTAATCAGAGAGCCAGATGTTTAAAGTGGACATAATTTTTGGTGATGAGAAAATAAAGGTTGTGACTAAGATGAAGCGGAATTGGGTTGAGGTTGAGATAGGGAACTGAGGGGGGACTGTGGCGTTAAATAGATGGTGCATAGGGATGGACATGGAAGTCATGCTGGATAGGAAAACATTGAGGGAGGTGTTGAAATCTTCATCAGTGAATGAAGAGGAGTCCTCTACGGACCAAAGAGGATTGCAGCAGGTGGTAAAGCCTGATGGCATGAACTTCAAAGAATCTGGGATTTGGGGGAGGTAGAGGAAGGAGAAATGGTTTGGAGCAGTGGCAACTAGAAATTATTTACATCTTCTAGGTCCTAAATTAGGTGGGCATGAAAGGAAAAATAGCTTTCACTTGAGAGGACTACAGAAGCGGCAGCGTGGGGGAAATGGGTTCCAGTTATGGGAAGAAACTGAGGAGAGTGCAGGAAATGAAGGAATGATGGAAAATAAATCTATCCTTATGTAGTCTAGGAAATCATGATATAGGAGTTTTGCTGTGATTTCTATGTGGCATGACGCAGGGGGAGGTTCGCTAACTTGGCTCAGATTAGTAGATTACAGCGGTAGAAATAGGATGAAGGTCCAGATGATGATGAATTACTAGAGAGTGTGGTTAGTATGTGAGTAGTATGCGGTGCCTGGGCATTTTGTCTTTCATATAGCTCTATCTGGTATGGTAGCCATAGGCTGTGCAAAGAGTGAATAAAGACTTTTTTGAGGATTATTCTCTCATCTGCTTCAAGAGGATCTGCAGAGTTTTTTTCCTCTCTGATGCCAGTGGCATGGTTGGAATTTTCCTGTGCATCAACCTCAAAAGTTTGTATCTGTAAAAAGCTTGTAACTGGGTTTTCAAGAAGGTTTAAGGTTCAGGATTAATTTGAGACTATTTTGAAGCAGAATCAAATTGCAAGTTGTTATTTAGAATTTCATTTATCTATCAATTTGGGCTATTTCTTCCTGTTTTCTAGTTTCTTCTCTCATCTCTAACCCCTAATATATAAAACTCTAGCCACAAATGCCCTGGAATTAGCTGGGGATTTTCAGGGATGGGGTTTAGACAAATCATTAAATCCTGTGTTGTGGTCTCTTCTTTGTGGGCCTGCAAAGTGGTATTTTTAAAGTAAACTTGAAACTGACCCCTTTGAATCCTGGATAATAGATGGAAGCTTGGAATGGGTGAAGAGTGAAGTTGCAAATCATCGGTTACACCAGAAAAGATTGCCTGTTAATTCACCTTGGTATAGAAGAGTCAAAATACACATGATATCTAGAAATAAATTGTTAATGCCTTTTAAGGGGACCCAGGATTGAAAAGGGAGAAAGAATAATAAATAAACCCTGCAAATATATTTCTTTGTTTTTCGTGACTTTTCTTTCTGGTAACTGACTGCCTCCTGTTTCTTTTGTAGGCATTGTTATTTAAGGATGGAAGAGGATACAGATTTTAGAATCAGGTTTAGTTCTTTGGGTTTCATTACTGATCACATTGGATTTCGTGGCACTATAAAAAGCTCACCAAGTGACTTCGTTGTTATAGAGATTGATGAGCAAGGACAGCTAGTTAATAAGAGCACCAGTGGCCTGATTAATAAAGTACTACCTGAGCCAAATAATTTTGCCAAAAAAACAAAACTTGATTTTCAAAATATATCCTGTCAAGAGGGCAGCAACCAAGAAGTCAATACTTTCACCAAGTGCTCTGATGATGACCAAAATCATCAGTCTGGTTCAGAAAAGGAAGATACTATCAATGATGGAACTTCCAAAGGTGAAGAAGAAAAAGTTCATGTTTTAGGCAACTTGTTAGATGAAAAAACTAATGACTTACTGACTCACTTTGCCTTTGACATAAAAGAGAAGTGGAATTCTAAGACTGAGCTCATTGGATCATCTCCTGAATTCTCATTAGGCAGGATCCTTGACAAGAACCAGAGAGCTATTTTGCATAGTGCCGTCAGGCAGAAATTCCCCTTTTTAATAACTGTAGGTAAAAACAGTGAGATTGTTGTAAAACCAAATCTTGAGTATAAGGAACTCTGTCACTTGGTATCTGAGGAAGAAGCACTTGACTTTTTTAAGTATTTGGATGCAAAGAAAGAAAATTCCAAATTTACCTTTAAACCCGACATGAACAAAGATCACAGAAAAGCTGTCCATCATTTTGTCAACAAAAAATTTGGAAACCTTGTGGAGACCAAATCTTTCCCTGAACTCAATTACAATGCTGCTAATCCAAACATAGCAATAACAGTAAGATTCCGGGAAAAGAAACACAAGCACAGGAAGAGGTCTCTTTTTGAATGCCAAGATCAAAAAGTTATATACACAGGTAATGTATTAGATCATTACCATTTTCTTTGATAAAGAGTTAAAATTGTGTGGAAGGTGAATAATTTCAGATGAATTAAATAGACTTAACCAGAGGGATATTGGAAAAAATATTTGGGTTTAGTTTTTAGTGGAAGATAAAGCTTTTCAAAGAGAGGCTCTTTGATTAATTAACGATCAAGCCTTTGAGAATTAACCTTATTGATGAAAGTAGGTTAGCAGATGCTTATAGTTAACATAGTCACAAATATACACAGTTGAAGGAGTTATTTTGTGCTTACTAAGTTTTACTGGAGATAAATCTTGATTTATCTTCCATATTTTGGAAGTTATTTTAATTTTAATTAAAAATTAAGTACTCAGGTAAGTACAATATGTCTGCTGTGTTTGGGGAGAATCGTTATCTAAACAGTTGAACTTCACTGTCCAAGGTAGAGAGCTCCTTCCAAGGAGCTCCTTGCTTGTTCAATCAGTCTTGTAGAGAGTAGGTTCATAAGTTTTAACATGCGTTAAAATCACCAAAAGGTCTTGTTAAACAGATTACTAAGCCCTATTCTCAGAGTTTCTGAGAAAGTTTGGAGCAGGGCTTTCAAAAATTCCCAAGTGTTGCTTTTTCTATTCGGTCTGGGTATTTTGAAAGTTACATTTTGAAAGTCACTGCTTTAGCAGATATATTCAGTTCCTAGGACTGGATGGAACTGATGAAATCTTATTCTACAGGCTTGACTGACCAGGTTTAATTGGCCTATATCCTACATGAAGGATGGGTTTCATGTAGCCTTGTTTTATAGATACAGCAAAGCTCCCCCCCACCCCCCCCACCCCCCGGTTAAACACATTATTTTATTTATTTTTTAAGTTTTAAATACCAGTGCTCATCATGACAAGTGTACTCCTTAATCCCCATTGCCTTTTTCACCCATCCCCCCACTATCTTCCTCCCTGGTAATCAGCGATTTGTTCTCTATAGTCGAATCTCTTTCTTCGTTTGTCTCTCCTTTCTCCCCCCTTTCCTCATTTGTTTCTTAAATTCCGCATATGAGTGAAATCACATGCTATGTGTCTTTCTCTGAGTAACTTATTACACTTAGCATTAGTCAAGCACCATGCAGGTCATTGCAAATGGCAAGATTTTGTTCTTTATTACTGCTGAGTAATATTCCATTGTATGTATATACAACCTCTTCTTTATCCATTCATCCATCCATCAATGGATACTTGGGTTGCTTTCATAATTTGGCTATTGTAAATAATGCAGCTATAAACATAGAGGTGCATTATCCCTTTGAATTGGTATTTTTGTATTCTTTGGGTAAATACCCAGTAGTGAGATTGCTGGATCATAGGTAGTTTTATTTTTAATGCTTTGAGGAATCTCCATACTGTTTTCCACAGTGGCAGCACCAACAGTACAAGACAGTTCCTTTTTCTCCACATCTTTGCCAATACCTGTTGTTTCTTGTGTTGTTGATTGTAGCTATTTTGACAGGTTTGAGGTGATATTGTAGTTTCGATTTTTATTTCCCTTATAATAAGTGATGGTGAGTATCTTTCATCCTTTCATGTGTCTGTTGGCCAGCTGTATATCTTCTTTTTTTTTCCTCCCATAGACTCCATATCCAGCATGGAGCCCAGGGCAGGGCTTAAACTCATAACTGAGATTAAGGCCTGAGCTAAGATTAAGAGTTGGATGCTTAATTGAGCAACCCAAGTGCCCATCTGTATGTCTCCTTTGGAGAAACATCTGTTCATGTCTTCTGCATGCTATTGAATTAGGTTATTTGTTTTTTGGGTGTTGAGTTATATCAGTTCTTTAGGGACTTGGATACTAACCCCTTATTAGGTACATCATTTGCAAATATCTTCTCCCATTCCATAGGTTGTCTTTTAGTTTTGTTGATTTTTTCCTTTGTTGTGCAGAAGCTTTTTATTATGATGTAGTGCCAGTAGTTTATTTTTGCTTTTGTTTCCCTTACCTCAGGATACCTATCTAGAAAAAAAGTAGGCTCCTGCAGGGAGCCTGATGGTGGACTTAATCCCAGGACCCCAGGATCAAAGGCAGATGCTCAACCATTGAGCCACGTAGGTGCCCCCAGATAAATCTGTTTTGAAGGAAAAACAAAAGTAGCTTTACATGTGGAAGGGAGAATTGCTGATAAGTGATTTGCAGTTATAGATTTTTATACTACTTGAAATTCTAACAGTAGTAATTTGAATTAATGAACAATTGTGGAAACTTCTTATGTATTAGTTTAAATTAGTTTTACAAAAACTCTGAATAATTGGTGGAATATA
Organism: Canis aureus; assembly: GCF_053574225.1. Lineage (NCBI taxonomy): Eukaryota > Metazoa > Chordata > Mammalia > Carnivora > Canidae > Canis > Canis aureus. Next base: position 10,456,014 of record NC_135635.1, read on the forward strand.
TTAAGGGGAGGAATTGATGGTTCACAAGAGAATAGTATGAAAAGATGGGGTTATCTATGAGTCCATGAACAAAGAAAAAGGTAAAGTGTACCTATCCCAGATTTTGCAAAGGCCAACCTTTTGTAAGAACAAAAATAACCCCTATAAAAAAAACTCTTAATAAATTAGCCTATCTTAAAAAATAGAACACTTTAAAAAAACTTTTTATTTTTAGTTAGTAGTTATTTTATTTTTAGTTTAGTTATAAAGTATATATAACATAAGTTACCATATTAACCACTCTTAAGTGTACAGTTCAATGGTGTTAAGTACATGCACATTGTTATACATCCATTACCATCATCCATCACCAGAACTTTTTTATCTTCCCAAATTGAAACTATATTCTCCTCCTCCCAGCCACTGTGACCACCATCCTACTTTCTGTCTCTCTAAATTTGAGTACTCTAGGTATCTCATATAAGTAGAATCATAAAATATTTGCCAATTTGTGATTGACACATATCACTTAACTGAAGATCTTAAAGATTCACCTATGTTATAAGTGTGTTAGAATTTCCTGGGTCCTTTATTTTTTTTTTATTTTTTAATATTTTATTTATTTATTCATGCGCCACAGAGAGAGAGAGAGAGGCAGAGACACAGGCAGAGGGAGAAGCAGGCTCCATGCAGGGAGCCTGATGTGGGACTCCATCCCGAGTCTCCAGGATCACACCCTGGGCTGAAGGTGGCGCTAAACCACTGAGCCACCCGGGCTGCCCTCCTGGGTCCTTTAAAGACTGAGTAATATTGTGCTTCTGGATAAATGAATATTTATCCATTCATCTGCCAGTGACATGAGTTGTTTCTATCTTTTGGCTATTGTGAATAGTGCTGCTATGAACATGGCTGTAAAAAATATCTGTTCAATTCCCTATTTTCAGTTCTTGTGGGTATATATCCAGAAGTGAAATTGCTGGGTCATATGGTAATCATATATTTAATTTTTGAGACAGCACTATGACCATTTTCCTAGAATACTTTTTTGCAGAAGAAATTATGTGAAAGATTTAAACATCTAATGACGTTTTTAAGAATTGGATTTTTCAGTTCTAGAAATTTCATTTAGTTCTTTCTTAGGTCTTCAACTTACTATATTCATGTTTTCCTATAATCTTTGAGCCTATTTTTAATGGGTCTTTTTTTTTTTTTAAAGATTATATTTATTTATTCATGAGAGAGAGAGAGGCAGAGACACAGGCAGGGGGAGAACCAGGCTCCATGCAGGAAGCCCGAAGTGGGACCCGATCCCGGGACCCCAGAGTCATGCCCTGGGCCGAAGGCAGGCACTAAACCGCTGAGCCACCCAGGGATCCCCCTTAATGGGTCTTTAAGAAATGTTTTTCTGCTAATTCTGTCTCTCATTTTTGGATGTGTTTTTAGTTAATGACTTCTTTTGGGTTATGAGTCATATTTTCCTGCTTCTTTGTATGGTTAGTAATATATTTTGGAGGTCAAACTTTGTGAGTGTTACCTTGCGGAGTGTCTGGATTATGTTGTCTTTTAAAGAGTGTTGAACTTTGCTTTAACAAGTAGTAATTTGCAGATCTATTTCAGGCTTCATTTTGAATTTTATTCAATGAATTTTATTTTATTTTATTTTTTTATAGCATATACTATTATAGCATGATCCTTCTGTGGTTTCTACTGCAAGCCCTTACTATTAGATCTCTTCTCTCTAGCTGGTCTCCAGTTTTGTGTAATCTCAGGTTACAAATGCCTCATATTTCATTGTTCAACCTGGTGGAATGTGGTAGCCAGCATCCACGTGACCCCTGGTGATCCTTAACTACTGATATTCATGGCCTTTTGTAGTTGCCACCCACATTGAATCAGGGCCATCCTGTCTAAGTAATAGAATATGGCAGTGACAATGAGTGATTTCTCAGGTTAGATCATAAAAAGCATTTCGCTCTGATAGAACCAAGCCAACATAACTTGAAAACACCCAAGAAAGCCCTGTAGAGAGAAACTAAAGCTTTTCACCAATAGCTACTGATGTGAGTCAGCCACTCTGGACATATCCTCTAGCTTCAGCTGATGTTTGACTGCAACTTCATCGTAGACCTCAAGTCAGAACTATCCAGCTTCTGAATTTCTGACCTATGGGAATGGTGTGGGATAATATGTTAGTTTTCTCAGGTTGCTGTAATGAGATATCATACACTGGATTACTTAAACAATAGAAATTTATTTTCTCACAGTTTTGGAGACCAGAAGTCCAAGATCAAGGTGCCAGTAGAGTTGATGTTTGGTAAGGGTTGTCCCTTTGGCTTGTAGACAGCCATCTTCTCATTGTGTGCTCACATGACCTCTTTTTTGTGCACAGAGAAATTAAGAAAGAGGGAGGCAGCTCTCTTATAAGGACACTAATCCTATTGAATCAGGTCCCCATCCTCATGGCCTACTTTAATCTTAATTGCTTCCTCAGAGGTTGCACCTAAAAGTTAGCCACACTGGGACTAGTTCCTTGACATATGAATTCCAGGGAGTGGGGGAGTACAGATATTCAGTTTATAGCAAAAGTAAGTGCTTATTTTTTATAAAGAAGGGGTACTATAACTAAAAAAATTTGCAGGCAAAGTGTTGAAGGCTTCTTTTCTACTGCTTATAGTAAAATTTTATTTAAAAAATTTTTTTAAAGATTTTATTTTATTTATTTTATTTTATTTATTTATGCCTGAGACACAGGCAGAGGGAGAAGCAGGCTCTCCCTGCAGGGACCCGATGTGGGATGTGATCCCAGGGCCCCGGGAACATGCCCTGAGCCAAAGGCAGAAGCTCAATCACTGAGCCACCCAGATGCCCCTGCTTATAGTAAAAATTTAAAGGAAAAACTACTAGATATAAAGGAGCCCGAACTCACAAGGCTCAGAAATAATTTTTTTTTCCTAAAAAAAAAAAAAAAAAATCCCTACCTCTTCAGATGGCACATGATATTTAAATTAAGAAATGACTTCTGGGCAAAGAGAAAATCATAGCAAGGTGAGGACGTTTTCTAACAAGAAAATTTAGGGTGTGACTGTAAAATCCTTTCTTAAAATTTTTGTAGAATATTTAGCAGTGTCTCAGAAAATGGTTCAGACATGCAGAAGGCCCTCTGGGGACTTGAAGGGCATGACTTCCCTAGGTTAAACAGGAATTCCCCTAGGGATTTAGGGGTGTCCCCTCAGCACTTTCAGTAGAAGCTCTAAGTAGAAAAGAGCTCATCTTGACAAAATTTGAGTGTATCTTTGTCTAACAGAGTGAACTCACACAGTTTTTGAAAGTGTCAAAGACAGTAAAAAATAAAGAGGCCTTTGTACTGCCACACTTTTTTTTTTTTTTAAGATTTTATTTATTTATTAACGAGAGACATAGAAAGAGAGAGAGGAAGAGACACAGGCAGAGGGAGAAGTAGGCTCCATGCAGGGAGCCCGAAGTGGGACTCGATCCCAGGACTCTAGGATTATGCCCTGGGCTGAAGCCAGATGCTCAACCGCTGAGCCACCTGGGCTGCCCTACTGCCAAGCTTTTAAAGTCAGTAATTGGGCTGAGAAAACTAGTCTGCCATAAACAGGTATCTTTTACAGAATAAGAAATTTCACTCAGAAGGCAGAACTGAGACCCAAAGGTGGACACTAGAGCCATACAATTATTCCAAGATACTGGTAGTACTGAATTCTAATAAAAGAACAACCAACATATACCTGGCTGGATTCAGAACTGCTGTGTAGAGTAACTTCTAGGTATTTTCACTTTTCCTCCCAGTTTAAATAAGGAGCATATAACACTTACCTTGTGTGTGTTTCAAACATTGCAAGGTGTGTAAAAAGCAGATTTGTCTGTTCCTGTTGCAGTCCTTCATAGCCTTCATGTTAAGGGAAATCGTATTTGAGGATTTTAATCCAATATATACTTAAGAAGTTTTATCTATATCTGGACCTGATTTGGATGAAAAAATGCTAGAATTTGAGCTGTTTTTATAGTGTTAGCTTTAGGAACTTCAGGAAGGAATGAGTATATTTTGAATTTGGGATGTGTGTGTGTGGTGAAACTTAAAGTATTAGAGCCAGAAGACGGATCATTGTTCTCAACCCCAAGAAGGTTCTCAATGCTCTTCTCCTGGCGGTCCCACAAAGTGGCTTTTTGTGGCCAGTAGAATATGACAGATGGCAGATGGTGTATGGCTTCTCAGGTCAGGTCATAAGAAGTGTTCAACTTTTTGCCCATATTTCTTGGGTTGTTCAGTGTGGGGCAATCCGGCTACTGTACTGTGAGGCTATTCAGGCAGCCCATTGGAGAACTGAGGCCCAACCAGCAGCCAACACCCACTTGTCAGCCTTGTGAGTGAGTCCCCTTGGAAATGGATCCTTCAGCTCCTGTCAGCCCCATCTAATTGTGACCTCATGAGAGAGCCTGATTTCAAACAACCACATCAAGGGGCTCTTGGATTCCTGACCCACAGACACTGTGAGAGATAAGCAAACATTTTAAGACCCTAAAGTTTAGGGTGACTTGTTGTGCAATATTAGATAATTAGTATATAGTAATTAATCCTGGGCATGTGCAGATTACTAATAAGTGAAAACCGCTAGGGATCACCTATATAGGTTTCTGGAACTCTCTGTGATACATAGATAGCTTCCTCTTATCTAGGACTCTGTCCTGTGAATTCCAGCCCACTCAGCCTTCCTGAACTCTAACCTCTACCCTTTTAATTCAGCATAGCCACTGTGTTCTACCTGGATTCCTCCTCCCTGTGCTGTGGTCTAGAAAGTATGCATAGGCAAAAAACCCCACAATATTTTAGGGCTCAATTCCTTTGTTTCCTTTTCTTTTTTTTTTTTTTTTTTTTTAATTTTTATTTATTTGTGATAGTCACAGAGAGAGAGAGAGAGAATGAGGCAGAGACACAGGCAGAGGGAGAAGCAGGCTCCATGCACTGGGAGCCCGACGTGGGATTCGATCCCGGGTCTCCAGGATCGCGCCCTGGGCCAAAGGCAGGCGCCAAACCACTGCGCCACCCAGGGATCCCCTCCTTTTCTTTTTGAATCACAGTTTTTTGCTACCTTTTCTCTAGTGTCCAAAAACAGATATTTTCTATATTTTGTCTAGCTTTCTATCTGTTCACAGTAGGAGGTCAAATCTAGTACCATTTATTCCCACATGGCTAGAAGTGGAAATTGAATTTTAAAATTTAGCATAGTTGGTTTTCTTTTTAAGCACTTCACTTTTCCCAAGTAATCAATATGTTACAAATCTTATAAATTTAAAGTATAAATTTGGTGGTCTTTTAAGTTTTCCTGTGTGTTCCCATATTATTTACTAATTTAGTGAGATTTCAATAGAAAAAGACAAATTTAAATCAGTTAGACATTTATAATTAGAGTTAGGTGAGTCTCATTCTCTTAAATATTCCAATTATATAAAGACACGGATTCATTAACACAAATATTATGGATTTGGTCCTCCAAAATGTTCTAAGTTCTAAATCATCACAAATGAAAAAAAAAAAAGTGCTTATGCACTAAAGCTAATCAGCTAACAAACGATATAATTTCAGACAATTTGGAGGTTCTTTCCTATGTGGCTGAACTTGCTTAACAACTAGTAAGTGCTGTGCCCAGATTGTCAGGGGCAAATTTGACATCTCAAACCCTACTTATCAAACACATGAACTTTATTTTTATGTTTTTAATATTTATTTATTTATTTGACAGAGGGAGAGAGCACAAGCAGGGTGAGCAGCAGGGAGAGGGGAAAAGCAGACTCCCCACTGAGCACCTTGTGGAGTTCATTTATTTATTCATTGAGTAATTAATTGACTACTTACTGTGTGTTAGGCTGTGGGTGTAACAGTTGAGAAAACAAACATGATCCCTGCGTTAGGAACATTCAGTCTTGGGAACCTGGGAAGAATTTGAGGGAGAACTGCTGCTGCTGTTGGATTGACAAGAATGAATACAAGTAGGGCAAGTAAAATGGAAGGAACACATTTTAAATAGAGGGATTCAAATGACAAAGCTGGGAAGGGACAAAGCTGGGGAAGGCTCTAGTCCATCCAGGGATTGTGAGATGTCCTTTGGGTCATACAAGATATACGAATGGAGACTGAAAAGTGAGATTAGGGTCAGATAAAATGCCAAATTAAGGAATTTATATGTTCTTTCTGTAAGCCTTTTCAGAGCCAATTAGCATTTTTCAGTTGACAGCTGAAATCTAAGACATGGATTTTTTATCTTGGTTAAAAAATACATTAATAATTTGATTCATATTTATCTAGCCTATTAAGAATGTAGTTGATGTAGTTGTGTGCATGTGTGTAATCTGGGATTTTTTTTTTTTTAGCTTTTACCCTACGAAAAGAAAATCTGGAAATGTTTGAAGCACTTGGATTTTTAGCTATCAAACTTGGTGTGATTCCTTCAGATTTCAGTTATGCAGGCCTTAAAGACAAGAAAGCCATCACTTATCAAGCAATGGTTGTTAGAAAAGTGTCTCCAGAGAGGTAATATAACATTACTTTATAAGGTAGAACTTTACTTTCTTATTGCATCAAAGAAATAAATGTGAGATTGAAAACTCAGAACACTAGGAGCATATTAACCTCACTATCAATAGTAATTTATTGGGGTAGCCCGGGTGGCTCAGCGGTTTAGTGCCGTCTTTGGCCTGGGGCCTGATCCTGGAGACTGGGATCTAATCCCACAGTGGACTCCCTGCATGGAGCCTGCTTCTCCCTCTGCCTGTGTCTCTGCCTCTCTCTCTTTCTCTCTCTCTGTGTCTCTCATGAATAAATAAAATCTTTAAAAAAAATAGTAATTTATTGACTAAAGGCTAATGGAGCAGCACATTCTGCCTTCATAATATGATTATCTTCTAAATGGCAGTATGTCTTGGGGCACCCTAGGGGGCTCAGCGGTTTAGCACCACCTTCAGCCCAGGGCGTGATCCTGAAGTCCCGTTATTGAGTCCCACGTCGGGCTCCCTGCATGGAGCCTGCTTCTCCCTCTGCCTGTATCTCTGCCTCTCTCTGTGTGTGTGTCTCTCATGAATAAATAAAATCTTAAAAAAAAATAGCATTATGTCTTAAATTTTCATTGAAAATATAGGTAGTTTTAAGACAGAAACTTTGAGATTTGTGGCAGATTTTAGATGATTAAGTTGCTTCAGATCATAAAATAACTCTTAATATAATCCTATAATAATGGTTTTCTTAGTGCACATTTGTTGAAATAGCATTAACTTTTAAATTCCAAAAAAACTTTTTAGTGTTCTGATATAAGTGGTTATCTAGCAACTGTTGTTTAAACCTTTTATTAATTTTTAAATGTAAGATTTGACAGAGTCTATATGATTTATCATTTATAGGTTGAAGAATATTGAAAAGGAAATTGAAAAGAAACGAATGAATGTGTTTAATATTCGATCTGTGGATGATTCCCTTAGACTTGGTCAGCTCAAAGGAAATCACTTTGATATTATCATCAGAAATGTAAGAAACCAAATAAATGATTCTACAAACCTGAGAGAGAGAATTTTGGAGGCAATAGAAAATGTTAAGGTAAGAAAACTCAATTTTAAAATAGTGTTACAGGAAAATCTCGTAGTTCTCTTTACATTAAGGCAAGAAGGGAAATTTCTTTTGCTTTTGCACCTTTCCTTTTTATGTGCATATGTCATTATTTTTAAAAAATGATAATTGGAACAGTTTGGCTTATTTTTAATTTTCTTCTTAGTACATTTTTTTGTATTAAAAAACACAAAGCTTTAATGTAATTAAAAATATATAATGTATAGAGTTACCTGGAGTGTGGGGAGGGGAGCTATCTGTATAAGAAGAGAGGTGTTTTTTGTTGTTTTGTAGGTTTGGTTTTTTTAGCATGTGCTGTATAGAGTAGTATTTTAGGCAAAGGTATTAATTTTTTTGGAAATTTTGTTCTGCAGTTTTTTTCCAGAAACCTTTGGTAAATAGTTATATTACTTATTAGAATTATGCACAATCTTTTTTTCTTTTCAATCTAATTGAATTTTTTCAACATGTACAAATGGTAAATCATATGTATTTCATTGTGTCTTACAATAAAAACTATTTAGCATAAATATATGTGGCATTTGCCAGGCATCTAAGTATACCCTAGCCTTCAGTCTGATCATCTAGACTAGGGGTTAGCAAGCTTTCTCTGTAGAGCCAGATATTAATTTTTTTTGGCTTTGTGGGCATATGGTCTCTGTTGCAGTCACTCTGCTGCCCTTGTGTGGATGCACCCATAGATCATACATAAATGAATGAGCAGGGTTGTGTTCCAGTAAAACTTTACTTATAAAAATAAGTGTTGGCCACGTTTGACTTGTGGGCTGTTAGTAGTTTGGCAATCCCTGATCTAGACCCATAATCCTGGGATGCTTTTAGGCAATCTCAGTAGTCAGTCCCTACTCCCGAACCAATTAAATAAGAACATTTGGGAATACAGCTTTGGTTATTAGTATTTTTTAAAAAAAACTCCCTAGGTGGGGCACCTGGGTGGCTCAGTGGTTCAGCATCTGCCTTTGCCTCAGGTTGGGGTCCTGGGATCGTGTCCCACATCAGGCTCCCCAGAGGGAGCCTGCCTCATCCTCTGCTTATGTCTCTGCCTCTCTCTCTGTATCTCTCATGAATAAATAAATAAAAACCTAAAATAAATAAATAAATAAATACATACATACATACATACATACTCCCTAGGTGATTTTACTCTATAGCTAACACTGAGAAGCACTGATCTAAGTAAGATTCTGATCATGAAGACCTTTTTACACAATTTTATTCTTCTCCAAAGGAAAACAAACAAACAAAACTGTTTTTTAATCACTATTCTTCTTTCTAGTTAGGAAAATGACTTTCCAACTAAAGATTTTCTAAATTCACATTTACCTGTGTATATACACTCTTTGATTGTATATTCTTTATATGGTAGTTTTTCCTTTTGTTTCTAGACCTATCTAAAGTTCTCCCCTCCCCCCAAAAAAAACTGTTATTAAAATGATATCCCTTAAAAAAGGGAGAGAGTTTCTTTGAACTGTGATAGCATTTATTGCCTGTCTTTCATTTGAAACTTATGGGTATACAACTACCCATTATAAGGCCCCCATTAGGAATGATTTTAGCTTTAGCTGACTTTCCTTTAATTCTGAAAATAAGATGTCTTTGAAGTTTTGTTTTTAGAGGGTTATAACTTTGACTTCTAGAAACCTTTTGTTATATCCAGCCCTAAGTAATTTGAAGGGGTACTTAAAGTTCTCCTGGTTATTCTAGGGTATTATTTGATATTATTTACCCAAATTTGAAATAATAATTGTTAGGAGAAATACTCATAAAGTGAGTGTGGAAGAGCCTTATCTTTCAAGAAACCATCTGGACCTAGTGTTTTCTTTGTGAGAGCGTGTTTATCCACAGACCAATGTCTTTAAGGTTGCAGAATAAATTACAATTCTACTCCTGGGAAAGTGATGCCATGCCATTGTCTTGGCCCAGGCCTTCAGAATCTGAGATAACTAAAAACTGAATTGTTATATATAAAGGAACCAAGACTTGCTGAGTTTGAAGCAAATTTACTTTAGCAATTTATTTGTTATTCTTGGCATCTTCAGACAGCAGGAGCTTCTCAAAATCAGAAAGAGCTTCAGGGCAAAGATCAGATCCAGTCCTAGGTAAACACTTTATCCCACAACTCTGCTAGTTTAGCACTGAAAGTCTTGCATCCCACAGTACTCTTCAGTAATGAAATGGAAAGCTGATATGTTTTTAAAGCTATTATGGTCTTATTTTCTAATTTTTAATTGTTTGGTTTTCTCCTTTCTATTCTTTAACTGTCTAGCATTTCTTGGACCATTTGGCCCTTATGTGTATATTGCTGATTATAGTATTCTTTTATTAAAGTCAATATGAAGAGAAAGACTTGATTACATATTCTGACACAGTAATTATATTTATTTGTTATACTCATTTTGGGCCCATGACAAAGAACCATAGACCGGGTGACTTAAATGTTGGAAATTTCTTAGAGTACTGGGGGCTGGAAGCCTGAGATCATGGTGCTAGTCTTATCTTCTTGTTGTATTCTTACATGGTGGAAAGAGTGAGCTAGCTCCATGATCTTTTCTTATAAAGGCACTAATTCCATTCATGAGAACTTTACCCTCATGACCTGATTACTTCCCAATGTCCTCACCTCCAAATACCATCACATTGGAGGTTAAGATTTCAATGTATGAATTTGCGGAGGAACACAGGCATGCAGTCCATAACAATATACTTTTTAAAAAAGATTTATTTATTTATTGGCGATCGAAAGAGAGAGAGAAAGCATGAGCTGAGGGGGCAGAGAGAGAGGGAGAAGCAAACTCCCCACTGAGCAGGGAGCCCCATGCAGGGCTGGATTCCAGGACCCTGGGATCATGACCTGAGCCAAATGCAGACACTTAACCGACTGAGCCACTCAGTTGCCCCACAATATACTTTTAATTAATTGGTTTTCTTGTATTTGTAGAATAAGGGGTTTGTAAATTATTACGGACCACAGAGATTTGGAATGGGAAGGAAAGTTCACACCGACCAGATTGGATTGGCTTTGCTGAAGAGTGAAATGGTATGAATTTAAAAAAACTATGATCTGATTTGTTTTGTCAGTTATGCTTATTATATAACCCAACCCTTTGCTTTCTTAACCCAGCATATGAATGCATATAGACACACACATATAACATATACTATACTAATGAACATTTATTGAGCAGTTACTATATTTTAAGTATCACATTATAACAAAAAAAAACTGTATGTGATGTCCCTGTGTTTAATACTTGTTTGAGACTTTATAGAGAATTTGAACAGCCCTCACCAAATTCTTAATGACTGAATAGAGGATTTAGAGGAAACCTAACATCCTACAATTCCAGAAATGTGACATCAAATTATATAAAATTCCTGTTTCTCATTACATTCAAACAAAATCTCTCCCCCTTTTTAAACCTTTTAAACCTCATGTTCTATGCTTCTCTTTTTTTTTTTTTTTTTTTTAACTTTGCTAGAGAATTATCAGTTGTTGCTGTGTAAGAGATTACTCCAAAACTGAGTGGCCTAGAATGACAAGCATTTCTTTTCTCACTCTTGCTGGGGGTCACACATCTGGAAGCAGCCTAGCTGAGTGTTGGTGTGTCAGGGTCTCTCATGGTGTGCAGTCACACTGTCAGCCAGGGCTGTTATCTTTGGAGACTTGACTGGTAACAGAGGATCTGCTTGCAAGCACACTCCCATGGTTGTTGGCAGGAAGGTTTAGTTTTTACGATAGGGCTACTCATGGCATGATTTCCCCACGAGAGAGGAATCCAAGAGCACAGAAGAATGAGACAGAGACCACAACAAAAATCGCAGTGTCCTTTGTAATGGAATCTTGGAAACGACATCTTTACTTCTGCTCTGTTCTACTTACTGGGCACACAGACCTACCCTGAGAAGTATCGGGGTGGCAGAGGTGGGGACTGCAATAGGTGCACGTACCAGCCAGTGGAGGTCATTGGGAGCCAACTTAGAGGCTCGCCCACACCTGTATTTTCTTTCCTTTGAAGTATCATCCCCTTCCCAACCTTTACATTCTCTACATCTCAATTTAAATTCTCATCCCATTGCCAAGAAAAATTGAATTCTGCTTATCTTGTGACCTCAAACCTCTTGGGCTTCCCATCTTGGGTTTTATTATATTTTATTGTTATTGTTTGTTTAATCTTTTCCACTAAACAAACATCATGTCTCTCTTGCTCAGTACTCCATCCTTAGTACTCTGCACAGTGCCTAGCACATAGCAGATGCTTAGTAATATTTATTTGGATGAATTAGCTTCTTAACATATATTTGAATGAATGAACGAATACTGTAAAATAAGGTTTAGTGTGATTTTAGGTTGAATGATCTATCTTAAGACCCTTTCTTACTCTGAAACATATACTTAGAAATCACAGTGCTAGAGACAGTATAATAATAATAATAATAATAATAATAATAATAATAATAAATACAGGACCTCATAGATACCATTAATAAAAGGAACATCTTAGAGTTTTTAAAAGAAAATATTAAAGTTAGTAATTAAAAAAAGATTTTGAGAATTGTTTTTTGTTTTTGTTTTTTTAATTTTTTATTTATTTATGATAGTCACACAGCGAGAGAGAGAGAGAGGCAGAGACATAGGCAGAGGGAGAAGCAGGCTCCATGCACCAGGAGCCCGACGTGGGATTCGATCCTGAGTCTCCAGGATCGTGCCCTGGGCCAAAGGCAGGCACCAAACCGCTACGCCACCCAGGGATCCCCTGATTTTGAGGATTATTTGAAAGACCAAACAATTCCAAGACTTGAGAACAGGAATGAAATTAGTGGTTTGGGGGGATCCCTGGGTGGCTCAGCGGTTTGGTGCCTGCCTTCAGCCCAGGGCATGATCCTGGAGTCCCAGAATCGAGTCCCATGTCGGGCTCCCTGCATGGAGCCTGCTTCTCCCTCTGCCTGTGTCTCTGCCTCTCTCTCTCTATTATTTTATTTATAAATAAATACCCCCCCCCCCCAGGGCAGCCTGGGTGCCTCAGCGGTTTAGCACCTGCCTTCAGTCCAGGGTGTGATCCTGGAGTCCTGGGTTCAAGTCCCACGTCAGGCTCCCTGCATGGAGCCTGCTTCTCCCTCTGCCTGTGTCTGCCTGTGTCCCTGTCTTTCTCTCTGTGTGTGTCTCTCATGAATAAATAAATAAAATCTCTAAATACATAAATAAACCCCCCCCCCAAAAAAAATTAATGGTTTGCCATCCCTCTATGCTTGCTTCCTCCCCTGTTTTTGTTATATATGTTGGTCAAGTCTGAGTTTTATGTCATTATTACTTTACACTTGCATTCCTAGCTCCATGATAGAGGTAAAGAATGACAGAAGTAGAACTATGGATGATAGGGGGCGTTTTTTCCAGCCCATAGTATTTTAAACCAATGTATAAAGTTGCTTTGTACAAATCTATTTCCAAATATAACACTATTTAATTTTTAAAAACTTGGAGATATAATTGCAGTGTCAGATATCATTTGTTAAGTGCCTATTTTATGATGCCAGATAATTTGTATCTTTTTTTAAAAAGTAAGTAATTTGTCATTTTCGTTTAATGTATGTTTGCTTGCTTGGTTTTTAAAGGTGAAGGCTGTAAAATTATTTCTTACACCAGAAGACTTGGATGATCCTGTGAATAGAGCAAAGAAATATTTTCTTCAAACTGGTATTTAAAAATTTCTTTATTCCATACATGGTCATGAAATACATAATACAGATGTTACATCAGCAGGAGGGCATTCATCACTGCATAAATGTGATAGGAAATAGATTATAATATAATATATATTTAATAATTTTATTACATACCCAAGACACTCAGTTTTGGCGAAATATCCAAGACTCTTGCTTGGGAGTAGGAATGAGGAGAGCAAGAGTATCTTAGTTTTTCTTGGTCTAAATCCTCAAGATAAGACTTTCAAATTCTAAACTGGTTACCAATAGAAGCATATACTACAACTATGGGAGACTTAAACTACATAGAAGTTTAATTGTTATATCTAATATTTTGTGCATCGTTTTTGGTTTAGTTGCCATTCAGCCCTGTCAGTTTGGGCACTTTAGCTCAATATGATGATTTAAATGCAGAATGCTTCCTGGGAAACACTTAAGGAAAGCGTTATGGGTGTGGGTTCTAGAGTCAGTCCTCATGGGTTTGACTTTCAAAATGACTTACATGTTTATATCTATAGAGTTCTGAGAATATCATTTCCTATGGCAGTGATTCCTAAACTTTAGTGTTCATAAGAAACACCTAGTGCATTACTAAAATGAGGATTCCTACCTAAAGAAGTGTCTTTGCGGTAGAGTTCGTTAATTTAAGTTTAAAAAGTATCCCATTTAGCAAGGCCTGTTAGCACACTTGAAGGATCTAAGGATCCAACCCTTTCTTACTCAAAAGATTGTGTAAATGTTCGTAATAGCTCTTTAAAAATATGTAGTCTCAGAGGTTTATTTAATGATTTTTTTGAGACATTCTCTGAATAATTGCAAGTTAATCTCCATTCTGAAGTAGGTATTACTAATGTGCTTTTTGCTACTTTTTTTTAAAGCAGGGAAAGTGAATGGAGAATGGACCATATGATTAATGATCTTTCTTAAGCAGACAAGCTCTTCAGGTGTAACTAGGTTTATACTTGGTACTAAACACCCTCTTCATATTCAAGTTTATAAGATAGCACAGTTCATTGCCTCTCATTAGAGGTCATACTAAAGGTCTTTATAACTGGCCTTTAAATGAAGGTGGTTGACTCACTGACTTTCTCTTTATTTCAGAGGATGCAAAAGGCACACTTTCATTGATGCCTGAATTCAAAGTTCGAGAGAGAGCACTGTTGGAGTCATTGCATCGCTTTGGCATGACTGAGGAGGGTTGTATCCAGGCGTGGTTTTCTTTTCCCCATTCTATGCGCATATTCTACATTCATGCATATAGCAGCAAAATTTGGAATGAGGCAGTATCTTACAGACTTTCAACTTATGGATCAAGAGTAGTAGAGGGTGATTTGGTCTGTTTGGATGAAGATATTGATGATGAACACTTCCCAAGTAGTAAAGTAAGTATCATTTACTCAAAGTTGTCAAAGAATGGTTACCACGCTAGGAATATTAATTTTCAGAAGCCTTTATTTCAGAAACAATTTAGAGCTAAATGTGCATTTTATTTTTTTATTTGTATTTGCTTATCTTCTGTTTCTGTGCTTTTAGCTGAGGCTTAACAAATGTCTGTAAATGGTAAAATAAAAATAGACACTAAGCAAAAGGTACAAAGATAGTAAACCTTCCTTTAAAGAAATGTCCTTTAAAGAACATTATAAAATCTTTAAAGAACATGTTTTAAAAAATTACAGAAGTAATGCACAAAATAGTGCCATTAAATGTGAAAAATCAAAACTACATATGAAGCTGTCATCTTGTCACCACTCTTATTGTCTTTCCCTCTTCTGTGTTCAAGAAATCAATCTGTTTTTGTCCTGTGTCCTTCTAGACCTTTGTCTATGCCTTCCCATAAATATCCATAGAAGAGTATATTTTTATTCTATTAGCTAACACTGAGAAAAGAAAAAAAAGAGCTTAGAAACTCAGAACTTAAAATATGAAAAAGAAAGAATACAATTTTTGTAATAATGGTATATGGAGTATGTAATGGTGTGTGTATTTCTTTTATATAAATGTGATTTTGTATAATTGCAATTTCACAATTTGTTTTTTTCCTCTTAACAATGTCTTAGAGACATTTATATTAGTGAATTTATAATTTATAGTATAAAAGTTGATTCTTCATTTCCTCTCTGTCCAACTAGTACTTTTATCTTTGTGAGTTTGAACAATTTAAATAATGAAACTGAATTCCATAAGTCAAGTAAAGAAATTTATTTTATAATATAATACAAAAAGAACCAATTATAATATAAAAAGAACATTATCTCAAGTTAGTGTTACAAATATAAAAATGAAGGGATTTGAGTAGTGCTTTCATATATAACATTATAAAATCTTTGAATTTTAAATGAGAGAGGTATCTTAGAGATCCTCTTTTTTTAACTCTCATTTTAAAGAAACAAACATCAAGAACAGATTAAGTGATACATGTAGTAGAATTAAAAAGGCCCTAGCCTGAGTTGGTCTCCACTAGAGAAATCATGGAGTGTAGAAAAGGTGTCAGCATCTAGAGGGAGAACATGGCCCAGTTTTTAAAAAATGAAGAAAAATAGACTCAACTCTATATAAAAGAAGCTTTATCTAAATTAATCGTAGAAGTCTGGATGTATGAATTAAGCTTTTTGTTCATTTGGTTGGTTGATTTTGGTTTGGGATTTGGTTTTGGTTAAGTAATAGAGATCTATCTTGGACTAACTTAAGGAAAAGCAGACAGTAATTCATTGGCTCTCGTAACTGAGGCTGATTGATTCAGACACAGCTATATCCAGGGGTTAAGCAGTCTCCTAAATAACCTATCTCTTATTTTCTTCATCTTTCAACTCAGTTTTCCTGTGTTAGAACCATTCTCAGTTTGACTTGTTCTTTCAGTGGCAAAATGGTTATGAGCATCTCTAAGCTTATTTCTTACAACTTGTAGAGAAGATAATTTTTTTCCCCATGGAATAAAAGCCATGGAATTAAGTGTCTTGGGCTAGGAATGGCCTGGCTTGGGTCCCGTGTCCAAGCCCAAACCAATTATTGTGGCCTGGAGTATGTTCCAAAAGATCATTCCTGGAATCATCTCCCCTAAATCATGTTTGAAAACTGGAAGGGGAGCTTCCTGAAAATGAGGGTGCTACTATTAGAAAAGAGAGTAAAGGCTGAGCAAGCCAGAACAGCAGATGTCTGCTTCACTGTTTCATTGAATGGGTAGCTTATGAGTATTTAGATAAGAAAGTGATCGCTAAGAATGGTCATTTAACTGAGACAAAATCTGAAACTATAAAAAGAAATCTAGGAGCATTATAGGTTTTATTTTATAAATGAGTGGAAGAAGAGATGTCAGTGATTCCCTTTTGATAAATAGTGAAAAATCAGGTTTTTTTCACACATTCCAGAAAACATTCATTTAAATATTACCTGGGCTACACATTATTTAGTAAGTTAGTCATTCCTAATTCAGATTTTCAGAAGTTAAATGTTACTTTGATAAGACATGGTAATAGTCTATGAAATTCATGTCTTACAAGACTTCTTGGTTCAAAGTAACATTTGCAAGGACAGTTTTGTGATAAGAACTGTATCTGTGTTTCTTTGGAGCTATAGAAGAAAGGAAAACATTTCTCCTTCATATCTTGCTAGGTTTCCGTCTATTAGAAAAAAAAAAGAAAGTCTTTATATATTTTAAGACCAATCATTTATACTTTATTAGTTAGCAATAAGAATAGAAAAAGCAGGACTTACAGGCCCAAAATGAAAAAGACAGTCAAGTTTCTGATAAATAGTATATTGAGACATGTAATATTGTGCATCTGCAGTTAAAAGTTGTAGGCAACTAATCTGATTCTTGACAGGATTACTAGACTAACAGATACACCTTTATTTCAGGTCACTTGGTAGATTTTCAAATAATTTCTTTGTGAACAAGATGGAAAAATGTGTTAGACAATTAAAAAGTTAGGTGAATTCATAGTTGGGAAGGAGCCAAATACCAAAAGCATGTTTGTTAATGAAGAAGTCGATTGATATCAACCTAGTGGGAGTTCTTTAAACATGAAACATGATCTTCTGTACTTGACCATGTTTTTCAGTATTTTCATAATTTATATAAGTTACATTATTGTACATAGGCTTAGAGTTTGTGAAAGAGAGCTAGAAATGATGATGCAGAGAGATCCTCATCCCATGAATTTTGGTCAGATCACAGCTAAAGTTTTATATCCATTTCTGAGTCCACAACTAAAAGTGTACTTACAATAAAAAACATACAAACCCCAAAAGAAAAACGAAAGGGGAGGGGCAATAATTATTTATTAGAGAACTAGAGATTATTGCCCTCAAGTGCAGACTTGAAGGCAAAGCCAGCAGAGTTAGAGGACCCTGGACCCTATGTTATATGGTGAATGCTTTAGGAAGGGGGGGATGCTATTCATCTTTGTTTAATGATGACAGCAGCCTTTATACCTGAACTTTGATGTGCTCGAGAAATCAGAATGACTTATTCTATAGTGTCCTATAGCAACATTTCTCAGACTTAACATACACCTCTTTTTTCCCCCTGCTCTTATTACTGTTCTATAAAACACATTTTGAGAAACACTACTTCTCAGAAAGTATTATGATACTTGTTGGGGACAGAGGTGGAGTGGTTTCCCAGAGGCAGATTTTTATTTTTTAAAGATTTTATTTATTTATTCATGAGAGAGAGAGAGAGAGAGAGAGAGGCACAGACATAGGTAGAGCTCCTTGGGGAGCCGGATGCTGGACTTGATCCTGAGACTCTGGTATCACACCATGAGCCAAAGGCAGATGCTCAATCACTGAGCCACCCAAGCTTCCCCCAGAGGCAGATTTTTAATTCAGCATAACAATTTTGTAAGCTAGGAAAAGCTGTTGGTAACGAGGTAAAAGTATTGCCTCGGAATGTTAAGCTACCACCATTCTCTTTGTGTTTCAACTTCAGTTATTAATGGTTAAACAGGAAGTATCATTCTAATTTTTTATGTAGTCTAGAAACAAATTCTGAAAATAATCTTGTTGGGGGATATAATATTCAGCATAGGAGTCAAATTATACATAACAGGGAAAATTGAGGAAATGAATCATTCATATTTTTGTCATGTTTTTAAAATATAGGTTCATCTAGTAACTGAAGAAGAGGAGTCAGCTAGCACATATGCGATACATCAGGTAAACTTGTTAAAAAATTGGTATATCACTTAAATCTAAGTGTAGATACTATATCTGAAAGACAAAAGGTAGATATATCCAAAAGTCCTTTTCCCCACCTTTTTCTTTGCTTTTTTTTTTTTTAAGATTTTATTTATTTATTCATGAGAGACACAGAGAGAGGCAGAGACCTAGGCAGAGGGAGAAGCAGGCTCCTCACCTGGAGCCCGATGTGGGACTCGATCCTTGGACCCTAGGATCACGACATGAGCCAAAGGCAAAAGGTCAACCACTGAGCTACCCAGGCATCCCCCACCTTTTCCTTTTAACCACTTTTTAATTCAGGTACAATTCATATACAATAAAAATCACTCTTCTCAGTTTAAAGTTGTAAGAGTTTTGATAAACATATGCAGTCTTGTGACCAACACAAAAATCAAGATGAAGAACATTTCATCTCTCCCTGTGCCCCTTTTTTAGCAAGCCCCAGCCCCTGAGTGGCTCATCCATTTACTACCCCTATAGTTTTGCCTTTGAAAGAATGTCAAATAAATGGAATCATACAGTATGTGGTCTTTTATGTCTGGCTTCTTTCAATTCGCATAATGAATTTGAAATCCATTCATGTCGTTTGCATTTGAATTTTTTACCTTGTTCTTTTTTCTGACTACCTTTTGGTTCAAGAAAAATGTCTAGAAATCATCAAAGGAGGAAAGCCCTGCAAACTGTAGTGTCTTTTTAGTAATGTTTATATCCTGAGACATAATGATATCTCAGTGATTTTCAGATATACCAGATCTCAGTGATATAATGACCGTATATTTTTCTGAAGGCACTTACTAGTGACTTTGGGCATGTTATTGATTCTTTCTGAGACTTAAAGAATCAAGACAGCACCAACCTCATAACCAACAAGTAATAGGATTGTCTCTACCTTTTATCTTGCTAGAGGAAGAAAACATTTTGCCCATTTGAAAATTGAAATACTTGTTTAAGTATCCCACATCATAAATCATCCTTAACCACTTTATATCAGTTTAATTTGTGAGGAATGGTATATGTTGATCAGGAAGGTCTAACATTTCTTTCATTGTATTTCATGTATTTTTTCCCCTTCTTCTGCACAGGTGGTTCTTCCAGTGCTTGGATACAACATTCAGTACCCAAAGAACAAAGTTGGGCAGTGGTACCAGGACACACTTAGCAGAGATGGACTACAGACGTGTAGGTTTAAAGTACCGACTCTAAAACTCAATGTTCCAGGATGCTATAGACAGATATTGAAACATCCCCATAATGTTTCATACCAACTAATGGAAGAACATGATACTGATGTCAAAACTGAAGGTTCCCACATTGATGAAACAACTTTATCTCTTCAGATCTCTTTCGATCTTGATGCTTCCTGTTACGCAACAGTGTGTCTGAGGGAGATAATGAAGCATGACTTTTAGAATCACTACCCTTGCTATAATCATATATATATGTGTCACTATTTAAAAGAAAGGGAGCTAAAATTTCTCGAGCACTTGCCACATGCTAGAAGCCTTACAATTGTTAGCTCCTGTAATTACAAAACATCCTGATGAAGTAGGAATTTGCAGATGTTCTAGAAGACATATAGCTAGTAAGCATCTGAACTTAAGACCCCAAAGCCTTTGTTCTTTCTATTACCTAATGTTTCAGTCATCTTTATTCTGTGCTACAAAATTTGTAATCTTCTTTTACTATTCAGGACAAATAATCCTGCAAGATAACATGTAAGAAAAAAAAACATGTTTGGAATAATGTTTATATCCTCTAGCTCCTTGCTTAGAATGTAGAGGAAACTAGACTATGGTGAAAGCACATGGTTGGAGAGAAAGCGAAATGAAGCATTTTATTAATTATTATTGTCATTCTTTTCTGTTTTTGAAATTATTGATCAGAATAATTTCATGGAGGGAAATGTAATCCCTCTATTTATGATAGCTACCTGAGGGTAGTTTACCTCCTTTATGAGATAAATTATCTTCAGTGAAGATTGAAATAAAATTTTTTGTACAATTTATTTATCTCAACATACATTGACCCTCTTGACTTTTTTGTGATTATTATTTTTTTAAATATTATATTTATTCATGAGAGACAGAGAGAGGGGCAGAGACACAGGCAGAGGGAGAAGCAGGCTCCATGCAGGGAGCCCGATGTGGGACTTGATCCCAGGTCTCCAGGATCACGCTCTGGGCCGAAGATGACATTAAACCGCTGAGCCACCCAGGCTTCCTTCTTTGTGTGATATTTTTGTCTGCTATCTAAAACATAGATTTTAGAGTTGGGGTTTAGATCGGGGAGGGATGGCATATATTGATCAGGAAAGTCTAACATTCTTTCATCACTGGTAGTATAACATGATGAAATTTAAAAAGCAGTATAAAGCATTATATGTCAGTAATGTGCTTTTATATACTCAAGTCAAACTATTTTGGGTATAGTAATATCAGGAAATAAAATTCAAAAGAAGGAAAAAAGTTATATGCAATGTAAAATTGGCTCATTGCAACATTTTTATATAAAATGAAAGAAACGATAAATAGTTTGAAAATCCAGCATCAGACAAAAGTAAGTAGAATGAGGTGTATCACCTTCATGGCAAAACATGTAGTTATTAAAAGTGATGATAGGGATCCCTGGGTGGCGCAGAGGTTTGGCGCCTGCCTTTGGCCCAGGGCGTGATCCTGGAGACCCGGGATCGAATCCCACATCAGGCTCCCGGTGCATGGAGCCTGCTTCTCCCTCTGCCTATGTCTCTGCCTCTCTCTCTCCCTGTGTGACTATCATAAATAAATAAAAATTAAAAAAAAATAAATAAATAAAAGTGATGATAGAAGTTTAGGTATGCAAGAAAATGTTGCCTCTCAAAACCAGAACAGAGATATTATAGATGCAGTATGCACACTATGCACACCGAATGCAGCTTTTATAAAGAGGCATTTTAGCATTGTGACTAAAAGCACAGTTACTACAGAAAAACTCCCCAAGTTTGAACTGTGGCTCTGCCACATAGCATGTGGCCTTGGACTAGTTATTGAAGCTTTCTGTGCCTTGGTTTCAACATCTATGAAATGAGAATGGTATTATACCTACCATTATTATTGTGAGGATTCACCAAGTTCAGGTATTTACCAAAGCAGCTTGGAAAAGTACCTTCTACTTAGTTATTGTTAAATAAGTATCCACAGATGCAACGTTGGACAGAAAGGGAAAGAATATGAAAATCAGTTTCTTTTTTTGTCATTATATATTTTAATAATAAATGAATCTCAGAACACAAAAATTAGACTTTGTAGTACCATTGGATTTTTAAACTTAACCTTTGTCATCTTACTACTTACTGAAAATAAAATGCTATATTAAGTGGTAAAATATTTAGAAAAAATATGCCATTTCATATGGTAAATTATATCCTGCAAATGTAATCAGAAAGTGAATTATGTAAATTCTTAAATTCTAGGTGTCTTTTAAATGTTAAGTAGTAATTAGTAAATATGAAAGTATTAAAATGTGCTATCATTGATATTTTCTTTGCCTGTAGATGGCACTATAATTTTAGAGATCTTATTTATTTATGTAAATACTTTAGCCACATGTAAAGAAAGCATCACTAAACTTATTGGAAGTCACCATAAAATGTGCTCAGATACTGTTGCTGTGGAAAATTACTTTACATACAAATAATATTTGACATGTTAATTTTCTTTCAGTGTGAGTTGAGGCCTTGAATATACTTTTTGGACCAGATGATGACCAGTCTTGCAGTTTTCCTGGGCATTTCAGGCCTTTAGAAGGATAATCTTTAATTTTCAAGGTTACTTTAATTTTCAAGGTTACTTTTGAAACTGAGCAATAGTGTTTCAGTATTACCAAGGTGAAACAAGTTGAGGTCTTTTTATTAAGCTAAAAAAAACACTGATGTTTGTGACTTACGCCAAACTGAAAGTCGTGTAAGATTTGATTCAAGTAACTTTTATTGTTTGTTGTGCCAGTACTTCTGCTTCTCTCATTTGAATTCATATACCCAACCTATAGGTAGGTAATATTTTCCCTGATTTTGCAGATGGGAAGATACCTGAGTTGGTTTACTGACCTATTCAAGGTCAAACAGGATAGTATGTGACTAAACTTGGTTATGCTTTGTAGAACAGTATTGTTTTCATATACCTAATATTTGCCATCTGAAAACAAGTTTTTTTGTTAATGACTTTCATTTCCACTAACTCAGTATTCCTTGCCACTGATTAGTAGGCATATTGGAGCACGTCTTGAGAGAAACAAGATTCCTTTTGAGATTCTAAGACCAAAATAAAAGTAAAGGAGAGCCTTTAGGAAATTCCCAAATCATTTTGGAATATTTTCCAGAACATTTTGGGACTTGTATCCTAATGATAGGCAAAATTATTATAGGTCATAGGAGGTTAATGTAGATGGTACCTGGCACAATATTAATACTGAAAAAGTATGATGAAAGATTTGCTTCTTTTTTAGAAATCTTATGAAACACTAACAACAGTGTCCAGCACCTAAATTCTCAATGTCATCTACTGTGCTATATGATGAAAGTTTTACAATGGAATGGTTAATGACTTCCCCTTGAGATCTGTTCTGACTCTGTCTTAGCATAATTACAATTCGCACTTTTAGATTTATTTATTTTTTTGTAAGTGGAAATAACTATTTCTAAATCTGGGAGTTGAGCAATTCATTCAAATTAAGATCCTAAAGAACTATCTAGGTCAGTGTTTTCAATATATTCTACCTGGGAACTACCTTTAGGAGACCAAAAAGAAAATGAAGCCCCAGGTTAACAGTGAAGTTTTCTTGCATTAATGTAAAGATAGGAAAAGAGGTTGGAGGAAGATATGGGAGTTAGGAAAATAGGATTCTCTCTTTTTTTTTTTTTTTTCTCTATTTACCTCTGAAGTGTTTAGATTTTTAAGTAAGAATATATTTGTATATTAATTTTGCAATTAAAAACCTTGAAGAATACTTAAGGCTCAGAGAATGTAAGGTAAGGCAATTGGTGGGTTATGATGGCATTATTTTCAGCATAGTATCAGAAAGAAGTTTATGATTATACATTTGAATGGCAGTAAATACAAGTTTAAAGTTTAGTACCTGTGCTATGGACTTTGCTTTCAGATTTGGAAAGGTTCTGTCTTAGAAATAGCTTGAAGTCTTTTTTTTTTTTTTTTTCAGATTGTATTTATTTATTCATGAGAGACACATTGAAAGGCAGAGAAATAAGCAGAGGGAGAAGCAGGCTGCCTGCAGGGAGGCCAGTGTGGGATGGGGATCACATGACCTGAGCCAAAGGCCGATGCTCAACCACTGAGCCACCCAGGCACCTCTAGCTTGAAGTCTTATGGTATTGTTTTAGCCCTTCTGCTTTGCCTATTTTTGATAGGCCACTAAACAATGCCAAATGTCTGACATAATAATCAACAAATATTTGAGTACCCCTAAATTAAAAGCACTCTATATGATACTGTGGGGAAGACAAAAATAAATCAGGTAATATCTCTGCCTTTGAGGGATTAACAGTGTCATATCCTTTCAGATATCATTTAATTTGAAATGTTATCTGCAAAAAGGATATGCAGGCTAAATGACAAGGATAAGAACAAACAATGTCTTTTCCATTTCATGTGTAGCTCACTGTATGGCCGATAATATGTTACTTGACCTCTCAGCACTTCATCCTGAATCCTTCAATGATACTTATATTAGCATTTCTAAGCATTTTGAGATCTCTTCTTAAAATATGCTTTGAACTATTCAGTCTAAATGCTGCTTTCTCGAAAGCTACTACTCTAAAGAATGGGAAATGGTGTTAATGGAGTTAATCTTGTGTAATTTCAGTGTGGGTTGTCAGGAATATCTTTAAGTAAAGAAAATGACTCTAATCTTCTTAAGCAATTCATTTTCTCAGCTGCTGTGAGGCGGGAGCTAATTTACTCTGCCTGTGTACATAGACCCTGTCTTACTAAAGAGAAATTGTACTCATGGAAAGAAGTCAGGGCATCCATGATATTATTTAAGTTTAGAGATATCTTAGAAAGTATTATAAAATATGAGATACTAAATTGTCTTTTTCATTATCAGTTTCCTTAATACCCAACTCAATTACCCATATAGAAATGAAATCCCTGTTACAAGGAAGAAATTTAATTATGGAGTCAAAACAAGAGCTATTTAGTTGTTTTTAAAGGGAAGAGATCAAAGAACTGGTCACTCCTTAACTGAGGGTGTTCAAGCAGCAGGATGGGGGGTGGGGAGTAGAGGGTTAGGATTCAATTCTTTATGCTTTTATTCCTTTTCTGATGAGCCCTACTGGCATTCTCATAGACTAGTTAGGTCAGGATTCTGAACTTTTCACTACAATAGGGTTTTAATCTTAGCTGATTATTGTTTCCACCCCCACCCCTAGTCATAAAGGACTAGTGTTCTTTTCTAAAAAGAGAAGAAGACGACTATTTCTATAAAAAAAAAAAAAAAAAAAAAAAAAAAAAAACACTCCAACAAACCTTTATAAGCTTTTTTCGGTTATAGTACAATTTTTTTTTTTTTTTGCATCTGATTTTCAAAAGGAAACTAATTTAGGTTGCATTTTTTCAGTAAATTAATCTTAAGGTAAATCTAATAAATTTTTATGGTATGTGGATAATAATGCATTTTTCCTATTTAGAAATCATTTTAGAAAATTTGAGAAGCAGTTATTCCTAATTTAAAGAGCATTTCCCAAGGCATTGAAAGAAAATTTTAATTTCATAGTGAAGCGTTTGATGGTTGTGTTTTTTTATGTACATATTCTCTCTAGTTTTGATTATTGTGATAATTTTCTAGCTGACTGCCTCTGTTCTTCATTCTAATCAGTCCATCCTGTGTACTAATGTCAGTTAAACTTGTAAAAGTAGAAATCTGGTCCCGTCATTGTGTTTTGGCTATTTAGCATTTCAGTGGCTTCCCAGTATCTATGGAATATAAGTCCAAACCCCTAAACATAGCAGATATATATCCGCACAGTATGACTTCAAATTCTTTCAAGTGTCATCTTCCACTTACTCTAGAAAACATACCTTTTGTTTTAGCTCTTTTTGCTCCTTCCCAAATATAGTACGTTTTCCTATGTTCTACGTTTCAACTTCCCATTCTTGTTGGTAGAATGTCTTTTCTGCTTAGGTTAAATATCGTGTCTGTGAAATCCATGTTCTCATAACACTTGTCTATGTCTGTACTGTCTCATTAGTCACATTGCATTATACTTATTTGACTAAAATCTGGCTCATCTACTAACTATTCAAAGGCATTCATCCTTCTACCTTAGGGACTCATCAGTGTCTAACATATAATAGGTTAAAAATGCTGAATAAATACCACAAACATAACTTAGTAAATTTATTTGGTAAATATATATTATAATATTTATAATCTCAGGAAAGTTCTAAAATAGTTCTTTACCCTCACAGAAAGTTTAGGAGAATTGGGTCTTGTTAGATTGCTTTTCCACTTTTACAGAATTGTCAAAATAATTTTATCTTTGTTATATTACCCAGAGGATGTTTACCTTTTATTTAAATATTAAATGCATTGTAGAATTTCATTTACTGCTCAAAATAAGCTCAAGGAGTGTAACTATTCTCATTTTACAAAAGAAATCTCTAGCTACTCTACATTGCAGAGAATTTAACCTAGCTCTTTAGTTTCAAGGCCCATGGTGATAACTTCCTTGTGCTGCTGAAGCCTAACACAAAATGTCTCAGTTGTTTACTTTGCTTAACTAGTGGATATTTAATTCCTGCCTATCTCTGAGCTGACCTGTATATTTCTAATTCTTTATGACATTAAGGCAAATTGGGGGAAGATTCACTTTAAATGACGTAATGATAATAGCTGTCAATAATTGAGCACTATGTGCTAAGCATTTTACAACTTATTAGTATAACCAATAGAATAAGTACTGTTAATTATTTTTGTTTTATGGATGAGGACATAGAGGTTGAGTCCAATTAAGAAACTTGAGAAAGGTAGAACATGGAGCCAAGCTAGAAACCAGATCTTTTTTTCTTACAGAATCCAGAGACCCTTAAGCCATGAACTTGGTTTGAAATTAAATGACAGTGACTCCGGTCACATCATAGAAGCCAACACAAGTGTTCTTTTTGAATGAAGTCACCTTATCCAGGTTTTGAGTAAATGTTCAAAGACAGTGAACATCACAGAACAAAGCAAGGCATCATGAATGAGAGCCCACAGGAACGAAAGTATAAATAGACATGCAGGACTTCAGAATTCTAGATATGGATCTCATGTTTATTCTTTTTAAAGAAGTAAGATACTAAGAGACAAGCTTGAAAGTGTGTAGGGAGCCAGAAGCTAAAACACAATTTAGCATATTTGAAAAAGAACATAGACTTCTAGAAATGAAAATTTTAATAATCAAAACGTAAAACTTGTTAATTAATTGACTTGTTAATTAACATTACACAAAATTGAAAAGCAAACTGGTAAACTAAAGAGGAGTTCAGAAGAAACCCAGAATGGAACAAAAATGGGATTTAAAAAGATGCAGAGATGATACATGGAGGACAAAGAGAAACTTTAAAATACATTTAATTGGAGTCTGAAGGAAAGGAGAGAGAATGAGGTAGGGGCAACATTTGAATAGGTAATGGCTGAGAATTTTCTGAAAATAGCAAGATGATAAAATATGATTTAAGAAGTCCAGTGAATCCCAAATAGGGTAAGTAAAAAGAAAGCTGCATTGAGATACACCATAGTGAATATGCAGAGCATCAATTAAAAAAAAAAAAATCTTAAAAGCAGCCAGGGAAAGATTATTCTCAAGGAATGATTAGAGTGATAGCTGGCTCTCCAGAGCAATGATGGGATATATTTTAAAAACTGAGGAAGTTTGCAACAAAGTACTGACTCACTAGAAGAAATTCCAAAACAAAAAGAACAACAAAAGACTTCAGACAATGGGTAAAGGATCCTAAATCAGAAGCCTAAAATAGAGGAATGAACGATGAACAAGAAAAGTGGCAAGTATGTGGTTAAACATAAACAAATACTGACTTTGTAAAATGGTAATGTCTATAATATCTTCTGGGTTACAAAAGAATAATAAAACATAGAGCCTGAGGGGGAGCTAAACGGAGTTAGTGATCTAAGGTTGTTGTGTTATCTGTACAAAAGGGTAAATATATTGATTAATGTTTGTCTTCTATAAGTTAGAATTGTGTGGTATAGTATCTATAATAGTCCTTAAAATAATAAAAACAGCTATAATATCCAAATTAAATGCAGGATGATTGCTCTAGTCTGTGTTCTACAAATCAAAGCTCCCTGATTAGATTTACTTGATAAGAGAAATTTGATAAAAATACAAGAATTATTTACATTATCGTGAAACATTTTAACATTGACTTTTTAAAGACTAGGAAGAGCTGTTAGCTTCTTCAAACATAATTTGAAATGTTGCAAACTTTGAATAATTATAAAAAAAAGATTCAAAATTTACTGTTTTAGCCACTGCCACACTAATTTTTTTAATGATACATTTTGACCGTAGCCATTTCACACACAAAAATCCATTGCTGAAACACTGTGGTTAGAGAAATAAGCTCAAATTTCTCATTAAAATTTTGAAAATACTGAGACGCCTTGGTGGTTTAGTGGTTGAGCATCTGCCTCAGGTCCTGGGGTCCTGGAATCGAGTCTTGCCTCAGGCTTCCCACAGGGATCCTACTTCTCCCTCTGCCTATGTCTCTGCTTCTCTCTCTGTGTCGCTCATGAATAAATAGATAAAATCTTAAAAAAAATTTTTTTTCAGAATACTTCATTTTGAAACCTTAACTCAGTAGTCAGTATCTTCTCTAGTTGTATGCATTTCGTTTTCTGATCATGTTTATATAAAGAAAGTCAATTTTTTTTTTTTAAAGATTTTATTCATTTACTCATGAGAGACAGAGAGGCAGAGACACAGGCAGAGGGAGAAGCAGGCTCCATGTAGAGAGCCCGATGTGGGACTCGATCCCAGGTTTCCGGGATCACGCCCTGGACTGAAGGCAGCTCTAAATCGCTGAGCCACCCGGGCTGCCCGGCAATGTTTTTTTCACTAACTCATACTCCTAAAATCTCTTCAGTCTACTTTAGTGTGATACAGATACCATTTTCTACATTTGGAGGGGAAAAGTTTGGGGAACACTACATTATATAGAGCCAGATGGAGTTGGGGAGGAGGACGAGGAGAAAATTCTTCATTATCTTTAATCATTTTAAGGCTACATTAAAAAAATTAGAAAGTGTTAATATTTGTAAATATGAATACTCTCACTTATATCCTTCTTCTTTACCTTTACTTTTCTCTCTTTTTGGTTCATGCCCCTGTGCTCTCAGTCTGCATTTGACAAAACTGACTTGATGAGTTCTATAGCCACAAAAAGTCATAAGTCGTTGGTTTCATAAGATACTTCTGTGACCTTTGTACTGATGGTTGCTTAGCGTTCCCAAAAGAAAACTCACTAGGAGCCAGCCTTCAACTTCAGTGCCTACTCTAATTTCACAGTGAAATATATCTTTGTTCTTATAACTTCCTCCCAGGTCATCCAACTATACTAGGTATTCTTCATGTTTTAATGCTCTAAGAAAAGCTGGGGGCTCTCCTATAATTTTCTTTGTTTTTGGAGTGTTAGAATACTTATTTTATCATGCATTCACTTTCTACATGAGAAATCAAGGTATTTTTATAATCAGCTGAATTGCTCTAGTAATTGCAGTTGATTAAGATTTCTCTTTATAGGAGCTGTTGGGAAATATTTTACATGCATTTAATTAGACAAGTTAGAGAACTTAACATTTTAAATCGTTGGTTACTGGTTTTACAATTGAGTTTAATGTCATCTAAAAGTAGACAAAGCATAAGTCTACAAGATGAGAGCTAAACTTAGGTCTCTGCCAAAATACCTTCAGGTCACTTATAATATGAATATGGTTGTACACATGGGCTTTTTCCTCCTCCTGGAAATCATATAAAAGCAATAGGGAAATTAACATTTTTTTAAATGTGCAAACAATATAATAAATGAACTTATTAATATGTAAGAGTTAACAAGGGCAGCTGAGACCTGGACAAATGTATGGTAAGAAGGGAAAAAAAGTAGAAAATGGGTACAATAATAGCATCTCAAAATAACACACATTAAATACATATATATATATATACATATATATATATATATACACATTTTTTTTCCTGAAGATATAGGGCCTGCCCTAAAAGAGAAAACATTATATCTCTTTTTTAAGAAGGGTCTGAGAAATTGACCCTCGTCAATTGTGGTGGCAAAAACCCTGCTATATCTGGTTTGGGGCTAAACAAAGCATTGTAAACAATAATGTGTTGTATTTGTAGAAAGCAGAAGAGAGAATCTTTGAGTTATAAATGATGAAAGATTATCTTGGTTTTTCTGCCCTGACCTAGTATCTTCATCAAATAACTGGTCCAGGAATATTCAATTCGTTCAATAATGAGTAATAAAGGACATTGAGCACAACCTCAATACAAAGATACTGTAAGATAAATATGTGGAAGAGAAGTGCAAAATTTGTCAACAGATCACCAAAAGGTGACTATAAAGAAGATAATTATGGGGTACCTGGATGGCTCAGTTGGTTGAGTCCCACCCACTCTTGATTTTGCACCAGATCTTGATCTGAGGGTCATGAATTCAAGCCCTGCATTAAGTTCCGTGCTGGGCATGGAGCCTACTTTAAAAAAAAAAAAAATCGTGACACACACGATTTTTTCTTTCGTAAAGCAATCATTTCTTCGAAGGAAGGCTATAAAAAAAGAAATGGAAGAAGAAAGAAAACAAATGCTAGAAGGAGGAGAGGAAATCTGAAATAGCAGATTTCAAGAAAGAGGCAGAAGACAAAAGCAAAACCATCAGAGAAATGAAGATGAAACTGAGGCGCCAAAAACAGTAGACAGAAAAATACAATAAGAATAAAATTGATACAGAAAAGGAGAATAAAATTGTGATAGTGTACATAGAAAATACAAAGTTATCTACCAGGAAAGTAAAACAAACAGTAGAATTAAAAAATGGTTTTATCCAGTTCACAGAATACAGGTCAATGTACAAAAGTAAAATTTGTTTCTATGTAATAACAATGAATAGTTGAACAACGAAAAGTTCTAAACAATACTATTTACAGTAGCATAAAAACATGAAATATTTTCAAACATTTAACAAAGTCTTATGCGTCTTCTATGCCATTAACAATGAAACACTTCTGAAAGAAAGAAAAAAACCTAAGAAGATGGAGAGAGACATGATGTTCAAGATGGAGAGAGACATGATGTTCATTTGACTGGAAGACAATATTGTTAAGATGTCAGCTCATCCCAAATTGGTATGTAGATTATATTAAATGCCAATCAAAACACAGAAAAATGGTATAAATACTTTGGAAAACTGGCAGTTTCTCATAAATTTAAATGTATCCTACTGTACGCCTCAGCAATTCCACTCCTAAGTATATATTAAATATTGATGCAAATATGTCCACAAAAAATTACGAAATGTTATACAAGAACATTTACAGTAACTTTGTTTATAATAGTCAATTGCATACAGCCCTAATGTCTATAAAAGAAAAGTGAGTGAAGAAATGGTATATTCATAAAATGAAATAAAAATTTAAGGTACATGCAACAACATGTGTACATATCAAAAACGTATTGTGTGAGAGAAGCGAGAAACAAAAGAGAATGTACTGTGATTCCATTTATATGAAGTTCAAAGCAGGCAAAATGAACTATAGTAATATACATCAGGACAGTGGTTACAATAGTGTATGTGTAGGGGAGGTGGGTAGCAGAGGTTAGAAGTAAGGAGGGTTGGATCCAAGGGCTTGAGGAAATTTTTCTATGTGAAGGAAATACTCTATCTTCTTTGGGATTGAGTAAATGAATTTGCAATTTGTCAAAACTTGTTAAACTGTGTACACTTAAGATTTATACATTTCACTGCATGTAGATTTTACTTGAATAAAATATTATCTGTGTGGCAGCCATGGAGCTCTTTTACTCAGATACTCTTTCAAGAGTGACCCTGCCTTGAGGTATGCAGCTAACCGATAGCCTCAAGCTGTAACACTTTGGGGATGTGCTACAGCACCTGGGCTAAGGACATGTTCTCTTCTGCAGCTCCAGCCAGTGACTTAGCAAGGCCTGAGTATTAGAGCTGGCCACTGCCGCCCAATGAGATACTCTCTTAATGGGCAATTTTGTCTAGAGCTCTCCCTTTAGGACAAGCCACAGTGTTTTCGGAGCACTGTAGTCTGAGGTTCTTCCTACCCAACTGTCCTTATTTTCCCGTTTCTCAAGGTTCAGATTTGTCTTCTGGTTTAACGGTTTTTTTTTTCTGCTCCCTCTCACCTTTTTCTTTCACAGGCATTACCTTCAGTAAATCTATTCCATGTCTAACTCCATGTTGGCTTTTGGCAAAAACTGTCAATTAAAAAAAAAAATCTGTGATAGAAATGAGACTAAATATATGTCACATTAATACAGTTATATTGACATAATTCCAGAAAAGTTTTTTTTTTTTTTTCAGAAAGTTTAATGGATTTATGTCTTTATGTTGGATTCAACAGGCTCACCTAAAACACAAGTATTTAATGTTTGGATATAGGGTTGTGAACAAAGGCAAACAACAAAGGTTGTTACAAAGGTTGTAAACAAAGGTTGTTTACAAAGGTAAACAGAAAGCAGAAGGCATGATCAGATTAGGAAGAATTCAAGGCAAAACACATTAAAGAAAGGAAAATTTGGGTAGCCCTGGTGGCTCAGTGGTTTAGCACCGCCTTCGGCCCAGGGTGTGACCCTGGAGACCCGGGATCAATTCCCACGTCAGGCTCCCTGCATGGAGCCTGCTTCTCCCTCTGCCTGTGTCTCTGCCTCTATCTCTCTCTGTGTGTCTCTCGTGAATAAATAAAATCTTTAAAAAAAAGTTTGTATTCTTAATATGAAAACCAGGTGAGGATTGATACAAGAAAAAAAAATTTCCCTGATGAACTTAGATGCAAAAATCCTCAACAAAGTATTAGCAAACCAAATTCAATGATACATTAAAAGGATTATGTACCATGATCAAGTGGGATTTATTCCAGTGATAAGGATAGTTCAACATCCACAAGTCAGTTAATGTGGTGTACCATATTAATGGTATATAACACATATACCACGCCCAGCAAGATGGGTATAGAGGTAACGTGCCTCAAAATAATAAGGGCCATTTGCTACAAACCCACAGCCAACCATACTCCATGGTGAAAAGCAGAAAGCTTCGGTAAGATCAGAAACGAGACAAGAATGTCTACTCCCACCTCTCTTACTCAATATAGTACTGAAAATCCTAGCCATAGCAGACAGCAAAAATAAATAAAAGCCATCCAAATTGGTGAGGAAGAAGTAAAACTTTCACTATTTGCAGACAATATACATGGAAAACCCTAAAGACTCCAAAAACGTTTTGAACTAATCAATGAATTCAGTAAAGTTATTGTAGGATACAAAATTAATATGCAAAAATCTGTTTTTATACACTAATGAACTATTACAAGAAGAAATAAATAATCTCATTTACAATTGCATTAAAGAGTGAAATACCTAGGAATAAATTTAACTAAAGATGAGAAGGACCTGTATATTGAGATTACACAATGTTAATGAAAGAAATGGAAGAAGACACAGATAAATGGAAAGATGTATCATGCTGATGGAAGGATCAACATTGTTATGTCTACACTATCCAAAGCAATCTACAGATTCAAGCTATCACTATCAAAATTCAAATGCCAGTTTTCAAAGAAATAGAACAAATAATCCTAATATTTGTATGAAACCACAAAAACTGAACAAAGTGATCTTGAGAAAACAAAGCTGGAAGCATCATAGTCCCTGATTTCAAACTATATTGCAAAGCTATAGTAATTAAGACAGTATGGTATTGGCATAAAAACAGACATACAGATTGATGGAATGAAATAGCCCAGAAATAAACCCATGCATACGTAATTAACTTATGACAATGGAGCCAAGAATATACAAAGGGGAAAACAAAGCGTCTTCAGTAAATGATATTTGGAAAGCTTAAATGCCACATGAAAGAATGAAGCTCAACCACTATCCTACATGATACACAAAAGTTAAAGTGGATTAAAAACCTGAAACCGTAAAACTAAAAAGAAAACATGGGTGGTAAGCTCCTTGACAAAGGTCTTGGTGATTATATTTTGAATCTGATGCCAAAAGCAAAAATAAGTGGAACTACATCATACTCAAAAGCTTCTGCACAGCAATGGAAACCATCAACAAAATGAAAAGGCAGCCTACTAAATGGGAGAAAATATTTGCAAATAATGTATCTGATAAGAAACTAATATCTAAAAGATATGAAGAACTCATAGACTCAATAGTAAAACAAAATCTGCTTTTAAAAATGAACAGAAGATCTGAATAGACATTTTTGCCAAAGAAGACATACAGATTGCCAAGAGGTACATGAGAACATAGTCAACATTCATTCAGGGAAATGCAGAGCAAAACCACAATGAAATAGCACTTTTCATTTGTTAGAATGGTTATTATGAAAAAGACAAGAAATAACAATGTTGCCTAAGATACGGAGAAAAGGAAACCCTTGTCCACTCTTTATGGGAATGTACATTAGTGTAGCCACTATGGATAACAGTATAGTTTCCTCAAAAAATTAAAATAGAACTACCATATAATCATGCAATCTAATTTCTGGGTATTTTTCTGAGGAAAATGAGAACATTAATTTGAAAAGATAGATGCACCCTCATGTTTATTGCAACATTATTTACAATAACCAAAAAATGGAAACAATCTAAGTGTTCACTAATAGAGGAATAAAGACATCGTGGTATATAAATATATACAATGGAATATTATTCAATAAAAAATAATGAAATCTTGCCATTTTCAACAACATAGATGGACCTCAAGGGCATTATGCTAAGTGAATTTAAGTCAGAGAAAGACAAAAAAAATCACAGCATGTCTTTTTTTTTTTAATTTTTATTTATTTATTTATTTATGAATGATAGTTACAGAGAGAGAGACAGACAGACAGACAGACAGAGACATAGGCAGAGGGAGAAGCAGGCTCCATGCACCGGGAGCCCCATGTGGGACTCGATCCCGGGTCTCCAGGATCGCTCCCTGGGCCAAAGGCAGGCGCTAAACCGCTGCGCCACCCAGGGATCCCCCACAGCATGTCTTTTATATGTGAAATCAAAAAGAAAAAAATCAAGGTCATAGATATAGAAAACAGATTGGTGGTTGCCAGAGACAGGGGGTGGTGAAGTGGAGAGAAATGGATGAAGTATGAAGGATAAAGAGAGTTAGAGGAAATTTCCCCTGAAAACAAATTATAGATGTGAATCATTCTGTAGTTAATTTAATACCCCTGTGTGGATGAATCAAAAATATCAATTTATTTTGTATATTCCTGGATGCAGTTCTCTCTTAACAAAAGTTATTTTCTTTAATAACCAAAATATATATTCTGTCTGAGAACATCTAGCTTAAATAGTTATGCATAATAATTTTGTAAGTAATTGACTAATAGCTCTCACCATACTTTGAGATCCATGAGGACAGGGACATTATTGGTTGGTTGGTTGGTTGGTTTGCTAGTTTTTATCATTGTATCCTTGGCATCTGGCACAGTGTCTGGCACATAGTAGGCACCCAATAATTCTTATGAATGAATAAATGAAGAATAGAACACAAAAATATTGGGGCACCTGGGTGGCTCAGTGGTTGAGCATCTGCCTTTGGCTCAGGTTGTGATCCCGAGGTCCTAGGATTGAGTCCCACATCTGGGTCCCTACAGGGAGCCTGCTTCTTCCTCTGCCTATGTCTCTGCCTCTCTCTTTCTGTGTCTCTCATGAATAAATAAAATCTTAAAAAGAACACAAAAATATTGATGTAATTCTTCATTAAGGATTACAATTAAATTTATTCTTTTTAGATGGAAGTCTTTCGGGAGGCAAAGAGTTACTGTGCTTATTTATTGATTCATCCATTCATTCAACAAATATTCATTTACACGGCAGACAACCCTATGCTAAGCATGGAATACATGGTGATAAGGGGAATAGATACACTTCCTGCCCTGGAGCTCAGAGCCTGTAGGTAAGTGCTTATCAATTCTCTATTTCTAATATCTTATGAACAGCTATAATTACAATTTGTAATAGTATCGTATCAGAGGGCTCTCATAAGCTCTTTTCTTATTTGATCCTCCCAAAGCACAGATGTTATCTTCATCTTTACAGATAGAGAAACAGATACTAACAACAACGACAAAAAGCAATGCTTCGTATGGATTAGTTCATTTTATTTAAGAAATATTTATTGATTACCTACTAGTTTCAGCAACTTCTAGGAGTTGCAAACAGCAATAAATAAGAAGAAGGACACTTCTAGTAGGAGATGGCAAACTGAACAATAAAAAAGATAAATCATAAGATTACAGAAGAAATAAAATTGCGTGATGTAATTAGGGAGTGACTATGATGAAGGAATTCAGGGAAGGACTCTGAGGTGGTGACACTGAAGCCAAGAAGTGAAGTTAGACCAGCCATTTGAAGAGTTATGGGAAAGCCTTCAAAAGGGAGTGCCAAGTCCAAGGCGATGAGCAGGACATGAATGTAGCATCTTCAAGGAAGAAAGTGAAGGCTAGTGTCACTGGGGCAATGGATGTATGGTATGAGATAAGCTTCAGAACAGTGTGAGCCAGATCATGTAGGGCCGGCCTTAAAGGCCATGGACTTTTTTCTTCATGCATTGAGAAGCAAATAGAGAATTCATATAACTGATTTAGCATGTGCTCACAAAAGAGGATTACTTGGCATTATAGATAGAATAAGAAAATTGTGCTTAAACTTGATTTCAAAGAACAGAGAAGTCAAAAGTGATTATTTAACAATCAGCTGGAGAGTTTCCCATAGCCCAATGAACCATATTGGAGAGACACTGAATGTAGACTCCTTCAGAAGTGTGTGTGGGGAAAAGGGGTGGTCATGTCTAGGAGAGACTGAGGATTTCATTTCTTAGGACAATTTTTGAGAATGCTCCTTGTCAGGGGGAAGATGATGTAATCTAAGTTTTTGAGTTCGTAGAATATAAAAGCAAAACACTCTCAGATCCTGAGGAAAAAAGGTCAGTAATTCTAGGTCTTTAGTCTTTAATGTGGTAAAGAATGGAAACAGCTCTGTGTAAGCTTGGGAACCAAGTGTGGGGCAACCTCCGTGGAGTTTATATCTGGATGAGTGAGCTCATCCTCTCTTCATGACCTGAGGTTACCTGAGCAGGGATGCATGTCACCAGTGGACATGCACAGTCTGACAGTCTCTTGAACTAGCTTTCAACAGTAATACTGTATAACAAAAAAGAAACAATGGCAGAATCAGTTTCCTCTCTGCTTCAGTGGAGAAGACAGAATGAGCCTCTTTTCCACTGCATAGAGAAGGATTTTGGAACGGGGAAAGGAAGAGCCCAAAGGAAATCCTAAACTTCCTATTAAAAAGACAGTATGATATTAAACAATTAATTAGAAACCTAAAAGAGAAGTGACCTCATGTGTACCTCAGGTTTATGCAGGGACTTGTAAATATTACATATGCCACTGTCAAGAATTTTGGCTTGTCTCTGGGATGAAAGCAGTGTTTGTAGCACACATAGTTACATGAATTATTTGAGATTGAGTAGCTTATTCAGGGTCACTCCAGGGCCTGTGCTCTTACCTAGTTGTGTATTTTTAGTGTATCCATTAAATTTCTTTTTAATGCTGTTATTTTTATTTGGTATAACATTTTTACTGGTTTTTGGTGTCTAGTTAATACGTTCTATATTCAGTCATTTTTGCTATTGCTCAAACAATAACTAATGAATTGTTTCAATAATTTATGTTTTATGTGTTGAATAAATATACATTTAAAGCTGTTATTTCTTTCTAGGACACTGACTTTTGGTGTCCAGAGCTGCTTCACTTGGGAACCATTCATAAAGACTTTGTATTGTAGCTATTTGATATTTGATTTCATTGGCTGCCCAGATTCTATTCCCTTTCCTAGTAGTACTCTGATTTGCTCTTTTCAAATAAACTCTTTTGTTGTGTGCAGTACTGACATGATGGAAATCCAAATCTTTTATTTTCTCCTACAGAAACCAAAGAAATTCTTCCTGCCAAATGCTTCCTCTGACCTTCCGCAGTGTTGTCAAGAGTAAGGTAAGCTACTCGAATAAGGCAAATCAATTACTCTTGTGGGAATTGACTCTTGTGTGAAGTAGTGACTGTTGTTTATATCTGAGCACTTGTGGACACATGGAATTGGAAAGGTCTTTTGGAGTCGTCTAGCTCTACTTCTTCCAGCCTGTTCTTCAGCTCTCCTTTATGGCATGTAAGCTGCTCATATATTTATGTTTTCTTTTGACTTATGCTAGCCAGGTTTGGTTTCTGTTGCTTGTTACTAAAGAATCCTAAATAATATATAAGCCATGCCAAAGTCTTCCCTAATTTCCCATTCTCTCAAGTAAGTCATCCAGGGAGATAAGTCCTACTAGGAAAATAGGTAGCTAAGCTGGTAATGAAATGTTAATCATGCTTTTAATAGTGGAATGCATTACTCCTGCCAGATACTATTTGTATTTTCATAAGAAATGCTTCAATGGAAGAAAAGTTTTGGTAATGATGTGGTAGGGTCTTACCAAAAGTTGCCCAAGGACCACCTGAACAATATTCTCATGCTTCTAACTCAACAGAGATAGCATTCACATTTGGCACTTCTGGCAGGAGCCGGAAGACTAAAGAAGAGGAATGAGGGAGATGAAGAGAGTGAGAATTTGTTCTAGATCTGTGTTCCCTGAAAGCAACTTTCGTCAGCTTAATTTTAATTTAAACACAGATTCCTTTTCTCTTGCATGTTTATATTTGTGATTCCACTTTGAGTTTCAATTCAGTGTTTTCAAAGCTCCCACAAAATAAGTAGAGATGGTACAATGCAGTTTTTATACTTCGTAAGACCAGACTGTAATAAGGTCTAGGAGTTTTTCAAATAGCATTAAAAATTCTTAATATTGGGATCCCTGGGTGGCGCAGCGGTTTGGCGCCTGCCTTTGGCCCAGGGCGCGATCCTGGAGACCCGGGATCGGATCCCACATCGGGCTCCCGGTGCATGGAGCCTGCTTCTCCCTCTGCCTGTGTCTCTGCCTCTCTCTCTCTCTCTCTCTGTGACTATCATAAATAAATAAAAATTAAAAAAAAATTCTTAATATTAAAGTTTTCTTTTCCTAACTTCTTTCAAGGCCAATGAAAACAAGCAGTTTTTTTTTTTAAATTTTATTTATTTATGATAGTCACAGAGAGAGAGAGAGAGGCAGAGACACAGGCAGAGGGAGAAGCAGGCTCCATGCAGGGAGCCCGATGTGGGACTCGATCCCAGGACTCCGGGATCATGACCCGAACCAAAGGCAGCCGCTCAACTGCTGAGCCACCCAGGGTGCCCCAAGAAGCAGTTTTTAAACAATATACTTTTGCTTAAATCTGAAGTAAGCATGAAAAGTAGGGA
This sequence comes from Canis aureus, assembly GCF_053574225.1. NCBI lineage: Eukaryota > Metazoa > Chordata > Mammalia > Carnivora > Canidae > Canis > Canis aureus. The sequence goes on from NC_135635.1 coordinate 10,495,171, forward strand.
GTAATATGTTTAAACTAGGTTATTTCCTGATAGTATTGTTTTGTCTAAATAGAAAATAATTCCTTTAACAAAATTATTGTTGTGTTTATTTTGGCTTTTATTTTCTTCCATTGATTTTTGGTCTCTGATAAGTATATCACATAGTCATTTACTTTAGCCATCCCTCAAATAATAATGTAATGAATTGTTTTCAGAGTTACATCCTCTGTGGTGGAACAGTATCATCATTTGTGGCCAGTTTCTTCCATTTCAATGCAATGTAAGTAGCATTTAAAATTTATATTACATTTTTTAGCTCTTTCTTTAATATAAACAGACTCAGTACTCTGAATATCTGTGCTTTAAATTTTTAGCCTCATTATTTTTCTGTTTTCTTCTATTCTTATTCCTCATCCTGATTATCCAATTCCAGTCATCCTTATAGGCATAACTCAAGTCTTTTCTAGGAGGTGTTCTAGGAACATTCCAGCACAAATCTCCCTGTCTCTAAAATTCATCTAATATGGGATCATGGGTTCCTTTATGATAATGTCTTTTTGTTATCTTATTATTCAATATTCCACATATTTTCCCCTAAACTAGATTACAGATTCCCTGAAATCAGGGGCTAATGCAGTATACCCAAGTATTTTAGAATCATGGACTCTAGCTGGATTGCCTTGAGTGACTTCCTGCTCCCTCACTGTTTCCCTTGGGGCACAAGACTACTGGTCTAAGTAGTTTCCTCTTCAGATTATTTATTTTTTCTCTTCTGATTAAAAATACTCTGAAATAAATGTCTGCTACTGTTTTTTCAACAATGATGCATATCATTTACATAGCAATTTACCACAATTTATTGGATTTAGTCCTGATAATATTCTGTTAAATATATGTTGTTATCCTCACCTTTTGGATAAAGATCCTTTTGCTCAAAGAAGCCAAGAGCTTGCATGAGATGATATTTTAAGAGGTGGAACTAAGGTCATTCTTCCATAGCACAGTACTTTGCATATTGATGGTACTAAATTTGGTGATAGATGAATTGTCTCATGTTGAATTTTTTTCCTACTAGTGCTTTCTTATGTGTAGACAGCTGTTAATTTCTTTGAGTTTCTCCCTGTTCATTTCCCTGCAAACTTTCCCTCTTCCTATCTCAAGAATTTTAAGAAGAGGAGAGGGTTAATTATGTATTTATGTATCAGCTACCATTTCACAATGTCTAAGTGAACCCTGAAATTAATTTGAAATTTCCTGCTTGACTTGCAAAGTCAGTCTCTATTCGTTTTGTACTTTTCAACTTCATCTTCTCTTGATCACCTTTCTGTGACTGCATAGCTGAGTCACTCTTTCATGTTCCCTGCTCCATCGCTTACTTCCTTTCTTCCCCTCAAGCCATTACATCTGTCCTTCCTTACAAAATATGTTTCTTGTTGGTTGAATCTGTTTTTAATTCAAGTCTTCAATCATCCTTCATGGCCTGGAGTACTTACAGCTTGTCTGAAAGCCCATTTGTAATTTTACCCCTTTACTTTAGATTTCTTCCTTTCTTTCTTTTAGAAATCTTGCTCTTTGATTTTCACATGGCATTATCTCTTTATCTATTGTTTGTTCAAACTTTAGTATTTTTTATGCTCATGATAGCAGAACGATTTACCTGTTGATAATCACACATATATCATTAATGAAAGTTCACATATTAAACTATATGTGGATTGAAAAACACCCCTACCTCTGCTTCTTTTTTTTATCAATCTAAATTAAAAAACCAGGATTCTATTTTGTTTGAAAGATGATAGAATTTCAGGAGAAGGTAAAATTTGGGTAAGATAGAAATTTCTATGAAAACTCAGTAGGCTACAGTCCTATATCAAGCTAAATAAACAGATTTTGGCACAAATTTTTGGTGTCCATAAAAGACCTGAGCCCCTCTCTATGTTGATGTAGGGAGCTTAAGATACTGCCTATCTCTGTGTTCTGATTGCTTTTTTCTCATAGCAGCATCGACAGTGGCTGTTTTGATTTAAGGTGACTCAACCTCTTGGGTTTTCCCTCTCAGGGTTTGGCTATCAGATGTAGGGCCTAAAGGGCAAACTTCATATTCTCACATTTGAAACCAAATGTCTTATTTCAGATTCCAAATAATAATGTAAATTATGGGATCCCTGGGTGGCGCAGTGGTTTAGTGCCTGCCTTTGGCTCAGGGCACGATCCTGGAGACCCGGGATCGAATCCCACGTCGGGCTCCTGGAGCATGGAGCCTGCTTCTCCCTCTGCCTATGTCTCTGCCTCTCTCTCTCTCTCTCTCTCTCTCTCTCTGTGACTATCGTAAATAAATAAAAATAAAAAAAATAATGTAAATTATGCATTTTCCTTGGGAAGATGCAAGACTAATCAGTAATACTTAATTCTACCAAAGTAAGAATATTGTATCAGGGTCTCCACTAGGTTATCCTACCTCTTGATTTTAAGGGATCACAATTTGGCAACTTTAATGATATCAGTATCAGTTTGTACTGATAAAACTCTATCATGCTTATAAATTAGCTCAAGGAAGCCTAACATATCTAGAGTTTGGATCTCTATATCAAGAATTGCCTTATTATTTTTTACTCTCTCAAGGTATCATTCAGCCAAGTGTTTCTGAAGTTTCACACCATACTCTTGCAATGAGACAAATTCTAGCCCTGATCTGAACATATAGGGGGCTCTAGGCTCACAGATTCCTCAACTCAACAATAAACCCCATTTTTACTGTTGATTGCTTATGCCTATTGCTCTTAGTCTCCTAGTAGGAACCTGAGCCCTTGCTGCTAAGCTTTTTGGCTGGAGTTTCTGCTGTTGTGTTACTCAGAATCTTTCATTGGTCGTCTCAGTCTTCTAGTATAGTTTCAAGTCCTCCCTGATGCCTATCTACCTGGTTTTTAATTAGGGTCCAAGGTACTTGCCAACTCCAGCCTGCCTTTTTTGATTTTATTGGATCTTTACCTACTTTGATCTCCTTTAGTCAAGCCTTAACATTTACCCTTTTATAGTTGAATTCTTCATTCTGCTCCTGCAGCCTCTGTCCTTTTTTTTTTTTTTAAAAATATTTTTATTTATTTATGATAGTCACAGAGAGAGAGAGAGAGAGAGAGGCAGAGACACAGGCAGAGGGAGAAGCAGGCTCCATGCCAGGAGCCTGATGTGGGATTCGATCCCGGGTCTCCAGGATCGCGCCCCGGGCCAAAGACAGGCGCCAAACCGCTGCACCACCCAGGGATCCCGCCTCTGTCCTTTTTTATTTCAATCTAATTCTAGTGAAATACCCTGGTCAGTCATTCTCCAATTTGCACATTATGTATGAGGGAAGTAATATTGTCTTACTCAATACATGTTCTTTGTAACTTAATAAAATGTAACACTGAGTAGTCAATCAGAAGTGTGTGTACACATGTCAACATACTTGCTAAAAAAACAAACAAACAAACAAACAAAACCTAAAAAAAACCATACTTACTAAATGAGCTAATACATTATCTACAATTATGAAACAATAGTACAACTACTGCAATTTTTATTTGATAAATGAATCAGAATGGTTTAAATAGTCTCACTATACTATTACCTTAGGCTTAACAGCTCTTATTAAAACTGATTTATTTTTAGTCATCAATTTAAAAATGCTAGTTATAACAATTTCTACTACAATGATGAAGCAAGTACTTCTCTTTATATATAAAAATGCGATGTTCTGGCAGAGGGTTATTTTATTTGTGTGTAGGAAGAAATCAACATGGGAAATTATACAAAGAAGAAGTTTAATAAATGTTCATTGAATAAATGAATGAATGGTTCAACTAATCATACTATTTTTTTCATGACATAATTTGGGCCTAATTATTTCATTTATTTATACTGATAAAACTCTATCATGGTCATAAATTAGCTCAAGGAAGTCCAACATATCTGGAGTTTGGATCCATATATGAAAACTTGCCTTATTATTCTTTATTTTCTGAAGGTGTCATTCAGCCAAGGGTATCTGAAGTTCCATAACAGGCTTCTGTCTGATTCCTTTCCTCAAAAGTTATGATGTAGATAAATTATTGGCCAGTTGATAACAAAGAAATTTTAAGAACTTATACTTGATTAGAGTGTCACATGCAGAGTTTAGCTTCCCATAAAAGGTCCAAGGAACTTTTTCATTAGCTTTTTCTGTAGCTAGCTGCAGTAAATTTAGATATGCATTATTTTATATCAGACATAAATAGCAATTCATTGCCATTGTAAAGCTTGTAAGTGGTATACAAAAATGTTTTCCTATACTGAGACATTTAAAGAGGATGTACATGATAGAGAAGTATCTTAGTATTTAGCACTGAAGACCAGGGAAATTAGCTGGTGCAATATCATGTATTAGACATGATAATATTCAGTTGCCAGTAATAGAAACCCAAAATAACAGTGTTTCCAAAAAGAGAACAATTTATTTACGTATCAATAAAATTCCAAAATGGGCAGTGCAATGCTACAGGGGGAATCTGTTCCACAAATCCCTCAGGAACCATATTCCTTCTATCTTTTTCTATAATACATAGATTTCTATTTCCAAAGTCTACTCATGGTCCAAATTGGCTGCTCCATCCACATTCTAAAAAGCAGGAAGGAAAAAATGGGTGTAAAAAGGACTAAATGGTGTGAGCCAGCTCTTTTTGGAGAAGAAGCAGCTATTTTTAAAGAATGGTTTTGCTTACATGTTATTAGCTAGAATTTAGTCATATGCCACTTTAAGGTACAAGGGAGACTAGAAATGTAGTTCATTTTCCGTGCATCCTTAAGTCTGACTAAAATGTCAGAAGTTCCTTAATTATGGAAGAGGGAGAGGATGGTTGAAGGGTAGTAAGGATTCTCCACCACCATATGTGAGTTCTTTTGGGTTAAGGAAGCTCTGAAAACAGATTGAAGTATTTAACTACTTTGATTAGTCATTGAAGAATACTAGTCATATAAATTTTTAATATAAAAATCACAATGTGTTTACATATTATAACCTACTATGCATCTAGTCAGCTTTACAATTGAAATATACTTGAAACAATAAGTAAATAGTAAGGGTACAACATTAGTCATAACTTCTAATTGTCTATTAACCAAACCAGGTCAAGTATAAAGAACATGAATTGCTCTAAAGTATCTGAGATTAAAATAAAGCTCCTTAGTGAAGTGGCATTTCACTACTCCTACATTATTGCTTTAAGTGTGGCTAAAATAAAGAAGAGAACATTGCACTTGATTGAGACAAAGTAGATGACCTAGAAATCCTGATGAGCATCATATAACAGACATTTGGGGCTAGCTAGTTGTGCTAGCACCAGAGAGAATAGAAATGCATAAACATGTGGCCAAATAAACCTCTCTAATAATTACTGAATGTAACAATGTTAGATATTGCATTTCTTTAATATGTTCATGTTGTGCATAAATAAATTTAAAATGAAGAAGCAATGTTCAGAAACTTATGTTCTATGTTAAGTTTAAGGACTATCGATTCAAGAATGTTTCAGGTTTGGTGATCTTTTGCTTCATTATTTGTATCATTTGTTTCCCACAATTTTCTCCCCGTTTTGCACCTGCATTTGCAAGATATGAGAAATGTGCTATGCTCTTCCCCCCCCCCCCAGAAACACTCTGCTCAATTTATACCTTATGAAGGAAAGCTTTGAGGTTTTTTAGTGCTTTTACACTTGAAAAGGTTGAATTCTTGAAGGTGACTTTCAAGCAGATGTCATTTTATTAAATAGTTATGCTTCCTCACTAATCTTAGCATTTTTCTCATCAGTCCTGCTATGTGAAATCATAACCAAAATAAAACTTTGGGGACAGTCTGAGGCATCTACTGCCCACTCCTTTCCTTTCTTTGCTTCTGGAAGAAGCTGTTTTAGTACAAAGGAGGATGATAATACAATGAGGACTTTCTTGATCTTTTTCTCCATAGCCAGGAGTTTATAATGTCAGTATGTGTTTTGGAGTGCACGAATATTATTTGTTGGCCAGTAGCATCCTGTGAAATAAAATTAGCCTTCTTCAAAAACTATTCTTTTCTCTTTTCAATTAGAAGTTTAAACTAGTTGGAATTCATTCATCCGTTTCTTCATCTTTCCTTTGCTTTATCAGGGTGACAGGATGGAGATATCCAAGAGCAATGTGCTGACAAAGCTAAGAGATAGCATTTCCTCTACATTTAGTAGAAAAAATAGCTTCCTTCACCTCCAAAAAGAACCATAAAAAGTATATTTAGAAGAGTGAAGAGCTGGAGCTGACTGAGGTTTTGTGGGGCCTGTGGTTTATGTAATATGGGAGGGGTGCTTCTTAAAGAATCAGAGTACAAAATATCTTTACAACCATAAAACAAATGACTATGTGATCATGTTGATATGGTCCATCTTGGCCTTTCAGAGGTGGCCTGTGCACATAAGAGGATCCACATGTTCTTTAGCTTCCTGGTTAGTGTGCCTCTGGTTGGTCTACAGTATTGTTTCAGATGTACTTTTTGGGTTTTTACCATTGATTTGTGTTATATTTCACCTGATCCCCCATTTTGACTTACTGGACTTTCTAGGGCTAAGCATTGTATTTGTTATATCATGGAATAGAAGTTGGGCAGTATGACTCTGGCTTCAGACTATTTCTGTGGAGCTGGTTTCAGTCCACGTACTGGAACATAGAAGCTGTCCTTTTGTTTTCTCTCTAACAAGAGATCAGAAGGTGACTTTCTGGAAGGGAAATGATTAATGATGAACATTCATCTTGTAAAGAAACATGTTAAATAGTGTCCATTCACCCTGTACATATTGATTATCCAATGTGAACAAAGTATTTCAAGTAGAAATCCCAATGCTGTGAAATCTAACAACTCTAAGGCACATATAACTTTTGTGAACTCCTCATAAGCTCAATTAGGAAGTACAAAGTTGTATGTGTTTGTGTGTGTATATGATACACGTATATGATAATTTGTCAGTTTAGCAGGCAAGTCTTTTTTACTCAAAAAACAAGTAATTTCTTCACACGTTGTAAGTTATTAATATACATAGTTTAATTATAAAGTATTGAGATTAATTTTTAGTTGAATGCACTCATAAGTATATTTTATTTTATTTTAAAGATTTTATTTATTTATTCATGAGAGACACACACACACACAGAGGCAGGGACCCAGGCAGAGGAAGAAGCAGGCTCCATGTAGGAGCCTGATGTGGGACTCGATCCCGGGACTCCAGGATTATGCCCTGGGCCGAAGGCCAAACCACTGAGCCACCCAGAGATTTCCTCATAAGTATGTTTTAACTAATCTTTCCCCCATTTAATGGAGTCATTTTTGGAAGTGACATGTTTATTAATACATTATTGTAATATGTATATTTAGAATTTCCTATAGAATTTCTTTTGTAAATTCATTGTGTTTGTGCATATATGTGAATACATACATGTGAATATATGCATACATACACAAATACACATGTACATGTGTGCACACATAAAGTTTTATCTCTTCCATGATCTGTATGAATAAAAGTACAAAATTCGATTATTGTGGTTATATTTATTTATGTGGGAGGATAAAAGGGTAGAATAAATAAAAGGAAATAGCATATGCATAGATAGGAAGACTCAGTACTTTCAGGATATCATTTCTGTCCATATTCATCTATAGTTAAGTACAATTTTAAGCCTTATTTTCAGAGCATTGTGCTTTGGAATTTGAAGATAAAAAAGGGATTTTTAAACTGCATTTAGGAAAAAAAATCATGCTAAAATAGCCAGGAAAATTTTCAAAAGAAGACTAAAGACCAGAGAATTTACCTTATTTTTTTATGTTAATATAAGACTTCAGTAACATCCATTATATTAATGTGCATTATGCAATTAAGTATGTATTATACTGGTGTATATAAGGCATGGGAAATAAGCCCAAGTATTTATTGTGATTTAGTAGATCAATTCAGTGGCATATAAATCATTGGGTAGGGTCAGGAAATAATAATAGCATTTACTGGATACTCACTATGCATCAGATGCTGCTCAAATTACTTGACATTATTATTTAATCCTCACCTTACAATAATCTTATGAGGTTGTATTAGTCCTGTTTTATAAATGTAGAAACTAAGACTTAGAGAGATTAAGTAACTTGCCAAAGATCATACAGGTGGTGAGTGAGAGGTGGATTTCGATCTAGGCAATCAGGCTCCCAATCCAATATCTTAGCCACTATGCATTATTGCTCACAGTGCCCCTTGCCAATGATGGATGCTAATTATTTTAGAGCATTGTCAGCAAAACAGTATTTATATTATTTGTCTAAAGTTTATCCATTCTAGCAGAAAGTGAATTATTTTCATATATGTATCTGAAAACTTTTCCTTTTGTAATTTTCTTGCTCCTGATAATGGCCTTTTCTTCCCACTTAAAGAATTCCCTTTAACATTTCTTACAAGGCTGGTTTAGCAGTGATGAACTCCTTTAACTTGTTTGTCTGGGAAACTCTTTATCTCTCTATTTGGGTGATAGCCTTGCTGAGAATAGTATTCTTGGTTGCAAGTTTTTTCCTTTCAGTACTTTGAATATATCATACCACTCTCTTCTGGCCTGCTGAAAAATCATCTTGTAGCCATATCGAGTTTCTCTTGTATGTAATTTTTTTTCTCTTGCTGCTTTTAAACACTATCTCTACTTTTTGGCATTTTAATTAGTATGTGTCTTGGTGTGGACCTCAGGTTAATTTTGTTGTGGGCTCTCTGCTTTCTTGATCTGGATTTCTGTTTCTTTCCCCAGATTAGGGAAGTTTTCAGCTATTATTTCTTCAAATAAAATTTCCTCCCCCTTTTATCTTTCCTATCCATCTGGGGTCCCTATAGTGTGAATGTTATGCTTGATGTTGTCAATGAGTTTTGTTAACCTATTCTAGTATTTTTAAATTCTTTTTTCTTTCTATTGTTCAGCTTGGTTGTATTCCAGTACTCTATCTTCCAGCTCACTGCTCTGTTCTTTTGCTTCCTCTAATCTACTATTGATTCTTTTTACTGCATTTTTAATTTCAGTTATTGAGTTCATCTTTGATTGATTCTTTTTTATATTTTTCTTTGTTGAAACTCTTACTGAGATCCTCCATTCTTTTCTTAAGTCCAGTAAGTATCTTTATGACCATTACTATGAAATTCTTTATGATACTTATCTCTGTGTCATTTAGCTCTTTTGCTATGGCTTTTATTCTTTCATTTGAAACATATGCGTTCGTCTCCTCATTTTCTCTAACTCTCTTTGTTTGTTTTTATGTGTTAGGAAAATTGGCTACAGCTTCTGCTCTTGAAAGTAGTGACCTAATGAAGAAGAGATCCTGTGTACTAAGCAGCACAATGTCCTCTGTTCACCAGAACCAGGCAATTCAAGGGTGCCTCTTATGTGTATTGCATACCCCCTACTGTTGTGGCTGAACCTCATTTGCCTTCAGTCCATTTGGCTGCAGTGGCCCACTTTGCTTGTTGTGGGCTGATTTTGGTTCCTGTGCTGTTAAGAGGCCATTCTGGGGCTGTCAAGAGCTTGTAGCTGAGCAGTATCAACCGTCAGACCAGATGCCAACCTACAGTGCATTTGCTGGGGCTCAGTGGTACTGACCAGCAGAGTGCTCTGTGTCTGGTCCCCTGAGAGGCTTTTGTTAGTGAGGAGGGCCAGTAGTCAGGCACCTTGATTATTATAGATTTGTATGTGTTTTAAAATCAGGAAGTGTGCGTTCTCTAAGTTCTTTTCCAAGATTATTTTGATTATCCTGGGTCTCTTACATTTCCATATGAATTTTAAAATCAGCTCATCCACTTATTCAATAGGATCAGTTGAGATTTTCCTAAGAATTGCATTGATTCTGTAGGTCAATTTGGAGAGTACTACATCTTAACAATATTAAGGATTCCAACCCATGAACTATCTTTTTATGGTTTAGGTTTTTAATTTGTCTCAATGATGTTTTCTAGTTTTAGTTTTCATTACACAGTCCACTTCTTTTGCCAGATTTATTCCTAATTATTTATTATATTTTATTTACTGTAACTAGAATGATTTCTGTTTTATTAGCATGTAAGTTTTAAATTAATTGATGAATAGTTTTGATAGGTTTTATTGATGTGTTTATAGTCTCTTACATAGTATTTTAATTCTATTTTGATTCTACAAAAAAAAACCAGGACATCACAACTGAAAACTAGAATTTTATGTGAAAAGCCAACCAGACCATTTTGGTATTTTACATTTATAAAAATAGAAAGAAATCCTTCTATTTGCATACTAAGCTCATGTTCTAACTTAATGTTTCCCAAAGCTCATTTTCTTCCTTTCTACCTTAATGACTATTTCCATATCTGCACACTATTTAATATATTTTAATATAAAACTAAAATATCTAAAAGGATATTTTATATCAAAATTTTAAATAAAAATTTATGGACTTATATATAAATTACTTCTAATATACATTCCTATAAATATGTTACTATTAAAATTTTCTTTCATGTACCACCTAAACTTATTTTTAGGCAATTATAAGTTTGCTGCTCTTTGAGAATCTCTTCAATAACCAGCTTAATGATTAACTGGATGAAATAGAAATTTCCCTAAAATTTATTTTATGGTGGCTAGATTATTCCTTAGTGACATGAAGCAGAGATTTAGAGTCATTATCTGAATACATAGGCAAAAGATACAAGTAACTCCTCCAGTTCTTGATTTTGCTTTTCTAGGGGATACCTAAAGATATGTATCAGTTAGTGATTCTCATGAATAAAATGTGCTCTTATTCAATGCTCCATGGATTACATCATGCTGCTATCTGATAAATATGAATAATTTCCTCCTAAAGGGTAGGGATTGTGTCGGTTTAACTTGCCTCATACAGAATGCAGCATAATGTTATGTTCATTTGGGCACTTACTAAATGCAAGTTGATGATATAATGCATTTGTTAATCACCAATCATCCTGAAAAATAATGATGTACCCAGAGCTGATGGGTCCACCCCAGAGTTTTATTATTGAGGGTTGGACATTACTGAGAGGCCTCCACTTAAAAGGAAACACAGTAGAAAATTGTTCAGCTTTTCAACAAAAAAGAGGGAACTTTTGTCCTTGATAAATCCTTTTTCAAAGATAAGAATTACCTGAATGACTATTTTACTTGGATAATAACAATATTTATTTAAATAACAATTTAAAGCATTTCATCTAGAAAAGAAAACAGTCATCTCTGGATTTTTAAACAACCTTTCAATGAAAACCAGGACACAGGATCCTTGGCATAAAGAATTAGTTAAGGGCTAAGAGGTAGAGAAATAGCCTCTTGGCTTATCTCTTGACACTAGAGTGTTGAAACATTTAGAGAATCACCCAGTTTCATTCTACCACCTTATTGATCTGCAGGCCACTCCTTATCAAATTCCCAGTTCAGCTTCTGTAGGGCTAGGGGGACAATCTTCAAGAGGGGAAGAACTTTCTTATAATTATTTTCTTGGTCTAGCAATGTAGGAACTAAAAGAGTACTTGTATTCTAACTAGGACTGCTAGAGAGACACAATTTATATAATCTCATAACAAATATAAAATGTCCTAGATGTAGTGTCTCAGAAAAAAAAAAGAATCAGTGCAATCAAAGAAAGGTGGGGAGGTATCCTTTAATATACATTTGAGGGTATTTAAGGATCCTTATACTAATATAGGTTGTGAATTAAATTATAGACTGGCACTGTACTGCTGTAGGTCTGAAAGTTATATTTGAAGCGAATTTTAGTGTGGTTTTTAACTTACTTTATGTTGTTAAAGAAGCAATGAGAAGCTTTTCACAAAGAGCAGTGAATTCTACTGTGTTGTGACCTGCATCTTTCCCACCTATAAAATGTCTGTTTCTGTATTTCTTTTGATTTCATTGTAACCATGATTGAAGAGTTGTTAGCTTGATTAAAAAGATAATGGGTCATCTATCTGACTGGTAATCTAAATAGAAATTCTTGCCCAAATGGGACAGGAAACTCCTTGATCAGATGCCCAAGCTAAAGGTAATGTAATTATTTGTCTTCCTGTTGAAAATGCCCTTCATAATTCAAGATGTTTGGATGCTTGAATGGAAAATTTAGGATTAATGAAACAGTTGGTATTCCAAAATCCTTAAATTAAACACCTAAAAGGCTATAAATTTGGTTTGGTTTTTCTTTTAAAGGCAGAGAAGTTTGGTTGTGGTATCAAAATGTAAAGTAAAGAAGCTGAATTGTTTTGCAAGAGTAAAACTAGAGTTTTCTTTCCTATAGTTTCTTTTTAGAATAGCAAAACACATAAAATTAAAAAAAGCAGAAATTTGTATTTTTAAGTAACATAAAATTGAGGTGAATGGCTAAAGTCTCAGGTCTAAGGCCTCTTGGCTCTGGAAAGATTCAATGTATGCACTTGCCAGTACACATAAACCTTTGCTTTGATATGGCCAAGGTTGTTGGGTTAAATAACTTTCCTTCCAAGTCTTATGTCTCCTTGGTACTGGGTATAACAAATCTGTCCCTCCTTTATGTTTGTTTCCTCCCTTCTCTACCTTTATGTTCTTTTCCCTAGTTCAGATGACCAGGGTTTATACTCCTCATTAAAGTCTGAGTTTTCACTCCAGGCGCCTTGCTTACTGTAGACCTAGACTAAGACAAGCATTCTCTCACACCTATTTGTCATAACAATATGTATATAAATTGGGATTCAGCTTTGTCCTATGACCATATAACTGTAAGTCTAAAACATTTCTGAATTAAATTACCATCATGATTATTATGAATATACAAATGATAAATGAATAGTAAATAGAAAAATAAACCTTACTGGTACTATATTTCTTAATGAGATGCATATAGGGCTATTTCCCCTAATTAGTTTAAATGTCCTTGGGTGGTTATTTATGCTATGGTATTTCTTTCTTTTTTTTTTTTTTTAATGCTATGGTATTTCCTGAGGAAATATCATAGTAGGATTCAGGAGGGAAGAGAATTATGGCTTTCCTTGTTAGGGGGCAAATGGCTATTATGAAAGGGGATGTGGGAAAGGAAAGCTTGCCTCTTTATCAGGCAGTCTTGGGACATTTTTGAATCATTATGAAAATTAATTAATTTCAAACTATCAATGAATAGTAGAGTGATGCAGCTGCAAACTAAGGGGTGGCAGCAGGCGCCGGTGTAGGTACTGTATACTTGCAGATAAGCATAAACCCGCCTTAAGACTACTAATATGGACTAAATGTGGACAGTCACTGGTCATTTCTTTGTGGTTATTCACACAAGGTTCTAGGTTCTGTATTAGATAGAGGCTAAGGACTTGCTGTGATTTGGAAGCCCCTAGGCCAAGCTGGGTTAATGGTGTAATGCTAATTCCAAGGTGTTAAAAACAATCAAGAGATCTAAGAGTATTCCAGACAACCTAGATTTTCTCCAAGATACACCAAAGGCTTTGAAATTGTGTATGAACCAAATTAAAGGGAATGGCCATTTGCTTTAGTGACATTAGTCCATTTTAGAGAAGTATAAAATCTTTAAACTAATATGCTGTAATTAACACCCTAATCGAGAAATTTTAGCTCTAAAAGTAAAACTGCGTAAGTGCTCCAGTTCTTGGTTTCTCAGAATGTCTCTCTTTTTCATTCTCCTTCTACTGATATTTATTGTTGTCCTTTTCCTTTATTTTAAATTTGAAAAATTCAGAAAAGGAAGAAAGTAGTAATTGCCTACAACCCATGACCCAGAAATAATAGTTATTAACAATCTTTTCCCCATGTGTACTCGTGAAAAAGATTATATAAGTGCAGATAGTATTAGTTTTCTGTAGATGCTGTAACAAATTGCCACAAACTGGGTGACTTAAAACAACAGAAATTTATCTTCTCATAGTTCTAGAGGGTCTAAGTCAGAAATCAATTTCATTGGGCCATGACATTGGCAGGGACACTCCTTGGAAGGATCCATTTCTTGGCTTCCAGTTTCTTTCTTTCTTTCAAGATTTTATTTATTTATTTGAGAGAGAGAGAGAGCAAGCACAAGCAGGGGGAGCAGGAGAGGGAGAAGCAGGCTCCCTGCAGAGCAGAGTGCCTGATTCAGGGCTTGATCCCAGGACCCTGGGATCATGACCTGACTCGAAGGCAGACTCTTACCCAACTGAGTCACCCAGGCATCCTTGGCTTCTAGTTTCTGGTGTCTTCTGGCATTCCTTGGCATATGGCTGCATCACTCCAGTCTTCAAGGGCAGCATTTTCAAATCTCTCTGCTCCACCTTCACATTGCTCTGTCCTCTGTGTCATATCTCCCTCAACCTCTCTTGTAAGAAAATTTGTGATTACTTTTGGGATTCATCCAGATAATCCAGGATAATCTTCTCATCTCAGAATCCTTAATTCAACATCTGCACAGTCTTTGTCTTATAAGGTGGTGTTTATAGGTCCTGATATCTTTGGAGACGTTTTCAGCTTACCACATGTGTGAATATATAGTCTATTTAAATTGGAATGTAGGATGTTACAGATAAAGTTAAAATTCCATTTGACCTCTGTTTCCCAATTCTGGTCCACCTTACATTCCCCAAAGGTCACTACCATATTTAGTTTGTTATTCTAGTACTTGCACGAAACTTTTACCTCTGTCTAGATATATCTATAGAAAATGTATGGCACGTATGGCATTGTTTTGTTTGTTTGCTTGGTGTGTGCATGTAAATCACAAAATGTTAACAAGCTATTCTGGTCATTTTGCAACTTGTCTCCTTTTTACTCAAAATGTTTTTGGGATAAAATATATTGATGTAGTTATATATAGTATGTATATATATGTATATTTATTATATCATTCATCTTAAATATGTACCACATTTTATCTATCCCCTTACCTATGGGTATTTAAATTATTTCTAATTTTTTATTATTATAAACTACACCCTGGTACAGATATCCTTCTGTACAGATGTGTGCTATTGAAAAGTACATGAAAGAAGATCTTTTCCCACAACTCTATGTACTATTTCAGATTATTAACATATCTGGACTCTATTAGAGACTATTTGTGTGTTTTATGTGAGGAAAAGCATTTTTTTTCCATTTTGTTGGCCAATTTTCAAATGTTATTGTCTTTTGCATACTTTCCCCATTTGCTTCATCTGTGTCATGTAGCAGGGTAGTTTATATGCATATATTTGTTCATTGTATCTTATTCTTTACTGTGAAATATTTTTTACACTGTCATTCTATTTGCTTTTCTCCATAGCACTTGTCTGCACTTGACTTGCTCATTTGTTCAGAAGCTCTTTCCTGCCACCATTGTATAATCTCTATTGATTTGTTCATTTTTGCATCCTAACACATAGAATAATACTTGGCAGATAGTAGATGTTCAGCAAACATTTACTGAATAAACTGAATAAATGTTTAAATTGGCTGCTTATACAGTCATTTTCAGTGCTATATCTAATAGAGAAAAATGTTATATTAGCTCTCAGATATCAAAACAAGTTTAGAAAAGGAACTGATTTGTAAAAACGTAAGTTATGTACTACCAACCTTTTGCCCAGGACAACTCTCCATTCTTATACTTAAAAGGGTATATGTTATGGAAAATCATATAGGAATTTTAGGAAAAACTTAGAAAAATAAAGATAGTATAATATCATTATTGTGAAATAACTACTATTAAAATATCTTGAGACATTTCTGCATCTGATCTGCTCTGCCACATTTTATTGACAATTTTCTATATCAGCATCACAAAGGAAAGGACATATCTCAAATATGCTGGATTTTAACAATGTATAGTGTAATTGTAATTTGTGATTTTTCTTTTCTCTTTGGCCTTAGATGTATTTTAAAATCTGTACCTCATAAGAGGACAAGAAATTTTCTACATCCTAACATCCTTTTCATCTGGCCACATTTCCACTCTTCTAATATCCTGGGAATTCTTGAATAATACATATTTACTCTATTTGGTATCATGACTGATTTTCTTCATTCTTAATTCCATTTTTTAAAAAAAACCTCTGTCATATTCATCATATCCATATCTCATAGGTGTTCTACATTTTCATTCCCTAGGTCAGCTCCATTCTCTCCCTGAACATCTGTAAATTTATTATGCATTTTCAAGATCTAAGGAGATGCATTTTTTACTTATGGGAGAAAATCACTATTTTTGGTAAATCATTAGTTTGTTAATGCAATTTTGAACCATTAGTCTAAACTTCCGGACACCTGGGTGGCTCAGTGGTTTAGCACCTGCCTTTGGCCCAGGATGTGATCCTGGAGTCCCGGGATTGAGTCCCACATTGGGTTCCCTGCATGGAGCCTGCTTCTCCCTGTGCCTGTGTCTCTGCCTCTCTCTCTCTCTCTCTCTCTCTCTCTCTCTCTCATGAATGAATAAATAAAATCTTAAAAAAAAAAAAAAACTTCTGCAATTAAAGAACATGACCATTTTCCATGATAAAAATGATAGTATATACAGCTCAAAGAGCAAAAGTAAACACAGAGGAGACCCTTGGATCTCAGTTAAAAGAAGGATCAACCTGAAGTCTGCAATAAAAAGAAAATCAAACCAATAATTTTTAACATTGAAATTGTTGGAGAGAAGATATAAAAATAAAATTTATTTTGTTTAAACATTGAGCTAATTTTTATTTTAAAAAGCTATAAGAAGTTCATTCACATGCACATTTTTCATCAATATAATACTATACCTTATGTCCTTTTAAAATAGTTGAAATGATCCATTATAGTCAAAGCAATGTTGTCAGTGTATTATTCCATTTATAGCATGTTTTCAGAAAGATAATGGGTCACAGATGATGACATGAGTCCTCATGAACTATTTTCTTATAAAAAGAGTTCATGACCCTTCAAGATAAGTGATTTTATCATGGAAATAAGGAATAGTACAGGAGATCCTATTTCAAAAATAAATTTTCATCTACTTTGACATTTAAATGGAACATTTTTCTGATAATAGATTTTTTAAAGATAGAAGCCAACATATAGCATGATTACAGATGTTTAAATTAATGTGAAGAATGTGTTCAAAAGAAGAGAGATGTTTGAAAGAGATAAAGTTATCTTCATCTCTTTTAGAAACATCAAAAATGATTATAAAAAATCTGTTACTTAGGTTTTCCTAGGACTGCGTGACCTTGAACTAGCCAGTCATTGTATTTTCTTACTGCCAAAGAAATTCAGATAATTTCAGTGAGAAAAAGATTCTGGGAAGCTTTAGAATAAAATCTATAATTATACTTTGTTGGTAAGTGTTGGAAGTATAGGTCAACTTGTGACCATCTGTCTTTCATAACAGCTATAGGTCAAGATCTTAACCATGGATCACTATTTTCACTACTTAGAGATGTGGCCACATTGTGATTTTTACCTTCTCACTCATGACTCTCTAACCCTTTCTTTTCTTTCTTTCTTTCTTTCTTTCTTTCTTTCTTTCTTTCTTTCTTTCTTTCTTTTTCTTCTTTCTTTCTTTCTTTCTTTCTTTTCTTTCTTTCTTTCTTTTTTTTTTTAAGATTTTATTTATTTATTCATGAGAGACACAGAGAGAGAGGCAGAGACATATGCAGAGGGAGAAGCAGGCTCCCTATGGGGAGGCTGATAAGGAACTCAATTCCAGGACCGCCGGGATCATGAACTGAGCCAAAGGCAGACGCTCATACACTGATCCGCCCAGGGGGCCCCTCTAACCCTTTCTTTAATGTTAATCTCCTCTTTTGTAATAGCTTTCCTGGAAACTGGTGGATCTGGTCCACCTCTTCCTTGTTTCCCACAGCTATGCTTAGTTATATCACTGAGCTTGAATTTCTTTGCTACCTACCTGGCACACAGACAATTTATTTCTGTCCTGGACTATCTGGTAATTCAACCATCTTCTCTTCACACAAGCCAAGCCCATCCTCAATGATGACAGCTTGGCCATACACCAAGGTCTTACCTTTAATTATTTTTGCCTGGTTATTTTTCACAAAGAATGTACCACATATAATTCATTAGAAAAATGTTATCAATTATAATGAGCTAAAGCAGTAATAACTTTTAAAATGCAGCAGTGAAGAATCTGATTGTTTATTGATTAAAACTAGAAAATATATCATAATGACTGGTAAGTTAAGAGTCACACAATGCAATTGGTAGGGTTTGTGACAGGACTATTACATAGCAAAAGCAAAGTTTTCATTTTTATAATGCTTTACAGGTTTATATAAAAGCCATTCTGATCCATACAAGTCTTTGATATTTTTACAAACTTCATTTACAACTGATGGGCCTAAGGCTTAGAGTTTAATGACTTGCTCTAGGAAATACAGCTAGCAACTTGCAGAGAGGGTCTCAAACTCTGGTACTTGACTTTTTCAATGACAGCATGTCTAATTTAGGAGTTAACCGATAAGATAGAACTGTTTTATAAGAGGAGAAAAAGAGAGGAGAAGATTAGGTTTCACCCAACCCCCAGTTGCCCCCCCTTTTTTATTTGGCCCGAAAATATCTTTTACTATTCTAAAATATTGCCAGAATGTATTCATTTGGAGGGGTAGGGTGGAGGGTGGTTTCAGGCTTTTCTATCCATCCCCATTAGAATGGGTTAATTTATTACAGTTGTTATTTCAGTGTAGCCATTTTGGAAGAACTGGAGTTTGTTGGCGGTTAAGAACTGAGAAAGTCCACTTTAATAGGAAAGAGATTTCCCTTGAAGAGGGTTATGGAGCTGTGACTGGGAAGATGGGAGGGAGAAGGGTGTGGGAGTTGAAAGGGTATGAAAAGGAACCCTGGACAAATTTAGCCCATTATCTTCTGTGCTGAGGAGCAGAGAAGAAACCTGGGATGGAAGTAAGGCAAGATGAGGCTTAGTAAGACGATACTCTGATTCAGTGTTCTTTTCTGCCTCATTCATCTTACTCTGGTTCTGCTAGGAGAGTCGTTGTCAAAAGATAGGGTTTCATGGTGGAGCACTTCTGTTCGTGTCAGTTAAGAGAACAATCTGTTGTGGTTAAGATTGACAGGGGTGAACTGAGGTGGGTGGGGAGGCAGTGGCAGTAGCTGCCACTTGTGCTTTGTTCTATCATTAATGGGAAACAGACAGTCCAAACACCTCTTGTAAATGCTCAAATTTACCTCAATCAGACATCAGACATCATACACACTATTATGACCTCCTTTATTCTGTCTTTATACTATGAGTATGCAGGCCCTTTCAAAGAAGTCACCAGCATTTTTACAACATGTTTCATTCTATGAAGAGTTATCTGAATAGAAATTAGTGAGCTCCTTCTTAAGATCGAGTTA
The DNA here is from genome assembly GCF_053574225.1 of Canis aureus. Lineage (NCBI taxonomy): Eukaryota > Metazoa > Chordata > Mammalia > Carnivora > Canidae > Canis > Canis aureus. Next base: position 10,514,503 of record NC_135635.1, read on the forward strand.
CATGCCAGGGCACATTATTTACCTTTCACAGACCCCTTCGGAGTGACCCAAAGGGCAGCCGGGCATTTTATATAGGAAGAGAGAATTTATAAGAATGGCCACATGTTTGGTGAATGAATTGAAATACAATGAAGGAGTTACAGGGTCTATTTCCATTTAATAACTTCATATCCTTTAAACACGAACATTTATTTAAAAGCCTGAGCTATCCCTTTCCAAGTAGAATAGCCTTTCCACACAAGCTCTTCCTCATTCACCAAGTTCTTTTTTCCTACTTAGAAAATTTTCATTCCTTAATGACTCATATTTATTTGATGAGAGGATTACATAAGCACTAGAGATAAACTAAAGAATATAGTCTTTTGTCAGACAATGTCTTTAAAATATTTTTAGGAAGACTTGGAAATTTAAAATAAATATCCTAAATTTTCATGGTTGGTTTTCTCCACTTTTGTGATGGACTAGATTATTAATCAGTAGGCTATAAATTATGAGATGAGCCACCAACTGCCCATGTGAGACTGTAATCTGTAGACAAATAGCTGAAATGATTTGCCTGTATGAATTTAACATACATTTTACCATTTTATAAAATTTCCCAGCTTGATTGTAAATATTGCTTTCAGGAAATTGACCAGAACCTATATATTGAGTTTACAGGTGGTTATTTTCATATAACATTTGCTTCTTAATCTGAGGACATATTTAGACTTTAAAATGTAGTAGCAGTGTACAGTGAGGTGAAGAGCACCTGTTCTCCTGATCCAAGACAAGTGTTTGACAAATGCAAAAACTGTTCCACAACTTTTTTTTTCTCAAAAGGCAAGCTAATTTAAATATTTTCCTGGTACTCAGAAAAGTCATAATTTTCTAACATTTCAGTCAGAACTCTCGTGGTTAATATTATATACTTCCTCTATAATTGCTGACTTGCATATTCATGGGTAGTTTAATTTAGAGCAAAGTGACTACCAGGAAAAGGCCTTGGGCTATTAGATGAAGATGATAATCAAATTCTTATTTCACTTGTTGAAAGGGCTAATTGTGAAGTGCTTCAGGAAGAACATATCCCAGGTTCTGTGCTGTATATGAAATTGAATCCCTGGTGATTAGCTGGTTTAACTCTGAAGGGTTTGAGAGAGAATAATATATATCTTATTAACCTTGTCACTTATCTTTTAAACTCTGAAAATTCTGATTTATCTTGGAAGCAAAAAAGTGATCCCAAATTTTCAAAAGATAAGCAAGACAGAAATTAAACTTGTAGGTATTTCTTCTATTGAATATTGCTATTTATTTTAAGTATAGTAATACAACTCCTTATGCATTTCAAGTCATTTAAAGTGTTTCAGTGGAAGGTGGAGTTGGAAGCAATTTTAATTCAGATTAAAGCAAATTAATAAATCAGAATTTCTGATAACATGCTAACATATATTACATTTTATATTTTAGACTTTAAACTTTTGGCAATAAGCAAAAGTAAAATGTTTCTTTAAAGGTTTAGCATGGCAATTATGGATATGCAAAAATTTTGCTAAATAAAAATACTGCCTATGTTAAAAAAAATTGTCTAGTGTCTATTTAGAAATATATTGAAGCAGTTCTACCTCATATACATAAGCACTGAATTTGCATTCCTTTAACTTTTTCTGAAAGGCTGTTTTGAAACTGTACTTCAAACAGTCTGGACACCCCTTGGGTCCATGAAGGAAACATGTGAGGCGATCAGAAGAGGAAGGATCCAAAGAGGCAGAAACATAATGATTAGAAAGCCAGAAGAGATTATTGTCAAGGTTGTCAAGGGAGTAGTTTTGAGAATCAGTACATGTTAACAGTGTCAATGCAGGAGAAGCTCCAGTAAAATAAAGGCTGGAAAGTTTACATTGCATTTGGCAATTTGGAGTTCATGGGTAACCTTTCTAAAAGTAGTTTGAGTGAAATGCTTGAAAATCAGATTGTTGAGACTGATAGACAAAAGGGGAAGTGAAAATTAGATCAGGGTTAATTTTTTCAAGTCTGGATGGTTAAGAAAGGCAGTATGGTAACAGAGGAAATTGCATGGCTAAGGGGGGAGTTTTGAGGAAAAGAGGCAATTGAGCATGTTTGTATGTAGTAGGGAAAAGCCCACTGTCAGGAGAGAAGGTAAAAAGAAGGGAGAACAGAGGTGATCAATAAAGACTTATTAAATACATGAATTCCTTTATCTTTTTAGTACAAATGTAGTTACACAAAGAAGCAGCTCCTTCTTTGAATTCTGTTTAAAGTTCAAAATCAGGACAAGATAAAAAGAATTTCTAGGAGTTACAAAATTGTTTTTGTGTCTAAAGTTTATTGATGGTGAATCAAACCATTGTAAAAATCTACTTCCATTATTATTTTTCCTTATAAAATTTCATTCAGTTGGGAACTATTTTCTATTTCCTATTCTGTGGAAGAGTTTGAGTAAGATTAATATTGATTCTTAAATGTTTGCTAAAATTCATCAATAGCCACCAGTGACTAGATTTTTCTTTGTGACAGGATTTTTATTATTATTCAATTCATTTAATAGATATAGAAATATGTATCTTACAAACATAGGACTATTCAAAGCTTCTATTTTTTCTGTGTTGATAAGTTGTGTTTTTCTAGAAATGTGTCAATTTGAAATTAATTGGCATAACTTTTTCAGTAATTTTTATTATCTTCAAACTAGAAATCTTTCCTGATATTGGTAATTTGTATATTTTTTTACTTTTTTCTTGGTCAGTATTTTCAGACATTTATAAATTTTATTAGTCTTTTCAAAGAACAAACTTTTGGCTTTGTTGATTTTTTTCTATTATGATTTATTTATATTTCATTGATTTCTGCTCCTTAGTATTTTTGTTCTTCTGTTTTCTTTGGATTTAATTTGTTATTGTTTTTTTTCTAATTTTCTAAAATGTATACCTAGATGATCTATTTTCAGTCTTTATTTTTTCTGATATAACAAGCATTCTTTTTAAAGACATAAATTTTGCTTTAAGCACAGTTCCATTTTACATCCCACAGGTTTTGAAATACTATGTTTTTATTATTAATTGGCTTAAAATATTTTAGAATTTATATATTTTTCTTTAACCCATGAGCTATTTAAAAAGTGTTTTCCTAAGTTTCAAAATACTTGAAGTTTTTAAAATCAGTTTCAAAATATTTGAGGTTTTTAAAGACAATATTTTTGGTAATGATTTCTAGCTTAATTCTATTGTAGTATAAAACTTTTATGAACTCAATATTTTTATATTTGTTGAGATTTGCTTTATTACTTTGCTTTGTTACTTGTTAATTTTGGTAAATATAGGGATCCCTGGGTGGCGCAGCGGTTTGGCGCCTGCCTTTGGCCCAGGGCGTGATCCTGGAGACCTGGGATCGAGTCCCACATCGGGCTCCCGGTGCATGGAGCCTGCTTCTCCCTCTGCCTGTGTCTCTGCCTCTCTCTCTGTGACTATCATAAATAAATAAAAAAAAAAAGAATTTTGGTAAAGATATTATGTATACTTAAAAACAATGTGTATCCTGAAGTTTAGGGTGCAAAGTTTTACATATGTCAGTTAGGTCAGTGTTGATAATTGTGTTATTCAAATTGTCTGTCTCCTCACTGTGTGTGTGTGTGTGTGTGTGTGTGTGTGTGTGTTTTCTTGTTCTGTCAGTTGCTGAGAGAAGTGTGCTAAAATCTTCCATCCTAATTACCTATTTGTATGTTTATCAGATTTTAGTTTTTTTCAAATTTTGCTTTATACATTTGAGGCTATATTACTATGTGCATACAGATTTGAATTTTACCTCTTTTTGGTGGACTGACACTGATATATAATGAAATGTCTCTCCTTGTATTTGGTAATGCTTCTGCCTTAAAGTTTATTCTGTAAGATATAACCTTAGAGGTATAAATAGATAAATATATTGTCTTCTTATAGTTAATGTTTGGCTGGTATATCTCTTCTACTTAAAAGAAAAAAAACTTTTGGGGCCTTTATATCTTAATGTGTGTCTTGTAAACATATAGTTGTTAAATATAATCTATCCTAATAATCTCTGAGTTTTAATTCAAGTATTTAGTTTTTCTACATTAAGATAATTATTGATCTATTTAGCTTAAATCTTTCAAAAATTTCCTTGTGTTTTCCCTTTCCTCTCCTTTCCTTTTTTCTTTGGGGTTAATCAAGTTATTTCTATCATTCCATTTTTTTTAAAGTCCAAGTGTATAGGAAGAAGAATGAAGAGGCATTTTATTCATTTAATAATTTGTGTAGTCTCTTGCAACCACTTTTTCTTGACCTTATATTTTTAAACAGATATTGTAAAAATAAAGGTATTATGCTCAGTGTCTGAAAAATTATTTGGATAATTTATCACAGAATTTTCTGTTGCTTTCCGGTGAAATCAGTGAAGGTTGTTATTTGGATCACATTTCAGAAAGATCACTTCAAAACAAGTAGAGTCATGACAACAGTAAAATATGCATATTTAAACTTTGATTTATATTGAAGCTGAGAGGAGATTATGATTAAATTTGGTATTATCAATGAATCATTAAGATCTGAGTTCCTGGGCAGCCCTGGTGGCCCAGTGCTTTAGCGCCGCCTTTAGCCTGGGGTGTGATCCTGGAGACCCGGGATTGAGTCCCATGTCCGGCTCCCAGCACAGAGCCTGCTTCTCCCTCTGCCTGTGTGTGTGTCTCTCTCTCTGTCTGTCATGAATAAATAAATAATTTTTTTTAAATCTGAGTTCCTTTTATAGGAAAAAGGTAAATGAATAAGGTAAAAGATTTAAAAAATAAGTTAAAATAGCTACTATATTATTTTTAAAGTAAATAATTATGGAATAACAAGCCTATAACTACCTCAACAATGTAAAGGTCAACTGCTCCTTTAAATACTTCAGAGGTGAATAGGTAGTGTATCTCAGTTTTTGTGTATCTCAGTTCTTATTTTTTCTGTTAAATAGTTGGTTTAAGGGCAATGCCACAAATATAGAAGTCTTTCTTTTGTTCCAGTGCTTTTTCCTACTAGACTCTATGAAAATTTCTAAAGCTATTTGTACCTATCTAAGCCAGGATTCTAAATGTCACTGCATATTAGAATTTTGATTACTGTCAGATTGCTTGGACTGCAGAAGATAATTATGAAGTAAACTGAAACTGAATTGATGTTTGTGAGTCCCTGAAGTTTCTAGTTTTTGTCTTAAGTCATCTAATTCAGTTGAGGCAATTTGGATTTGGATTGTAATTGGAGAATTTTCCCACCTTACCTTTAAGAGTGTATAAAATGTTTTGCATGTGGCTGCTTCTGTGAAGTGAGGCATGTTCAGTGTGTTTAGTTTCCTTGGAACCAGAAATTCCCCATCCTGAGGAGATTTGATTTTACTGATGGTGAGGAACAGAAATGAGATAAATATAGATTATCTCCCCTTCTCTATTACCCCTTCATCCTATCCCCAAATGAGCCCTAACATAAACTGACTAAAGTCTCCTAATATATGAAATATGTTAAGAAAAGTATACCATTCAGAATGAAAAACAATCTCTAAGCACCACAATACTTACTTAATAGACCCTTATCTTGCACTTACCACATATCAGAACTTGTGCCAAACATTTCCAAATGTTAACTCATTTTGCGCCTTCTAACACTTATACTAGATAGATACTGTTGTTACTATTATTCACATTTTACATAGGAGGAAAATGAGAGGTTGAGAAACATGGCCAAGGTCACAAAGCCTCTAGAATGGAGCTGGGATTCAAAAATTCCAATCTGTGTTATTCACTGCTTAGTTATGTGGCATCCCAGTAAATGATGATGAGTTTATTATATTATTTGTAAGTAAAAAATGATGGCCTGGGGAATCTGTACTTTGTTTTACAATTAGTGTATAACTCACTGGTGTATTTTTCTTATTAGATGGTATTAAGGGCAGACACATTCTTTGCATCCTCTGAGTTTCTTAGCCAAACACACCATGAGCATTTAACCATTATACTCTAAATGCAATGTTACTTGCAGATAAATTAATGGTCCCTTGTCACAAACCTTGTATTGCCCTGCATTAGGCCTCTAACTTCTCAGATTGCTTAGTTACCCACCAGTCAGATTCAGTGTAAGACCACTATATTGAACATCTCCAGGAGGTGCCACTCACATAGGACATGTGGCAGATTGCACAGCTCATGTGGCCAAATACATTGGCCCTGCTGTACAAGCCAACATTCTTTGGTCTGGGTCATTAATTATGAACGACTCCCTGACTGCCTTGGTGTAGACAATAAGTACTAATAACCCCAAGGAAGTGAACAGAATGTGTGATAGAGGCAATTGCAGTGAGTAATTTCTGAGACACTGTAACATACTGGTTAAGGGCTGAAGTCTAGATTCAGAATAATCAGAATATATACCTCTGGCAAATCTGTCATCCAACACTTCAGAGTTCTTCACTTATAAATGGAAATTTTGGTTCCTACCTCCTAGGATTTTTGTGGAGACTAAATGAGTTAAAGTAAGAAAATTGTTTAGAATAGTGCCTAACTCTTAGTATGGATACAATAAATGTTAACTATATTTAAAATTATTATATTATTAATATAATATAATTATTATATTAATATGTAATATAATAATTATATTACATAGTTAAATATATTGACAATTATTTAATCTCCCTGGTCCTATGTTTCCTCATTTATAAATGGAGACAAGGAACCAGAAGATGAGGTGCATGAGCTAGGGTAGAATCAAGGGGGTGTGAAGGTGGGGATGAAGGAGGATGAACTGAGATCGGTGTTTATCAAGCGTTGGAATTTCACAACTGGTGAAATGTGTGTATATACATACATTCAGGCACATATATATTGTATCGGGGATTGATTTGCTGGGACTCACAACTCAGATTAAAATCAGCAGCAGAAAAAGGTGCAGAGGGCAGAGACTGGGAGAAACAAAATTCAAGCTTTCCATTGTGTTCTCCCACACACGCGGCAGTGCTTAGTGCTCCCAGCAGTGACATGTGACAATACATGTCGCCAACCAGGAAGCACACCGGATCTTTGGTGTCCATGGTTGATATTGGGGGTTAGTCAAATAGTCATGGAGTGCTCCACGGACGACCTTAGGTACTCAGTCTCTAGTCCACTCCAGAAGTCAAACTCACACAGCGTGGCTGAGGGTCCTAGGCAAATGAAAATAGGCACTTATCATTAGTCGCATTTTTAGCAGAAAGTATCTGATATGGCCCAAGGCCCAGGTAGACAAAATCACTTGGTTAGGCAGGATATTCCCAGGGCTTACAGGTTATTTCCCAGGAACCAAAGGAGGACTCTTGGAATGTGTAGCATTTGGACAAATCAGGCCTGAGTTAACCTTTACTGCACGTACATATACACATATACATATGAAAATATATAAATATATATATATATATATACACATATTTAAAGTTTTGGTAGGGTGAGTATAGGAGAAAAATTATTAAATTATCAACTTTCACATTTTGCAAGTTAATCCATTAACAACTATATTCTACTACCTTCATCATTTCATAAAAAAACAACCATTTTAACAGCAAAAAAAATGGAAGGATTTAATTGCAGAATGAGAATGTTTTTACCACGAAAAGAGATTTATACACACACATGCACATGCAGGGAGTGGAAATATTATTGAAATGTATACATTTATAGCATAAAACCTTATAGCATAATTATTTCCATAAACAATTGCCAGTTTGGGAATCTATATTCTGTTATATACCACTAAATAGATCTTACTCATCCATAACTTTTTCCAATACTATATTATTTTCTCACAGATGAATATAAAAAATACTATTTCACATAGAAATGTCAAGCAAAATAGAAAAAAAAATTATTTGAAATGTTCTGGGAAAACTGAGGAAGTCTGAGCGATGATTTCCCCCATAGTTTTGGCTACAGTTGGGATGACTGGTCAATGAGGGCTGCATGAAGGGGGCTCAAGGGTTCTCACACTGGGAACTGTGAGCTTGGTGGAGGTAGGGGGTGGGCAGCACCTGCTTCAAAAGGAGAAGTCCAAAATTTATCTGAGAGAATGTTTTGGATCAGAACAATACTAGACCACAGAAAAGTATTTGGAAACCACTGGGCTAGATAAGCTTTTTGAGTTCTACTGCATATTACCTGATTTGGGGGAATACAAATTAAAAAAAAAAAAGACGTGGATTTTAAAGAGGTTTGTGATATATCTTCAGAAATAAAACTAACCGTAATTAAAGAATACAAAGGAATTAAATGCCCAATGAATGGACTAGCTATATAGAGATCAGAAGATTTTAGAATGGTCTGAAGTCTGAGGGAAGATGTGATATTTGACCTTGGGCCATAAAGGACTAGTAGTAGAAAGAAAGAGAGAGACTTTCTAGGTGGGAGGAAGAAAAGAGCTGAGGCACAGATTAATCATAGAGCATGCCAATGCCAGTGGCAGATTTACCAGCTTAAGTGGAAAGGGTCCTAAAGTGAAAACAATTTTGACTTCGTAGAGAGGGACCAAATTAGGGAGGTCTAGAAAATTAGACAGCAGAGTTAGACTATTAATTGTGGTGGACAACATGTATAGATTTTTGAGGAGGAGAGTGACTTTACTTAGTTTCTTTAGGAGATTTATATTGGGCACCACTATATGCCAGACACCATCTGTATGTAGTACCTTTATAGGTATTATAAGGAATGAATATGTCAGATATAATCAATGCTGCTAAATCCTGAACAACTGGCTCTCTGGGGGAAAAATAAGTCCTGATTCATAGCGTTCACTGGGATCTGTAATATAAAGACACCTGCCAGAGCCAGTTTCAAGTTATTAACGTGGCATCGGGGGATTCAGAGTTGAGAAGAGATAGGCTCACAATCTGCTCTTGCTAGCTGGTGCGAGCTAGCTCCTCACACCACTGGATGATCCCAGCTCTCTTGAATTTTAAAAGTGATGTTTCTGTAAGATTCAGCTCACAATAATTAAATAGCCAAAGTTGTTTCTGGGATCCAGAGAGAGAGTATGCAGGAGTGGTAGCAGGGGGAATGGGAAGGAGTGTGGATGATGGAATCATTTTAAAGAAAGCAATGGGGGGATTTGGAAACACAACTGCGAGCGATGAAGGGAAAGCCAAAGATCGATTTCAGAGCATTGAATTCAGTAGACTGGGAGGACTATTATTAGAAAAGGAATGGTTGGCATATTAACTGTTCTAAACCTGCACCCCTGTGCCCTTTCACCCTAGCAGCTGAGGATCCTTCACTTCTGTTTTTGGTTTAATCCTATCCCAGGATCTGGGACTAACCTTGGCCTATGCTAAGTAAATTCTTAAAAACTTTATGAGAGGCAGCTATGTGATAAAATGAACCAAATCCTGGGTTCAGGGGCTGAAGGTTTGGTTTCAAATCCTGGCCCTACTACCTGCTAGCAACGTGACCTTGGACAGTTTGTGTCCAGCCTTTAGCTTTCAGTTTCCACATGTGAACACATAGGGTCATTATGATTAACATTGCACTTTCACATATATGATCTCATTTAATCTCTGAAATAAGCCTGAACAGAAGACTGTTCAGGTATTATAAATGCCCCATATCACTTATGAAGAAAATACAAACCAGAGGACTTTGAAGACTTCCCTAGGACTTGCAGCTAATAATAGAAACAGGAATTCAGGTGTTTTTAATGCAGATATTGATCATAGTTAAATTTTTAAAAATATTAATTATGTACCAGGGATTTTATATGTGCTAAATGTTTTACTTACATTACCTCGATTAATCTCACCATCACATTGTGTGTTACTCCCCTGTTTAGCGGATTTGAGGTTTCCAACTTAGAAAATCGTCCATGTTCAGAGAGCTGTTAAGTAGTGAAACCCCAATTTTTTTCCATGACATACTGGTTCTCTTCTCTTTTAAGGGATGGTGTATCAGATGTTATAATAAACTCCAGTTTGGATTCTTTTTGTTATTGTTTTGGTATTACCTATCTTTTAAGTTAAAGAGCCAATCCTTCGATCCTACTTGAAATTAAATACTTACTGGGGCACCTGGGTGGCTCAGTAGGTTAAGCGCCTGACTTTGGCTCAGGTCATGATCCCAGGGTTCTGGGATTGAGCCCTGAGCCTGGGCTCCCTGCTCACAGGGAGATTGCTTCTCCCTCTCCCTCTGCTCCTCTCTCTGATTGTTCTCTCTCTCTCATGAATAAATAAAATCTTTTAAAAATGAAATTAAACGTTTGTAATTATTACAAATGTGTAAATAGTGCAAGTAGAGTTCAATCTGCTCATCGTATTTTAATAAAGCCAAGGCTTTATTGCTCTAAACCAAAGTATAAGAGTATATTTTTAGAATGTATTTTAATCAAATTATTTTAATTAGGAGAATGAATGTACAATTGGGCACTAAAATTAATATGAAATTGATAATGCAGTCATAATTTTAGGTTTTTTTGCATTTTAGAATGTGTATTGCAGTCAGAGTTTCACATTTATACGAAGCTATGTATTTCTAGGAGATGAAGGTGACAATCATTTAAAACATTTGGAAGTTGTTTTCAAAAATAGAGAAATAAATTTAAATGACACAATTAATAGATAGATTCAATTCCTTACAAAGAAAGGAATTTTAGGCAGTGCCTAAAGATAATGCCATCTGACCCCAAAAGCCATTCAACTGCCAGGATGTAAGAATAAACTTAAACTATTTCAGGAGACTATATTTAAGTTCTTTAATTATCAACTTTTCTTATAATTCTAATTAAACATAAATCCAAGAACTATGTACAATTATAAGCTTATACAATTATGTGTATTTGTGAAATTACAAAAGATTAGAAGTACACAGTAGGGTAGGTAAACTTTTCCCTTTTCCAGGGTTATTGGACAAAATTGCTGTATGGTATAATGGCAAATTTAAAACATATCTTCTGAAAATTCAACCTATATAAGTTGTTGTACTAATGCCTCTATATAGAAATATTTTTTTTCATTGTGCCATTGAAATAGCTTTATTGCATCTATTTGGCCAGAGTTAATAAAAGCTTGTAATGGATAAGAAGAAACATCTTTAAATACAGCATATTTTATTTCCTATATATCTCCTGCAAAATGTTGCTAGAAAAAGAAGTCATTCTAATGTACTTGCATGTTTTCCTAACTGTGTTTTTTCAAATCATAGAGAAAGATAGTGATCTTTCTATGTTTTTTTTGTAATGGATTTTGGTCTCAGCATAAAGTTGCTACTGTTTACCAGGTCTGCTCTTACTTCTAAGTCAGCATTAACTGTTCTTCCAATTTTTCCATCGATAAATAATCCTCTAATTTATTTGATGGAATCCACCCATACAATGTCTTTTTTTAAAATCATACAAATAATATAAAAAATGAAACATTATATAAATCATAGAGAACACTATCATTAAAAATAATCTAATTGTTCCATTTCCCATAATTTCTTTTGAGATTATTTAAATCTAAGCCAAATACTCTTTAGACCCTAAAGTCTAAAATTGTCATCTTAATTTATGTTCTAAAATATTTCCTTAAATAATATTTTCTCAAGAATTTAAACAAAAGTACCTATGAAACTTACAAAATTTTATAATTCTGACCTTTACCCATATCTCAGGTTGGATTTGCCAGAAACTCAGAAGAGATTAATATGTAGGATATTTATTAGAGAGTATTCTTGGGATCAGCACTGAAAAAAGGATGTGACAAGAACAGAATTTGAACAGAGAAAAAAGTTGAGCTGTGACGTGATCCAAATGAAGGCCTCAGCCAACCTTTGGTGAAGTTTGGATCTAGGGTGGTCCTGAGTTCGAGCAAGGAGTTTGTACTCCATATCAATTAATCACCAAATATGGACTGACTTTTGAAGGAGAAGTAAGTGCGGAGGAGGCAATTTTATTAAGCCAAGGCATTCTACCTACAGAGGGCTGTTTCAGGCCAAACTCCCAGTGGCTTTGTTCTTATTTACTTTGACTTGATTTCATTTGAGCTTTTCCCCCCGTTTATTGAGAGTGAAAATAATCCAAGCAAGTGGCCTATTATTTAAACTTATGGCAGGTGTGAATTGGAGCTCTTTTCTGGCAATTATAGATTTGGTACAACTTTTCTCCAATAATACATATCTATTATCTTAGTTGGGTTGGCATTTAGGAAATGGAGGAAAAATAATTATGGGAATATAAAATATCAATTTATACATTTTACCTTATCACCATAAAGTTCTAGACTCCCTTGAAGTGACAAAGAATGGAATATAATAAGATGGAGAGGCTCTTATAACAGGATGTCAAATGAGATTTTTTCCTGCTTTTCTTGAATTTTTGCTAAGGTCAAAAGCTAAGAAGAAAGAATCCTAGGGATCCCTGGGTGGCGCAGCGGTTTGGCGCCTGCCTTTGGCCCAGGGTGCAATCCTGGAGACCCGGGATCGAATCCCACATCGGGCTCCCGGTGCATGGAGCCTGCTTCTCCCTCTGCCTGTGTCTCTGCCACTCTCTCTCTCTCTCTCTCTCTCTCTCTCTCTCTCTGTGTGACTATCATAAATAAATAAAAATTAAAAAAAAAAAAAAAGAAAGAATCCTAAAATCCCTATGTCCTATATTCAGGGAGCTTCCAGAAGTTGAGTTTAGCCACTTTCCTGCAGGTCTTACTAAATTAGATAGCTGACCCTAGCACCAATAATCACTTTCACCTCCTCTTCTAGGAGATCAAACACAAATATGCCAAAGAGAGAACAGGGGTCATTAGTCTTTTGGGGAGAGTGATATCTATGAAGGGAAACTGAGAGGAAGGAGCTATTTCCAGCCCTCAGTATCAAGGAATGTTGGGACTTATTGCTTACAAAAGGTTATGGATGCAGCAAGAAGGGGAGACTGGAACCTTTCCCCCCAGTTGTAAATCGGCTTATCAGCAGTTTTGCTGATTTGCATCTAAAATACCTGAGCAAAAAAAAAAATAAAATAAAATAAAAAAATAAAAAAAATAAAATACCTGAGCAGGGAAAGGGAGACTTGAAGAGACCTAAGGCTTGCAGGGGCATGAGATCCTCACTCTCAGTTATTGGTCTGGCAAGTGTATACAAGTTGCTCACAGAAAAGATCTAGTTTTGGCTTGTATTGTGGATCTCTCCCCTGGATCAAGAGTTTCAGATGCAAGAAGCTACAGACAGGCTTCCTTTGGTAGGGGATGGGGAGTGAAGGAAGAGGGACAAATGGAGCTGATTTCCTGCTTCAGAGAACTGTTCAATAGTAAGGGCTGTTGGGCTGTCATGTAAGGGTTGGAGAAACCAGGCCCTTTAGACACTGTTCTACCTTCCTCTATTCTGCAAGCTGAGCTAGCGTAGGCTCCCCTCTGGTAATGCAAGTATAATTAGGAGATTCTACTGATTCAGGGTGGTCTCCTCTCTTGTGAATTCCTGCTTTGCCAAGCAAAGCTGAATCTATAGTTGGAGGATTCTCTATGTTTGCAGCTACTGGATTGCAGACAATTGCCTGACTTTGTAGCACTCTATCTAATTGTGTGATCTTGGGCAAGTTAGTGAAAATTTCTGTGCCCATTTCCTTATCTGTTATTTGGGGATAATAAAATGCTATGTTAGAGGGTTGCTGTGAGGTTTAAGAGCACATAGTTCATACAAATCATTCAGCATAGATCTTGAGTATTAAATTGCATGTCCTCCATAAATGCAATGTTATTAATGAATAGGGTCATGGCTTGTCATTTCATTGCTTGATATTGAATTCTGTTGTGAATCTGCAGCCCTCATGGTTGGGACTCTGTTGATATCCTGCTCAACCTTTGCAAGGAAATTCAGCCTTTTGTCTGGATTCTCAGCTATTGGAGAAGGTCCTTATTTAAATTTGATTCCTGGTATGATCATTTTCTTGGCCTAGACTAATAAGTATCAGTAAATATCAAAAAAACAAGTTGATAAGTATTAACACCACTTGAGGAAGTGCTTCTAAAAATACATATCTTCAAAAAATAAAAATAAAAAAATAAAAATAAAAATACATATCTTCATGCTTTACCCACTGAAATTCTATTTCAGTAGATCTGGGGTAGAGCTCAGAAGGTCATATGTGGATACACTTCTGTAAATTCTTGCCCAGAGTACTATTGTAGAATTCTGTTGGGGGACTCACTCATCAGCCAGCACTCACTTGGATATTGGTGTTGGCCTAGAAGTAACAAATATTTATTGAATATCTACTATATGCCAGACGCTTTTATAAACATTGGCAATATAATTATGAATAAGATACTGTCCCTTCTCCCTAGTAGTTTCCAGTGTAATGGGAGAGACTAGCAGATAAAATGGCACTTATTAAGAACACAACACATTTGTCCACCCACTAAGAATACTATTTCTTCCCTTTTTGCCCAGTTAACTTGTACTTGTCGAATTCTAATCCCTGACTTCTCTGACTAGTTCAAATACCCATATTTTATTCTCTCATAGCACAGTATGCCTCTCTTTTGTAGTGGCTATTCTAATTGTAATTTTTCCTTTTTGTGGTGCTTATTTATCTTTCTTCTACACCAGACTGCTTCTTTGTACAGCATGTATTTGTATTTACTTATCTTTATATTTCTAAGAACCTAGCAGTTAATAATTATTGATTGATGAACACATTAATGGGAGAAATTCTGCAATAGGAATGAATAAATGATATATATAGGGAAGATATCAAAACTAGTCTAAGAAAGTCAGAGAAGGTTCATCAGAGAAAGTGCTACTAAACTGCATTCTGACCAATGAACAAAAGCAAGCCATGTAAGTATGTGTGGGTCAAGAGTGATCTAGTAGGTGGTTTGGTCTATAGGACAGAGGTTCAAATACTTGGCATGAGCATATAGATGTAACCGAAGCCACAGGAGTAAATAATATTACTTAGGGAGAGTTGCATGGTATGAGAGGTAAAAAAAAAACAAAAACACCAAAGACAGATTTCCAAGATGATAAGAAATATCAATGTACCTCAAGCTAATGGATTTATTCTTTTTATTTTAATGTAGCCTCTTCTAACAGGAAACTCTCAGTGCAGCCAAAACTTTTAATGCACAGTAGCCTTTACAGACATTCTGACTGACTTAATATGGAAATATGTGTGAAAATTTGATCAACAGATTTACATATTAAAGGGTGGAGTCCATTTCAGGGATCTAGAAAACAAAATATTTCCAATAATGGTCGTTTGGGCTTTACCTCCTTTGAAGCCAGACAAGATCTCTAGGCATTTTCCATCCTTTCTCTGGCTGACCCTAGGCCGGGTGATCTTAACAGTTGATATCAGACTTATAAGCATGCACTGTATAGATTGCTGGAGTAGCTTGTGGAAAAGAATTTTTATTTCAATTTCTAATCCAACTGAAGCTAAGGAAGGGCTCACCCAGTGCAGGTGCCATTCCCCTCCTCCCCTGCAGACTCCTAATTTGTTGTCTGTCTACTCCACAACCCATCACCTCCCACAACTGTAGGGAGAGTGTGAATGATGATAAGGTTAGAATAGAGATGGGGTGAGAAAGTTTGGCTGGGGGAGCAGACTTGAGTCTAGGTCTAAGACTCCAAATAAGGAAGCAAAACACGGGCCCCCAAGGGCTTTGAAAATCAGGAAACCAGAGGGTTCTTTCAGCCAAACACTCTTCTGTAACTCCCTACAAGTGAACTGTTTAGTGGTGTCAATATATACGAACATACTTTTGTGTGGATTGAAACTCCATGTTAAGCACTTGCTATGGTACTGGACATTGGGTGGGGGCAGGATATTGAAGACAAGGTCCTTTTCTCTAGGAGCTCACAATCCAGTTATGGAGACAGTCCATGTGTGACCAAAATGTGCTTTACACTAGAGGCTGTGTACAAAACCCTCTGAGCTGAATCTACCCCTATAGATTTGCTTTGTATGGCCTTCATAGTGTTTTTAAAAATCTTAAGTTCATTGGCTTCTTTAAAAATAGAGTTTTCACATTAAAATTTCTAGGTGTTCCTGGAAAAAAAATCAGAAAGCCTGGCAATTCTAGGTGGAAGCACTTCCCTGTGGCAAAAATAAGCAGCTGCCCTGGTTATATGAGAAAGTCCTCAGTGTCCATTAGTAAAGTAATATACTCGTCTAGTATCCAAAAGCTTCTGGGTTTGTAATACTTACTCTGCCCTTCACGTGCTATAAATGCTATTCTCCAGACTGTTCCCATATTGCAGCATTTAAGCCCTTTTAAGTAGCAAGTCCAAAGTTTTAATTCATCTGCTGATCAAGGCTCCAGTTCCTCCCTAGTAGAGTTCTAGGGTCCTCTAGTTGTAAAACTATCCTGGGGGGCTTTCTTGCAGGTAACTAGCTGTTCCACACTTGAGCAGGACAGTTTTTTGTAAAAAATCCTTTAAAACCAAATGGCTTTTAAGTATATGCTCCAGACAGGACCAGGACACTGCCAGGTGAACATTTATATACCTAAGGGAGATATTGTACATGATTCTCCACAGGATCAGGAAGATCTATCTCTTTAAGGTTATTTGTCTTTTGACTAGAATAATGGGGCCCATGGACTCGACACTTTCATTACTATGGGAGACCACTCAAGTGAGTCTTTCAAAATGAAGTTACCAGCTTATCCTCTGATGGGTAATGCCCCTAGGAGGGTTCCTTGCAACATGTGTAAAAGGGCAATTGCAATGCAGTAAGGAGCATATTACAAACATAAAAGCCTAGGAGCCAAAATTTAGTTAATAAACTTAAAATACTCAATGACTCAATTACTATTAAAATAGCCAATATTTCTCCAATAGTTAGAGCATTTAAACATTAAAGTCTAGGAAATCTTGCCTGAAAATGATACAGCATTTGAAATTCTCATATAATTTTAAAAATTTGTATTTCAACCACTTGCCATAACCCAGTTTTTCAGGGTGAGGTAAGGCACACTTTTTTTTCTACCATTATAAAGTACCAACACCAAAGGACACATCAAGGATCTTTTAAGTTCTTATTTTATAATATAGTGTTATACAATAGAGCTGAAAGGATCTTTAAAGATCATCTAGTACAACCACAGTATTTCATTTTTGCACATTAAACCCTTGACAGATGTTTTTAGACCTAGTTGTATTCAACTAGTTTCCATTATGTTGCTAGGCTTTGATCTAGAAGATTTCTTATCTATGGTCTACATAAAATGAATTAAAAACCACTCCCTTTCATCTCCCGAGAGCAATATGTGTGAATCCTTTGCTTAGCCCTGCTTCTTTGTAGACGATGTTCCTCTCACTGGTTCCTGGTAAGGATTCTTTTTTTTCTTGATGAGCCAGTTCCTTTATCTGTTTCTACAAAAGGGCCCAGCAGATGTCACTTCACATTTGTCAAGCCTAAACCACATAATCTTTTTAGCATGGGATATTTTACAATATCTTCCTGGGGCTTTCGCTTTACCGTCTTTAATTAATCCCCCAAATTGGGAAGTAATTGAACTCCATGATCAAGAAACACTGGACAAACCTTGGGAAGAGAGCACAAACTGTATCTCATTTCCATATGCCAGGGACAGTCAGTGAATGATTTGGGGGAAGTTCACTCAATTGTCTGAATTAACTCTATGGTTTTCAGACCGTAGGACAGCCATGTTTAAAATTTAACCAAAAAACTTTATAAGATCGAGATATTTAAGTCACTATCTAAATGTCACTGTAGGACAGTGTAAATATGATTGCAAGATGGTTCATATTTCTGTAAGGCAGTGTGTAGCAGCATACTGTAAGACATCCTCTGTCATGGTGGCAATAAAGGAGAGAAGCTGAAAATAATTTCCCTTGCCTTAGGACAGAGTTCCATTCTTTTATTATTCAATATTTAATCTTATTCTTATTAAAGCCAGTTTAAAACGTGTAGTTACTACTTCACTCTAATTGTTCCCTGAGAGAATATGTAATTTATTCATATATTCACAAGCAATTAAAAAATCGATTTCCTGGAAAGCCACAACAGTTTGAAAGAATTCTGTTATTTACAGTCTAAAATTGGTTCTGTTTTCAACATGAGTAATCTGTTTCAAATATCGTGTTGACTTCTTCAAATGATTGTGTTGTTGTTGTTTTCTCAAGAAAAGCTTCAAAGCCAATTTCTTCATCACATAGAGCATCGGTTGTGACTTTGAAATAAGAAATTGATCATCTGTTTTTCTTTAAAATCGCTGTCTATGTGATACATTTTCACTCTGTGACTGACTTACCATTTCTGTATACAAAATGGTAAAGGCAACTTAGAAAAATCTTGTTTCTAAAGTTATTTAGAAATTTAGAAACTTGATTTTATAGGAATAACACATGAACACCAACTGTATCAGGTGCTAACAACCTACAATTATCCAATACAAAGCTGAAATGGATACTATTGAAAAAGGTTTAAAAACTGAATTCCTACAAAATCTATTTTGCTTTCTGTGTTTTAGTTGAGGTGGTTGTTACTGCTTTCATAATAAATTATGGCCATGCCATATCAAGCCTTAGCTGAAAGTAAAATTTCTTGATCACGTTATTAATTACTAAATGTAAGGAGTTAAAAGGAAATGCTGACAAACCCATGATATAATCATTGCATAACTATTGGTTCTGGTATAATTAGAGGCTAGTTTAATCCAACAATTCTATAAAATTTACTTAGCTTAATTTCAAGAGTGTGTTTATAGTGTGGTTTGTTTGATTAGAAAGGCTCTCTTTGTTTTGCTCTAGTGCACTTTAAATATCTCTCCCAGGAATATATATTATTACCAATGTACAAATGTCAGAATGTATGGCAAAGTTTGTTAAAACCCCCAGAGTCAGAAAACTTAAGATATCCACAAGTATTTTGACTACTCAGATTCGCTGAATACAGATTTTCATGTGATCTCTTCTCTTCTACACTGGTACAGACATTACTCAATAATGCTTTTTTGAAGTTTTTGAAATCTTCTATAAGCAGATTATCTTGTGTTTTCTTGTCCTCATATAACAGTCTGGTCAACTGTTATTAATTAGATAAATTTATTTATTTATTATTTCCATTGTGATATTATCCAAATAATTTTAATGAGTTATAACACTTAACATGTTTGAGACAACATAAATGTCCTTACATATATGAAATACAAGATTGTTTGGAATTCAGTTTGTATGGATGGTTTACCTGATTATTCCCTGTGCTTCACCAACCTTTCAGGACTTTTCTAAGTCAGCTGAATTAAATGGATCATCTAGATCAGCATGTCCACACATTTCTGCAGAGTTCAGCTTTCACCTTCCTTCCATATGTTCACAATTAGGAAGCAGCACGTAATAGAAACTTTTGTGAGTGCATGGCGTCTAGTCTACCAGGAGAGTGAGTACTTGGACTGGTATAGTTCTGAGTGGAACTGGTCCATCTGGGGCCTGGGTTAATACTAGTCCTGAAAGGTTCCAAGTCCCTCATGCACTTTCATGATTACCACACGTGAACTTCAAGAGAGGTGAAAAAAAATAAAAAATAAAAAAAGAGAGGTGAGAATTTACCTCATTTTTTTTTTTTTTTTTTTGGTGAGGACTGAGGAAGTGTGGCCAGTGTCCAGTCGAACAAAATTCTTAGACTTGACCTAACCATTGCTCTGAACCTGAACCCTGGAGGCAATGAGAGTTCTAATGAGCCTTAGAAAGACCACTGTGAAATAACTAACCTATTGGACCTTACTTTATCAGAGCAATCTCTGATATTCATTCCAGGTTTAATAATTATGTTGGCCCATATTTGACATCAATCATTTTATATATGCACTCTTTATAGCCACATCATATGTGTATAATAATACATACATGACATATTTTTATGTTAGTAGACTATGAACACATAGTGTAAGAATATTCACTTAGAGATAAAATGCCTCTGTCTGGATAAAAATGTTAGATTAGCCTAAGAATTAAGCAGTTTTTAAAATTATTTTTTAGAGATTTATTTATTTGAGACAGAGTGCATGAGAGAGAAGGAGGGGGAGGAGCACCAGGAGAGGGAGAAGTAGGCTCCCCGCTGAGTGCAGAGCCCAGTGGGACTCAATCCTGGGACTCTAGGATCATAACCCAAGCCTAACGCAGACACTTAACCGACTGAGCCACCCAGGCACCATTAAAATTATTATTGTTTTAAAATTATGGTTAAAAATGCATATGTCATTTTTATTGTGAATGTAGGAGGGAGAGAGAACAAAGGGGATGGGGGAAAGGCAAGAGGATGAGAGGGAGAGGGAAAGAAAGAGAGAATATATGCTGACTCTATTTGTACATATAGATCAGTGTTATTACTTGAGAGGACGTTTGTGACCTTCTAATCCAACCTCTTCGTTTTACAAGAAAGGCAACAAGCTCCAGAGTGGTTTGTGATCTAGTAACATCTTTTATTCTCTTGGATTCATCAATTTTGGGGAAATTTCAGCCACTATGAGAGTAGAAATGGTAGAAGAAGAATGAGCAAAGCAAACTGGGGAGCCTAAGATAATTACCTCTGAATGACTCTTGCAACTCAGTAATAAATGCTTGTGGACTTGTATTAGCATTGCCTGTATTTAACATACTTGTCTCATCTTCCTCTCTCAATAGCAAGCTTATTTAGCACAGAGGTAAGGCCCGTAAACCTACTCTGTGCAATGCCACAACATTCCCAGCCAAACAATCATTCTAGAGTGAGGGAGACCTGTTGGGACAGACACCAAAACCAATAGTCTGCCTTTTGTGATTTGTTCTAAAACACACTTCTGCTTCTAAGATCCAATTCTTCCTTCACTTACATTCCTCCTCTCTTTTTCTTTTCATATTTTCTGTCAAAACCCTGCTTGCTTCTCTCTTTTTTTTCTGCTTGCTTCTCAATGTACAGTACAAATGGTACATTCTTCTGCAGTATCTGTCCAAATACTCCTAATAGGCTTTATTTTTTTAAATTTTTTTCCTAATAGGTTTTAATCTTTCATTTGTCTATATTCCCAATTTCTGCCTTGTGCCAATTTAGTTATTTCCATGTCTTTCTCATCTATTAAGTCACAGAGCTGCCTCTGGAACGAATGGGCCATTCAAAGACAGGGCTCTGGGGAGGTGAAGTAGGGGGAGTTCAGACCCCTTACTGCTATTTTAACCAGAGTGCTCAGCTTTTGTGTTATATATTGAGGAGAACTAAATAATTTATTTTATATTAAGAAGCTGTTAAACTGCTAAAAACCAGGGTTTAAAGATTACTACCAACATTTTAATTGTTGAAGGAATTATTGTATTAATTTCTATATTGTAGCGAGCTTGGGATAAACAATTTTCCAGTCAATTAATAAACCTGTATGTACCCAGTGAGATAAATTAAAAGAATTCGATTTCATTTTAGCTTAAAACACAACAAATGCACTCAGCATTACTTCTGGAATATCTGTCCTTCTCAAATGTTAAGCTGGGAGAGTGACAGGACCTCAAATGCTGAGGAGTGGCTGGGGAGAAGAGAATTGGGGCCCTGGAATTGATTTATGAAGAAGGGTGGTGAGATTTTATGGAGTGGAAACTAACAGATGGTTCACAGTTTGTTTTTTTTTTCCCTTCCCACAATCAGCCCTCCCTGAGCTACTTCTGGAATATACATTCTGAACTGGCACACAGGCTGAAGCTCTTTGGGAGATCTGCTGGACTTATATGTAAATAGCACTTGGGTTGCCAACACAATGATGGCTTTCAGCATCCCCAGTCTCCAGATTCATAGTTGTGGGTATTGTGAGTGATGAGGGTTTTTTTTTTTTTTTTAATTCTTCATACAGAACCGTCTTACCAGACATGATTTCTCAGAGTCTTAGGGAGTCACAGGTGTGCTTTTTAAGCTTCTAGTCTAGACATAAAGTATGAAAATATTAGTCAACCTCCTCTGAATTCATTTAAGTGAATCATAAGTTGATTCCTCCAAATCCACTTACCAAATCTCAGTCACTAATATTTTTCATTCTTTTAGGAACCAGGAATAATAATAATAATAAACCCATTGTTTTAAAAACCAGATATGTTTTTTAAAAAACTTATTGCTATATCAACCCTCTTAAACATTTCGCTGAAATAAAATGGAGTTTATGAAATACCGACTTTCCTCCTTAAAGTGCTTGACTTAATTTTATTTAAAATGTGAAGCAGATTTCTGAACATGCACTACTATTGAGCCTAGAACTTGAGTTTGAAAGGACCTTAGCAGTGATCTAATTCAAACATCTCCCAATGTAGGAATCATAAATAAT
Source organism: Canis aureus (assembly GCF_053574225.1). Taxonomy (NCBI): domain Eukaryota; kingdom Metazoa; phylum Chordata; class Mammalia; order Carnivora; family Canidae; genus Canis; species Canis aureus. The sequence goes on from NC_135635.1 coordinate 10,536,775, forward strand.
AATGTAACACTCATATTTTGGCACTTTTGTTAGAAAATTTTCTTTTTGGGGAGCCAGCTACCTCAAAAGGCAGCCAACTTGTTAGTCAGTGCTACTTGTGAAAAGATTTTCTTTATATCAAGTCATGATTTGCCTGTAGGAGTGAGGCTACCACAGATCAATTCTTGTTCTACCTTCTGGAAGTCTGCAGAATTCTAATTTCTCTCCCTGAAAAATTAAATATATAGAATTTTTATGCCTCTCTTAAGACTTTTCTACATTAAGCATGCATACTTTAAAACCATTTTTCATATTTATTACATGGATTCCTGGTTCTCTTCAACTCTAGTCACATTTGCCAGGAACATTTCCCAGTTTGTCAGTGTCCCTCCTAAATTTATGATAAGTGCATTTAAAAAAATTTTTTTGAGTAGAGTTGACACACAATGTTACATTAATTTCAGGTGTACGACATAGTGATTTAACCCCTCTATCCCATTATGCTATCTCACCACAAGTGTAGTTGCCGCCTGTCACCATGTAGCACTATTACAGTATCATTGACTATATTACTTATGCTGTGAGTCTCTTTGCATGATGTATTCCTTCCATATCTTGAAGCCTGTATCTCTTACTCCCCTTCATCCACTTTGCCCAACCTCCCACTCTCTTCCCTCTGGCAACCATCGGTTTGTTCTATGTATTAATAAGTTTGATTCTACTTTTTATTTCCTCATTCATTTGCTTTGTTTTTTAGATGCTGCATATGAGTGAAATCATATAGTATTTGTCTTTCTCAGTCTGACTTATTTTCACTTAGCAAAATACCCTCCAGGTCAGTCCAGGTTGTCTCAAATGGCCCCAAATCATCCTTTTTATAGCTGTGTAATATTCCTGTGTGTGTGTGTGTGTGTGTGTGTGTGTGTGTGGCACATATGTGTGTATACCACATCTTCCTTTTCCATTCTTTAATGGATGGACATGGGTTGCCTCTATATCTTGGCTATTATAAATAATGCTACAATAAACATATGTGTTCATATATATCTTTTTTGAATAAGTGTTTTTTGTTTCTTTGGATAAATATCCAGTAGTGTATATTGGATCATATGATATTTCTACTTTTAGTGGTAAATGTTTTTTATAACTGATCTTTTTAAGGCCAGGTATTTCAAGGGATCCAAGTATCTCAGCTTTAAAAACCTTATAAAATTTAAGTTACTTATAAATATTATTAACCAGTGAATACTTTCTCTGATATTCTGCACCATACTTTTATAGGCAAAAAATATTAACCTGTGAGTCTTTTGTTCTTATACAGAATAATGAATTATTTTCAACTTCTTCTAAGTAAATCTGCCATTGTCCCTCACACAAACCTGCTAATATTTTACTGTGTGTCCTTGCACATACTCTTTCCACTGCCTCTCTTCTCACCTCATCAAAGAAACTTCACTAATTAAACTTCTTGTCCTCTTGAGTGAGACGGTTTTCAAAATGAATTATTTTCTCTTTCCATCTAATTCACCAGATCTGAAAAAGAAAACAGCATTCTCCTTGTTACCATCAATAAGTACACCAGTTTTATTCAACATAATGACAGCAATCAGACAACGAAAATAAATAAAAGGCATCCAAATTGGAAAGAAAGAAGTAAAACTTCCATTAGTTACAAATGACATGGTACTATCTATAGAAAACCCTAAGGACTACACCAAAAAACTAATAGAACTGATAAATGAATTCACTAAAGTCACAGGATAATTCTCCTTCTTTGAGGTTTATACTGTTTCCTTATATTATAGTCTTGCTCTTAATCAGCAACACTCTCTATTGATTTCTAGGGCCATGTCTTTCCTTAAATAGTGATTTAAGCATTTAGATCACAATGTACTATCCTTTGCCAATCTACTCATGTTCACAGATTATGTATAGTCTTCTCTTACATTGTGATCTCACCAACTCCAGTGACTCACATGTCTATTTTTCCTATCCAGCTACATATAGCCTGAATAATTCTAGTTTGGATTAAGCTGGAATTTGCCTCTCTGTGATTCTCACTGATTACTTTCTGAAGCTTCTCCAAATCTTTATACAAGTCTTTTACATTCCTACCTTCACTTCTAAATCTTAAGCTCTTAAAAATAATGTTTCTGACCTCCAAGTGCCTTATCTTTCTAATATTGAGATCTACTGCATCTGCTTTGATTGATCCGTAAATCTGGACTTCCCTTAATTTCATCATCTCTTTCATTGCTTCTTTCTCTTTGCAGCCTGCCCTGCTTCCTTTGGCCAGCTATTTGGTGAGACATTCACAACTTTTCTAATATCCCTTGCCCATTGGATCAGATGTCAGTTATTCATAGTCAAAGCCTAATTCTATATATTTGTACTGTTTAACTTTAATTATACTATTCTTTATTTAATTGGTGTGGATTGAGAAGATAAGATGTGGGCCAGCAACTGGACTGAGTGGTAGTTATTAAAAGGGGAATTAGATTCAGTTCTTGCCTCTGAGAAAGTGACAAACTAGTAAGGAAAATAGCCACAAACCAATAATTTTCTACCCATGGAATGTACTAGAATGTAGACAGGTTCAAAGTTCAATTAAAGTATAGAGGAAGAAATAAGAGATAAATCTGGAGATTAGAGGAAGTCTTCAGAAAAAAAAAAGAATGGTGTGTTTCCAGTATATTGAATGATGAAGTGATGAGATACAGTTTGTTGTGAGCTGGGAATGGTTGAAAAGGTGGGGAGGGAGGAAAGGATACACCAAATAAGTTGAACATCATGGACAAAAAGTGTGAAGCTATGGAAATGCAGGGCAGCTTGTAACCTAGGGTGATGATAATTAAGGGGTACCTCAGTGGCTCAGTTGTTTAACCATTTGTTTCCTCATTTGTTTCCTGATCTCAGCTCAGGTCTTGATCTCAGGGTTCTATGTCCCAGCCCTGCTTTGAGCTCCATGCTGGGCATGTAGCTTACTTAAAAAAAAAAAAAAAAAAAAAAAAAAAAAGGAAGATGTGAAGGTTTTTGTCCTCAGTAGTTCAGAATTTGTTTTGCAAAACAGAATTCCCAGGCTTAGTTATATGAACAATATTGTTCCCATCAATCCATGAAAAAAGGTCTTTGTGATCATATAAATTGGGAAAATTCTGTAATATTATAACCCTTCTTAAATATTCACAATTTACATTCACATATTAAAAGTTCTGAAACAAGCTATTTAATGTGTTTAATCAGATGTTTTCTAACTCAAGTAAATGTGACTTCTACTTCCTCTGAACCTCTCCTTCCTACTTAAATGGAAACCATTTGTGGAGGGTAAACTCTCGGCTTCTGAGGATTTTCAAGAAGCCTTAAAACTCCATGGCACATAGTATTTGCTGAGATATCATTTTGAGTTGTGAGTGCTTCAAGGCTAGTGTGTGGATGTGAGTCATAGACAGGTAAGAAAGTCTAGACAAACACATAACCTCATGCAACAATGCTGCTTTTTGTGATACCTTATTTCATTTAATTGTCAAACAACCCTGCAATGCTTGTATTATTATATTATCCATTTTAGCAGTGCGATCGCTGATGAAATGATATGCTGGTATTTGAGGATTATAAACATGTTTGGACATATGTTTCATAATTTCAAGACCTACTATACTTATTTTGTCCCTTATGCTTGATTTCATGCTTCTTGTGGTCAAGGACTAAATTTATTTGATGGCTGTCTACTTTTACTGCCCTCAGCACCTGGACAAATTTGTTGAATCCTATAGGTTTTCAGTGTCTGAAAAATGAATGAATTATAAAGTTTATAAGTCCAGAGAGAAGAACTTATGTAGGGTATACTGATTGATTAACTTAATTAGAGAGGAAATATCTAAGAGGAAAGTAATTATGGTGACAAAGTAGTAGAACCAGAAAAAATGCAAAGTAAGCCTCAAATAACATAGTTATAAATTTAAATTTAATGAAGTATTTCGAAGATCCAATGGAAGTTTTGTAGGAGAACTATAACAAGAGTACACAAGTATTTGTATTTTACTGAATTGGAAAGATATTCAGAGGAATATATTTAATAATGAAAATATTGCAACACCAGGCCCAGTGGAAGCTGCCCAGAGTGCAGGTGAGAGATTTAAGTAAAGATTTAATGAAAATGGCAAATTAAAAACAAGCAAACAAATGTATAAAAAGTAATTGCTGGGGATCCCTGGGTGGCTCAGCGGTTTGGCGCCTGCCTTTGGCCCAGGGCACGATCCTGGAGACCCAGGATCGAATCCCACGTCGGGCTCCCAGTGCATGGAGCCTGCTTCTCCCTCTGCCTGTGTCTCTGCCTCTCTCTCTCTCTCTCTCTCTCTCTCTCTCTGTGACTATCATAAATAAATAAAAATTTAAAAAAAAAAAGTAATTGCTGAACTGTAATATGTATTAATTTGCTAGGGTTGTCAAAACCAAGTACCACAACTAAGTGGCTTAAACAACAGAAATTTATTGTGTCACAGTTCTAGAGGCTAGAAATCTAAAATCTAGGCATCGGCAGGATTAGTTCCTTCCGAAGGCTGTGAGGGAAGGAGCTGTTCTAGGCCTCTCTCCTTGGTTATAGATGGCTATCTTCTCCCTAATCCCTTTATTTTTTTTAAATTTTTCCCCCTAATCCCTTTAAATTATCTTTCCTTTATCTGTGTCTCTATGGCCAAATTTCCTCTTTTTATGAGGACACTGGGTTTTTGGATTAGGACTCACCCACATGACCTCATTTTAATTTGATTACATTTGTAAAGACAAAGTCTCCAATAAGGTTGCATTCTGAAGTACTGGGAATTAGAACTTCAACGTATGAATTTTAGGGGACACAATTCAATCCACAACACAATATCAATGTCAACCTCGGATAAGAATAGTACAAATTGAAAAATCAATTCACTTAACTAAGTAAAGATTTATCTTGAAGGTTCTTACAGTCTTTTGCATGAGACAGATAAACAGTAACTATTAGATAAATAGTAACTATTAGAACACAGTGTGTTCAGGGTTATTGTCCTAATTGTAATTCAAATAACAACTAATTTAAATAGTTAACTAATTTAAATAGTACGTAATTTGAATAGTGACTAATTACAACACACTATGCTCAAGGATATAGTCCTAATTGTAATTTATGAAGTGTTAGCTAAGACAAGAAATGAGACGGAGGTAAAAAGAATGAGAAAAAACATTAGTGAGGAGATAAGTTTTAGGTTAAATCTAGGTTAAGGTATAGAATATAAAATTGGAAAGCAAATTCTAGCAGAGGGAAAAATAAGAGTTGTTTTGAGTAATGTTAAGCTGTTTAGTGTGAACTGCATGTTGGAAACAAAAGATGAAAATCTTGAGAGTTAGAAAGGAAGCCTATCCAGAGGGTCATGCAAATGAGAAGCACTGAATCATTTTTGGTAGAAAAGTGACAAACAAGGACACCCTGAAGTCTGTTTCAAGGATAGATTGGAAAGGAGTAAAGCAGGCACCAGAGAGATCCAGGTTAGAAAACATTGCGCTAGTCAGATGAGAGGCCAGAGGGCATTAATGAAGACTGTAGCAGGTAGAAAACAAGGTGTGAGAAGAGTTGGTGGAATTTGATTAATATGGTGGCATTGACGAGATTTAGCAAGCAGAGTGTGGAATTAGGTGGTTGTTTAGTATGAGTCCTAGATTTCCAAATTGTATTGCTTGGTCTTAAATAAGATAGGGGATATGAAAACAAAGATTTGGAGATAAAGAGAAGTAATCTAGTTTTGCACTTGTAGAGTTGAAATGCTTGTGAGACCTCCAAATAGAAATGTTTAGTAGAGAGTAAGAAATATATGTTAAGTAGGTCAGGGAGAGATGAGGAGTAGAGTTTAGGATTTGATAGTTATCAGCTTACATATTCATTCACTTATCTGAGAGATGTGAAGTATAGATACGTCTACAGGCTTTCCAAATGCTTTAGCTGAGAAGGGAAGGAAAAATATCTTACCTACAGCAAGATGCAGTGCTGTAAGACTTAAGATGGGAGAGATTTATTTTTTATTTATTTATTTTTCTTTTTAAACATTTTATTTATTTGTTCATGAGAGACACAGAGAGAAGGCAGAGACATAGGCAGAGGGAAAAGCAGGCTCCTCGCAGGGAGCCCAATGTGGAACTCCATCCCAGAACTTCCAGATCACGCCCTGCACCAAAGGCAGACAGACGTTCAAGCCGCCCCGATGTCCCTAGATGGGAGAGATTTAACCATGTATTTGGGCTGAGTGAAAATGTGAGTGGGGAGATATGTTATCTGATAAGGCAATGTCTAAGGGGACATGAAGAGACTGGGGCCCAGAATAGGAGAAAGGAATTTTACTTTTGACTTCCTTCTGGACAAGTTCTATATTTATGAGATGGATAATTCTAAAAGCATGATAGAAAAGGAGACAATGAAAAGCTTGGCCAGAATGATGTTTCCATGGATGGCTGTGACCATCTCCTTGGAGTACTGGACATTGAGCACCCTGACTGGCGTGGCCATTGTAGTTTTCCATGGTAACAAATGCCTTGAGCCTGATCTACTGCCCAGCACAGGTCTGTTTTTGCAGACATAATTTTCAAAACCTCATCCTTAAGAGATGTCCCCAGAAAAGTCAATAATCTCAGACTCCTCGATAGGCAGAGAGATGCAACTAACTACTCTTTAAATTTTAGGTACTGCTCAGTTACCTACTTTTCTCTGTGTTCTCTATCTCTTCCAAATTTTCCTTTGGTTACTTATTTTACTCATGGTCCAAAATGGCTGTTCTAACCTTTGGGTCCACCTGGCCTTCCAGCTGCACAGCTCACCACAAACTGGATTTTCTTCCATACTTATTATTTTTAGCTTTCCAAGATGAGCTTGATTGGCTTGGCTATCCTCTTTCTGTTCAGAGTCTTTATACCAAGTCATGATACAGATTTCCAGTGGACTTAATTATGTGTTACCTTAGAATTAATTGTCGCCCCCTGTTTGGCAATCTATGGGGTAGGGAGGAGAAGCATAGGGTCTTTTGTTCACTCAGCAAAAGCTGTGAGCAGAAGATCCCCTCAGAAGGGAATCTAAATGGAGTGGACTCTCGAAAGCACTGTTTTGATTCTTTTAAAAGCAGAATTTTAATTCCTGCTTCAGTTATTGGTGTTTTGATAAAGGAATTTCATTAATACTCATATTAATAAACTTTAATTGAATTTGATATTACATTTTCAGACTTGGAACTTGTGGTATATAAATTCTAATTCCTCTTATAAAAATATGCTGAACAGATTGAATTAAAATAATCACATTCATAAAGTCTCTGTGTAGTCAAAGCCATACACACGTAAGATTTTATTACTGCAAAATAGTGCTGTAGCATTGAGGATAGTGACAACAATTCAAGCAGCCTAGCATATATTTATAGTTGGCATTGCAAAATGGATCTCTCTGCCTCACTTAATTCTGGGATTAAGATTTGAACCTGATCTCCCTGCCCTTGAGTTTATCTACCTCATTTTAAGAAAACAAATGATTTCTGTCTAAAGTTAATTATAATTTACATGCAGTAAATTTACTAAATTGCTTCCAGATCTGTACCTTTTTTTTTAAAAAAAGAAGCAGACTAGAAAGAAATATTTGTTCTTTAAAAAGAATCTTTGTGTTTGTCTAAATGTACAGTTTCTCTAGCTACATATGTTTAGTTAATTCTTTCTATGGCTGAAAATGATGCCTACAGAAACTTGAAAGAATTAGATTGGGCATTGCTTTTTCAGTCCGCAGTTATCTTATAGGAATGCAAATTTATTTGTGAAAACTGTGAAAAACACAACTTTCTGAGAAAGTATTTGCCATGACCAAAAATAGAGAGTGCAAATATAATTCATCTCCTGTTTCAATATAGATTGATTGACAGTGGCTGCCTTAGGGCTGTGTTGAGAAACATTTTGAGTGGAGGAAGTGGGTTACAGGGAGCAATTCAGTTAATGATTTCTGCTATGTATTTAGAATGGGAAGCTGTACTATGTACTTCCATCTCAAATATTAGTGCCATATCAGAAATAGGTGAGTAGCATTTCTACTAGAAATAAGCATATTTGCAACAAAATTTAGAAGAGGAAAAAAGCATATATGATTATATTTAATTCTCTGATCCACATAGACACTGGCATTTGAAGTGAGAAACACACCCTCATATCTCCTGCCTCCACTCCTGGAGGATACTGGACATGAAGAAAACAGGGCCTTGCTCTATTCCTTTGCCAAGTGCAGGGGTCAAAATAAGGTTCTCAATAGCCTTTCAAGACCCCAAATTTGACCTGACCCTAAATGCAAAGGAAAAGTAGCCTTTCTAGCTAAGGGAAGTAGAGTGATAGATGGTATGGAATGGATTTTGACATTTATGTACTGTCAGCTCTGGGGTAAGAAGTTAAAAATGAGAAGTTGAAGACAGGAAAATTGACACTGTCCTGTAAAAGAAATAAATAGGAATGTGATGATGGGGGTACCAGAAAAGAGAATATCGGATAGTGGGAAGAGAGACCTGGGTACCATATCAGGGGGGCCTACAGCTTAAAGATAAATGTGGTCAGCAGACAATTCTTCATTGTGGAGTGGTAGAAGAATTTTTAACAACAGTTATTCTAGCTTTCCACTCTATGATGTGGTGTATTTGCATTTATTTATGCAAGTTCTGGGAGAAACCCACACTGTAGTCACTTTCTTGCTTGCTCTTAGTTCTGATATGGTCTCCCATTCATGTTGCTACTGATCATTGCCTAGAAAATTTAGATTTCTGTTTCTTCTGATATGGTACAGTTATTATCACATGGATGTCAGTGCACTGGTAAATTTGAGGGGGTCACACTTTCCCATAGTCCCCACAGAATCCATCCACACAGGACTAGACAGGTATGAGAATCTTTTTTCCCTATTATTTGTCTAACATATGATATAGTACTAAATTTCATATTTTAGTATAATATACACTACTAAATTAAAAATCTTTCCTCCAATCCACCTTTTTTTTTAAAGGTAACTCCTTTATTTTTTTTTAAGATTCTATTTATTTATTCATGAGAGACATAGAGAGAGAGAGGCAGAGACACAGGCAGAGGGAGAAGCAGGCTCCATGCAGGGAGCCCGATGCGGGACTCGATCCCGGGTCTCCAGGATCACGCCCTGGGCCGAAGGCAGGTGCTCAACCGCTGAGCCACCAGGGCTGCCCCCAATCCACCTTTTAAAAACATATGCATGCTTGTATGTTATGTTCATTACTATATTTCCCATAATGTAAAACAGTCTTCGATGCATAGTAGATGTTCAAAATAAAAATGTTATAAAATAAGTTACTTTTATTACATGTGATTCAATCTGATATAATCTAGTCTAGGCCCTAATAGATTATTTAGGGACTTAATTTTTGAAATGTGAGGCAACAGTCCGCTGAACTGATCTTTTTTTCTTTCCAAATTTTTATTTAAATTCTAGTTAGTTAACATATAGTGCAATATTGGTTTCAGGAGTAGAATTTAGTGGTATATCACTTATACAACAACCAGTCCTCATCATAACAAGTGCCCTCTTTAATACCCACCAGCCATTTAGCCCATCCCACACCCACCTCCCTCCATCAACCCTGTTTGTTCTCTGTTAAGAGTCTTTTATGGTTTGCTTCCCTCTCTTCTTTTTTCCACCTCCCCACATGTTCATTTGTTTTGTTTCCTAAATTCCACAAATGAGTGAAATCATATAGTATTTGTCTTTATCTGACTGACTTATTTTGCTTAGCATAATAAACTTTAGCTCAGCTACATTCTTGCAAATGGGAAGATTTCATTCTTTTTGATGGCTGAGTAATATTCCACTGTATATGTATACTACATCTTTTTTATCTGTTTATCAGTCAATGGGTACTTGGGCTCTTTCCACAGTTTGATTATAGTTGATAATGCTGCTATAAATATCGGGGTACATGCACCACTCTGAGGCTGCATTTTTGTATCCTTTGGGTAAATACCTAGAAGTGCAATTGCTGGATGGTAGGGTAGTTCTATTTTTAAATTTTGAGGAAACTTCATCCTGTTTTCCACAGTGGCTGCACCAGTTTGCACTTCCACCAACAGTGTAAGAGTGTTCTCCTTTCTCCACATTCTCACCAATGTCTGTTGTTTCCTGTGTTGTTAATATTAACCATTCTGACAACTGTAAGGTGGTATCTTATCATCATTTTGATTTTTATTTCCTGATGATGAGTGATGTTTAGCATCTTTTCATGTGTTTTTTACCCATCTGGATATCTTATTTGGAAAAATATCTATTCATGTCTTCTGCCCATTTCTTAACTGCATTATTTTTTTGGGGGGGGGGTGTTGAGTTTGATAAGTTCTTTATAGATTTTAGATACTAACCCTTTATCATATATGTCATTTGCAAATATCTTCTCCCATTCAGTAGGCTGCCTTTTAGTTTTGTTGATTTTTTCCACTGATTTAATGATATGACTCACAAGTGGTCAAGCCCACAGTTTGGGAAACACTGATTTAAATAGTAAGGGTCTAGCATGGTGGTGCAGGCTGACTATAGCCCATATTTCTTACTAATTACAAATTATGTATACGTATACATGTAAAAATGACCTGAAGACTCTGAAAAGTAAACAAAAATTGGAGGAAGAGAATTAAAAGTGAATACACAGTGTATATTTTTCATTATTTCCTCTGCACTTTGCCCAAGCGTAGGCCCAAGTCACAGAGCAACATGTCAGCAGGGGATACAGGAAGGACTGAAACATCGATAGGAAGCCCATCTCTTCTAGCAGAGAAACCAGCAAAGGAACCTCTTGGCTGAATAGTGAAGAGAGATTCTCAGAGCAAAGAAAGCCAGGAAAGAGGATCCCTTAATTTAGTGTATAAGCCTACAGATGTCTCAGAATCCCTTTTTTCTTCTTGTTTTCCCCCTGGGAATAGTCTGAAACAAGCAGAGAAAGTGTTTTTAGAATTGAATTGAGATTTGAACCACCATCTACAAAAAGCAAGACAGAATTTATAGTCTGAACCTAACCAGGTTGATTGCCTACTAAATAAAAATCAGTATGCACCAGAGGATCATAACAGGAACTAGAGTCTACACAACATTTACAATGTCCAATATACAATGGAAAACTATTCAGTATTTAACAAAAAATGTGGACAGTTATCAAGGGAAAAATTAGCAGATGGAAGATACTGGAATTATTAGACAAAGATCTTAAGCAGCTATTATAACTGTTTCATAAGGAAAGAAAAGCATACTTGAGCTGAATAAAAATTTAGAATTTGCCAGTAATCACTTCATACATCAATTGTCTAAAGGTACCAATTAAGAGATCTCTGACAGAGATTATCAGAGTGAATCAAAAAACATAACCCAGCTATATGTTGTCTGCAAGAAACCCTCTATAAATAAAGACTCATGTAGATTAAAAGTGAATAATGGAAAAAAAGTAAAGAATGGAGAAAGATATGCCATCAGTCAAGGAAAGTGAAAGTCACTTTATTAATTTCAGACAGCCAACTTCAAAGCAAGAAAAGTTATCAGGGATAAAGAGGAGAATTACATAATAATCAAGAGACCAAGTCTTCACAAAGACACAACAGTCCTTGAAATGCATGTATTTAACAACAGAGCATCAAGATACATTAGGCAAAAACTGATAGAACTGCAAGGAGAAATAGATGAATCCACTATTATAGTTGGAGACTTTAACACTTCTCTCTCAGACATGGACATGCCTCTGCCCCAGACAGAAAATCAGCAAAGACATAGTTGAACTCAACAGTACAATCAACTGAATATTACCAAATCTATAGACTACTTAATTCAATAATAGCAGAATATACATTCTTTACAAGCCCACATGAAACATTCACCAAGAGAAACAGTATTCTGGGCCATTAAAAACGCTTAACAAATTTAAAAGAATAAAAATCATGCAATTTCTGCTCTTAGACTTCAATGAAGTTGACAAAGAAGTCAAAAACAGAAATATAGGAAAAACCTCAAATACTTGGCAATTAAACAACACACTTCTAAAACACACATGGGCCAAAGAGAAAAATCTGAAGAGAAATTTAAAAATAACATAACTAAATAACTAAATGAAAATGAAAACACAACCTGTCAAAATTTGTGAAAGCTGTGCTCAGAGGGAAATTTATATCATCAAATGCGTACATTAGGAAAAAAATGTTCTAAAATCAATAATCTAGTTTCTACCTTAGGAGACTAGAAAAAGAAGAGCAAAGTAAACCCAAAGTAAGCAGAAGAGAAGAAATAATAAGAATTAGAGAAGAAATCAATGAAACTGAAAACAGGAAATCAACAGAGAAATCAATGAAACCTAAAGCTGATTCTTTAAAATAGATTGATAATATTGATAAGCCTCTTGCTAGACTAAGAAAAAAAAAGAGGGGACACAGTTACTAATATCAGAAGTTGAAGAAGGGACATCACTATAATGCTTATGGGCATTAAAAGGATAAGAATAGTTCTATGCCCACAAATTCAATAACCTACTCAAAACAGACCAATTTTTTGAAAGATGAAATCTGCCAAAATTCACACAAGAAAAAATAGACAATATGAATAGGGCCTGTATCTATTAAAGAAATCAAATCAATAATTGATGGCCTTCCAAAAGAGAAAGCACCAGGCCAATAGGTTCACTAGTGAATTTCTACCAAACATTTAAGGAAGAAATTATGCTAGATCTCTATATTCAGAGGATAGAAGTGGAAGGAGTACTTCCTAACTCATTCTATGAGGCCTGGATTACCCTAATACCAAAATAGACAAGGACATTATAAGAGAAGAAAACTACAGACCAATATCTCTCACAAACATAGGTGCAAAAATCCTCAACAACATATTTGCAGATTGAACCCAATAATATGTAAAAAGGATTATATACCACAGGCAAGTGGAATTTATCCCAGGTATGATAGGATTGTTCAACATTTGAAAATAAATTAATTGAATCTGTCATATCAACAAATTAAAAAGGTAAAATCACATGATTATATGAGTAGATGTAGAAAAAGAATTTAGCAAAATTGAACAATGGCTCATGATAAACATTGTTAGCAAAATAGATATAGAAGGGAACTTCCTCTACCTGAAAAGGATACCTATAAAAAATCTACAGCTGGGATACCTGGGTGGCTCAGTCAGTTAAATCTGACTCTTGATTTAGGCTCAGGTTATGACCTCAGGGTCATGAGATCAAGCCCTATGTCAGGCTCCATGCTCAGCATAGAGTCCACTTAAGATATTCTCTCTCTCCCTCTCAATCTGCCCCTATTCTCCTGCTCACACTATCTCTATAAATAAATAAGTAAATAAATAAATAGGACAGCCCCGGTGGCGCAGGGGTTTAGCACCACTGGCAACCCAGGGTGTGATCCTGGAGACCCGGGATTGAGTCCACGTCGGACTCCCTGGGGCAAGGATAGTCTTTTCAACAAATGCTCCTGAAACAACTGGACATCCACATGGAAAAAATGAATATAGACATAGACCTTGTACCCTTCACAAAAACTAGCTCAAATAGATCATAAATCTAAATGTAAAATACAAAACTATAAATCTTGTAGAATATAAAATAGGAGAAAATCTAGATGACCTTGGATATGGTAATGCCTTTTTATTTTTATTTATTTATTTATTTTTTTAAATCTCCTTATCCATTTATGATAGTCACACACAGAGAGAGAGAGAGGCAGAGACACAGGCAGAGGGAGAAGCAGGCTCCATACACCGGGAGCCCGACGTGGGACTCGATCCCGGGTCTCCAGGATCGCGCCCTGGGCCAAAGGCAGGCACCAAACCACTGTGCCACCCAGGGATCCCGGTAATGCCTTTTTAGATACAACACCAAAGATTCATGAAAGAAAAAACTGATAAGCTGTATTTTGTTAAAATTAAAAACTTCAGCCCTTGAAAAGACAATATCAAGAGAATTATAAGATAGGCCACAGACTAGGAGAATATATTTGCAAAAGATACATCTCATAAAGAAAGGACTGTTATTCAAAATATACGAAGAACTCTTAAAACTCAACAATAAAAAAACAACCCAATTTAAAAACGGACAAGAGACCTGAATAGATATTACCAAAGAAGATATGTAGATGGAAAGTAAGCATTCGAAAGGATCTTCAACATCATATGTCATTTGGGAATTATAATTAAAACAAGGATGAGATACCACTATACATCTATTAGAATGGTCAACATCCAACACACTGACATCACCAATTGCTGACAAGAATGTAGAACAACAGGAACACTCATTCACTTCTAGTGGGAATATAAAACAACCCTACTTTTGAAGATAGTTTGGCAGTTTCTTATAATCCTAAACATCCTTACCATGCAATCCAGCAATTGTGCTCTTTGGTATTTACCTAAAGGAGTTGAAACTTATGCAGCAAAATATGCATGTGGATGTTTATAGCAGCTTTACTCATAATTTCCAGAACTTGGAAGCAATTGAGATGTTCTTCAGTAGGTGAATAGATAAACTGTGCTACATCAAAACAATGGAATTTTATTAAATGCAAAAAGAAATGATTTATTACACCATGAAAAACATGGAGGAAGCATAAATGCATACTACTAAGTGAAAGAACCCAATCTGAAAAGATTATATACCTTATGATTCTAGCTATATGACATTCTGGAAAAGATAAAACTGCGGAGACATTAAGTCTTTCATGAATAGACACACAAAAATCCTTAACAAAATGTTAGTAAATTAAGTCCGACAATACAAAAAGGATAAGACATCATGATCAAATAGAACTTTTCCTATGAATGCAAGGTCAACTAACATTGAAAAATAAATCAATAAAATTCACCATATTAATGGAAAAAGGGGAAAAAATATGATCCTTTCAATACATGCACAAGAGGCCTTTGACAATATTCAACATATATTCATGATAGTATCAGCAAAGTAAGAATGGTAGAGAGCTTTCTCAAATGGATAAAGAGTATCAACAAAAAAAACCCTACAGCTACTATTTAATGGTGAAAAGTTGAATTGTTTTTCCTGGCACTAGGAGCAAATTGCTTGCCTTTACCAATCTATTCAATATTGAACTAAGGTGCTAGTCATTGATAAAAAACAGAATAAAAAAATGAAAGGCATAAAAAGCAGAAAAGAAAATGTAAAATTGTCCCTATTTATTGATGCTTTCTTTGATTATTTATGTATAAAGTCCAAGAAAATGTACAGAATGTTTACTAGAGGTAACAAATGAATTTTTTAGCAACTTCACAGAATACAGCAAAAGTCTGTGGTATTTTTCCAAACTTGCGGCAAACAATTGAAAAACAAAATTTAGGGCAGCCCGGGTGGCTCAGTAGTTTACCTCCGCCTTCAGCCCAGGGCCTGATCCTGGAGACCCGGAATGGAGTCCCACGTCGGGCTCCCTGTGTGGATACTGCTTCTCCTTCTGCCTGTGTCTCTGCCTCCCTCTCTCTCTCTGTGTCTCTCATGAATAAATAAATAAAATCTTTAAAAAAAGAAAAAGAAAAACAAAATTTAAAAAAATCTATTCTGAGTAACACCCAAGTCCACCTCTCTAAAACTTAAAAAATCTGGGAATAAATGTAAAAGAAAATGTCCAAGACATCTACATTGAAAACTACAAACATTTCTGAGAGAAATGAAAGAAATACTACACAAATGTAGATATAATGAAGATTCAGCATTCTTCAGATGGCCAATATTCTTTTAGGATATTGACTGGTACAATCAATGCAATCCACATTCCAGTATGCTATTTAGTAGAAACTGACAGACTTTTCTTTAAGCTTCCATGGAAACACAAAGATCTGGTGTAAACAAAGCAATAATAATAATAAATAAAAGAACAAAGTTGGAAAATTTATCCTACTAAATTTTAAGACTTACTATTGTTTGCCATTGGAGATAAAATGAACAGATCAGTAAAACTAAACAAGGTATCTAGAAAGACAGCTATACATACACAACCAGTGGATTTATGAAAAAGGTGCCAAGGCAATTCAATGGGGAAAGCCTTTCCAAGTAATGGTGCTGGATTGTCTGAAGGGGAAAGTATAATCAACTTTACTATGCATTATACATAAACATTAGTTCAAAAATAATCTAAATACAAAATCCAAAATGATAAAATTTCTAGAAGAAAATAGGAGGAAATGTGGGTGAGGCATTTCTTCTTAATTAGAACACAAGAACACAAGGGCAGCCTGGGTGGCTCAGCGGTTTAGCGCCTGCCTTAGGCCTAGGGTGTGATCCTGGAGACCAGGGATCTAGTCCCACGTCAGGCTCCCTGCATGGAGCCTGCTTCTCCCTCTGCCTCTCTCTCTCTGTCTCTCAATAATAAATAAATAAAATATTTAAAAAAAAAAAAAGAACACGAGTCATAAAAGAAAAAAATTTGATAAATTGGATTTAATCAAAATTCAAAACTTTTCTTTTCCAAACACACAATGAAGAAAATCAAAAGGCAAGCTACAAACTGGTAGAAATGATTGCAACACATATCAGACAAGGATTGTTATCAGCATATACAAAGAACTTCACAAGTAAATAATGAGAGGAACAGCCTAATCGAAGCTGAAAGAGTGCTTGAAGTTTTTAGTTATTACAGAAATGCAAATTAAAACCATAATGACATACCACAACCCACATATTCGAATGTCTAATATTTAAAAAACCGACCATATTAAGTGTTGGTGAGGATGTAGATCAAAGGAGATTCTCGTCTACTTCTGCAGAGGATGGAAAATGGTAAAACCACTGGAACGATTTGGCACTTTCCTTAAATGAACATAAACATGCCATATGACCTGATCTTTTCATGCCTAAGATGACACTCAATAAAAAAAGGAAGTATATGTTCACATAAAAACTTTTCCATGATGATTCATGGAAATGAATTACAGCAGCTTTATCTGTAAATGTCCCAAACTGGAAACAATCTAAATACTCATCAAAAGAATGGATCAACAAATTGTTGTATACTAGAGAATGGATGCTACTCAGCAGTAAGAAGAACATATGAACACATATGTTCACACAACCACACCAGTGAATTACAGAATCATCAGGCTGAGTAAAACAAGCTGGATATTAAGGATACATAGTCCACGAGTCTATTTGTATACAGTCCTCAATAATGCAAACCTCTCTGTAGGGACAGACAACTCAAGACAGAATGGAGGGAGGGATGGATCCCAAAGAGGCAAGTGGATACTTTTTGGAGGTGATGGAAATGTTCTTTTTCTTGATTGTGGTGAGGGTTCACAGGTGTATACTTATGTCAAAACTGATCAAATTATAAACTTTAAATATATGAAGTTTATCTACTTCATTTATATCTTAATAGTTCTTTTAAAAAGCCAATATGGATGGACATTCCCTATTGTTCCACACTAAGTGAAAATAAAATGTATTTTCCTTGGAAAATGAAATAGAACTTGATGCTACAAATATTTAATTCGACTTTCCTCTTCTAAAAAATATATATATATTACTCCCCAATAGTTATACTAATTGTTTATCCTGTGCATTAAATTGTAAGCCTCCTGGGAGGTAAGAACCGTAACATTTGCATCTCTATCTTCCACTGGCCTTGCAGTGACTCTAATGCCTTTTTTATAAAAACATTTTTATTAGACTATAAAAGTGTTGGGCAGATTACCCATGCTTTCTGTTTAAGTTCTGTGGAAGATTGCTTCAAAGAGTGAAAATGCTTAAAACACATACTGAGATAATGTGGTTTTAAGCATTTAATGAAGAATTACTCAGAAACTATCAATAAAACAAAAATATATCTCTGCTAAGATGACCAAGAGTATAGTCTCAGAACATGAACTTAAAAAAAAGCCTTTCAACTGAAACACACAGACACACACATAGACACACACACCACTTTTATCTTTGCAATAAACGAAAAAGAGAATCATAAATTGGAGCCCCTCACACTGTATTTAAAAGAAGCCTACAATTAACTTTAGAACAAGTTACTTTATCCAGACTAACTGAAGGGTAAAAGCTTTGAAAAAACTCAGCTGTTTCAGTCAGTACTTTTCTGCATTTAAGTAATGGGACATGCTTAAAGATGCTCTGTTTCCTGCCCTACACCAAGAAAAACCCAGTTACTGCTGCTACCTGAAACCCTACCTCCCACCCTCAGCATATTTACTGACTTTGATTTCCAGTTGAGAATCTCTGAGTCACTTGAAATTTTCCCTGACAAATTTTTTGTTGTTATTTTTTGGCCGATAGTTTGTATTTGGAAATACATCTAATCCTGAAGAAACTCTGTAGCAGAATAATTTCCTTTTAATGCTGACTCTGGAGAAATTTTCCGTTTGTTGTTTTTTAACTCCTCTGCGTGGCAATGGACAGACTGAAGCTACTGGATTTGTCTCAAAACAGAGGGTATTTGTATACAGTTTTATTGGTACACAGTACATCAGACACTTCAAATTCCAAAGTGTTGTTATAATTTTTAAATAATACATTACTGAAATTTAGTCTTAGTGTAGAACATTCCAGTCCTCCACAAACATTTATGAGCTCCATTTTTTTCCGCTTATTAAACAGCAATCTTCCTGGCAATACATAATACTGTGCATCCTAGCCAAATAAACTATTGTCAGATGAAATTGGTTAAATTTAGTGCATATTTCATGCAAGGTTGCAAACAACTTTAATATGCACGTTCTGTAAATAAGATCATTTAATGTTAGCACGTGAAGCTTTGGTCATCTTGAATTTTTGAGTAGATTTGGAGATTTGTTAAGGTACTGTGCATTTTGGTTGCCATTAGATCTAGTGATATGATACATAGAGGCTTTTTTTGCAGCTGTGGAAAGGATTACCAATAGTTTTCCCTGCCAACAGTTACCATCTGAAAGAACATGAAATACTGTAGTTCATTGCTCTGTGTGAACACAATCATGTTATACTGAGTGCCTTGTAAAGAACTGTGATCTTTGAACTTTGGGAGTTGCTCAGGCTCTGCAGAAATGAAAGAGCAGTTAAATGGGAAAGTTTTAAAATCAGCACTGTGAAATAATTTTTCTAAAATAATTACACTGAAAGAAAAAAGGGAGGAGGGACATCCCTCCCATTCAATTCTCATTCTCTTGAGACTCAAAGAATGTGATTATAAAATTAAAACCTTAATTTTTCTATCAAACTGTAAGCATCTAGTTTGGAGTTATTAACAGAGCCCTGCTGATACTTTCTATTTTCTTGGCTCCTCTCATTCATGTAGAAAGTATGAGAAAAGACAAGTAGCATGCTTGTGGATTTGCTGCCAAGCAGCTTCTGTGAAACAGAGCAGAGAACTCTTGCCTCTCTAGTGAGGTCTCCTGGGTGTCCACATTATCTCCTGAAAATACACACTTTCTATGCTATGGAGTCCCAAGCTCATCACCGAAATTCAGTCTGGTTACTAGACGAGGTTCTCTTCTGCCGGTGAGAAAATATGCCTCACTTAGAATCCTCATAAACTACAAGCCCAACAGAAATTCGTCCCTTAAATCGATCTCATTTGTTCATAAAGAAGTAGCTATATTTATTCAGACAAGCAGTTTGAAAATGTTTCATCCCACTCCTCACCTCTTTCTCCTTTATGTATCTCCTTTTTCTCTTCATTTATTTTGTTTAAACCCCACTTTTATTTTTTTCTTTGAAGTCCTTTCCATGATGAATTATAGAACAAAGGATGTTTGAGTTGGATGGGATATTAAAGATCATCTAATCCAATATTCTCATTTCATAGTTGAAGAAATGAGGGTCTAAGACATGAAGTACCTCACCTATTATCGCTACATAGTGGCAGAGCCCAGGACTAGCTCTCAGAGTTCCCAACTTAATGCTCTTTCTGTCACACACTACTTGCTCTCAAGACACATATTCGTTTATTTATTTATTTTATTTATTTATTTATTCATTCATTCATTCATTCATTCATTTATTCATTTATTTATTTACTTACTGTTGTTTGAGCTTGTTCTTTAATATAATTGAAAGGCATAAGTAATCTTGCTTGAAGCAACATTTCTTCACTGCTGGCTAGGATGCAGGGAATTTCCACCATTAGATCATCAAAGAGAAGGTCTACTGTTACTTATGAATGGACACTGGGTCCAACACAAAGATTTGCTCTATTTGAAACTCCTACAGTGATTTCGGCCAATGGGTATTTTACCCCTTGGTACTAACCCTTTGGCATTCCTTAATCCCAACTCATCCCATCAGCTACAAGGAGAATTGCAGTCACGCTTTCTGAAGATGTAAGTTGCCAATTTTGAAGAATGCACAAGGGAATTTCTTATATTATACTTCCTAAGTATGTAGATTGCACAATGGTTTCAACAAAGAGATATTTATGGGATACTATATTAATGGTTTAGAACTAATTAGAAGGAAGGAAGGAAGGAAGGAAGGAAGGAAGGAAGGAAGGAAGGAAGGAAGGAAGGAAGGAAAGAAGGAAGGAGGGAGGGAGGGAGGGAAGGAAGGAAGGAAGGAAGGAAGGAAGGAAGGAAGGAAGGAAGGAAGGAAGGAAGGAGTAGGAAAGATGAAAAAGGAAGGAAGAATGAAGGAAAATGACCTAAGAAGGAAGAAGAGAGTGAGAGACCAAGCCACTGAAAGTCTGAATACTACAAAATGTTATAGGCTTGAATTTTTCCCAACCTGTTATATAGCCAAGATGACAAGTTCCACAGGCAGATAGAGCCATATAAGATTTATCCAAACTAATAAAGGAGCTCAGAATTGAAATGAAGTTTCATTAGATTATCAAACAAGACTCTTCTGAATCCATAAGGATAAAAGGACTGAAATAGGAGTTCTTCTAAAATAAGAATAATCATATAGAGTGAGTAGAGAATTTATGAGCCCTAATAATTGCTAGAGGGTACATTTATCTGGTCCATAAGTGTCTTTTGGTCATAAATTAGTTTATGATTTCTCATTATTGTACCTCTTTAGGACAGGTTGGATGACAAGCATAGATTCCTACAGGATGGAGTCCAGTAAGGATGTCTTTGTCAATGCAAATACTTTAAGATTGACTTCCTTTCCCTTATTGAGATAGACTCTGCTCACTTTCTTGAGACTTTCATTTTTAAAATACGTCATGATTGACAATCTTCCTTCAGTTTGATAAATTCTTTTTTTTTCTTTTTTGCTTAGTATAATTTAATATAGTGCTTTTCAAACTTCAAAAGGTGGCAGGATCACTGAGGAATATTGCTATAATACAAAGTGCAATGCAGTATACCTATGTTAGAGCTCTAGATTCTGCATTTTTAAAAAGATTTTATTTATTTATTCATGAGAGAGACAGAGACAAAGGCAGAGGGAGAAGCAGGATCTCTGTGGGGAGCCCAGTGTGGAACTTGATCCCGGGACTCCAAGATCACGCCCTGAGCCGAAAGCAGATACTCAACCACTAAGCCACCCAGGCATTTCTAGATTCCACATTTCTAACAAGCTCCCAGTTAGGTCAGTACAGGGGGTTCACAGACCACTCTGAGTTACAATAAATTTAGTACTTTTAATCAAGTTACCCTTACCTCTTGTAGGCCTTAGAAGCCAGTTTATCTGTTTGAAGTATGTGTAAGTATCACTTTCTTTTGGGACTAACTATGAAGAATGTGAGGGTGATCTATTCCCACCCACGTAATTCTCCCCTGGTGCTCCCCCACCACTAGCAAAGTTAAAGGTAAAGGACAGTCCAAAGAAAAAGACCATTGGCTATGACTGCAGATAGGCTCAATATCTTGGGTTAGCTTTGGACATATCTATTATGGACAATGAAAGTTTGATAAAAATGTAGAAGTAACAACTCTAGAATTATATCAATGCTAACATGAGATGCATATTACCTACATTCTGAATGTTGAAGTAGATAGCACACGAAGAGCCCATTCTAACAAGATAAAGTTTAGTAGATATAGAACCAAGTTTGTTGGCATTAACAGCTTTTTTCTATTTTCTCAAGATTGTGTGCCAACTGGCAGATCTAAAATTCTACTGAATGTAGTAGATAAATCTGACTTTAGGAAGCTGGAAAACTAAAGTAAACATGCCCAGACACCCTCTTCTGTCCATCACCTTTTATTTCTTGCACTCTGTAGTAATTTTTGCTCAGCTAGAGAAACCAGAAGAAGCTGAAATCCATGGCCAAAGGAACCATCTGATAAAATACATCTCTGACTTACAGTAAACAGAGCAAAAGTATTTACTGTAGATTAGATCAATGTCATTCTATAACACGGCAAGTGTCTTATAAAAAATATGGACTCATGGGTATGAAAGAAAGTTTGCTATATAAATGACATATGAAATGTTAAAAACACATTAGCTCTATTAAGTACATTGATGAATCAGGTGATCAAGCAGTGTGAAGAAATATTTTTGAAAGTGTACTCTGAGTCGCTACCTTTTACTATCCTGGGATCTAAGGCTACTATAGTACATGTATTCAAGGAGGTATCTAGTGAGATAGTCACTCTTGAGATCGAGATAGGAAAAGAATGAGAGGTCCAGAATTGATGATATCAGAGATGGTGAAGGATGAGGAGGAAGCTAGGATCTCCAGTTTTGCTCTTGGTAACTGGGTGGATGGTGGTGACATTCGCTAGACAGAGTACACTGAAGGAAAAGCATATGGGAAGCAGGATTCATTCTGATATGGAGATGTTAAGTAGAACATATGTGGGAGATTTAGTACACATATGGGTCCGGAGCTCAAGTGAGAAGACTGGGTTGATAATATAGATTGGGAGATCATACATCTGTTGATACAACTGGAATCATGAAAAGAGAAGCTACTTCCCATGAAGAGTATGAGGTTGAGAATTAATGAGGACTGAAGGCTGAAATCCAGAATACCTACGTTAATGGGATATCTAGAGAAAAATGCACATTTTATTCCTATAGAGTTTTTTTTTTACATTTTATATGTTGAATCACAAAATATTATAATTATATATTGTACATATATAGTATATATATACTATATACACACTCCTTGCTCCCCCATACTTTGATTCTTTTAAAACTAACTAGCACCAAATGACTCCTTTTCTGTAAGTACATACAGCAGCGGCATCACAAACAACGGAATCAAAGTAGTAAGAGCTAGATAGGGCGACCCCAATGTGTCTCCCACCCCAGATTGGTGACATGTGTGGGCTGCTATTCCATTAGCCTTCACATCATTTCTGTAACAGGTGTTGAAGCAGCCATCAGGCAAGCTGACATTCTTCACTCAAGCACATGGGCTTACTCACTCTTTCGTTTTCCACTGGTGATTTTGTGTTTTCAAAAACAAAAATATTTTAAGGACATAAACATTTGTAAGCTGTTACCAGCTCATATTTATCGACCAACAGCAACAATCAAAGTTAAAAATAATGAGGATGCCTATGAGTTAAAAGCAACAATGCTGTGTTTAGGAAGCTTTCATGCCTGAGATAAACTGAGCTAGTATTAGATCCTTGTGGGCAGTTTAGAATAATTCAGAAGCTGATAATGGAGAAGTGGGGAAATGATTGTAAAAGTAGATCAAAAGAGATAGGAGTAAGTAAAGATGCACTATGTCAACCATCAACTAATATGTGGTTATACCCTGAGAGTTAAAATAAATTTTTTTTCTTGTACTCTAGAAATACTTTAAGTGTATGTTTGCTCTGCAGATTTAGTGCAGTGGTAAAGGGCGGGTCTCTGCTATTATCCTGGAACCATGCCAACAAAACAGGATGTTATTTTAAGATTAGAAGGACATCTTATTAATTTATTTTACTTCCAAATTGAGAAGAATACAGTGTAGCCTCTTACTCCCACATATTGAGGATAATTGCCATACACAGAATTATAACCATTCACATCAATTTGGCAGGTCTTACGACAACTAGAACAAGATGCGTTCTTTCAAATGGAAAGCAAAACTGAATAGTGTCCACTGAATAAATCCATGCCTCATATTTAATCTAAAAGCTAAGGTACAAATTTACTCTGGATCCAGGGGGTAAACAAATCATAGTCGATTCATAAAATTTCTGTGGCTGGACAGCCCTTCGCAATCTTTGGCAATAGCACAGCCAGTTTAAAAGTTATCCTGGCCATTTCCTCCTGTTCGTGCCATGACAGCTGTGCCTGTGTACCTCAAGCAAAGAGCAAAAGAGTGAAAGAAAAGAGAGAGAACCGACTTGCTAACAAATATACTGTTTTATAAAGCTTGGGGATTATAACACAGTTACACCAAACCTGTCATGTCATGTTGCATGTGGACAATGGCACACGCAACAATGCTCTGTGTTCTTTATAACAGCCAGAGAGCCACTTCTGCTGTCGTATTTTTTCTTAAAGTTGGAATAAGTTTTCCTTCTATATCACAGGAGACGTAGTATGACCAGAAACTTTTATCTTAAAAGAAATTTTCTTTTCAGAGGATTTACAATGATCAAATAATTGTTTTAAAAATTACTTAGTTGTTCCTTCAGTGTTAAGTGGCTCACTTTACTACTTTGAAACATTGAAAAATGTTTACTACTTTGAAAGATTGGAAAATAGATATTGTCTTGAAATAAAAAGTGTTCTGCATAAATAAACCAGTTTTATCTAAAATGGTTTAAATATGCATACTTTAATTCTGTATTTTTTAAGAGAGAATTTATAGATCTAAATAAATTCTGGTAGTATCTTTAGCTTTGAAGTTGAAGTACTTTCTCAGAGTATGTTGTTACTTTTTTACTTTGTTTTGTTTTTTCCTTTCACTTTATTTTTTTTATTTTTTTAATAAATTTATTTTTTTTTGGTGTTCAATTTACCAACATACAGAATAACCCCCAGTGCTCATCACCCATTCACCCCCACCCCCCGCCCTCCTCCCCTTCTACCACCCCTAGTTTGTTTCCCAGAGTTAGGAGTCTTTACGTTCTGTCTCCCTTTCTGATATTTCCCACACATTTCTTCCCCCTTCCCTTATATTCCCTTACACTATTATTTATATTCCCCAAAGGAATGAGAACATATAATGTTTGTCCTTCTCCAACTGACTTACTTCACTCAGCATAATACCCTCCAGTTCCATCCACGTGGAAGCAAATGGTGGGTATTTGTCGTTTCTAATGGCTGAGGAATATTCCATTGTATACATAAACCGCATCTTCTTTATCCATTCATCTTTCGATGGACACCGAGGCTACTTCCACAGTTTGGCTATTGTTACTTTGGACGAATTTTTCTCTGCAGTTGCATTGTTATAGTCTGGCGAAGGCCAACTTATTCCATCCATTTTACTACACTGCCCAGAGCCCCTTGATGAGGTGGCAGCTGTTCTGCTGTAAGCTGGTGTGATGAGCATTCTGGGGCCAAGTGATCCATGTTTTAAAGGAGATACAGTTCGGCCTATAAAGAAAAAAAAAACTTTTTATATTTGATGTGATGTCTTTGTAAAGGGAAGATCCTCCTCCAATCCTCTCTGGAATTTTGGGAGTATGAGGCATATTTAAGATTGTTTACTCTTATGTGAACAAATGAAGTAGACATCCCCCATCATCTATAATTTGAGCTATTTTAAATTCCACTCCATTTGGTGTATTATTTTTTGAAGTACCTTATAGTGAGGTGTTTGGAAGATATAGTACTTGTTCAGCAAATCAGCTGAGATAAAAACATGACTTTAAGGATATCCTGACTTTATGATTTAAAATATACACTAGATGTTCACTTAAAAAAATGACAGTCACTCTATGGTGACTTCACATATGCTTGCAAAATTCATTCTAACAAAGCTCTGCTTGACTGCTCTTGCATATGCAGATCGTTTTAGTGATAATACACCTTCTCTAAACTCTATATGCACATCGCAGCAAATAGTGTGTCAAATTTGAGGAAATTATAAATTTGTTTTTATGTCCTTTATATGAAACAAAAAGGGACAAATAGTTCTTCATTTAATGAAAAAAGTGGAAATATAGATGTCCATACTCCAGGAGAAATCATTCCGAGTCATCATCTTTTTCTGTTCTCCCTTCCCTCCCCTCCTCCTTCACCTTCTTCTTTTAAGATCTAAGTTGCCTTTTTAAGTGATTCATAAATAGGGGAGCATCCTCTCTAGCAAGTGGAAGGGAACTCAGCAGAGATGTATAAAAGGGAAGGTTTTTTATAGGCAACAGGGTGGAATAAGAAAGTTATTGACAAAAGAAAAGATAGAATTGTCCCAGTCAAGGTCATCTTCTCTTAGGTGGAAGGGCAGAGGGTTTTATCAGGTGGATTACCTCATGTTCCTTTGAGGGATGGAGGGGGCCCGCATGACAGATACCTCATTGGTGCTGATCAGAATATTTCTGGCTGACCAACTAAGACATATTTCTGGGGGGAGGCTGAAACTGCAATTAGGTTAGGTGTTAAGTCATGGTTTGGTGGCTTGGGCTAAGCAATGCCATTTGAGGCCTGTGATTTTGTTTTGTTTTGTTTTTGACAATTCCCCCCCTTTAGATCAGATTCTCAGCTTCACTGAGAGGAGTAATAAAAATGTAAGGCATTAGGGCCACTGTCAGCTCTCGCTCTCTAGTTCTCATAGCTTTTATTGGATAGTCACAGGCCAGAAATATTTTTGTGTTGAATCCCTGTGATACCCACAGGCCACAACTCAAGGCCACAATCCTGTCAGGCGTTCTTCTTACTTCTCCTCTGTTCCAGTCTCAGGGAGATCATCAGCTTGGTAGTTAGTGGCTTCGAATCTGCATTTAAAATTTTGAGAGGATACAACACACCGGGAACATTATTATGATAACTATAAGCAAGATAATTCCCAAAGTTGTTGTTGTTTTTTTTAAATTCATGAGAGACAGAGACAGAGGCAGAGGGAGGAGAAGTAGGCTTCATGCAAGGAGCCTGATGTGGGACTCGACCTGGAACTCCAGGATCATGCCCTGAGCCAAAGGCAGATGCTCAACCACTGAGCCACCCAGGCATCC
This sequence comes from Canis aureus, assembly GCF_053574225.1. NCBI lineage: Eukaryota > Metazoa > Chordata > Mammalia > Carnivora > Canidae > Canis > Canis aureus. The sequence goes on from NC_135635.1 coordinate 10,563,797, forward strand.
CATTCCCAAAATTTTTAATGCACGTTAGAGCCATAGTCTCCAAGACCCAAACCAATCAAAGAAAGATCCCATTGAAGGAGTTTCCCTTTCAAGCCTTAGTGATTTTATGCAACGGAGTTTCAGCTTCTCCAGAAGTGTTAATCCAGATACAGTAGATGGTGTTAGCCATAACTGACTTCCTCCTGCTTTTCCACTAAAAGATAATCAAAGGCTATTCTATTATCAAGAACTTTGGCCAGAGTCTAAGGATTTTTATGGTGCAGCTAGTCCTTTAGCAGTGGATTCTACAATTTCAGGACTTAGAAAGTTCCTGAGCTGAGCCTCGCTTACATTTATCCCTAACTAGGATGGCAGGGACCTGCCCAAAGGCATGCATCCTGAATCATGAAAACCTCCTTCAGTAGGTTTATTCAAATTTGACAGTGTAAATTCAAGGGAATCAACCAATGAGATCTTTTAGTTGGCTTATGAAAACTTAGAGGCACAGTTAGATTTTCTCTTAGCCTGAAATAAAAGGCTAATTTCCAGAGGCTTTCCCCAATCCACTCTAGCAATGGTCCAAGAAATGTGGATGAGAGTGTTATCTTTCCAGGCCAGTTTCAGAATAAAAGAAAAGAAGGAGAAAGCATTTCATGTTTAGTAAAAGTATGAAGTCTTGATTTGTGGTCTTGAAAGGAAACAGTTTATTGTCTTTATTCTATGTTGGCTATTTCCTCTCTTCCTCATCAGTGAGGTGGAGCCTTCTTCAGCTCTGAGATGTGTAGCCAAGCCTTTGTTATTTAATGAGAGAAAACAATGGAAATGTAGATGTCCATAACCCAGGGCAATTATATAAGGAAAACTGAGATATACAGCCTTCTTGATTCTACCTTTGTGTTGCCCTTCTAGACATGGCAAATATTACTCACCTTCTGATCTGTCATGGTGTCCCAAGAGGGGACAACTAAATGACCCCTTTCTCATTTCCATTTCACTTTAATATCTTTTTACTTCTATATTAATATTCTATTTATATGTTTCAGATTACAATTATATTTTAAAAAGGTTTTTGCCAAAATTGGGCAGCTAATCTATAAAGAATTAGATGTGAAATGTCTATAGCATCATATTTTTGCTATTTATACCAGTGGGTAATTTAATTGCAAGAAACATCCCTCAAATATGAAGCACGGTGGGTCAAAGCACATTCTGCATCCATTTGTACACATGTACCAAAACCAAATCTTTGTTTCTCATTAGATATTCTTAATTATATTACCGGCATTTATAACTATCTGAAATTATTTCATTACTTTTTGGTTTATTATTTGTCTCCTATGACAAATATGTAAATGGCAAGAGAGTAGGGGCTTCTGATGATCTTGTCCACTACTGTATACCAGGGGGTTGTATCTCTAGCATCTGACACAGATAGGATAAATAAATATAAATATCATAAAAAATATAAATAATAGTGAATATCAGTTGAATGGATCAATAAACAACTAAATAAATTAATCAAGGAATGAATGGTATCCAGATATCTAGATATTTAGATCTTCCTTAAAACCATTTCATTTTATAGTTGGGGAAACGAAGTCTGAAGGTCTGAAGGAGGTAAAATAGTTCACAGCAAGCTACTTGGGAAATTAACGGTATAACTGGGACTAAAATATGGTCTCCTAATTCCTGGGTTAGTGTCCTTTTAGGTGTAATTCAATTAGATTATGGATGGGAGTGGTTTTTGGTTTGGAGATGGTAGAAATTCCTTCGCACATCATTGGTCTGACTAGAGATCCTAATTAGAATACATTATAGTAATTAGAAATGACTATGCATTAATATAAGTACATGGAGAAATAGTGAATAAAAATACAAGTTCGAATGTATAGCCTAATAACAACTATATACAGTGTATTTATGTCAGTTAATAGGAGCCAATGGTTATAAGTTGATTTTTTCTATTAAACTGAAATTAATAAAAGTTTATTATTTTTTAAAAATTTTTTTAAAGTTTATTCTTATTTTAACTCTTAGAAATTCTGACACTGAGTTTTGAAAATTCATGATCTCTTTTGCTCCTTTCCTCTCTGACCTGGTAGCATTCTGAATATCAGTCTGTTTTAGACTTCCTTCTATCAATGCTCTTGCTTCTTTTTTGAGAATGTGAGCTTCTAGGGTTGTTTTATATATTATTTGGGATTATTTGTTATTTATTCAATGACATTGCATCCCAACATAAACTTCCACATACAAACTTTCTTCCGCTGTGTTCTAATAAATCAGTCCCTGGCCTCTTTGAAATCATGACTCCTTATTTCTTCCATCTTTTCTATGCAGATGCCCACCCCTCCTATCTCATGCCAAAGAAATATGTTGCTCTTATACATCTTTAAATATTTATTTACATTTTTATAGGGCTGAATCATTAAAAACATTGTTTTACAGATAGCATACAATTACTAATGATGGGTAACCTGGAAGGAAAAGATTCCTGAATCCTTAAGGTATAAATCTTTCCACAGTAAATTGGCAGAGAGAGGAACTTCACCTGGAAGCAGCATTCTATTCTGAGCTTACTCCCAGACTTCTACCAGCCACAATGTCTTTACTTTGTACCATTGTTACATAGTTCATTAGCAGACTTTTTGAATAGATTCCAAATTGTTTGGAAACCTAGTATAATATTGTGGTGCCCGGGCTAAAACTGAGGAAGAGATACTCAGGAAAATATTACTTCTATACCATTTTATTTGATTTTCATTTTTGAATACTTGAGCCAAGTCAATATTTTGAAAATAAATCCTTAAAGGGTTCTGTTCTGACAGGACAAACTCCAAATTCTTCCAAATGCCTTTCCAAATATACCTGCTGTGTTTGTTTGCTCCTGTTGCTAATGCTTCCACCCTGGGGCATCATTTGCCTTAAACCGGCATGTCTCAGGATCTTTCAGCTCTCCCTGACACTGCTCACCATTTTTTCTCTGCTTAAAATTCTCTTTGACTATTTCTGTCTGAGGCGCTCTTTTTAATACCCAATTAAAATATCACCTCCGCAATACCATTATTTCTTTCTTTCTGTTCCTACAGAATATTTATTACTTCCTTTCTTACCATACAGTATTTTGTATTTACTTCTGATCACATTGTGTAGTGATTGAAAAAAGTGTATGTCTACCCTGGTAGTAGATTTAATAAATCTGTTAGAAACTGACACTTATTTCTTTTTGCCAGAGTCTAGAACAATACTTGGCACACAGTGGGATCTCAATAATTATTTGGTGAGTAATGCACACATTAGGGAATTCATTAGCAATGTGAGTCAAATGATTCATTATTTGTATTAATTTGCTAAATTAGAAAAACATGGTAAATACAGAGATTTCCCCGCCATACGACTGAAATAGCCTTATTTAGGAAAACAATAAAAAACATTTGAAGCATATGAAATGCCAGGAAGAAATTAACATTGTTTCGACTTTGTGGATTTAAGCATAATAAACACATGTTATGATTTAGCAGCTTAAAACAAGGTGAAAAATTTGTACACAACCATCTGTTCTTATGAGAAACCCTGGAAACTTGTTAGAACTCACTGTCCTCAGATGCTCTAGTATTATTTTTATACTAAAAACTAAGGTCAAGGGCAGTTGATTTCAGTTTACTTGACATCATAGAGACTTTTCAAGCATATCTGTTGGTAGATTCAAAATTGGAATATGGATGAGATTTTGCAACAGTTAATTTAATGAGAGTGTCTGTTTTACCTCACTGAACTTTTCCTCACTCAATACCTCTTTGCCTCTTGCACTCCATTTCCCATTTCTGTGTAGATGAATTTCTTTCTTTCTTTCACATATGTGCTCAATATGAAAAGAGTAATTATTTTCTTCTGATATAAGTAACAGATAATATGTAAGGATGTATATTCATACACACACATATATGTTTGTGCACACGCATGTGAATTGAGTATTATGAGTAATATATAATAGCTTCTAATTACTGAGTACTTAATATATGCTAAGTATGTAAAGAGAATATTATATTAAATGTCATTTATTTTTTGTTGACTTTGAGGGAGGAGCAGGTGTAGGCAGATATGGAAGCTGGAGGTGGAGCTATCTAGTCATAGGCATTTGAAATCTTCCTCCTTTCTCTAGTACTGTGGGTGGCTGTTCTAGGAACTGAAGGTGACATTGACATCTAGTGTTTCCTATTGGCAGATGGAAGTAAAAGGAAGTGCACTGGCTGGGTCACTTCTAGTGCTGTGTCATACTTCCCCTGCTCTCAGGAATCTACAGTTTCATCAGAGACTTAGCTGTGCCTACCCTCAAGTGGAAACGAGATAATGTGAGGACTTTGCCAACAACCTGGAAACATTCTGCAGGGCTTTGCAGCAGGGGAGATGCTGAAGGAGGGGCAAACACAAATTTGCAGAGCATGTAAGTGTTACTTATGGTTATTTTATATTGTATGCACCCAACTAATCTAAAACGACATTTCCCAGAATTCCTTTTTCTATACGGTTCTTGGTTATAATCGACATAGTACAAATCTATGTGAGATTTGGGAGACATAAGAAAAGCAGCAGCAACTACGATCTTAAGGTTGGTGAAGAGTTCTAGGCACTGGTGAACCTTAACGTCTGTTGTGGCTAACCTGCTGGCCCTATCTGTGAGTCAAACGATTTATTGTTTTTCTAATTTAGCAAATTAATACAAATAATAAATCATTGACTCCCAAATAGGGCCAGCAGATTAACCGCTCCCCCATGTATTCCTTCAGCTTCTTTAGAGTCCTGGGCCAGGCAGGTGTACAGCTCTGTGGAGAAGGGGATCCATCCCTTCTTCAGGTGATTTGCGTCTCGAATTTTAAGATGGTGAGAGACAGATGTGGGGTCTAGTTTGTATACGTGGCTTTCATTTTGTCCTTTCAGGTACCACTTTGTCCTCAGACATCTCTTCATGTTCAGACCACTAGAATCTTGACCTATAGTGACTTCGGGCCCACCACTAGAGGCAGAAATAATGGTCTTCTATAGCTTTTTCACTAGCTCCCCAAATTTCATAAGGTCTAATCTCCATGATAAATTATTGATTACAATTATTAATAGTGTTTCTATTTCCCTGTTCAAATTTAACTGACAAACTTGGGGAAATGTGAAGACTAGAGAGAGGCAGCTGGGTTGCACATGTATCCAGTAAAAATGTTTGGGGATTCTATGACTCTCTGTAATTAGAAAGAATGATTAATAAATTTATGAATTGTGTTTCCATTATTGTTCCCTTTGAAGGGTAATCATTTATCATCTTAAATAGGACTATATATTATATGTGTAAGTAACATCCAATAATAAACCAGGGACATATTGCAAATTCAAATGACATTATAGCATAATTCTCAAGTTCAAATTCAGATGTTATAATTTAGATAGTAATCACTCTAAACATTTTAAACCCATAGATGGTTAGTGTTCTGGCCTATTCAGTGTTTTTAACACATTCTCTATCTAGTATAGAGAGGCACTGTGTCAGATGCTAAGAACTTAACTGTCGGTAAAAAAGACAAATCTTCTGCCCCTAAGATGTTCACTACCTAGAGGTACTGACTCCTCATGACCCTTTAAACTTGCCAGCTTGGCCATCGATCACTATGACTGGCAGCTGAAAGTCAGACTCAGAACGTGACAACCCGTTGAGCTCATTTTCCCAGGCCTCTCTCTGGTTCTCGACTACCAGGATTTCAAATCCTTGCCTCTATTCTCTTGGATTCCAACCCTGCTTCTGCTGCCTCCATCTTTATGGGGAACTTTGATTTTCAGCCTTTTGAATTTCAGCTTTTCATTGAACTTTGCTCCTTCCTTGCCTGTGACACCTTCTGAAGCCTTTTCCAGTTCTGGCCTAAGGAATCCAAGGGACAGGTGGGTCCCAGCCTCTCTCCTGGCTGAGGAAGTGGGATTTAGGTAAGAGAGGAAACAGAGGTGAAATGCAGAATTGTAATGTAATGAAACAAGTGCTATACCATTCATGTATGAAGTGTTACACATTCATAGATGGTGATGTAAACAGTATTGTAAAGTGTGCCCTCCATCAACTTCCTGCCCCTATAGCTACATATCTATATCTGCACTCTGTTATTCTTTCATTCATCCTACAAATATTTATTATGCAACCACCCTGATCCACCCACACTTGTTGCTTTCCCTCCATATTGCAGATTGCCTCTTCTGCTGTTTCAGGCTACCACCCACGCTTTGCAGAAGCAATATATAGTAGTAATTAAGCAAGTGGAGTCAATCTACCTGGGTTCAAATCTTGACTCACACTGCTCTATGCTTTAGTTTCTTCATCTATAAAATGAGGATAATCGCAACACTTAACCACCTAGGAGTGTTTTTAAGGTTAATGCAAAGAGTACATCAAAGCCCTATCCCACCCCCCAAAATGGATAGGTAAATACTGTGTGTAGCTTATTATAATTAATGATCTCATCTTTTTTTAAATTTTTATTTATTTATGATAGTCAGAGAGAGAGAGAGAGAGGCAGAGACATAGGCAGAGGGAGAAGCAGGCTCCATGCACCGGGACCCCGATGTGGGATTCGATCCCGGGTCTCCAGGATCGCGCCCTGGGCCAAAGGCAGGTGCCAAACCGCTGCGCCACCCAGGGATCCCAATGATCTCATCTTTTTTATCTGCTCTCAGACCAGTTTTTCATTTTGCCATATTTTTCAATCTTTTTTTTTTTTTTTACTGGTTTCTTCCATATCATGTGGCCTACAAATATATGCTCATGTCTTACATATCATTAAACATCCTAATTCTCGGTATCTCTTGAACATCTACCCTGACGATTCTTCTTTTCTTTATAATTAGAATAAAAAATATTGGCATTCACTATTTTTTATTTCCTTTCATCCAATTCACTTTCCAGACTTTCTGCTCACGCTGCTGTCCCTGACTAATAACCCTATTAGTTTCCAAGTCCAAAGATCATGTTGGCCCTCATTTATTGGACTACAAGCATTCCTGAGATGTTTTTCCCTTTGGCTTTGGTAATCTGCTTTTTCGGTTCTTCTTCCACATTTTGAGCCATTTCTTCTCAGTCACTTTTGCAGATTCCTCCCATCCATATAGAATTGGTTTTAGAATTCTGCGTTTTCTAAGGTCTTAGCATATCTTGTATCTTTCCCTTCCATTCTTCAGACCACAGTTGCCTTAGCTCAGATCTTTATTATATCTTATCTGAATCATTGCAATAGCCTCCAAGTAGGTCATGCCGCCACTTAGTTTATTGCCCACACTCCCTCTTTCCTCTACGTTAGTGATCTTTCCAAAATACAAATATAACACATTATACATTTCCCAGGCCAAAGCAGTGTGGAGATAAAAATAGCCATAACTTCAATATCAAAATAAATTTCTCCTCCCCCAAACTTGTAATGCAGTCCCATCATAAGAAAAACCCCATAGTATTCCAGTGGAGGGGAATCTTACAATATACTTGGCCAATCCTCCTTAAAACTGTCAAGGTCATTGAAAATAAGGGAAATTTAAAGAACTGTCACAGCCAAGAGGAGCCTAAGGACACATGATAACCTAAATGTAATGTGGTCTCCTGTGGAGTAGAAAAAGGACACTAGATAAATACTAAGGATATCTGAATAAACTATAGTTGTTAGTTAATAATTACATATCAATATTGTTTCATTAGTTATAAACAGATGTACCATACTAATGTAAAATGTCAGTAATCAAGGAAACTGCAAGGGGTAAGGATCTGGAAACTGTACTATCTTCTCAATTTTTCTGTAAATCTAAACTGTCTTAAAGAATAAAATTTAAAAAAATAAAAAATAAAGAATAAAATTTAATAAAAAGTAGCATTCCTTTTCTTTTTTCTTATCCCCCCCCCCGCAATGTCCCTATCAAAAAACTCTAGTTTCCTCAAATTCTTCTCCAGATATGGGAACCAGGGGACCAGTGATGTTTCATGTATGCTCTAGTTTTTTTTGTTTTGTTTTGTTTTGTTTTTAGGGTTGTTTTGTTGTTGTCCACTATTTTTCTTCTCTCTTGTTCTAGCTCCTAAAAGAAGAGAATAATGCCTTCTGGAAGATCTGGAGTCCTTACCAGGGCACTGACGCCAGTGCTGGTGTCTAATATTTAAGATGCCAATGTCCTTGCAAAGCAGCCAGTACCTTTCTTCCTGCCAAATCTACTGACTACACTGCTGTTGATTTGATGGTATTGTTTTGGGATCTGAGTCTCATGGGAAACTTGTGAAATAGTCCTTTTAGATTTTCTGCTTGTGACTGCAGTTTTTTCTTTTTGGGGCTCAGGCATCAATCCATAGAGGCTGGAATGAAGGATAATCTGAGTGGCACATACTGCACTGCTACAATTAGAACTCCTCTTCTCTTACTGACTCGAAGAGTCCTAGGAACCCTTGCATCTTACAGATTGACTTATTTCCCAGGATATTTCTAGACTACTCATGCAATTAGATTACTGAGGGCCCGGGCCACTAGCCCTTAAAACCTGCCCAGACATGTCTGAATCAGAGGGTGAAAACAGCACAGGTTCAGGTTACATAAATATGATCCTGTTGTTGTGCTATTTAGAATTTTTTAATGGCAATTTTTTAATGACTTCTTTTGTCTCTTAACATGGCCTTACAAGGTATTTGCATATCCTGCTTCAGTGCATCTTTCCCAGCCAGGGACAGACCATGCTCCGACTTTCTAGTTCAGCCATACTAAGTTATTTTAAGCACCCACATTTCATGGATTTGTTAGACTTCTCATGTCTCCATGCTTTACTGTGATGTTCACATTAGGTTAGCCACCCATGCCTCACCACCACCCCGAAGTATCATACTATCTTGGGATATTTTTATCACTGCCATACTCCTTTATATGAGATATCTATTGATGTTTAACAAATTACCCTGAAAACCAGTGCCTTAAGATGATAAACATTTATTGAATCACACTTTCTGAGGGTCAGAAGAAATCCAGGCATGGCTTAACAGGGTCCTTTATTTCAGTGTCTTTTACAAGGTTACACTCGAGATGCGAATCAAAGCAGTGGCCTCATATGAAGGTTCAGCTGTGAGACAGTCCACTTCAGACCTCACTGACATTGCTGTTGGTAGGTTCAGTTTCATATAGGCTGATATTCTGAGGGTCTCCATTCCTCATTGACCATTGACCGTAGGCCTCCCTCAGTTGTTATGTGGACTTCGTAGTGTACCTCACAACATGCTAGCTGGTTACCATCAGAGTGAGGAAGACAGCAGTACAGCACAAGCAAGAGAGAAACCAGAGTCTTCGCAATCTAAATGCACAGGATTACTTTACTCCTATTACTTAAAAGTGATGGGTTGCATCACTTTTGGTATATTCTATTTGTTATGCTCAGCCCACTCTCAGATGGAGGGGATTATACAAGAACATAAAACACCAGGGTGCTGGGATCATTGAGGGTGTTCTACAGTTGCCCTGTGGAGGGCAATAAACCCCCACTCATTATCGGTTCACATGTTAAGACAGATGACACCACACATGCATCAAGACGGTTTATAAATATTTATTACTCACATAATGGGTCTTTCTGAAGAAAGTAGGGCAGGTACAAAAACCAGTCCGGAAAGTCTTGAGAGAAGAGAGAAGGCAGTGGCTTTGGTTTTTATATTGCGGTGGAAAGTGGGACTTTAGTGAGGGTTCCCACAGGAATGGATTTAGGGCGGTTTGAACTTTTCCATGAGCATTAACTGGTAGAGCCAAGGCTTCTTATATTCTTACCTTGATATAGAGCAAAAGGGAAAGGGGAAGTTGGGGCATGAAACCTGTCAGGGGTTGAATATCAAAAATGAAGTTGGAGTTACTCTCCTTAACACAGGGGGCTATTTCAGAGGCAGTCTACTATACCCTTTGTAATATAATTGCTTATTTACCTGTTTATCTTTTATTAGGTAAAGAATGTATTTTATCTTCATGTTTTTTAGTACCTAGTCCAGTGCCTAACATGTGGTCACTCAATAAATGTTGGTCGAATGAATACCTGAATGAGTGAATAGACTCTTCCTACTTCTTCGATCATTATTTATTCTCTGTTGTGGATCTAGTGTTCTTTCAAGATTCAGCTCAAAGATGATTTCCCCTCTGGTGCCTTTGTTGATCCATTTCCTCTCCTCTCTGCTAGAATTGATCACTCTGTTATTTGTGCTCCACTGGACTGGGTCCTGGTTTCTGTCATAGAACTCACAAAAGTAGCATTTATTTCTTTACAGGATTGTAGTCTTTACTAGTCTGCTCACTGAGGGGAAGAACTTGTCTTGTTATAAACGTTTGTACCCTCGGTGTCTAGTATGATATATCACACACAGATGTTTATTAATGCCTCACAGAGGATTCAATCAACTCCACTATGGAAAAAGGAGTAAGAGAAAGCTAAATATAGGAGGGGTGTTTAATTTGGATCCTGGAGACTGCATAAAAGCTTGACAGGAGAGGAGGATACAGGGGTGAGGAGGCTTTGGAGACAGAATATTCTAGATACAAGAAGTCGCAAAAAAAAAAAAATAAATAAAAAAATAAAAAAAAAATAAAAAAAAATAAAAAAAAAGAAGTCGCATCACAAAAACATCATGGTGCATTCATTCAAGTAAAAGTAAGATTCGGCTGGCTGGAGATGAGGCTAAAAAATCAGGTTCACATCCAGCTTGTAAAACTTTGTAGGCTAGTAACTGAAGAATTTTTAAAAACTTGGATGCTGTTGTTAATGTAAGTAAATGTATTCTAGGGAAACAATTCAGATGGCAGAGCTGAATGGACTTGTGTAGGGAGTGAACTGGAATCAAGCAGGGATGGGAAAGGGGTGGTTTCACTGGGACAACATGAACTCTATCTGGAAGAAATCAGAATATAGAGAGAAGGTAAGCATTAGCATTCTGAACTCTGCTGAGAGGGATCCAGAGCTCTGAGATTTGGGAGGTATGGAAACCTGAGAAAATTCCACTGGAGTGGTTGTGGGGATATGTGGACAATAGAGATAAAGATAGTGGATGAATCAATCAAAGAAAGAATTATAAGTTATCTTAATAATTAATTAGTTGCTATCCCTGCTAAGGATCTTAGCCCACTTGGCAGTTTGGGACACATATATTTTAGTATAAGACTAATGAAAGAAAAAAAGAAAAGAGAAAACCTATCATATATAAAGCATCACAATGGATACAGAAAACAGCTTTTCTTATCTTTTTGGGACTAACTTTGTAGAAGTATTTTATTTCCCCAATGCTACTTTATTTTTCTTCTAAAAGTATTATGGGAAATTTCTCATGTGGTCTCTTAAAACTATTTTCTAACATGGAATTCATAGCTGATGTTTTGCACTCAAAGAAGAACGTTGCAGTTGTTACAGGCTAGACTATCTCCGTGGGTAATTATGAGACAGAGAAAGAAACATATTTCAAAGTCTTTGGTGTGCCAAGCTCAAGTTGGAGTCTGAAGGCATTCTGGTTAGAATCCATACTCCTATACCCAGTAATGGTCACCCTTGGCTAGTGAGGCAGAAAACAGGCCATGGGACAGAGAGATGTCCATTAACTCTACTTTAAAATTTCTATAGTCCTCCTAGAGAGCAGCCTAGGAATTTTGCATGGAATTTGTTTTCCAAGGATTTTTAGAATTTGAGAGGTGGCAGTAATCTCAGATTTCACCAATGATTTTAAGGGGACTGCTCACATAGCAGTCGTGATTTTACTATTGGATGATTCATAAAAATGCAAAGTAGCAAAATGCATTTTTGAATTTAATAAGTCTCTAAATGAACTTCTATTTTACTAACAGCGATAGTATCTGCACACATTTGAAGATATTAGTATTATCTCTATTTGTATGATAGTTGTATTTATTCAGTTATACATTTGATTTATCTGACCCTTTTTAGCAACTTCATGGCCCTGAAGGGGGTTTTGACCCATAGGCTAGAAACTGATTTGGTCCAGCTTCCTTATTTTACCAATGAGGGAACAGATGATTTGGAACAGGTCATGTGCATGAACAGGTCATGTGCATAACCATGAACTGTTCAAGGTTACACAGAGTTCTAAGGGTAGAGGAGATCCTAGATCTTCAATTAATACAATCCCAAAATAGCCAAAAGCATTAGACCCACTAATACAAAATTAAATGATAATCCTCATGCTGAATGGGGTGATGTATGAATGGTACGCTTCAGAAGGCACTCTCAGATTTTGAACTTTCTGGCATTTTGGCATATCAGGCCTGATAGTGCAGCTGACAGTTAAGAATCATTTTCCTGGTAGTCATTATTTGAAGCCAACGATACAGAGAGCTTTGACTCCGTGTATGCTAGATTCTCTTTGTGAAACTACACGCCCAGTCTCTTTCACATTAGTTTTTTTTTTTTTCTTTTTTCTTGGAGAGTCAGAAAGATGGAAGAGGGAAAATAAAAGCCAGAAAAGTGTGGCATGCAGGAAGAGGAACTAAGGAAGGGTCAGAAGGGTAGACGTTTGCGATGCTGAACCCGTGTGCGGATGGCTGTGTTCCACGGATCCAGCTGAAAGAGTGTACTTGAAGTGGCATAATAATTAGGCTCAAAACTTTACCCTCAGTGTGCCCTTCAAAGAAAAAGTTTGGGTTGAACCTTGGGGCAATTCATTTCAATGATTTTTAGACCTCTATAGAATACAGCTGCAGATGAGAAATCTCAAGAGAACTAGTTTTTTTTCCCCTTTGAGAGCTAATGCCACGTATTTTCTGATTAATCAGAGTGTTGGTGAAAGCAACCTCCTTTACATTTCCTATCAGTTACATATTGTGATTAAATAATTACTTTCAAAACCATGGAATAAAATGATAATTAGGCCTTTTTGTCTGAAGTTACATATTTCTTAAAACTTTATTATTATAAAATATAATATCTGTAGACAGACATTTTACGGTGTTATGCATAGATTCTAAATTTGGCATGTTGTTTGTTTCAAATAATGAAAGCCAGAGAAAAGTCATGTTGCAGAATTAAAATGTAGATAGTTATCACCCTTTTCGTTAAATATATCAAACATTTTTCTTTCCTTGATTTGTGGGTGAGTTTTACAATGAATGTGAGTTTGATTCAGATGAAATAAAAGTTCAGATGCTATTCTTTTAGAACAAAGTTAACATATAATCTTGTATATAACAGACACTCTGTATTGTCAATGGAAAAGACCTTAAATATTTTTAAGGGAGATGGATTTAAACAAACAGCCATTTGCTGACACTTAAGATAAGCACTTTAGAAGTATGTGGGAGAGTGTAATGTTATGTTCTGGCATGAAGCCAGAATGTTTTATTTTCTTACCAACATTTTATTTTCCTGAACTCTAAAAGAAGTGACAGGTTATTTTGTCTGTAATGGTGGTTATTTTCAACTTCAAAAACCTTTCTGTGATCTTAAAACCTTATAATTTGTTCACAGTTACAAGTTAATACAGGCACTGAGCAGCATCTGTATGTAATTTTAGCTGAGAGATATGGTGGGAACTTTTAGACCTTCCAAACTTATTTTATTAGACATGCATTGTCTAGAACAAGTCTGCTGCAAGCATGGTACCTACCAAGTTAGCGTAACTCCAACCCGTTGTTGGACATGTGGGGTATCCCCCATCAGTCTTGTTCTCTGTTATACGGAGAACTGGCAAGGAAGCGAAGAAGGAAGGAAATACTTGTACACAAGCTTGGTATACCAGGCTCTGTAGTAGTGCTTTCTCATGTTATATCACTTGAGTCTGAAGGAAAAAAATCACCTCTCCTTTGACGCTACGCCCTTTTAGTTATTCCTTTGCTGGGTGTTGCCATCATATTTCCCTTCCCTTGCTGGCTAGCCCACTCTAGCTTTTCTCCTCCTCCTCCTCCTCCTCCTCCTCCTCCTCCTCCTCCTCCTCCTCCTCCTCCTCCCTGTTTCAGGAATTTCCCTGCAGCATGACTGTGGCTTTCTAGAGATGTGGGATTTCATACAAACTAGTCTGAGGAGAATAAAAATAAGTATGTGGGCAGGGCTCCTCCTCAGAACTCTTCAAATCACACAGAGACTAGGACTGCCTTCATGTAGGAAACAAACCCTATGGACAAGTACTGTTAAAGTGAGGAGCAGGAAATTAAAAAACAAAAACAAAAACAAAAAAAACAACAACAACAACAACAAAAAACAACAACAACAACAAAGGAAGAGTGTCTTTGAAAAGTCGATTTAATTCAGTTTTTTTTGTTGTTGTTGTTGATGTCTCGATTATTTTTAAAAATGTGTGGAGCTAGAAGGCATCAAACTTTGCAAGGAAGTTGAAGTTGGAGAGAGTCTCTCATTTATGTGATTTTAGCATAACTGTGGGGTGATGCCAATTCAAAGATTATGAGTTCGAGAGAAATGGGAATTTTATGCGTTTTCCAAAATTATCTGCCCTATTATATCCAGTCTTTATATTTGTAATCGTGCCTAACTGTGGGAAAAAAAAAAAAAAACAACAATAAAAGCAAGCCTTACCTGGTACATTATTACACAAATGGATTAAGTACAACTTTAGATGGAGTTTCTTCTTTGTAAAAAATCTAAAGGTGTGTCTTTTGCTGAAAAATAAAACCAGGGACACAGTTTGTTATTTTCCATGCAAGGTTCTTGCCGACTGGCAATGGGGACAGAGACTGGGGTGCTTTGTGGTGGCAGCAGAAGGCTGGCAGTGAAAAATATATAACAATGCCTCTGTTATCTGTTTCCAATTCTTGCAGCATAGAGCTGGAATCCAGAAAATTTGCCGTCTTGAATAATTCAACTTTCAAATCTGTTGGTGTTTCATGACAATTTTGATTTGCTTTTCTTTAACATTTTATAGTTTGCTTCATTTTCAACCATAGGTTTTTTTTTCCCCCCTCTGCCTTAAGTTCTTTGACTTTAAGAATCAGTGTGGTGATCTCCTTTAGAAATACTAAACAAGACCATCTAGTTAGAAACAGGATATACAAAGGAAGAT
This sequence comes from Canis aureus, assembly GCF_053574225.1. Taxonomy (NCBI): domain Eukaryota; kingdom Metazoa; phylum Chordata; class Mammalia; order Carnivora; family Canidae; genus Canis; species Canis aureus. The sequence continues at coordinate 10,578,810 of NC_135635.1, forward strand.
ATACGAGAAAACTAAGAAACAACTTCTAAAATAAGGAGAAGTCAGCCTGAATTTTGCAAAGCTTTATGATTTTAAAATGACTCTCTTACCCCCATTCTAATGTTCTAGGGGAGCTTTAGCGTGCACTTCTGGCCCAGAATCTCCTTTGCAGATAACAAGCTTGGCATGCTTTAAATATTTATGGGAGACTCCGGAGTGTTACAGAAAACAATGCAGCTCCTAGCACATGGACTATGAAGCTACAGTCTTCATTAGTGTCACACATGGTGACAGAGTTGAAATAAACAGTCTAAAATAGGCAAGCCTGGTGAGGCCGGATCAGCTAAATGATGATAAACATTCACATGTGTCTTTCCAATATGTACTCTATTATGTATGTTTGTGTTTTCTTTTGATTTATGAAAATAATTTTTGTTGAAACAGCACGAAAATGTTAATAAAGAAAATCTAAACTGAAAAATTGTAATCACTACCTTTCTTATGGAACATTTGTTTTTTTCCTCTGCTTCTGTCATTCTCTCTCTCTCTCTTACACGCTCATGCACACACACGTGCACACAGAACCCCAGCGTGCCTCCTTCCAACTGGCTTTCTCCATGCGACAACAGTGAACACGACTGGTGGCAGCAGCTCTAAGGTTCTAAGCATGAGAGCTTCATGACTCCAGAACAAGACAGGCTCACTCTCTTCTGCTTCCATATATGACACTTCTATGGAATAATGCTGATTAACTAGGTTTGAGTCTTGTGCCAATCCTTTACACAATCCCTGTTGCTAAAACAATGGGACCCTTTGAATGGTTGAGCCTGGTTCACGTGCCTGTGACTGGCGGCTACGCTGATGTCAAAAAGTTTAAGCAGGGGAGGACTAAGTTTTACAAAAGATGACATTGCTTTTACTAGAATAAGGGGAAAGAGGCATGCTTAGCTGAGGAAGATCTGGATGGCTATTATATGAAAAAGTTTGAAAAAATAATGAGGAATATGGTGAGAATTGCCAGACCTGCTGTTTTGCAAGAACTGGTAATGAGATACTCTACAGATGACAGTGTGTTTATTATTTATTCAACGGATATTTATTAAGTGTCTGTAACCCTTGACGTGCAGTTTCTCCTGCGCTGGGGTATAGGGGCGTGATAAGTAGCCAAAACTGAAATCCAAACCCCTTTCTCTGGTGAAGGGACTTACATGTGCTGCTTGTGACTTTTGGAGTGTTCTGCTGCAGCCACAGGACGTGGTTTCTATAGTTTCTAACTAATTGTGTGATTCATCCATGGCCACTGCTCAGGCTGACACGTCATAACATCACAGACACGGCTACCCTGATTTAACTTCCTCTGTGTCTGCGCACACACTGATCCCACACACTTCATTGTTTGGCCCCTCACCTCACTTCTGAACTGAAGGTGGACCCCAATGTTTTTCTTTTTTCTTCCTCTCTCTGTCTCTCTAAAAAGAGAGAAAGTGGGGAGGGGGTGCAGAGGGAGAGGGAGAGAGAGAATCCTAAGCAGACTCTATGCCCAGTGCTGAGCCTCACACAGGGCTTGATCTTATGACCCTAAGATCATGACCTGAATCAAAGGCAAGAGTTAGACACTTAAAACTGAGCCATGCAGGCACCCCACAGACAGTCTTTTTCTGCTGGGTCTTCTACCTCCATCAGACAAGTTTCTTAGGCACGGGATTAGGTAGGCAGCTCTTAGGCTGGAATCTGGCTTAATTCAATGGCATTTACTTGGTCCACTAGAACTCATGCATCCAGGTTCTGCAAAATTCAGGAAATGCAAGCTGCACTTCCGTGACTGCCCTCTTCTCTCTACTCATTTAGCAGACAAAGGCAACTGCATCCATGCACCACCTCCAGACTACTCCAGGCAAGAGTCATAGAGTCTGCACCCCAAACTCCAGGAATTCATTAGATTCCCCAAGGGACTCTCATACATCATTGTTGTATTAGCCTAGGATGAGCCACGATGTTTATGCAGCGAAGGAAGCATCTCAGTGGGGAATGAGATGCCAGTTGATTTTTCCCTGTGACTGTGCCACCCAAGTAGTGTATGTAAAGATTTCTCTTTGCCCTCTATCACTAGGGAGTCATCCTACAAATTGCTCTAGAAGGAATGCCTCTCGAGTAAATCTCTAGCCTTATCTTCCATAGACTGTTCCAGGTGATGGCTTCTGGAATAGTTGGAAAACCTATCCTTTAGATCATAGACGTGGCGCTTTATCCATTGACCTCAGATCTGGGGCCTCAGCTGAAATTAAAAAAAAAAAAAAGCCTGGAGAAGCCCTATTTAACATTCTCTTATGATTATAAATGTGAGTATAAATGAAAAGGTTCTCGGGACCCCTGGGTGGTGCAGCGGTTTAGCGTCTGCCTTTGGCCCAGGGCGTGATCCTGGAGACCCAGGATCGAATCCCACTTCGGGCTCCCGGTGCATGGAGCCTGCATCTCCCTCTTCCTGTGTCTCTGCCTCTCTCTCTCTCTGTGTGACTATCATAAATAAATAAAGAAAAAATATTTTAAAAAAATGAAAAGGTTCTCAGTAGGAGTGTGGACTGTGGAGCTAGAGGGTCAAGACCCACATACAGTCTGCCATTTCCTAAATGTATGACAGGAACCTCTGTACTTCACATTCCCCAACCAGAAAATGTGAATACTAATTGTATCCATTTTCTGTGGTACGATTCTGTTCGTGTTAAATGAATTAATAAATTAGATGGGCCTAGGTTATTGCCTTATTATAGTAATATTTAGCTACTATCATGTTCCTATTTTGAGTATTCTCCCAAAAGCTTCTGATAGTGGCCTTTGCTTCTTGCTCCCCTTACATTACAGTGTTGGGAGAATAGGGAGGGGTACTAATTCAAAATTTTTCTCAAGTATCTGAGTTTAAAATATATTCTCTATGTAATCAATGAATGAAAATAGAGACATTTCAGTTTGGTCAGGAGCACTGAGATGGAAAATGCATCCGGTCAGTCAACCAAGGGTGAATTTTGGTCACTAAAGTCAGTGGATTGGAGTTGAGGTAAGTTTCAAACACTAGCAATTAATGTGTCAGGGCTTATGGTTTTCAAGAATGGGTAAGAGATTATTGGGCTGGGAATGAAGATGTCTGAGTTCCATTTATGGTTTGAGAATTAACAAGGTATATGAATACTCGTTTATTCCCTGCGCCTCAGTTTCCACATTTGACAAATGAAGGCATTTCACTGGATGGACAGACATCATGGGAAGAAGTGTGGGTTCTGGAGACAGAGAGAGCTGGATCTATATGAGCTCTGCCTCTTACCAGATCTGTTAGTTAATCCATGTCTTCAAAAAACAAAAAAACAAAAAACAAACAAAAAACATGTCTTCAAGAATCATTCCCTCATGTGCCAACAGAGGATGCTCCTAGTACCTGCCCCTAATTAGGGGGTGTTGTGAGGATTAGAACATTCATCTAAGTGCTGATCCCAGAACATGGCACATAATAAGCATCTCAGAATGTTATTGTTAATAGTGAATAGCTACTATCATTTCTTGTTTTATGATTAAGTCCATGGACCATCAATAAGACCATGAAATTTCTATCTGTGCTCACTGCATTTCCTGAGATCAGCCCCCCGTTATTTGGCTACTACCTCCTTCTAAGGCTTACCTGATACATCAATTAGCTACAACAAGCTCCTTTGAGTAGGGGTAACTTGGGTCTCTTTTAAATAGATATTCCTGTGAAAAAGTAACAAATTGAAAGTACCTGTATGTCTTTCCACATGCAATTTGCCTGTAATTTTCAATACCTTTTGGTATTGAAAATACCAAATACCAATACCCTTTGGTATTTACCAAAAGGTACTAAGTTTGTTGCATGCTTGGCCCTGTTAGGTCCTTGGGACAGAATGTAAAAAGACATGTTCACTGCCCTTCAGTAGGCTGACAGTGATATTACTTAGAAATATGAGAAATCTTGGTCCTCTTGGAAGATTCAGTATTCACGTATTTAAATTGATCTTAAAGCCTAAAACAAGCTATGCAATTTCCATTAAGTAGTACGATCTCAGGAATCTTTAGAAATAGCATTTTATTTTTCTCAATATCTTTTCTATTGGGGCTCTGCTGGGAAAAAAAAAAATGGCCTAAACAAGAATCTGGTGCCACTTTGAACTTCTCCAACCTTAGGTGGCTTCTCAATATTTCCAGGCCATCTTTTAACTTTTCCCTCCATATCTCTCCGTATCTCCCCCTGTGTCAGGACTGAAAGACCTTTCAAACCTCAATTTACCCCAAGCCTCTTGCCCCCTGTCCTGCCCTTCCTTTATAGAAGGTAACTTTGTTACGTACATCACAGGGAAAACATGTGTCTAAGAGTGGAATTCCTTCAATTTCCTGCCTCCACCCTGATATATTTATTGAATTATAACCCACCTTTTTACCATCTCTTTCTTCCCAAAACCCATCCACCCACCACTTCCCAGGATCCCATCCTTGCCCTCTCTTTCTCCTCTCAGTCCTAATTACCTGCTCTCTACTGGCTTCATCCCACTGGGTTTTATTTTTATTTTTATTTTTTATTTTTTATTTTTTTTCCCACTGGGTTTTAAAGAGCCTCAAGATACTCTGGCCTTTAAAAAGTTTAGAAAACACAAGCCATCCTTCAACCACATCTCTCTCAGAGACCATTCTCTCTTCATAATGACGTGGCTTGAAAGCACATCTAAGCTCACTGTCTGCACCTCCTCAGCCTTTGTATCACTTTCATCTACTCCAGTTTCACACCAATGGCTCCAACAAGGTCACCAATAACTTCCTTTTTGTGAAATCCAATAGATATTTATCACTCATTTTATTTGATACTCCCCTCACTTCTTAGTTGATTACTCCTGTTCTGCAAATACTTTGGCTCCCATTTCAACATTCTGTCCTTATTCTTTAAGACAGTAACTTAAAATGAACTACCCTAAAGCTTGTTTCCAATCCCAGTTGTAATAAACTAATCCCACAGAAGAAGACATATCTCTCTTCTTGTTCCTATATTTGAAAAATGAATATGGAGGCAGGCAGAGGGGGGAGAGGGAGAGAGAGAGGGAGAGATTGATTCAGAGAATAAATGTCCCCATTATGCATCAAGAGATGATTCTGAGGCCAAGTTTTAAGAGAAGTGGCTGGTGGAGATCTGTGGTTATATGGAGGTTAGGGATGACTCTGGAAAAAAGTCTCAGTATTATATTAAGTCAAATAGATATACAATGAAACACAGGGGATTTAAATAAGTTTATACTTGGAGTTTTGTAATAATAATTACAGAATCATGTCTACCAGTTCTCACTGATTGGCCATAGATGTGGTTTCCATGGTGGTTTCACACATAGCTCAGTCTCCCCACTCTGCTCCTCCTACCTTCATTGTAACTTACATTAAATGAGACAAAGAGCAAATAAGAATTATTAATAAATATTTCAATGCTATAGGTTCTGATAAAGATCCTGGAAAATCACTGTCAAAATAGATAATTAGGGGTATCTGGGTGGCTCAGTCAGTTAAATGTCTGACTCTTAATTTCAGCTAGGTCATGATCTCAGGGTTGTGAGACTGAGCCCCACATCAGGCAAGGAGTCTGCTTAAGGTTCTCTCTCTCTCTTCCCCTCTTCCCCTCCCCCACTCTCACTTGTGTTCTCTGTCTCTAAATATATATAATATATACAAATAATATATATTATTAATTATAATTTGTTATTATTTACATATTATATTAATTATTAATTAATTATAATTAATAATATATTATATATAATTAGCCTGCCATTTCTTATTTTTATATATTTATTCAAGGAAATGAGTATCTAGGTATTTTCAAAGTTCCAAGTCTGTATGGTACAAGCTTAGTGTGCTTGTTAAAATTTTTGTTTCCTTCTAAAAGAATGGAGAAAAGATGATAATATATTGTTTGCATTTCAGCAATGCTTCTAATTTGGATACAACAACCTTTGTGTATTCACAGCGTCATCTCATAGGGAGGAGAAACTTAGAATAACACTTATGTGTATTTCTCTAAAACCTCAAGAGTGAAGTAAGATTGTGTTAGGCATTCCTTAATTTTTGAGAGTTAGCTTAATTAGCTATGTCAGGCTGAAAATCATTTTATCTTTTAATCATGTACATTGAATAATTTTGGTCAAGAAGATTATGTGATAGATATATAGATAATAGTTGATGCTCATAGTTTCAAAAAAGAATGTGTAATATTAATTCAACAAAACTGCATTTGGTTTTACTATTCTCTGTGACAAGGACCATTGCTTTTTCCAAAAATAGATTGTAATTTTCTTTTAGAATTTCTCTTACAGTTATTAGCAAAAATGTTTAAGATCCTTAATGGAGGCCTTGAGGTATTTTAGGTTTTGAATACTCACTACTCAATTGGAACCAAGTATGCAAATTGGGCAATGGGTTAAAAAAACATGCAGTAGGGCATCCCGGGTGGCTCAGGGGTTTAGCACTGCCTTTGGCCCAGGGTGTGACCCTGGAGACCCGGGATTGAGTCCCACATCAGGCTCTCTGCATGGAGCCTGCTTCTCCCTCTGCCTGTGTCTCTGCCTCTCTTTCTCTCTGTATCTCTCATGAATAAATAAATAAAATCTTTTTTAAAAATATGGTAGTAAAATAAAGTGACTTACTTACATGGCTCATAATTGGGTTCTGAAATGTTCACTTTTCCAACCACTTTCCTGCACTTTTAGATAAAATTAGGAAAAAGCAAACAATCGGAAAACAGTGTAGAATTATGCTTCCTTGGGCAGCCCCAGTGGTGCAGCGGTTTAGCCCTGCCTGCAGCCCAGGGCGTGATCCTGGAGACCCTGGATCGAGTCCCACGTCAGCCTCTCTGCATGGAGCCTGCTTCTCCCTCTGCCTGTGTCTCTGCCTCTCATTCTCTCTCTGTGTCTCTATGAATAAATAAACAAAATCTAAAAAAAAAAAAAAGGAAGAGTTTAAAAAAAAAGAATTATGCTTCCTTTATAAGGTGTTTTTCTTTCTTTAGTTTTCTGTAAAAAGTACATACCTTGACATGAAATATATTGTTGGTCTCAGTTTGCTTGTGTGCATATATGAAGTCATGAAGACATTGTGTTTCTGCTAAGAGTTCATTTCAGTTTTTATCAACCTTAATACTTAAGGAATTCTTTCTATATTTGTGTGCAGTGTAAAAGGATGGAACTAAAGAAGTCAGTATGCATAAATTTTGTTTCTATAGAACATCTCAAAATAAACCGTGCAGTGCATACTTTTCTCTCTACCCTATTTATGTAACTTGGTTGACTAAGTGTAATTCATCTGAGCTTCATTGACCTCCATTGGATGCCAAAATAATTATGTCAGCTTTCGACTTCCACCTTATCTTGTTTCGTTAAAAAATAAGGAATTCCTTCAAGTTCCTGTCTTATATCCCAAAGTGCAATATCCATTTTTGCTTCTTTCCCTCTATAATAAAGATCCCCTATTCATGTTGACCTTCTTCAGCCCACTATCTCTTCCATTTTCTGGTGTATCTTGGGTATTTTATACTTTATCTCAAATTATAAAATCACAGATAAATAAAATGTTACGTTTGTAAATAGTTACAGAAGTTATCCAGTTCAACCTTTGCAGTTCATAGGTAAGATAACACACTGAGACCTCAAGACTAAGAGACTTGACATATTTGTTCTTTGATGTGACAACATCCTTGAGCATCACTCTAAATACTCTTTAGTTTTAGAAAATAGATTATCAAATTTCTCAAAAAATGTGGTAATATATATTGAAATGAAAAAGCCTGGATGAATTTTTGCTTGGTGTCATATTCTCCTGAGTGCAGACATTTACTTGGCTCTTTGCAAACGCCACTAGTCTTATATTTAAACCACTCAATCATCATCATGTTAGTCTGATGGGTTTCCAGGCATCTCCCCAGCTAGAACAGAGCTGTATTATTAGCCCCTCCCATCACTTCCAGAGTTTTGTAATTTAAGCTGGAGCTTGGAGAGTGCACTCCTTTCTTCTTTAGACCTTGGAATGATGCCACCTTTTCCCTCATTGGCTTGCTAAAGGTTCCTTGCCTTATTTTCTACTCATATTGGTGGTATTCCACTTTATTTGGCAGTCATTCATGTCATGGAGGTAAATTTTAAGACTGGTTCCTGTGCTCTCTGATTTACCTTTTTAAATTTTCTGGCAAAAATTCTACTAATTAAATGCCACAGTATCTATTTTCAATTTAGCACCTTCTTAAAAGGAAGTAATTTTTGTTTTTCCTAAGTAGAGTATATCTTTTCCTTAGCATAGAATTAAAAAAAATAGTGGTAATAATTCTCTTGAACTTTTTTTTATCCCTAAAAGATTTCTAGAATTTTCATTCACAAAATGAAATGCAAAATATATTCCTTATTAAATACTGTGTCTAGAAGGAAGAATTTTGTTAATATGGATTTAGACCATAAACTATCAAGAACTTGTTTTCAAGAGTATTTGACCAAAAGACCGATTTTCAGAATCAAGACACATCAGTTTATTCCAATATAAGGACCTTTTAAGCACATACAAATTGTGTCAGTATTTAGAAAAACTTACTTCCTTTTAAAGCAGTCCTTCCAATCATATTTCATTTTCATGGAATATTAACATCTGGATAGAAAGTCAGCTGATGTATTCAATGAAAATCCAATGTGTCAGAAAATACTTCTATCAAGATATCCTACAATATAGGATTTGTAGGATATCAAATATCCTACAGGTTATGGACTATCACATACAGTACAATATAAAAGTTCAAGAATTTGCAAATGAGATGTAAAATAATGATTATAGTCATCAGAATTCTAACATTCTCCTGAGTGAATTTAGCACTACATAGTTTAAAAGAAAACTGATAAATCCCTCAAAATCGAGAAAGATTTATTAGATTTCCTTACTTATTAAATTTCCTTTCCTTCCTTCCCTCGTACCTTTCCTCCCTCCCTCCCTTCCTTCCTTCCTTCCTTCCTTCCTTCCTTTTCTAACTTATGAGCTATCATGAAGTTAGCAATATATTTTAATTAAATACAAATACATTCTTTGGATGAAAATATATATCTATTTCCTTTTTATTTTTCTTTTTTAAAATATTTTATTTATTTATTTATTCATAAGAGACACAGAGAGAGAGAGAGAGGCAGAGACACAGGCAGAGGAGAAACAGGCTCCACACAGGGAGCCCGTGGTGGGACTCCATCCTGGATCTCCAGGATCATACCCTAGGCCAAAGGCAGCGCTAAACCGTCGAGCCACTCGGGCTGCCCTTTATTTTTCTTTTTATTATTTTGTAAAGATTTATCTATTTATTTGAGAGAAAGAAAGACAGAGTGCCAGCAGGGGGAAGGGAAGTGAGAGAGGGAGAGAATCTCAAGCAGACCTCCCTACCTCCACCCAGCACAGAGCCTGATGTGGGGCTTGACCTCCAGACCTTGAGATCATGACCTGAGCTGAAATAGTCGCTTAACCAACTAAGCCACCCAGGTGCCCCTTTCCTTTTTTATTTTTAAAAGAAAAATTCAATAGGTGGTTATGTGACAGAAAATATCTGTGGAAGATATTTATTGTTGTCAGGATTTTCCTGGTATTTTAGGCTCATGAGATTCTATAGGTTCTGGTTATTGGATTAAATTGTGTTGGGGGTGGCATGGGGGGAACATTAAATATTTACTTCAAAAGATTATTTTAATATTTAATTACCTGAAATTCTCTTAAAGTTGTTCTATGTATATTTTCTCCATAGTAAATTATTTTAGTTAAAAATGTTTCATATAAAAATAAATGTTTCATATAACATTATACACATACATATGCACAGAAAAATGGTACATAGCATTATGATATGAAAATATACATCAAAAGAGTGCAGATATATGAACGTTCACAAACCAAACCTATCTGTGCACTAGAACCCAGATCAAAAAAACAGAATTTTACCAGCATCTTAAAAGTCCATTCATCTTTATTCCAATCTCTATTCTCTCCACCCCAAGGGTTGGGCACTATTTTGACTTCTATTAGCATTAAATAGTTTTGCCTGCTTTTGTATATTGCATACAGATTGAATCATGCAGTATGTACTTTTTGGGGGATGGGGTAGGGGATCTGGGTCTTTCTATAAAAAATATTTTTATGAGATTCATTTATGTTGTTGCATGTAGTTGTTAAGATTGTACTTTCTCATTCCGTTTAAAATACTATTAAAATACTATCGTGTACATATAGCACAATTCGTTGACCTATTGTACTATTGGTTGGCTCTTGGGTAGTGTTTAGTATTTGTTGGTTTTTTTTTTAAAGATTTTATTCACCTATTCATGATAGACATGGGGCGGGGGGCAGAGACACAGGCAGAGGGAGAAGCAGGCTCCATGCAGGGAGTCTGATGTGGGACTCGATCCCGGGTCTCCAGGATCACGCGCTGAGCCAAAGGCAGGCGCTAAACCACTGAACCACCTAGGGATCCCCTAGTTTTTGACTATTACAGAAATAGTGCTTCCTTGAACATTCTTGTACCTCTTTCTCCAAACTTATAGATGCATATCTCGTTGGGATATACTCAGGAGTTATACAGTATTTGTTTATATTCAGCAGTTTCCAAAGTGATTATAGCAATTTGTTTCTCAGACATCCCCACCAGCAGTGTCTGAAAGCTCCAGTTGCACCAAGTCTTTGTCACCATTTGATATTTTATTTTTGTTTTCTTTTCTCTCTTTAAATGTATTGATTTTGCCAGTGTGTGGTAGTGTCTCCTTGCATCTTTTATTTGCATTTCCTTGATGACTAATGTTGAGCATATTTTCCTATGTTGGCTATTTTGGTATTTTCCTTTATCACATGTATTTTGAAGTTTTTTGACTATTTTTCTGTTTGGTCATCTGTCATTCAAAGGTGTTCTGGATACAATTTTTTTCTCAGATAAATGTATTGCAAATAATATTCCTCACACTTCCTACTCTCTTAATCGTGTCTTGAGAAGTTCTGAATTTTACCATAATTCTGAGATGATTCTTACCTATATATATTTAGAAACTAGTCCTTTGTCATATATATGACTTGCAAATAATTTCTTCCACATTTTTATTTCTTCTAATAAATAATATCTTTTGATGAACATAAGTTCCTAATCTTACTGCAATCCAGTTTATCATTTTTGGTTGACATGTATTCTTCTAAAGAAAGTTTTGTCTACTCCAAGGTCATAAATATGTTATCCTATTTTCTTTAAAAGCTCAATTGCTTTATCTTTCACATTTAGATCTGCAGTCCATCCGGAATTGATTTTTAGGTATGTTGTAAGGGAGGCAATCATATTTTCATTATTATTACTTAAGGCATATGTGCTCATTGTAGAGAAACATGGAGAGTAGACCTTAGCTATGATCTACCAAGGATAGATACAATCACTGTGGTGCATCTTTCCACACACAGCTTTTGTTACTATTTATTAATTTCATTACTTTATGGTACTATTATAAAACTTACTATTAATGTTTGTATTCCTCTCAGTTATATAAACTGAGAATAGGTTGTCTAGTTCCTTTTATTGGAAATTCACTCATCACTCATGACAAAAAACAAAACAAGTCACAAAAGTTTGTTCCTAGGATAATATGAATACCTTTTTAATTTTCAGCTTCATATACTATAGGCTAACTTCTCAAGCGGATTTTGAATTTTCCTTCATTTGTGATTAATTTTCCCACCAAAGTCAGTTAAACACATTATTATTACTTGAAGGCCTATAATTTGCTTTCTAATCCTTTCATTTCTGCAGTATCTTCATTCCTTTATTCTACTTTCTTTTTTTAACCAATATTTTAATTATTTGCTGAATTAGTTTTTCATTTTTTTAAAGTGATCTAAAACCTTAAGGTTTTAAATTTTCTTGAGTCCTGTTGTATCTCCCATATGTTCAGATATATAGCTTTTAATTATTGTTGATTTTCTAAACCAATTTTTCTTTTTTTTTTTAATTTTTTATTTATTTACGATAGTCACACACAGATTGAGAGAGAGAGAGAGCGAGAGGCAGAGACACAGGCAGAGAGAGAAGCAGGCTCCATGCACCTGGAGCCAGATGTGGGATTCGATCCCCGGTCTCCAGGATCGCGCCCTGAGCCAAAGGCAGGCGCCAAACCGCTGCGCCACCCAGGGATCCCCTAAACCAATTTTTCAATGCATGTTTGCATTTTCTATTTCCCAAGACTTTTAAAAAACTTCCTCAATAACAAACTTTGATTTTTCTGCTCTTGTTATTTTTTAGTTTTATTAAACTGTGATCAGAGAATGTTACCTAAACTACTTTTACTTTTTGGAATTTATGAATGCTATATACTTATAAAAAAGGTATATTTTCAAGACCGAGCTATTTTATTAATTAAGTTATGTAGGTCTTCTATATTCTCATTTATGTTCTTGTCTTTGTACTCTGTCATAAACTGATAGAGGTGAATTAAAAACTCTTATTACTGAACTGGTTTTTCCTGTCTTCTTATAATACTCAGTTTGTGCTACATGAGGTGGTTGCTATGATATATAGTTATATATTTGCAACTGCCACTTATTTATATCTTTTTCATTTTATTCTAAATATTTGCATTCCTTCTGTTATTCAACATTTATATCAGTCTTAGTTCTAAGTTAAAATCATTCAAAGCTCAACATCATTCATTTTGCCACCATTCACCCACTTTGGTTGACTACATTTTGGTCACCAGAAAAATATTCTCTGAGTTCTTGTGTATTTAAAACTGTTTGCCTATAGTATATACTTAAAGGACAGCATGGCTTGATACGATCCTTGTCTCACATTTTCTTTCCTTGAGTACGTCTATTAAAAATTTTCTTCCATTATCTTCTGATGTTGAATGTTGCAGTGGAGAAATGTGAATATAACCTACTTATTTTATGCCCATAAATAACATTTATTTTGTCTCACTGGGAACAAAAGAAAAACCAAACCAAGACAAACATTTCATTTTAAAGCACAATAACTTTACTAGTAAATGTCTTGATGTTGACCATTCTCAGTCAATTCTTTGTATCCATTGTGTCTTTTCAATACATAGATTCAGGCCTATTATTTCAACAAAGGCACTCCTGAATTATAACTTGAAAATATGGTCTGTTTATTTGTTTGATTCTTTTTTCTTCAGAGGCTACTCCAAATATATGTGTGTGGATCTCTAATGCATGTCTTTTCTGTTAATTTTTTTCTCCCAAATCCTCCTTCCCTCCTCCTTTCCTTCCTTCTTCCCTTCTTTCCTTCCATACTTTCTCCATCCTTCCTTCGTTCCTTCTTTTCTCTCTTTCCTCTTTATTTCCACTTCAATGAGGTCACTTTTCTTATTTTTACATATCCCTCCCCCACCCGCGCACTTTCTATTCTCTCTCGTGCTGTTTTCAATTTTGTTAAGATGCTTTTTTACCTCTACTTCTTTTTTGAATTCTGCTAAATCATATCTTATTTCTTCCTGTTTCTTTCTATATCTTCCCTGAGTTCCTATACTTCTAATTTAGATATGACTTTAAAAGTAATCTCTTCATTTTTTTTTATAATCCATAACAAAATGTTTGGTCACATTTTTTCTATGCTTCATAGCAATATTTTTCTGGTGTGTTTTCTTCACCTGTAGATGAGTTTTGATGCTCTTTCCCAATTTCTTTCTTAAAGTTTACTGCATTTATTATGTGTAATCCTTTAAAAAAAAACCAAAACCCTCATTCTTGAATTTGATTTTCCTGGACCAGCTATTTGTTGGGCTGAAATGTACAGAGTAGACTTATAGCTGTTTTCTTTCTCTGCTGTCACAGAGACAGACTGCTTCCCATAGTTCTGGCTCCTCTTTGTTATTATTTGCATAGCCTACTTCCTCTGCTTCTCTGGACAAAATATGGAACAGTTGGATTTCTGCTAATGGACCTGCTTGTGTATACAATCTTCAATGTTCTGCACAAGGACTATAGTTTTTACAAAACAGGGTAACCACTCACCTTCAGAAGGTTAGTTGTTGTTGTTGTTTTCCTGGTTTACTTGATATATGTCCCTGTTGTACTTCATTGCTCCTGTCTGAATATTTTCTTTACTTCCTTTACCTTGCTTCCTCCTTACTTATTTATGGTAATTGGTATATGATCTGGGAGTTATCATTCTTTTTTTTTATTTTTATTTTTATTTTATTTTATTTTTTTAAATTAATTTATTTTTATTTATGATAGTCACACACAGAGAGAGAGAGAGAGGCAGAGACACAGGCAGAGGGAGAAGCAGGCTCCATGCACCGGGAGCCCGACGTGGGATTCGATCCCGGGTCTCCAGGATCGCGCCCTGGGCCAAAGGCAGGCGCCAAACCGCTGTGCCACCCAGGGATCCCTCATTCTTTTTTTTTAAAGAAAATTTCCAGGAGGAGATGGTGAACCAACCTGATGTGTGCAGCAATATTCACCTTTTAAGTTGAGTATCTCTCTATTCTCTAACAATATGAAATAGTTCAGTCTTAAAATTAGTGCATGTACATGTGAAAAGAATTCCACAAGAACAGAGAAAAACTGACCCACCAACAGAATTAGAAGTAACACTCTTCCAGGGATGGGAATAGTGTCCATTTCCATTAACCAGACTGGAAAATTTCTTGAATAATGAATATTGGGTAAAGTACATAGAATGGTCTGGCTTTGGTAGTGGGGAATAATTATGCTTAGAGCTACCATTGCTTCATTCTTGCTTAATACATTCTAAAAGAAAGATCAGGAAAGATCTATTTCCAAGACATCTAATTGTGTCTCAGCATAAAACTCAAGATTTGTAGGAACACAAATCTATCCAGCACCCACAAAGGTAAAATTCATTCAATCTAAAATTATCAGGCTTTAAAGCATAGGAAGGTACTGAGGGGAAAAATCAATTAATCAAAACTGACCAAGAACTAACCCATATTTTAGAATGGACATCAAAAGAATGATTATAACTTCATTCCATATGTTCAAAAAGTTAAGTAGAGGTATGTAAGATACAAAAAGAGGCCCAAACTAAAGTTTTAGAGAAAAAATGACAGTATGTAAGATGAAAGACACGGTGACTACAATTAATTATAAATTAGACGTTGTAGAAGAAAAGAAAAGTGAACTTGAAGACAGTAATAAAAATTATCCAATGGAGACACAGAAAGGAAGAAGAGAATTTAAAACAACACTGCTTTAGAGAGTTGTGGGACAACTGTGTGCAGTCTCCATATACACATAATTGGAGTCCTTGAGGGAGAACAGGGAGAGGGAACAAAAACTTATATTTGAAAAAATAATGCATTGTATGTTAACTAACTAGAATTCAAATAAAATCTGAACAAAAGAAAAAATAATGACCCCAAATTTTGCATATTTGATGAGAATAATAAACTCGGGATCCCTGGGTGGCGCAGCGGTTTGGCGCCTGCCTTTGGCCCAGGGCACGATCCTGGAGACCCAGGATCGAATCCCACGTCAGGCTCCCGGTGCATGGAGCCTGCTTCTCCCTCTGCCTGTGTCTCTGCCTCTCTCTCTCTGTGTCTATCATGAATAAATAAATAAAATCTTTAAAAAAAAAAAAAAAAAAAGAGAATAATAAACTCATTGTCTCCCAAAACTCAATGGAGTTTAAGCATAAGAAACATGTAAAAGAATCACATCAAGGTACACTGTAAATAAATCAAACAAAACTAGTGATAAAGAGAAAATCTTAAAAGCAGCCACAACAAAAAGATATCTTATGTACAGAAGATGAGGACTGATTTTTTATTATAAAAAATGTGAAAGACATTAATCAACAGCTTTCAAGAACTAAAAAGAAAAAAAACCCTTTCAAACTAGAATTCTATACCCAGGAAAAATTGATCGCAAAAATAATCTTGAAATAGGGGGGTGGTGGGATGGGGTAACTGAGTGATCGATATTAAGGAGGGCATGTGATGTATAGTGAACACTGGGTATTATATAAGACTGATGAATCACTGAACTCTAGGTCTGAAACTAATAATACACCAAGTGTTAATTGAATTTAAATTAAAAAAATACAAAAAGAATTTTAAAAACTTAAAGAAAAGAAGTGTGTTCAGAAAAAAAAGAGAACTCATCTCCAGTAGAACCTGCACTCCAAGAAATGTTAAAGAAAGCCTTTCAGGCAGAACAAAAATGATATGAGATGGAAATAGCTGTTTAAATAAAAATAACATCAATGCAAAGTGGGATTTGTAACAAATGCAAAGGCTGAATGTATGACAACAACAACAGCACAAATGTTGGGAGGGATGAAATTGAATCTGCATAGCATGCTTGAAGGTAGTGAGAGAGAAGTTAGATGTATGCTATAAATCCTAGGGTAACCACCTAAATAATGACAGAGTTATAGATAACACAGATTAAATGGGATGATAGAACACATATAGTTAATCCGAAAGAAGGCAGAAAAAAAAAGAACAGGACAATTAGAAAATGAATAGCAAGATGATAGACTTGAAGGCAAATATATTAATTATTATATTAAATTTAAATGGTATAAATATCCTAATTAAAAGCAGATACTAAGATTGGCTGCTAATTTGCCTATTCTAGGTTATATAAATTTTAATATGAGTACGTATTTACACAATGTATATTAGTTTTTTTTCTGTTCCAAGAGGACACAACATTTGGTGCTGGGAATACTGCCTCAGCCTGTCTATAGTTCTTCCTCATGAGACCCTAACAGTCTGGTATTGAATGCAGACAAGTAAGTAAAAAATTAGAACAGAGTGTAATAATTGCTTGGGCAGAGGAGCTTGATTCTTCTCTGCATACTAGAAATAATAATGCTTTAAAAATTGACATAATGACCACAGCTTATACTGTTTTAATTATAATGATGGATAACTTCCCATACCTGCTGCAATATATAACGTTTCTACTTAGCAATTGGCCATTTGTAATTAAGGATGGAGCAGCATCTGTGGGATTTCCTGCCAAACCCGTTTCTGTGCATTTATCATTTTTCAATCCTATCCCCCTGTTAGGTCAGTGGTTCTCAACTGGGGCCAATTTTACTCCCAGGGGACATTTGACGATGTCTGGAAATATTTGAGGTTGTCGCAACAGGGGTGGAGGGCTACTGGCATCGAGTGAGGCCAGGGATGCTGCTACACATTCTATGTTGAATAGGGCAGCTCCCCTCCCCCTCACCTAGTCCCAAAACTCAGTACTGCCTCAGTTGAGAACCCCTAAGCTTGTGTGACCAATTCATCTGAGTCTGCCCAGGACTACTCTAGTTTTAGTACTGAAAGTCCTGCATCTCAGGAGACTCCCTAGTCTCATGTATACAGTGAAGATTGATCACCTTACTTCAACCTCCTAATATTAGAAAAGCAGTCTCTATTCAAACAGTTGTTCCTTTTGGTATGAACATCAGTCCCATATTATAATGTAATAAAAATCATAATCAGCATGAACATGCGTTGAGTACATTTTGGCCAATATTATGCCAAATATGTTACCTGTATTATCTCTTTTAAGCACCTTAACAATTGCATGAGATTATTATTACTTCCATTTTACAATTGGCATATAGAGTTTAGGTAAACTGTTGAACTTTACACAGCTGGTTAGGGTAGACTTAGTTATAAAAACAAGATCTATCCATGTATAGTGAGCATATTCCTGCTTGCAAGATTAAAAACATTTTCTCTACACTGTGCCAACCTCATAGCGTAGCTTATATTTATAATGATGATTGTCACAATTACAAATCCAACAAAATTACATTTAACGATGGCTTTCATTTTCTGATTTGTTGCTGGTTACAACTGCACTATATTAGATTTGAGCTGGTATGAAGAGTATAATTTTCTTATAAAAATATAGAATTTGACACCAAAGAGATCTGAGTCTAACTTGATATGTGATCTGGGCAAATTACTTAATTTCTGAGTTCTGCCGTGTGTGTGTGTGTGTGTGTGTGTGTGAATTAAATGAGGCCATCTTTCTTTGACATGCAGCATCTACATGTCAAAGAAAAATTCCACAAGTGGTAGCTATAATTATCAATGTGAAGAAATTGTTTGATTGAAATGGCATAGATTAGTTTCTTCCTGGCATTTTCATTGGCAGAGAAGGAGAAAGGAAGAGAGACAGACAATATGAATATCATAATAGTTAAGCCTAATGTAATGAGAAGGCATTGAAGCCAGAAAGGATTTGTGGACACCTAGCTTCGTTACTTAGATGCTGTGTGAAAAGTAACATTTATCTTCTATAAAATGAGGGAAATAATGCTCTTTACTGAACATAATAAAGATTATAATAACATGGAATACACATCCCATACAGCTTCCCATTTCTCTCTTTTTAAAAAAGATTTTATTTATTTATTCATGAGAGACAGAGAGAGAGAGAGGCAGGGACAGGGAGAGGGAGAAGCAGGCTCCATGCAAGGAGGACGATGTGGGTCTCGATCCTGGGTCTCCAGGATCACGCCCTGGGTTGAGGGTGGTGCTAAACCGCTGGGCCACAGGGACTGCCCCCTTCCCCACTTCTCTAATAAAAGGTAAAACAGTTCTATTTTAGAAATAGCATTTCCAAAAAATCAGAACAGACTGAAAATCAAATATTCCATTGCAAAACCCACTTTGAGTGGCGCACCTTCAGTAATGGAAAGGAAATATTTATTTTGCCTTCATTAAGCAGATAGCCAATTACATAGGTGCAGTCCTATTTTCTTTTGTTTCTATGAGAGAAGGCATGGCTCTTGATGTAAAGATACATTTAGAGCTGCAAAGTAATTAAATGACTCTAAATTACAACCTACTGAAGGTAACCACTATAGAGACAGGTGTGGGAAAAGTCTGTTTTTGTTTTGTTTAGAGTGACAGGATGCTTACTTTAGGGGAAAAAAATTAGATGTCTGTAATTCTGTGATGGATGAAACAACACTTGTGAGGAAGGGGTACAAAAGAAGGGGGACTAATTGTGGAAGAATTGCCATCACCGAGGTGGGTCGTTTCCTTGGTAAAAGCAAAATTAATCTCCTTCCTCAAACAAGATTTGTTCACATCCGTGGTGAACACCAGATGGACCAAGCGTAGGATATGAAAGTGAGGAGGCATGCCATGAGAGGTCAATACAAAGTGAACAGAATTTTTATTGTTGAGAGTTCAGGGGAGGAAGGCTTGCCAGGAACTAAATTGAGAGTGTCTTCCTTTGTGTTTGTGAAGATTTACTCATTTATTCCTCTACCTTTACCTTCACATTTTTTCTCTCCCTTGGTTGGATTTCAAGACCATCTGACCCCTTACTCCGCTTTTATTTTCATACAGGTGACAGAGAGAAGTACTATGGAGCCTGCAAATCAAACAGGTGCATTTGAGAAGTGAGAAAGTCGTTCCGAAATAATCATTGCTTTCTGTGGCTATTGAGGTTTGTAGAATTTAACAGACATCAGGTGACAACTGGATCCTGAGCTACAATAGTTGTTGAGGATGATGAAGCTAATTGTAGATGCCTGGGGTCGTTTGGATGTCATAAAGAAAGGATGTATTAATACTGTGAAACTACCTGAGAAGGGCTCATAAAATGACCCAGAGATACAATGGCAGGGGCCGACACAAGTTTTGTGGAGCTTGATGTTTCAGTAATTTGGGGGCCCCTTTAAAAAATATTTTATTTTTATTTATTTGAGAGAGAGAGAGAGAGAGAGCACAAGACAGGAGAGGAACGGAGAGGGAGAAGCAGGCTCCCTGTTGAGCAGGATGCAAGATGCAGGGCTCCATCCCTGGAGCCTGAGGTCATGACCTGAGCCATGGGGCTTGATGTTTCAGTAATTTGGGGACCCCTTTAAAAAATATTTTATTTTTATTTATTTGAGGGAGAGAGCGCGCGCACAAGACAGGGAGAGGAACGGAGAGGGAGAAGCAGGCTCCCTGCTGAGCAGGATGCAGGATGCAGGATGCAGGGCTCCATCCCAGGAGCCCGAGGTCATGACCTGAGCCTAAGGCAGCCACTTAACCGACTGAGCCACTCAGGCGTCCCTGGAGGCGGGGCGGGGGGGGGGGGCTTTAAACAAAATTAAGCACAAAAATGAATAGTAAACGGGGGAAAACCCCCACAAGTACAGAACTGTGGAGCCTGAGATCCTGCAGCCGGCAGATGAGCCCCGGAGACGCTGGCCGCCCGCAAGCTCGCGTTGCCCTCTGCACCTCGAGCGCTCTTGAGCTCCCGCGGCTCCGGGAACACAGAGGGGCCCTCGCCGCCGGGACCTGGCCACTGAGCTGCCCCGGGGCACCCCTCGGCCGCAGCACGTCGCGCTGCAGCTTGTCCCGCGGCGCAGAGAAGCCTCGGATCACCGCGACCCGTAAGGGGCACAGACCCTCCAGCGGACGCTTCGCAATACTTTGGGGCGTGGGGACCCGGCGCCTCCGCCGCCCTCCCCCGGCCCGGCCCCGACCCGCGGCGTGCGCGGCCCCGGGCGCTCCAGGTGCGGGGCTGCGCGCACCCGCTGCACGGACGGCGCTCGAGGGGCGGCGGGGGCGGGGCGGGGCGGGGCGGGGGTGGGGGCGGGCCCCGCGCGGGAGCACGAGCCCGGCCGCGCCCGCCGCTGATTGGCCGCGCGCGGCCCGGGAGGCGGGCTCTCCCGGCGCTCGCCCGGCCCGCGGGGGCTATATTGGCCCCGAGCCTGCCGGGGCGGCTCGCCTGCCCGCGTCGCTCGGGCCCCGGGAAGGCGTCCGAGGGCGGCGCGGGCGCGGGGCGCGGAGCGGGGCCGCCGACGCAGGGCCGGGGTCGGGGTCGGGGGGCTGCAGTGCGATGCGGCAGCGGCTCGGGGCGCGGAGGCTGGCGGCGTGGCTTCACGGGCCGGCCCGGGGCCGGGACTGCTGCTCCGGAGGCTGCTGAGGCGGCGCCGCGGGGTCGGCGTGCAGCGCGGCGGGCGGCCGCGGAGAGCTGCGGAGCGCGGGGAAGCCGGGCTGCGCGGCGGGCGGCTCGGGGTGGCCCCCCCGGCCCCGGCGCGACCATGCGGGTGGCCAAGTGGCTGACGGGGCTGCTCTATCAGCTCTCGCTCTTCATCGCCAGGTCTTGGGAAATTCACTTGCACCCCAGGCAAGGTGAGGTCGCCGCGGGGCGCCCCTGCTCCCCGGCCCTGCAGGGGGGCTCGCGGGGACCCCCGGATCTGCCGGCCCCGAGCACCCCGCGGGGGTGAGGCTGAGCGGGCTTCGAGGACTCGCTCGCGCAGGGGCCGCTTGGTGGGGGCGCGCGGGGGCGCAGAGGCGCGCGCTCCCTGCAGGGCTGGGGCCGCGAGTGTCAGGGGCCGCGCCCGCGGAGGTCGGGGCGGTCGGGGCGGCCGGGGGTGTGGGAAAGCGGAGCACGTGTGTGTGTGCGCGTGTGCGTGCGCGCGCGCTCGCCGGCTGGTGTGCCTTCGGCGTGACCCCGGGGGCGCCGGGACCCGGGGCGGTCGGCGGTGATGGGGGGGGGGGGCCTCAGTGCCTTACTTGTGCGCTTGCAGAAGCCCTGGTGAGGACGCTGGTCTCCTACGAAGTGGTGACCCCCGCGCGGGTCAACGAGTTTGGCGAGGTGTTCCCGCAGAGCCACCACTTCAGCCGGAGGAAGCGCAGCTCCGAGGCGCCGGGGCCGCCGCCGGCCAGGACGCACTACCGGATCAGCGCCTACGGGCAGCTCTTCCAGCTGAACCTGAGCGCGGACGCGGCCTTCCTGGCCGCCGGCTACACCGAGGTGCACCTGGGCGCCCCCGCGCGCGGGGCGGAGGGGCACGGCGGGGCGCCCCCGGACCTGCGCCACTGCTTCTACCGCGGCCAGGTCAACGCTCGCCGGGAGCACACGGCGGTCTTCAGCCTCTGCGGAGGCCTGGTGAGTGCCCTCGGGGCGCTTGGCGGGTCCCCTGGCATCCGGTTGGGGGCTGTGTTCGGGGAGCCGTCACCGTCACCGTTGGCCAACATTTTCCAGGTTGATGGCTGGGTGACCCCGGAGGTCAGAGGGGGTCATCAGAGGGGCCCAAGCCCAAGGCCGCTGTCTCTTGCAGGGGACAGGGTTTTGGAGGCTCCGTAGTCTACCTGCTGGCAAAACTGACCCCTTCCCCCCGTGTGCAAAGCCAGCGAGACTTCTGGAAGTGTCAGCTCTTGAGTGTGTGAGTCAGGGGGTGGTTCTTTGGGGCCTGTGCCGCACGTGGAAGATCTTTTCCAGCAGGAGGGCAAATGGACTTCGCTGACACACCAACTTTTTTGGAGCCCTTAGGGAGGCAGGGTCCCCTGAATTAGGTGGACTCCCCTGAATTAAATCTGCTCCTTGAGTTTAGGAGGAAACGAATATCCGTCAAATGCAAAGTCTCAAGAGAAGGTGGCTTTCTTGATAGCACGGGTCTAGCCATAGAGGCTGCACCTGCCCCTGCTCAAAATGTACTACGGTTTGACAGTATCTACAAAGACCTGGTACCAGCAAGTGAGAAGCGATCCTTAGAGTGACAGGAGTGAAAAATGGAAATTTTGGTGAAGGAAAACTCCAAAGAAAGGAAATGAAATAAAATAGTGGGTTCTTTGTGTTTTGTTCCCTTCGCTTGAAGGCAGAGGTTCTAATCTCCCCCTCCTCCCTTCCCTTTAGCCATGAACATCAGTCTGAGGAAACTTAGGACCTTTTCTCAACATACTTTTAATGTGTAAAATGTTAATTGGCTTCCTTTTAAGGGTTAACAGTAGTCAAAATGTTAGAAAGACTACAATTTACGGTTTCGTAATATACTTCATTAATGCACTAAGCGGTCTATTGGGGAGGGGTCTGTTTACCATGGCGGTGATCATGAGTATAAACCAGCGACACCAACTCTGATACAGAGGTATCTTTTTGATAACAAAGTCACAATGTCTGTGGTGTCACCTACAATCCTAATTAAAGGAAATGTTAAGTATCAGAAAAATAGGTCTAACACTTTTGCATTCAAGTTTATGAAACCCCAGGTTTTGATCTGTTAAAATAGATGCTTCATTAACTCCTGATGGAAGACCTGTTCAAGAGGAAACAACTAAGAATTTGGTTACTGGATTCTCGAATTCAAATGCAGTGCTTCCTCTTAGGTTAATTGATGTAAGCCGTCTTCCTGGGTTTGAGTGTTGGTCATCACTAAGTAAATTTGGAAGGTCTCCTTGCTCTCTTTCATGCTACTTTGAGCTGTATTTACGTAGAATGCCTCGAACAATTTCCTTCCTTTCTGCTGTGTTCAATGTAAGAAGCTTGCAACACCAGATTGGCAGAGGCACTAATATTTATACAGCCACCTATATATCAGAGGAAAGAAAAATATTATTTTCTAGAGCCTTTCAGAATGGCTAGCTCATCTGGAAAATTCTAGATTTACTACCACAATTTGTCATGGTTAATGTTTTCTTGATTTAGTGTTTCACAGCATGGAGAAGTATTCCAGATGGGAAGCATTGTTAAGAGTGAGGTTTCTGCTCATGTTGATTCATAATGCTGGTGTAGATCAAATTATTCAATATCCCCTTTTTGAAATCAAGAAACGGAAATGTTTTTAGGTCTTGACTGGAGTCTTCTCGCCTGTTACTGTGCCAATTTGGATATAGCTGTCTAAATTATACATTATTAGTCTGACTTATGTATGCGCCCTGCTTTTGAGAGATTTGTTGACCTTATCAGACTTAACATTTAAAAAACTTACTTTGTACCTAATGCGTTTTAATTTCTTTGTAAGGCTGCATTGAGGATACCCCAGTCATGGTAGAGCTAGATCCTGGTATTCGCTGTATTACTGGAAATATTCTAAGTGTCTTTAATGCTGTGATCATGACCAATTCGAAGTCTAAATTATTGGGATTAATGACCGTTCTTTGACTTTCCCACTTCTGCTCTTTTTACCAGAACCGGTATTAGTTATGTATTTTTGGCTGTGTATCTTCTTTGTACCCTGACTCAGTCATTAACTTCTTTGACAACAGTGGTGTCGTCAAATAGCTGAACTTCTGGTAGATTCTACGGTGCATTTGTCATTATATGCAATTCTCCTTACTCTCAGATTAGTCTTTAGATTTGGATAAAATTGTTGTACCCACAACCTGGACCAGCTGGATTGTTTGCAGATCAACCTCGCTACAATGCCTATGAAGTTACTAATGCTAATCTTCTGGCCCTGCTCCTTCTTGCTCCCGGACTGGTGTTTGACTTTGTGTATGTGACTCTGATCTAGCTTTGACCTCTGTCAGTCCGTTAAACACTAACATTGAAGTTTACTGAAGGATTGTTAGAGCCAGACTTAAAATTTAGAGGGGTTCTTTTTTTCTAGTTTCTTTATTTTTTTGCTTTACGTTTGCATTTAATTATATTTATTTTTTATTTTTTATTTTTTTATTTTATTTTATTTTTTTATTTATGATAGTCACAGAGAGAGAGAGAGGCAGAGACACAGGCAGAGGGAGAAGCAGGCTCCATGCACCGGGAGCCCGATGTGGAATTCGATCCTGGGTCTCCAGGATCGCGCCCTGGGCCAAAGGCAGGCGCCAAACCGCTGCGCCACCCAGGGATCCCTGCATTTAATTATAAATGGATGTGTGTTCCTGAGTATATTGAATTGAATGTGATTTGTTTTTTCTCTATTAATGTGTATTGTCCCCTATGTTGCTAGATTCAAGCATACATTGACGACTGATGAAAATTGACCCCATACGAGGCCATACTGTTTGTCCTAAAGTCGTTGTTGGGGAGGAAGGAGGAGAGATGATCCCCCAGTTCCAATAGTCTCTGGTGTCTTTTGTACCTTTAGTTGCTGGGCATCTTGGCATCTTGCACCAGCAGCTCAAATCTAGGCCTGAGAACTTGTGGCCTCCTTTGGCCAGTTGAGGCTCCTGGACGTCCCTCCTGGATGTCACTGGTGCTGCCTGTCCCTACAAGGTCTGACTGCCACACTTACCTAATCTGTCTGGCTGCTGCATTGTGCAGCCCTTCTCAATCACTGCTTCCGCTGCTGTACCTTCACCATGTAATGTGGCTTAGTGTTGCTGTTGGTAGCCTTGTAGAGCCCTCTAAGGGTCTGAAATACTCTGTGGCATTTGAAAGTCAAGGGGGACTTAGTTCTTCCCTTTACCAAATTCTGCTACACTTCCCATTTAGTGGGGGCATGGGGGGGGGGGGATCTCTTTCAGAGATCCTTTCCCTGAATCCTACTCAGCATGCTGAACCACTTGGCAATTCCCTTAAACTAATATGTCTTCTCTCTCTAGGATCTTAATCCTTGGTGGAGAAGTTGCCATGTGTACATCTTGTCATCTCGTCTCCTGTCATCCTTTCTTCCTGGAATCCAACGAAGTTACCCCTTCACATCTCGTTTACTTGACCAGTTCCCCTTCCATCTTCCCACCTTTCTCTGGTGGCTACTGAGAACTCTCTATTCTAGAGGAAGGGAATGAAAGCCAAAAAGTCTTAAATATTTCTGTGCAACCATTAAAAAAAATACTCCAACATGAATTAAGTAGCGTGCTAGTGTGGCATTAACTTTAAACATGTGAATTTATATGGTCCACTTTTTTCCATTTTTGGAGTCTCCGTATTTACATATTTCACTAAATCACTGAACTGTGACTAGTACTAGCATTTTGGGCCCAAGAACCAGAAGGGGCTAAGGATCTGCCAGCAGTCTTATTTCATGTGTGTATAACTTTTGCTTTTCTGTTTAATTTCTCATAAGTATAACATAATTCAAACATGTCTAAACAGATTTATTCATTTCTAAAATCTATGGTAGATATGAAAATCGAGTCCTAAAGCTACCTGTAAGTCCTAATGGCTAGTCAAACTTTTTTAGTCCATTGATAAACTGTCACAGAATGCATAGTTATCAGGCCTTAATACCCCTCTATTCCACTTTAAGCTTCGTTTTCATGGTCCCATTCTCTATCTTCTCATAATGTTAGCGCTGTTGCCAAAGTAGTAGAGGTCAGTATTTTAATGAGCTGAATTTTGGGTGTAGACTTGTCAGGATGGCATGTATAAATTATACAGAGGCTTCTTGCAGCAACCTCTGTCTCTACTAGCCCTCTTCTCATATTACCCAGTGGGTTCCCTTCTTCCAAAGGCCCTCAGGGACTAACCCGACTGCCTAGACTGTTAACTTCACTGTTTCTTGGTGGGATTTGAAGCAGTGCAGTCTCTTTGGTTGAAAGAAACCGTTTCCAGATGTCATAAAACCAGACATTGCATCTGGCTTATACAGTGTTCTCCTGCAGTAACTTGCAGTGGCGCTGTGTACTTTTTTGAAGTTTCTCATAACCATTCTGCAGCATGTCAGGCACTAATGCTCTGATTATTGAGTTGCTTTAGTGACTTCTTGTTCACTTTCCATACGGTTATTTCTTATCTGTCTTTTTACTGTTTTTTGTCTATTCAAGGAAAGTTTTCTAAACTTCCTATTTGTCCATGACTAACATAGCCTCACATCATGACATATGCCATTCTGCATTCATATATATATATATTTTTTTTTTGGTGGAAAAAATTCGTAAGGACCTCTTGGTTATTCACATACTCTATTAAGTACTCCAATACCACGGAGAATTTCTTATGCCACTTAACATTCTAATATTAGTTTAGATTCTTCAAGAAGATGACAAGGTGGGACTGTGTATGCAAGCATTTTTTTTTTTTTTAGGGGGAAGTGCCTGTGTCAGAAAATAGAGTGGTGAAATTTGAAACAGGGAAGATGGGACTGTTGGGTAGAGGAATCCAAGGCTGCTGGGAGTCGAAGCAAGGTTCAGTAAAGCCTTCCCCAAGCCAGATTGGGCTGGGAGAAGAGTCTCCTGCCTGAGGATGAGTGTACCCTTTGTATTGTCACACTCCATTACTAAATGGGAGTAGCATTTGAGAGAGATGGCTGGTCTGCAAACAATGATGGATTTCAAACCCCAGTAGCTGGGGCCTTTGGCCAATTATGCTCAGCATTCTCAGGGCCACCATATACAGACCCCAGGCACACAAACACTGGAAGTCTGTTTTAGGCTCTTGAGAGGACTGGAGAGTGTTGTGTGAACTTGGAGGAAGGAGTAAGAGCATTGAGACCTGTAGTGGAAATAAGACCCTCAACTACACTTTGCAGGATGACTCCATGTGGATATGGAATGTCAAGCTCATGGCCTTGTGCAGCTGGAAAAGGGAGTGGGTGGAGAGGGGGGAAGGCCTGGACTCACTGCGAGAGAGTGAGGCTTGAGCTGGGATGGTGGGTTGGTTTGATGTGTTAGGAGGGGCCTCCCCTCATGTGGTTTTGTGCAGGGTCTAGGGGAGGCAGCAAGTCATTGAAAGGACCACTCTTAGTCTACCATGGAGCAGGAAAAAGAGCCCCTTGAAGTAAAGCGATTGTGGCAGTGAAGGGAAGAGTGGGTGCCTATGGAAGGTGTGGTACTGTAGACTAGTGGTTCTCAACTGGGGGCACTTTGTCCCTTGGGATTCTCGATGATGTTTGGAAACCATTTTACCGGTTACAATTGGGGTGGCAGGGGCCATAAAGCGGATGCTCTTAGCATCTAGTGGCTAGAAGACAAGGATGTTGCTAAACTTCCCCCAACGCACAGAACAGCCTCTTCTACAAGTAACTATCAAAATGTCAGTGCTGAAGTTGAACAGCCTTGTAGGAAACAGACTAGAATTTTGGACCCTAAAAGGAGATCAAAATAATCTTGACTTACTTAAATGACTGCATGATCCTGTGACCATTAACCAAGAAAGATATTGACAAACAGGTGGCAAGGAAGAGAATTCTAGAAACACGTGTTTGGTTCCAGAATAGGTTTATATATTATTTATAATACTTTAAATTTCTATTTACTTTGTCTAGAAAGTCCTTTCTCCTAAACTCTTCATCCTTCAGATCAATTTTAAACCTTTCCTTATCCCTGATTTTCTCTAGACAGAGCGGACAGGCCTGCCTTTGTTCCACTACTGGGTGACTCTTTATACACCATTTATTGAATTGTGGTTGTTCACACTTCTATCTTATTTATAGGTTTTAAGTGCGGGGATGATTGTGACAACCGATACAGAACGTGGAAATGCTCAATACATAGGTGGATGAATGAGCTAAAGCCACTTTTAATGTGCTAAGTAATTAGGCTAGTTCTTTGTATCACTCTTGCAATGCAGGAAAATTAGTGATTTTAGTTGAGGTACTTGGACATCAAACTGTGCATAGGTTAAATCTGAGATCTCTAAGTAGTACCATTCATATGGGGTTATGTTGTACCTTGTTACCTGAGGCTTTGTTTTGCTCATACTTCCTGTTTCTATGAAATATACTTAAGCTGTTTAATTCATATTAATATTTGGGGGTAGAAAGATTTTTTTCAACAAATACTTAGAAGTCATTTGTTGTGTACTAGTCACTGTTATATACTAGTGGTACAGTATGTCATTACAGGAATATTCAAATGTTCATGAGCTACATGAATGCCTTATTACCATAGTAATGGCATGAAGGCATACTGGCTCTTGATTATCTTAGTCTAAAAGTGACACACTACTTCTGTTTGCATTCTGCTGATGCCTGGCTCTACTGAGCTGCAAAGGGCTGAAAAGTGAGGGGCAAGTAATAGGACCAGGAAGAAGAGAGAATAGATACTGATGCTCACCACCAGTCTTTAGTATAGGCTCTTCTTCCATTCACCAAGTGTCCCTTTGTTCTTCCTTCCTACATGTCATTGTCATCTTGTCTACAAGGAGACAACTTCAGAGGGACACTGTCTTCTATTCCCAACCCTATATACAGCATGACTACAACCCTAACCTTAAACTTCCTATAGAAAGAGGTACCCGTTAGTAACTGATTTATAGCAATGTTGGACTTCTACAGAGGGGCTGTGGAGAGTTTGCCTACTCCTTTGGTAAGAGAGTTCCTTGATTACCTTCCTTGATTCTTCTTTCTGGGAAGTCCAGTTACCAAGGTCCCTGGTTCTGCTTTCTGGGAGGGTCTTGCCTGTCGTCTTCCATGGCCATATCTAAGCTGCTAGGAGGATGCTGTCAGGTGGTGGGGGTGGGGACACTTTTCAGGAATGCTGAAGTAATTAAGGGTCTATGGATTATGTTACAACTAAAGCAGTCCAGGCTTTTTTAGTCTAGGCCCATGGTTCTTTGACAACTTAAATACCTCAAAAACTTAGTTGACTTCTGATGGCAGATTGAGTTTTGGTAATTGCTTCGAGTTTTCTGTGATAGTTGCCACAGTCTAAAAGGCATTGATGTTCAATCTGAATGCTAAGGAGATCTCCTAAGGAAAAGCAAAATACTGGATTCTCACCTCACTGATGAGCTCAATAGAAGTCCAGCTGTGCTAAAGTAGAAGAAAACTACAATATGTCGTAAACTTCAGGGAAAAATAGAATGGGAGACCTGAAAATGAAAACTATTTCTCTAAATAATTGAAGAGTACATATGTTAATTGTAAATCATAAAATATGTTAATTGTAAATCATAAAAACTAGGAAAAAACTATTAATATGACCAATGGTCTGGCAGGTGTATGGCATGTGTCCTTCTAGATGTTACATATATATATATATTTTTTAAGATTTTAAGATTTTATTTATTTATTCATGAGAGAGAGAGAGAGAGGCAGAGGGAGAAGCAGGCTCCATTCAGGGAGCCTGACAGGGGACTCGATCCCGGGTCTCCAGGATCAGGCCCTGGGCTGAAGGCTGCGTTAAACTGCTGAGCCACCCGGGCTGCCCGATTACATATTTTCAAGCAACCTTGGCTTACAACATTTCAACAATAGATCATGAAGATCTTTCCGTTACACATCTCCAAGCAGTTCTGAATAACTTACAAATTCTTAATTGTTATGACTTTAGTTTTTAGGTCTCCAGATATTTCAGGAAGTTGGGAGACTCCTGAGAACCACTCCCTAGTCCCCCTTGACCGTTCTGCTTTTAGTGCATTCCCATAACTTCAAAAACACCTCTGTGCCTAGAAGAAAGAGGAATACTGCGGAATTTATTCCTTGTTATTAATGTTGCTGGGATACTACTTGGATCAGACTCATTTGGTTATCTAAGGCTTAGGTGGATGAGTCCAGAGTCCTTTTCTTGATCCTTATGAGCAAGGATTGGTGAGAGTGGTCTCTTTTCGGGGGAAGTATAGGCAATACACTTCCTCTCTATAGCTTCCTCTCACTTTTATACTGGAGATCTGGAGTTGTCCATGGAATGGGGAATAAAGAATGTTGTTAGAGGAAAGAAAGACCCTTCTTGAAAACCTTAGAATTTTCTACTTTAGGTGCCTGGAGACAACTGATTTTCTTCATATTGCTGATTCATTCAGTGCATGCTTATGTATAATACTCTATTTCTTAGGCTTGGTCAGTGGTGTTATGAACTGTTGGGGAGAAAAAAAACCTTCTGCGCCTAATGGAGGATCCAAAAGTAACAACGAATCTGAGTTCATCTTCATGATCTTTCATTACATAAGGATTACACTCTGTCCAGAGGAAAAAGGGTGGCTGTAACATCTGTGTTTTTAGTGGAGAATTTTTCATCCCATTTCAAAATCATTGACATTTTAACATATTGCCTTTCTCAAGAAAGTAGATAGTTTTAGTTCTACTCTCCAAGTCGTGGAATTGAGGATCAGATATGAAGTGACTTGCCCAAGTTTCTGTAAGTATAAACACAGAACTCCTATTCAGGCTCTTATTGTAAATAGCATTAAACTGATTCTCATTATGACTTATGAATAACTACCACCACAAAGACCGAAATATATAATTACTTGTGATCCACCCCTGGAATTAAAATCCAATTTTATTAATCGTTGAGAGTAATTTGTTGCTAAAATTCAGTAGAGCCTCTAATTGACTTACTCAATTGGATCTTATTTTGAATGTTCTGTAGTTGCCAATACTAATGTGATAACTGTAAACGATTTGGGAAAAGCGTCCAAATGGTTTATATATTCTACTTGTTTTTACTCTTTAATGAAATCTGAGTACATTATTGGTTGTGGCTACAGTACATGTGTTTGCCATGTATTTGGAAAAAAGTATGTATAAATGCCACAATATGAAGTAACATTTTGGAAAAACAATTACATATTATAAAAAATACTTTAAACATAAAAATTTTGACCTATGAGACTAAATTGGAACCAGTTGTATGTATAATCACTTACTGCCTTTCAGTACAGCTTGGCAAATAGAAGATCATTGCTCCAATAAGTGGGAAACCCTTTCCCAAGTGAAAACTAGTTTTGTTGCTTTTAATAGTGTTCCACAGAAAGTGTTTGGAATTTGATTGGCATTTCTCATGAATCAAATTGCAGTGGCCCTCTGCAGATAGGCAGGTTGCTAAAAATATGGCATGATCTAAATATAATTCTATGAACCACCTGTTTTAAGTCCTTCAATATCTTACCAGGTTTCTTTCCAAGTTAAAAAACACACACAGACACACAAACTACATACACAAAACCACCACCACCAACAAAAAAACCCCATTCTTAAGAGATTTTAGGCAAAGCTCTAATACTTTTATTTGAACAGAAAGTCCTCTGCAGTGGGGTGGATTATAGAAAAAAAAATGATGGAAGTAATCTATTTATGAGTTCTTCATTGATAAATACAAAAGAGTCACTTTGAGGACAAATTATTCTTCAAGTATTCTAAAACATAAAGTCCTTGTTGAAGAAAAGCCTTTGAGTTCTAAAGGCCATATTGTCAGCAGGCTACAGTGTTCTAGCACAACTTAAAAGGAGGTTCTTATGGACTCTGGATAGAGCTATTCTCACTTCTCATGTGGGAATTCAGGTTTGACTCCTGTGCAGTCTGACTGGAACATTATGATAGAAATACCTTATTGTCGGATTTTGATCCAGAAAGGATAAAAACTTCCAAGGTAGATCTTCAGTATAGCTTGGGAGAAGTAGTTTTGTATTTAAAGTAGTTTTGTGGATGCATGCATTGAGATATGTAATAAGCCACCTCATAATCTATTTGTATCTTTTACCAAGATACTATCACACTTGCCTTCTTTAGCATGCCTTTTTAAAAAGGCAGAAAGCAATTTTTCTATGGGTTCATTTACTCAGGTGTCAAAATTAGTCTGTTACTTATAAGCATAACTGAAATTATATTTTCAGGGAAGCCATAGAGAGCTGGAATTTTCTTATATATTGAAAATAAGTGATTTGTAGTTGGAAAACGGGCACTGGTAGTATTAGAGATGCTAGAGCATAGGCCACTAGAAGAGTAAGGAGAAAAAAGAGTATCCAAGAAATAATCCGAGGTCTTTCTGTAACACTACACGAAATGTTTATTCTTTGTAACCACAGGATATTCCACTGTATGGCTGTACCAGTTTATGTAAATAGAGGTGGTCAGTGGTCTTTGAATTGGATCTGTATGGGGTCTGTTTGGAGTTTCAACATTTCTGGAGTCCTTTTGGTAAATCCTATTTCATCAGAAAAGTATCTCTCTATCATATATTCTCCCTTGCGGTCTCTATTTAAATTTTTTTTTTTTTTTTTTTTTTTTTTTTTTTTTTTTTTGCTTTCCTCAGGCATTCGCATCTTGTAGTCTTTCTCTTCCAACTCATCCCATTGCTGTCACTATAAATCAGGTTCTGTTACCTCTCTTTAGGGATTTATAGCCTTTATCTTAGAACTGCTAATGTGTGTGTGTGTGTGTGGTTTTTTTTTTTTTTTTTGCCACCATCTCTAGCACACAAAAGTGCTAAATTAAACTTCATCCCTATAGTCTTCTTAAAAATAGTTGACTTTTAGTCTTTTTCATTAATTTAATGTTACTCATACACCGATGTCTGGTATGTGGCAGGCATGAGAGGCATGCAGAGAAGAGTATAGGCAAAAGTTCTACTGCTATGGAGCTTATATTGTAGTGGGCCTCAAACAAAATGAGGTAGTGATAAGGGAAGAAAACTGAAACTGGATAAAAGGAGTGGATCTAGGAGGTGGGGTGACATTTCTTAGAGGGTGTTAAGTGTCAAGCAGAAACCTGAAACAAGTGCTAGAGGAGCTAGCTGGGAGAAGCGTTTGAAGCAGAAGTTTTAGCAAAGGTCCTGAGGTAGACATTTCCTTGTCATATTTGAGGAATAGCAGAGGTGCCAGGAGTAGAGCTGTAGAATGAGCCAAGGTGGAAGTGGGAGAAATCACAATTGGTCGTGTGCCTGGAGGGACAGTGGGGGAAAGGGTGGGGACATCAGGACATTGTAGACTATTGTAAGGAGTTTGGATCTTACTGAATGACTTGGTCATGTTTGTTTTTTGAGTGACATGATCTAGACTTGAGGAATTACTGTGAGTATTCCATAGAGACTGGAGGGCAGTTGGTTTACAGAGCAAACCACGCGTGAGGTTAGATCATGGATTCGGTAGTAAAATTTGGCAGAAGTGGTTGGATTTCAGTTATGCTTTGAAGGTTGAGCCATCAGGATTTGCAATGAATTGAATGTGGGATGTTTGTGTGGACACAAGAGCCCATCCTTGATTTCTCTAAAAACTTTTGGCCTGAATTATTGGAATGATACTGTTACCATTTACTGACATAGGGACCATTGAAGAAAGGGCAGGTTTGGACTGCAAATCAAGTTTGGCTTTGGACAGGTTCAAGTTGAAAATGCTACTAGTAATGTAAGTGGAGATGTTGAAAGGCAAGTTAGTGGATTCTGGAATTTAGAAGGTAGACCTTCGTGAAAACTCTTCAGTGGCTCTGCATTGCTTACAAATTCTAAATTGCTAGCATCACCTTTTAAGATCTCTAATCTGACCCCAGACAACCTTAAGTCTGGTCTCTCACTGCCTGCTATAGACCAAGCCCAACAGGCTTTCTTATTACTAGAATGTGCTAGATTTTTTTTTTTTTCCATTTTGATTCATCACCTATACCACTGTTTACACCTGGGATGCCAGTCATCTCAACTCTGCCTATGAGAACGCTATCCAGTCTTCATGACTCAATATATGAGAATGAAGGGAACCATGGAAAGAAAATGTTCTAGTCAGTGGATGACATTTAGTGAACAGAATTCTGGATGTCCTGCTTTCTGGTGCTCCCTTTCACCTGCGGCACTGCATGCTTTCCCTTAGTGACCAAGTTAATTCTTTTCTTTATTTTCAGATGGGAACATTTAAAGCACATGATGGTGAATATTTCTTAGAACCTATAATGAAGGCAGATGGCAGCGAGCATGAAGATGATCATAACAAACCACATCTTATATACAGACAGGAAATAAAGAGCAACTATTTTCTGCAATCTCACAAGCCTTGTGAAGTTTCAGGTAAATTGTGAAGTAAAACTCTTTTGGTACAATTATACTACTTAAATATCTTTATCGGTTAGAATTGGCATATTTTCCTTGAATATTGAAATATATTTTAAACAAATTTTCTTGGCCCATAAGGACCCATTAGAATTTAGTGTCTGTAGGCAATTTTGTAAACTTAAGATCCAAAGAAGCATTCAGTTTGAGATCTGGAACAAATAATCATAAACTTTATGCTGCAGTCAGTCACACTAGTGTGCTTTTCCTTAAGAGTTTTAGTTAATTGAATAAGCTAAGGAACAATAACTCGTTGCTCAATCTTGTACCCTTTCAACTTTATATGTAAAGGAAACACTCATAGTTTTCTCACTCTTGCTCAACATTGCTTTTGAGGTTTATATTGGTGTGTGCAGAAGTTCATTCTTCATTGCTATGCAATATTGAGTATATTACAGTCCATTTGTTCATTTTCCTATTGATAAACTTTTGGGCTGGGCTATGTGCATTTTGTCATTCTTATAAATGGTGCTGCTGTGAATTTTCTTGTTTCCATCTGCCGTGTTGAGATTCTCCTGAGTATACACAAAAATTGTAGAGAATTCATATTGTTTGTAAAATGATTTTCATGAGTTTATACTTCCACCAGGATGACGTAGATGTTTGATTTTCCTACAAAATTCAGGCTGAAGATTTATAATGGATTAGAAGGTAGGAATCCTAGGTATCTATAAAGTATAAATCTGATGCTAGTAAAATATTTGTGCATTAAAGTCCTAGTAAGAGTTGTGTCCATGTGTGTACATGAATCTTCATATCCTTGTCATTCTCTGAAGAATGGAGAAAGGCACCTGCAGTTATCATCAAAGTACAAAATCTAGACAAAAGAGTGGGATTAGAAAGGATTTATTTGAGATTGTAGGTGTCCATAAACTATAGTTCCAAACACTGCAATGCCATCTGTTTTGGGATATAATGATATGTAGGCCTTTGAAGGTTTTCTCTGGGAATGCACTTCTTAACCTTTGCTATTATAAGAGTGCCATTTTGGAGTGGTTCTCACTGTGTCTAAGGCCGTGTTTTAAATCTATTGACATAATAGATGCCTTTCTTATGCTTTTAATATGAGCATAAGGGTTTCATTTTTATGGCTTCAAAGAAAACACAAATGGGTACAGCTTCACAATAGAATTCTACAGAAGGCAGCTTATGCTTGTTCTGATCTACCATTCAGGAGCAGCTTGTTTAATGAATTGTTTAGCTTCTTAAGAAGAAAACCACCAAGTAGACACTCTGAATGCATAAATGTTTCACATAATGATATGCAGGGTTTTGCATTCACACTCAGTGTTCATTATCAGAAAGAGAATGGTACAAGAAAAGCCAGAGGCTTTTGTTTAAAAAAATTTTTATACTAAAGATTTATTATAAAAAAAACCCACAAAAATAGAAAAAGCTGTGGTATTTTGTTTTCTAATCACAATATACTTTTCCACAACATTTAATTACTAAAACATGGAAGGCAATATCCATTCTTAAAGTACCTCCGTTTTTAAGTACAGTTAACATACATAGTTTTAATCACAAAGCAATCAATTAATGGCCTAAATAATTAGCTGCTAATCATCATTTTGTTAGTAAAAATGGAGAGTTGGGAATGTAATTACTAAAATGTTATCAAAGGCTTTTTCTTCCTCAATTCACACATTATTCAGAAATACTTGGAGGATCTTATATTCTGTAGGTGAGCATTCATGAGAACCTCTTCAAATAGGTTGGCTTAAAGATATTTAGCATATGAACCAAAAACGTTAAGTGGAAAACTCATTTTTTCACACCTCTGTTCATGGTCTTAATTCATTGTGACTCAAAAATATTGCAATTCATAGCAGTTTCAGCCTTGATGAATTAGGTTGTTTTCAACATCAGAGTTCACCATGTATCTTAAGGCCATTCAAATTATATTTGGTAGCCAAACCTACCTGTTGTGGATACCAGGCTCCCAGGTAGGCATCAGATGGAGGTAAAATTGAGTAGAAATAACAAAACACAGAAAAACCCTCAAAATGAGCAAATGTTTCCCCTTAGCCCCCCACAACACTACCACCATCTACCCTAACAAAACTAAAACCTCAGAATGGGGAAGCTCTGAAAAGGTTGACAGGAATGAAAAATCTTCTGGATCTTAAGTGAGGTTCCATTGCTTATCATCCAAGGCAGAGCAGAACTGATATGTTTCTCAGATTTGGCAAGCCCTGCTCCCTTTCTTCCGCTGCTACTCTGTCCCTCTTCTCTCCGTGTTATGGGGTTAGGAGCTTAAAACATTTGTTCTATTAAACAGAACTTGATGTGAGTGAAAATTAAATGTCTTTCAGTAGATTTTAGATGATGTTAGCCAGCTTTAAAGTTTCTATGATTTTTTTCTAGTTTTTTCTAAGTTTCTTCTTTCTTAGTCTTTGAGTCCCTAATATGTACAAAGGATTGTACTGGGTAAGACTTGCATGACTCTCTTCATTCAGGTTCTCAAAGCCCAGTGGGTGTAAAAGAACACAAGAACAGAAATCACAAAACAACCAAGGCTGCCCTGGGTTAGGAGCGATATTTTATGCAGCTGAAGGAGCTGAGAACAACTGCTTTGGGTTTTACCAAGGTGGTGATATTTAAACCACTTAATCTCCATTGTGAAGGATTCATAAGCATTTTCTTTCTTTTTTTTTTTTTTTAAGATTTTATTTATTTATTCATAGAGACACAGCTAGAGAGAGAGAGGCAGAGGGAGAAGCAGGCACCATGCAGGGAGCCCGACGTGGGACTCGATCTCGGGCAGCAGGCGGGCGCTAAACTGCTGCGCCACCGGGGCTGCCCCATAAGCATTTTCTAAGCAAAATAAAAAGGGTGGTAGTAGAGGGGGACTTGCATTCAAAAGTTTTGGATAAAGCATGGTAAAGTGACAGACATGGAGATACTGCCTTTAAATCTCTTAAAATTTTCAAGAGATGGGGACATGGCCCATGATGAGCCATGTGGGGAAGCATCTGGGTTGGTCAGGAGGCAGGGAAGTGTGGGAGAGAGTATGGGCAAAAGGCTTTATTACTACACTGTTGGGAGGTTGTTAGGTGGAGAGGGCCTCTGTTGGGCAGAAAGTAAAATCAGTACTGGGGTTTGTAGGTTGAAGGCTTTTAAGGACTTTAATGTGCCTGTGAAAGCTGGGCTGTGCTGGCAGACATAAGGATAAAACAGTTTGATTCTGTGGCTGAATGTCAAATCATGAATTAACCCGTAGGAGTTAGAAGAGGTCTGTAGAGAAGAGGGAATAGTATTGGTATGTTCAGAGTCCTGACGTGCATGAAGAGTATGGGAAGGTAGGGGAAATGGGATTCTGAAGGTACAGATGCAGATCTGAAAGGACTGTAGGATTTGTGGGCTATTCCATAGGCATTGAGAAACCCGTTTTAAAGCTGAGACATCCTATGATCTTTTGAAGGTGTTACTCACTTGGCAGTATTTATTTTTTAATTATTTTATTTTTAAAAAATATTTATTCGAGAGAGAGAGAGAAAGAGGCAGAGACACAGGTAGAGGGAGAAGCAGGCTCCATGCAGGGAGCCGGACGTGGGATTCGATCTCCAGGATCAGGCCCCGGGCTGAAGGCGGCACTAAACCGCTGAGCCACCTGGGCTGCCCAGTATTTATTTTTTACAGATAGTTTTGGGTTTGAATGAGAAGAGACTGAAGGCCAGGGTACTGAACCGAAGCAGCTCTGTTGTTGACAAAGGATTGGAATGTCCAGTGAAGTGCACGTAAGACGGTACATGGAAGATAATTTCCTTAAAGCTTTTTCCTCCGCTTTGAGGTGGTAAAGCTTGTTCTGTGTGTAAGCCATGTGGATAATATTCCTGTGAATGCATGAAAATTCTTGCAAATTTCCTTCACACACGGATGATTTCCCTTTTAAAGATTAAATCAGCATCAGTTTGGGGAAAGCTGGATGTCTTTAGTGTCAGCAGGGACCACAGTTGACTTAAGCCAGGAGTCAGGAAGAGTTCTGGCTTTGAGACTTTACCTTTCTGGGTCTTAACCTAGAGTAGATAGTAAATGGCTGATGTTTATTTCAGTAAAGGTCAAGTTTCCAGGTTTCCAGCTTCAGTACTTCACAGCTTTGGGGACCAGGAAGTCATAGGAAATGAGTAAAGTGAGGTGCCATTAGGACACAGAGGTATCCACCAGGACACAGGCATGCTTCTGGCAAAGGGTACACCGCGAATGGGAGACCAGTATTACCGGATCTTTTGTATTTTATGATTTGAAAATCTCATATTTTTGTGTAGGGGATGGGGGTGGGGTTGGGGAAGAAACACAAGAGCTGCATTTGGCTGGTTAGCTACCTGTTTACAAATCCTAAAACTTTCCAAGATCCCTGACCATGGCTAATATTTTGAGCTAATAAACTTGTTAATGGTACATTTAAGACTCAACTCAAGCTTCTAAATACGTATAGAAAAAGCTACAGAGAACTCACTCATCTGCCCACCCTTTACTAAAACTACTCTCAAGATCACTTGTGACCTACTTGCCAAAAGCAATAACCTCTCACCACTAACTCATTTTTAGGGGGTATTTCTCATTTCTCAGTATGGAGTGACTTTTTTTTTTTTTTTTTTTTTTTTTTTTTTTTAGATTTGTTTGAGAGAGTGCCTGGGTGAGGGGGAAGGGCAGTCGGAGAGAATCTTCATGCAGATTCCCAGCTGGCATAGGCCGATGTGGGGCTCAGTCTCACAACCCTGAGGTGACCTGAGCCAAAATTGAGTCACTCAACCGGCTGAGCCACCCAGGCCCCCCTGTTGCTTGACTTTAATGTAATTGTCCTATGCCTTTGGCTTCTCTGAACTAATTTGTTTCCACTTTGACTTCTTTCTTACCATTCATCCCATTTCTCTCCCTGCTGGTTAATGCTCTCCCATCCATATTTAAGTTTTTTTTTATGTGCTTTTTGTGGCCACCGTTTTAGACCATTTTTAAATTGTCTGCGTGATTTTTTTTCCTACTTCCCTAATTAAAGGATTATACTCTCTAAATGTTAACTCTTGCTTGTTAAGGTTAAATCTCAAGCCTACGGGTGTCTGCTGCTTGTGTTTTGTTGGGTGTCTCAGTGGCACTTGGATCCAGTGCATCTAAATCTTGAAGCCACCACTCTCTTCTACCTCCCTCTCCATCTCTACCAGTCACCAAAGAAGCCTTTTTTGGTGGTGGGGAGGGCCAGATCTATCTAAATCAAATGCATGCTATACAATGGAAATTTAGCAAGTATTACTTTTGAAAAGTAATTACCTAGAGAAGATGTGTATTTGAATGACAGATCATCTGCCTCAGCTGTTCAGATCTCCCTTTTTGCTTTAACTTTCATGTCCTTTAGAATATTTTAAGTAGTTATTCATCAGTCTTTTTTTTAAATTTTATTTATTTATTCATGAGAGACAGAGAGAGAGGCAGAGACACAGGCAGAGGGAGAAGCAGGCTCCATGCAGGGAGCCTGATGTGGGACTCGATCTCTGGTCTCCAGGATCACACCCTGCGCTGAAGGCGGCCCTAAACTGCTGAGCCACCTGGGCTGCCCTCATCAGTCTTATTAGTAATGTTTTGAAGTTAAATTTTGTCCCCAAGGAAAAATCCTAAATAGTGAAATTTGATCTGTTAAGGTTTTGAGATTGTGAATCCTCTGCAGTATGGCTGCCTAACGCGGATTGTGAAGCGTGCTCTTCATGGTCATCTTACGGATCTTCAAAGTAACCCTGAGCTCTGATCATTCTTACAGATGTGTCCTCTGAAGGGAAGGGCAGGAACCTAGTAGTGGTGTGACTGTTGTTCCATGCATACAGGGTTCTTATTAGTGGACCTATTTTGCCAGTTGAATGCTCTGCTTGTATAATGAAATTTGCATGTAATAGTGTATTCCAAAGAGAAGAATTCATTTCCCATATATGATGCTTATTTTGTGTTAAGTCTGTGACCATGTCCCAGAGCTTTGAAGTTCTGTTTTGCCTGAAATCTTAACTGTCAAGGGCTGCTAATAAGTGGTTAATTCCTACCTCGATTAAGTTATGTGAAATGGGTAGTGAGGAAGGGAACCAATATCCTAGGAACCAGAGTTGGGAGCATTTTGAAAACCG
Organism: Canis aureus; assembly: GCF_053574225.1. Taxonomy (NCBI): domain Eukaryota; kingdom Metazoa; phylum Chordata; class Mammalia; order Carnivora; family Canidae; genus Canis; species Canis aureus. Next base: position 10,619,275 of record NC_135635.1, read on the forward strand.
AACATGGAAAGTAACTTTAATCTCTTACATTTTAGGTGCAGTAACAGTTCTTTTTGTCTACCTGTCTACTCCTAAGAATTGAGTTTTTCTAAATCTCTTCTTTATACAAGGGTTATTTATACTGTATCATTAGACTAGAAATACTGATTTATTCTCCGTTTTGAAGGCAAGGTTGTTTTCCCCTTGATAACCTCTCTGCTAGCTTGGAAGTGAATTAGGAGAGGATTACGAGGTCTTAAGGTGTAAGATAAGCTATCCTAATCATAGCCCTTGATTGGAGAGTAAGATCTGCTAGTGTCTTAAATATAATGGTGTCAAACTACTTTAAATCCATTACAATTTTATTTCCTTCCATGGCTGTAAAATTAGAGCTTCTCATGTGTTAGGAGTTTTAATTTTTTCTTTTTTTTTTTTTTTACTCTTGTCAACTTGTTTTGGTTCATGTAATTATCAAATCGGTTGAGGAGGGACTGAGAATATTAACCCATTGAAATTCACGTTTGTTTTTCCGTTGTACCTCCATTAAGAACTTTTCATCTTTGCTTTAGGTTGGTGCGCTTTGTGTTTTTGAAATTTGTGTATAAGGTTTTTAGTCCCTTTGCAACTTGGTAAAATTCCTGTGAGTTTTCACTTGACAGCAATGTAAGCCTCCTCTGCTGGAATTGAATACATTTCCACTTAGCCTCATAGTAGTGCTTGCTCTTCAGTGATCTACTATCTTGTATTTCCTTTGGCTTGTTTCATATTTAGTCAGTTAGCCTTAACACAATTTTCCTTAATCTTTTCCATCTCAAATTTGTGTAAAACAAACCTTTACTCTAAATAGGAGTTGATGTAAATACTTAAGATGGTCTTCATTTATACAAACAAAAAATATTAAATGTGATTGGAATCATTCATTTTTAGGTCTTTCACTACTTGTACATTCTTAATTTCTTGCTTTACTGAAAATTGCTATTATTGTTTTATAATTAGCATCTTAATTATTTTCTTCTGGTTCATATACCTGCTTACAGTTTTTTAAGGTTAAGAATGTGGTCTCTGGAATTATGAGCTTTGGAATATCCCAAAATTTAGGGGCTATATTGTTCATGTAATTAACGCTGTCTTGCATTGTTCTTAAATTTGTTATACTTCTGTCCCACCTGTTGATTTTAAGATTTTGTTTATATTCTTTAAAGGAAATGGTAGCATTTTATTCCACTTTTTTTTTTATTCCACTTTTTTTTTTTTTTTTTTTTTTTTACATTCTTCACAGCAACTAATACTAATTATGTATATAATAACTGCTGGGCGGACGAATGAGAATTATTAGTACCAAAATAACCTTTCTGCTCCGTCAGGTGTGTAAGACAAGGTTAATTCGGAAGATGATTTGGGGCCTCATAGGAAGATGTAGCTCAGATGGGAAAGTCAGAAGGCTTACTTGAAAAAATAACTCCTTATCCGAAGCTCAAAAGATGAGCAGGATTGGTCAGGAGAAAGGGAGAGGGCAAAAAGTATTCCAGATAGAAGCGACAGCATGTGCAAATGCCTGGGGAGGAGTCAGTGCTTAAACCACTTAGGAAACCAAAAGTAAAGTGTGGGATGCCAGAAGATGCCAGGATGATGTGATGCTGGAGAAGTAAGGAGGAGCAAGCTAATGAAGGTATGGGTAAGCCTGGTGAAGGGATTTGGACTTTAACCACACCAATCCAGGGGATATTGGGAACTACATCGCCCCAGTAGTTCAAACTAAGGTCCTAGTATAGGGTCTGATTATTTTGTGGGATCTGACTTGGCCTGAACCAATTGCTGTTATTGGTGGCAGAGCTGTAATCAGCCAGACCAACCCTGCTTGTGGGTTAGGACGATACAACTGGAATCAGACAGCACTGGGGTTGCTGGGATAGGTACCCAAGTTGAAACTGGGGACTGTTGGAGGAATAGATGCTAGGTAGAGAAAATGAGAATGTGTACAAACAGGTGAACAGTTGTGATTAGTGTTGGAAAAATTGAGGTACTTTAAGCACTACAAAAGGAAAAGCCCAAAACTGGTGAGAAATTCAGAATGAAGGATGTTTTTGACAATAGATTAATAGGTTAACCTGCTGAGAGATAGAATGGATAGAGGGCTGAGATATTAGTAACATACAGGCTATGTAAAAGGACCAGTAGTACGTTTGCTGTAAAACTGTGTAGAGTTTTAGGTTAATTCACTTTTCTACTGCTATATCTAATACTTTTGTATATATTTTAGCAAATTGGGATTACTCACTTGGCTTTCTAGACATACATTCCTCAGCATCTTATTTGGGGGATGGGGAAAGTACAAAGTGGAAGTCCAAAGGTAATATTCAGGTTTTGACTTTCAAAATCTGATTTTGCAACAGCAAATAGAAATTTCTGAATTCTTTTTAGTGTATTCACTACTAGTCCTGGAGGCTTCTGTTCATAGCATTCAGCTGGAAAGAGAAAATTTATGGTGCTGGGTCAGTAGTCTGCCCTTTGTTTCTCACCTCATGGTGGGCTGGGAGAAGGAAGGAGAAGGTAAGCAAGATGAGTGCAGTGGTAAGACATGTAGGGGTTTTTCCTGTTCCATGTGATTAAGTGAAGAAAAAAAGCTGTTAAGGGGAGATTCTTGTTCTTGTTTCGCATTAATAACTCTGGAGGCTAAGGTCTCAACCTTGCCCCAACATGGATTTGTTTATTCATTTGTTCCTTCATTTGTAAAATATTTATTGAGTGCCTCCTTCGCTGAAGCTACAAAGGTGCTGGGGCCTGTTTAACATGTCCCATAACCAGCCTGTACAAGTAGGGGGGGGGGTAGTAGGAGATGAAGTCACAGTGGTAGTGGGAGGCTAGATTGAGTTGTTAATGGGTGGATCCAGGTTGTAGGGCCTGAAGACTAAACAGATTAAGGGGAGGGTGCTTTAAGAAAAATTAATGCAAAATCTCTAGGATTCTTTTTAAGGCCTGGAAAAGGGATTTTTATGAGAGACCAGAAGTTTAAGTAGCTTTTGGTTCATGGTGAATCTACCCCAACACATAGGGTATTGTAAATCATAATAAGGATTTTGGCTCCAATATTAGAAGGATTTTGAACAGGAGAGAAACCTAGATCAGCCTACGTTTTAAAGAGATCATACAGATCATTACATGCAGAAAAGACCAGCAGAACAAGGGAAAAGCAAGGAGAGTTAGGAGGGTACTGCAGTAATCAGGCTGAGCAATGATGAGGTCTGGAATTAGAGTGTAGCCATAAAGTTAGAAGTAGCCACCTGCAAAACTATGTGTTTTGATGGTCAAGCTGACAAGTGTGGGGAGTTGAATGTTGAGAGTAAGAGTGGTCAGATTATCCTAAATAGTGTGTTTAATTTTTGCCTGAACAAATGGAAGGATGGAGTTTTCATTTATTGAGCATGGGGAAGGCTATGGGAACCACAGGTTTAGGAAGGAACATCAGGAGTTTTGTTTTTGTTTTGTTTTTGTTTTTGTTTTTTCTCCTTAGATATTTTGGGTTTGCGCTGCCAACTAGATATCCAGAGGGAGACAAGCCAAGTAGGCAATAGAAAATAAATTGGAAGGTCAGTAAGGGTGTCTCGGCTTGAAATAACAGGAATTAGAGTAGCATATCCTATATCCTACATCTAAGGCTGTATGAAGTTGCATGGAGAATAGATCAGAATACAGAAGGGAACTGAACTGTGTGCAATGCCAGTGTTTAACACTTGAAAAGGTGAAGATTAAACTAGGAAAGTTTAAGAAGCCAGGAAGGTAGTAAAGGGACCAGAATGTGTGCCCCAAAGCCATTTGAAGACTTCTCAGAAACGTAGGATAGATTAATTGGCTAAATGATAGGAATTCAAAGAATATGAAGATTTGGAACTGATTACTGAATTTTGCTAAGTTAGGGGATGATTGGTGACCTCAGATGTGCTAATTGAAATGGGTTCAAGAATCTTGGCATGAATAAAACTTTAGTATTGTGAAGAGACTTAGATGAATTATTTTTAGGCTGCGTTTGTTAGGAACTAATCCTGTTGTGAAAAGCTTCATTTAAAAAGTCCTATGTTAAAAAAAAAAAATAAAAAAAATAAAAAGTCCTATGTTAAATTTTGGGATATAGTATTAAATTAAAAAACCTATCTGAAAATAAGAGCTCAGTCTGTCAATTTTAAACACATTACTCTTGTCAAAATCCCCAAAATGGACTTAAAGAAACCATCCAAAGCAATAGTAAATAAAACTTTATTTTGTTAACAGGTATTTCATAAGAATTTTAAAAATGTATCACATTTATTCAGAAAAGTGTCCCTATATGTGGATCTATTTGGGACTTCTGTTGGTCTATTCATTGTGCTACTGTACTTAAAAAATTGTGTACTGTATTTAAAAAATAGCTCTATAAGTTATGAAATGTGGAAGAAGCCCTTGACTTCGCAAGATTGTCTTGGTTTTTCTTTACCCCTTGCATTTACATATAAATCTTGGAATCAGGTTGTTGGTTTCTGCAAAAGGAAAAAAAAATGGATTTTATTAATCAAGAGCTCAATCTGGTGAGGTGGTATCTTTATAGTGTCTTCTAACCCATCAGTATGGCATATCCTCCATTTATTTATTTCCCACATTTTTTTTTTAAAGATCTTATTTATTTATCCATGAGGGACACAGGCAGAGGGAGAAGCAGGCTCCACGCAGAGAGCCCCGACATGGGACTCAATCCAGAGTCTATAGGATCATACCCTGGGCCGAAGGCGGCGCCAAAACGCCGAGCCACCTGGGGTGCCTTATTTCCCACATTAATAGTGTAGAGCTGTCCTACATCTTTGTAGAGCTGTTGTATGTCGTTTGTTCCTGGGCATTGGGGTATTGGGTGAATTTTTTTTTTTTTTTTTTTTTTTTACTGTAAGGGGTATAATATTGAAAACTTCATTTTTTCTACATAAAAAAACAATTTTCATATTGAGTTTACTGTTCAGCAACCTTGTTCATATATCCTAATAGTTTATCTGTTGATGCTTTTGGATTTGTACATGAAAAATCACAAAGACAGTTATTTCTTTACAATCTGTTAACCTTTTATTTCTTTTCTATTATTGCACTGGCTAGGATTTGTAGAACAAAGTTGACAAGACCTGGCAATAATGAAAATCCTTGCCTTATCACTGATTTTAGGAGGGAAAATTTCATCATTTTCTAACATGTGCAATGTCTGTGGAAGTTCCCCCTGTATTTCTAGCTTAATTTTTATTATTACTGGGTGTTGAATTTCATCAAAAGTATTTTCCTCTGCTTATACCAAGGTGATCATGTATTTTTCTTCGAATAACTGATTTTTTAAAAATTTATTTTAGAGTGCATGTACAAGCAGGAGCAGAGGGAGAGAATCTTAAACAGACTCCATGCTGAGTGTGGAGTCCTACAGTGGATCAATCTCATGACCTTGTGACCTTAACCTACGGAGCCACCCAAGTGCCCCCAGATAATTGATTTTCAAATGTCAAGTCCACCTCATGTTTTTATCAGGCTGGCTTTGATAACTTATTTAGAATTTTCGTATACTTGTTCATGAGTCCATTTGGTTTGTAATTTTGTCCCTTGAAAGCAAGAAGATGGTCTATGAAAGGGAATGATTAAAATGATGGGCCAGGGTATGTGAGCTGTGTAGGGATATCCTTATTTTTATTTTGCTCACTAATATCTGAGATCTACAGACCAAAGAAGTGAAAATAACTTAATAGATTTGTAAGGAGCAGTAAACATAAATTTTTCTACCTATAGTTTTAGATTGTTAATCAACCATATGGCTCATTCTACAGTTGTCCTTTGGTCTACCAACCACGATTTAATTGCAAATGCTTAGTGAAGTAAATTTTAATCTTTGGCTCTCTACCGCTTACCCATGTGATAATTCCTCCTGAAAAGGAAGTAAAGACTTTAATTATTTGCAATTAGAATCTGATTCAGTATTGCTGCCCTATTTAAAGACCTGGAGACATGAGATTGGGCTGCTCTCACAATGAGTACAAATGCAGGGGAAACAGCACAAGCATGGTCCATGCTCTTGGCTGGTCCCTGCCTGTGTTCTACTCTTTGTGAAGATCATTACTGCTGGAGTAAGAGTTGGGCCCCTTGCCAGGTCAGGCGACAGATACACTGTTTCATGTGGAGAATATCCAGACCTTTGGACCTACCCCAAGAAGGCTGCTTTCTTGGGCTTTTCTTTCTTGGAAGAGAGCCAGAAAACTGAAGAGGATAAAACTCCCTCATTGTGACCTGTTAGTCTGCAGTCTACAACTTTCTTTGCATACGCATAACTGTACCTAGATGTTAGATTAGATTAATATCCTGATGTTAAGATTGACAAATTGGCTCTTTTTTAAATCATGGTGATCTATGACATTCTGAGATGTACCATAAAATGAGTATCTATTTGAAAATAAGAATTCAGTTTATCAATGACTTCAAAGTTTGATTTCTTTTTTTCCCACGTATCTCAAATCAAAATCAGTGGACTTCATAAAAGCTGACAAAAGCAATGTGAATAGAAGTTAATTCCATGATACAGACATTAAGTACTATGACTTCAGAGTTTTAATTTTAACATTTTATATTATGATGGCCTTTAATTAGACCTAAGTTTCTTAACATTAATACCATATTTGAAAAAAAAAAAAACCTCTCAAGCAAATATCAAAGAGTAGAAGAATATTTCACATGAGCATTCTATTTTCAGTCAAAAGCTAGTTCAGAATGCCAGGTCTAGGAGAAATTAGAATGGCCAGAGTAGCATTAGGCAAGAATGAGTTGAAGTATAAGATTAGATTCCTTTTTAGATTCTTAGGAGTTATAACCTTATTTTCCAAAAAAGAAAAAAAAAAAACCCACTCAAGACAAACTAATAGGAAATACCCATACTAGTATTTTTAACAAGTTAGTCCTAGGGTGGAAAAATAATATAACACCAACACTTGAATTGTGATAGAGCAAATAGAGGTCATAATATTTACAAATGCCTGCTTTTATCTAACTGCATTTTGGGAGATACTAGAATACTCAGTACTTAAAATGACCTAACTGTGTTTTTGGAATGATTCCACAGGCATGAGGCTGACTGTCCTCTGGGAAATCTTGTAGTTCCGGAGCAACTCCTCTGAAATTTGGGCAACAGTTAATAGGTTAGGTGTTAATTCTTAGTAAGTGGTGGAGTGCCTGGATGGCTCAGTCTGTTAAGCATCTGACTCTTGATTTTTTTCAGCTCAGGTCATGATCTCAGGGTCATGACTTCAAGCCCCGAGTCGGGCTCCATTCTCAGTGTGGGGCCTTCTTGGGTTTCTTCTCTCCCTCTCACCATTCCCAACTCAAGTGGCCTCTCTGTTGTTTAAAAAAAAAATCATGCTAAGTGGATATGAGTTAGAATTGGATTGTCATGATGGCTCATCTGAAGGTAGGAAGATAAGATGAATAAAGTAGAATTCTGTACTGTTGTCAGTTTTATTCGTGTTCTGCTATATTTTCAGCCACACTTGCAAAATAAACCGACTAGAGATCAGTGTTCAACATGAGTTCTGAATAAGTGATTTTTCCGTAAAGAATGAAATGTCACATTTCATTTGTATTTTCAGATGCTCGGATGTAAATTTAACTCCTAACACTTTCAGACGTCTCTTCAAGAAGCCATAGAGTAGGAGTTTAGAATATCCTATTGGCATGTGTATGGTTGTCCCTCAGAAGTCTTAACACTTGTGTCAGTTGACTAATTTATCTTAGTCTCCTTTTGCTTAGAATTGTTGATAAGGGATAGGATTTGAAGTTGTGGGTAAAAAGCACTTCGTAAAATGCAAAACGTTATGCAGTTTGTCTTCTGTACCATTTGGGTGTAGTGATTGGGCTTCCAGAAGCTCAAGAGAAAGCCAGTGCATGTTCCTTTCTACCAAAAATCATCCTAAGGTTTTGAACTTACGAATGAACGTGTGCCTATTTTCAACTCCTGTGTAAGGATTGATTCAGCTTGTTAGGGAGACCTGTCTTCTGCATCTCTAGAGTGAACTCACGGGGAGGCTTATTGAAAAGGTAGGTGAAGAAAGGGTATTTTATTTACTGTAATGCTTGACATGTGTGTTCTTTGTCCTGTCAGCCTTCGTAGCAGAAGGAACTAGAATTTCTTGCTACATATAGGATTAATGGGAATACTTTGGGGGTTTCCAGTGGTTTTTTGTTTGTTTGTTTGTTTCGGGGCCTCTAGAGTGAAAGGATGGTACTGAAACTGTCTCAAGCCCATGCACAGTGGAGCTAAATGACTTTATGTCTAAATCTTGGCTCAGTTCTGATTCTGAAATTCAAGAAGGACTAGACCCCATATTCTCATGAATATGACTAGTTAGTTCCTCTTTTGGTTTTGTAGGAGACAGCATTTTCCATTATGACCCTGGTTAACTAAATTCTTAACATTCTACATGTCTTACTACATATGACCTTTAGAAGAGTCATGTGATCTGGAATTCTAATAATTGATACTGAGGAAATCTGAATTCATTTCTTTGTTATGCCACTTAGTTGGTGGCTGTTGAAATTGCGTGTAACCTGTGTCACGTGTCTGTTTTAAAATGTGTACTATAATAGAAACTGATTCAGGGATGCAATGAGGACTGGTGATGTAATGATTGTTTTATGTTTCAAGTTTTGGCCAGTCACAGGCAAGTCCATAATCTGCACACTTATTACTAGTAGGTAGGGTTCTAATTAACGGGGGAACCTCTTTGAAATACAACTTTGTAAAATACTTTAGAATCTATGTGCCATAATTCTAAAAGGGTGGTGGTGATTTTTAATATTGAAAAATCATGGAGACTATAGATTTTCATAAGTCTTTGTATTGAATACTAATGTTTTAAAAAAAAAAGTTCCTTGGGATCCCTGGGTGGCGCAGCGGTTTAGCGCCTGCCTTTGGCCCAGGGCGCGATCCTGGAGACCCGGGATCGAATCCCACGTCGGGCTCCCGGTGCATGGAGCCTGCTTCTCCCTCTGCCTATGTCTCTGCCTCTCTCTCTCTTTCTCTCTCTCTGTGTAACTATCATAAATAAATTTAAAAAAAATTAAAAAAAAAAAAAAGTTCCAGAATTATTTTATTACCTGGATAGTTGACTTTAACCTTCCTGTTTCCCCTTTTCACATAAAATGAGGATATTAAAAGTACCAACTTTACAGAATTAATAATAAAGGAGATAACTTAGGTGAAGTATACCAGTCCATGGTAAATTACTGTTTATTAGGTTTATTAGTGTCCATAGTAGCATTAATAACAAAACTTAGTAGCCTGGCATAGTAGGACATAGAATCCAGAAAACCTAAATCCTGAGGAAATAAGTTAGATTTTATAATATCTGATATGATCACTATTTCAAGGCACATAACTATTCTTTGAATTGGGAGCCCTGTTGGCTACTTAACAAGTGGTTTAAAATGCTGATGATCCAGGGCACCTGGGTGGCTCAGTTGGCTACGTGTCTGCCTTCAGCTCAGGTTATGATTCCAGGATCCTAGGATTGAGCCCTGCCTCAGGCTGTCTGCTCAGTGGGGAGTCTGCTTCTCCTTCTCCCTCTGCCTGCCTTTCCCCTGCTTGTACGCTGTCACATAGATACAATCTAAAAAAAAAAAAAAAAGGTGATGATCCAGAATAAGCTTCATTTGATTTTATGCTCATGCTATTGGAGAAGTATAAAATTTGTTCACGTGATCAAATACAGAGCATTAATGTCAGTTCTGACCTAGGTAGAGGCCAGAGTGAGTGTTTTACTTGCTATCAGGAAAATTGAAAGCAGTCTCTCCATCTTTGAATTGCTGCTGTTGTACATCACAATTAGTTACTCCTACTCTGATTTTCAGGGCTCATAAACCTTTTGTCCCTCAGTGTATCTTTCTTTCCTTTCTCTCCCAATTTTCGTCCATCTGTTTTCCTGTTGTTTTTTTTTTTTTTTTCCTTCTCTCCATGAACATTTGTTGAACACTTACAAGGGGCATACACGTTGCCCAGCATTTTTCTTAATTTTTTTTTTTTTTATATTTTATTCATGAGAGACACAGAGAGAGGCAGAGACATAGGCAGAGGGCAAGGCAGGCTCTCTGCGGGGTGCCTAATGCAGGACTTGATCCCAGGACCCTAGGGTCACAACCTAAGCCAAAGGCAGATGCTCAACCACTGAGCCACCCAGATGCCCCCATCCTTAGTATTTAAAGAGTTTATAGCTTGCCTGGTAGTGCTAGTATGACAACACTGTTTAGTGGTGGGCTTTGGGGAATAGCTTGGACTTGTGGTCTGTGTGCATCAGTGGTAATTTCTTGAGGTAAAAGGGATGCTCTTGGAAATGAATTTTTTTGGACATGAATGAAGGATGAATGGGGGTCAGGGATTGCAGATGGTGGGGTCACTTTGGAGGCTGTGCTTAATTTTGCATTCGTGATTCTAATATTCTAAAGGTGAGAGGACCTGAAAGAGTTGGGAGACACAAGGCCACTGTTGACCATAGGAACAAAACAAGTAAAAATTTGAAAGAAATGGCAGAACTTGGTAACCAGATACAAAGGGTAAAAAGAAGAGCTCACTGGTAGTGCATGGTTTAGCATGAGTTTTGCATATTAGGAAGTTATTACTCATTAATAGAACATACATGGGAATAGGAAAAGAAAATGAATTCAATTTTGTATAATTCGAAGTGTGAGTAGGGCATTCATGTAGAATTATGGGTTTCTAATTACACTGTTTACCAGTACATTTTTTAGTAAAATTTAGTAAATTTTATAGTGTAATGTTAGGTATTATTTTCAACGGTCTCCTTGCATTCTACAATACACTATACTGTTAAAAAGGTTTTATTTACAGATGTAATTATTTTATGTTCTAGTGGGCAGTTAATCCATTGCATGATGTTCCTGATTTGATGGAAATGGTTTGCTCTAAATTATTTTTGGGTCATAATACACTTGCTATTAATAAAGGATGGCACTTCATTTTAGCATTTGACTTGGAACATAAATAAAGACCAGCGTTTCATGAAGATGATGTAACTGACCAATGAGCTTTGAATAATGCCCATTTGAATATTTGGAAAGGTCACTTTATCATTTGTTAAACTGTTTAATTATGAATATCGAAACATAATGAGATTAAATATTTAAGCTTGTAAAAAGTTACAAATGCTGTTTTTAAAAACATGGGTAACTAAAAAAAATCATGATAAAACAAGTTATTTGTAATGGTTTAATGGACTTAGGGATATTAAAGAATTAAATAGTTCTGTCCACCTTCTAGTCACAGGCATCCAGCACCACCAATGTTAAAAGTTTGACATGTATACTTACCTTTTTGGCTCATTTTATATAAATTTTTATGGCCAAATACTTGTATATTCTGTGGAAGTTTTTACAAAAATAAGATACTACACCTATTACACATTTTTACTAAAAAACACATGGTCTTCCTTTCATATCAGACACACAGACTTAATTCATTTCTTAACAACTGAATAATATTTCATTACTCAGTTATTCATGTGTTGAGGTTGTTAGTTTGGAAAGTCTTAAACTGAATCTATTGGGATTTTAAGTAATAAAGACATTTATCTGCAAAATAAAAACAAAACTTTCTTCCTGATATTCGTATTGTATGTTTCATTTTATTGTCTTACTGCATTAGGTAGCATTACCAAAACAATAGTACATGATAGTAGCGAGAGTGGTCATGTTTTAATAGCTATTAGTTTGGTATATTATTAAGAATTTAATAAAATAATACATATCCTGAATATACGAATCAATATGAAATGCAGGACTCGAACAGCAACTCATATGTAGCTACATAATTCCACTCCTACCCACCCTCCCATTTTGTCCTCCCATTTGTCCCAATAATCCTCTCACCTGAGGCACCCATCATTTTAATCCCACGTAGGTCGTCCTCTTGCTTTTTATGTTCCATATGTGTTGGTAAAAGTGTGTATTTAGTTTATAACCCACCAAGAAATAGGTTTTATTTTATCTTTCTCAATTTTTAAACTTAGTGACAAGATGCATTCATACTCTTACGAGTTGGAACATGAAATATTTCTTTTGAATTCAATTATTTTGACAGTTATGTAGAACATTCCCATTTTATTTGCTATAGAAATTAAGCTTTTGAGATTTCTAATACTGTGTTTCTTAAATTCTGGTTCTTTTTTTCCTTTAACCTTCATTGTCAAACAGTATCTTTAGTGGTTAAAACCACTGACTTGAGCCAGATTCCCAGAATTTGAATCCCAGATGTGCTATTTAACATACGACTGGATTTTATTAACTCAATTATATGAAACTTTTGTTTTTGATAGGCAGATCTAAACTGTTCACTGTTATTATGATAAATGGCCTATTTAGTTTTGTTCCTTCTGTTTTTATTTGCATCTCCATTGGTGATCAACTGTGTTTGTGAGTTTTTTAATTTCCTTATTGCAGATTCTTCATCTGTAATATGGAATGAACAATACCTATCTCCTATGGTGCTGTTAAGAATACAATCTTTAGATTTGAAATTGTGTAATTTTGTTCTAAGGACTCCCCCCTCCCCCCAATTATCCTATTTTTTCCCTATTTTTGCGTTTCCTATTAACTGCTCTATCCTTTTACTGTTTTCGTTCCAATTTGGAGTTCTTATTTGTTACTTCAGCCTACACAGAGCCATCTATTCTAACTTTGTCAGTCTACGTCAGACCACAGTGCTTCCTTAATTGGATTGTGTTCTCATTTTACCTACTATTGCAAGCCAGAGAAATATTTGATTTCTTAGCAGCCAAGCTGGGCAGACTTTGGGTGATTTCTTAGGCAGTGAGCTATTGACAGGCCTTTGTAACCGCCCATTCAACTTTATATGAACTTGATTGTTTTAGACACCTCATGTAAGTGAAATCCTACAGCATTCTTTTTTTTTTTCTTTCGTGACTGGCTCATTTTACTTAGCATAACATCTTCAAGGTTCATCTATATTGTAACATGTAACAGAATTTCCCTTTAAGGCTGAATAATCCACACACACACACACACACACACACACACACACACCACACTTCATTATTCATTTATCCATTGATGGACATTTGGCTATTGGATAATACCTTTTGGTGTTGTGAATAATGCTGCAATGAACATGGATGTTTCTTTATGACCCTGTTTTTGATATTTTTGAATATATACTCAGAATTGCTGGATCATATGGTAGTTCTATTTGTAATTTTTTTAGGCATCTTTTTATTTTCTGTAGCAATTGCATCATTTTATAATTCCACCAATAGTGTGCAACGATTCCAACCTCCACATTTTTGCCAACACTTAAATTATTATAATAGCCATCCTAATGGGTGTGGAGTGATAGCTCACTGTAGTTTTGATTTGAGTTTTTCTAATTAGGAAGGTTGAGTATCTTGTCACATGCTTGTTTGGTATTTATTTATTATCTTGGCTGAAATGTCTATTCACATCCTTTGCTCATGTTTGAATAGGGCGTTTTGTGTGTGTGGAGTTGTAGGAGTCTTTTAAAAACATTGTGTACATTTATATGCACGATTCCACTTGTTTAGGAAGTTGTATTCCTGTATTTCCACTAGAATGAAATTATCTTGCTCAGGGAAAGAAAAAAAGAATAGTGGGTTAATGGAGCTGACATTTTTCAGTCCATAAATAAATAAAACCACATCCTGCACTTCATTATAGTTCTGATCCTTTTTTTTATGTGATGTTTGAGTGATTGGAACTTATGACCACAATCATTGTAGTCTATCAAGTTGTTATAGCACTGGTTCACAGCACACATCTATTGAATTGATACTCATCAATAAAAAAAAAAGTTGAAAAAATTTTCTATGATATTTTCAAATCAGATTACATTCAGCGGAGTTTCAGGAGCATGTCACCGAATGATTTATCCTAGCAAATACACAGAAAACCTCATGAGCTTTAGTAAGTATTGACAGAGATCCATTTAAAAAATTTTAGGCAGATTCAAGCACATTCCTTTGCTCACCAACAGTATTCACAGGTAGACAGTGGACAGTGCTTATGACTACTCAGTATTGCTAGACAAGATCCTGCTACCACTAGTTTCCCTAATGGAAAAAAAATGAGGCCTTTCCTGCCAGCTAAGTAGCTGAATGTGGCTCTTAGCCTGAAAGAGCCTAATCAGTGCTTTTCCCTCAGGCTTCCCAAAGCATCAACTAAGCAAATACTCAAGAACCTGGCACATCGTTAAGATTTATAAGAAGAATAGAAACACACTCAATAGCTTTGGAAGTCTATTTGTCTTCAGTAATGACAATGAAAAACCCCAAAATACAAAGCAGCTGTTGTTATTTATCACCATCACCCTAAAACTAAGGCTACATGTTTCATAAGATTTATCTGAAAAATATTTTTAAAATAAGGGAGTTAGGGCACACTTAACTCTGCTATAAGAACGGTTATGCACTTGTAAATCACTCCCCAAAAGTCTTGAGAATGAAAAACTTTTTCGTTCTTTTGCCACAGGCTTGGGTAATCGCTGTGATTGCCAAACAATCACATATAGCTCCTGCCTCAAGAATTTCGGCAGCATCACAGCACAACTCTATGAATAGGCATTTTTAGCTTTATAAAACCTAGCAACAAAGCAGCCAACTGTTTTTCCTAAACAACATAGCAGTTATAGTCAATTTTTTTATTTTATTTTTTTAATTTTTCAATTTTTTATGGTCCGTTTTTTAAAAGCTAATTTGAAGAGTATGTGCACATAGTTTTTAATATAATTAGTAATAGCAAAAGTAATAACTCCCATTTACTTAGAACTGATCTAATAGCTTTTTTGGATTATCTAATTTATTCCTTGAAAACCTTTTGGTCCTCTGATGAGTGGCAGATATATGCCAATCCAAGATATACCACTTTGGCATAAGGATTACTTTGAACTAAAAGCACTTAAAACAAGACATTTTTGACTCTTCTCTTCAGGAAAAAAAGATTTGTAGATCTTTTCTCTCATTCAATAGGTTGCCTTTTCACTCTGCTATGTCTTTTGGTGCAATTGAAAAATTTGGTTGTCCCATTAACTGTCCTTTGGTATCTTAAGAAATCCTTGCCAAATCCAATGTCATGAAGCTTTTCTATCGTATTCTCTTTTAGAACTTTCAGTGTTTGGTGTCTTTTAAGGTTTTAATCCGTTTTTTAGTTTTTATAAGTCTCTAATTTCATTCTTCTGTATGTGAATGTCCAGTTTTTTCCATCACCTCTTGTTTGAGACCATTCTTTTCCCATAGAGTGGTCTTGCCATCCTTGTTGAAGATCATTGACCATACATATGAGTGTTTCCTTCTGGGCTTTGTATTCTATTCCATTGATTTATATGCCGATCTTAATATGCACAGGTCCTATAAATGCATAGGGCTTAGATGTGGCCTCTTAAAAATTTCTAATGTTGAATAATTTGAATGCTGTATTTAAACATAAGCATGTTTTTATGCTTATAAACTGCATAAAACTTTGCATTTGGTTATATAACCAAATATTATGAAGTTTATGTCCACATTTGATTTTCTGGATTCAAAAAGCTACCATTATATGGTTTAATTTTTCTGTCTGTGGTGATCTTCACATATTGTTTAACAGAAGCTTTTGTTCTGTATTTTACACAAAATATGATTACTCTGTAATGAGTTGAAATACCATTGGCTTGAGGGCCCAGTTTACCTACTGAGAGAAATGGGAACTCTCTGATTTTTTATTAACCCAGTAGTTAATAAATGGACTTGAACAGTCATAGCTGTTTAAAAAGAAAAAAAAAAAAGACTTAAGAGTTTGGTTTTTCTTCAGGCAATCTATGAAAATGACCATCCTATTACTAGGAATGGTGATCTTCATGATACTGCTGCATAACATTGCTTAATTTCCTTTTTATCCTTGTATTTCACATTGGAATCAGATGTGTATGTATTAAATTTTTGGCTATTTTGTGCATTATTTTTAGTCACATCTAATTTAATGGCTCTGCATTATATTTTTCCCCCCAGAAAGTCAAATAAAGCAAACCACTTTACCCCTTCACAACTACAGCAACATGAACGAAGATCCTAATGTAAAGAAGGAAATGGTTTTAGGGCACCCTTCAAAAAATAAATCCTTGGAAGATGAAAGAAGTCAATTACATTCCAGGAAAAAACGTTTCTTATCTTATCCAAGATACGTGGAAGTCATGGTTACAGCTGATGCTAAAATGGTTCATCATCATGGACAGAATCTGCAGCACTATGTACTAACTCTAATGTCAATTGTAAGTAAACTCATTTAAACTTTCTAAGATGCTTAATGTTTTCTTTACATTTAACTTAAAAGTTACTTGAGCAACTTTTTAAAGCGCTTGAAAATCTCTGAGAACACTTATTGAAAATGCTTAAATTATTCTTTATCACATGAATGCTTTCTACCCCTTGGTGACAGGGAAGATCCTGGTAGCTCTGAGCTTTTGGGCCTTCAATCTGATTTTTTGTTTTAAAGATTTTATTTATTTATGAGAGACATAGAAAGAGAAAGGCAGAGACATAGGCAGAGGGAGAAGCAGGCTCTGTGCAGGGAGCCCTGCGTGGGACTTGATCCGGAATTCCAGGATCACACCCTGGGCCGAAGGCAGACGCTCAACTGCTGAGCCACCTGGGCATCCTATGAATCTTATTTTTCAACCCTCTTATTTCTTCACAGAAGGAAGGAAATCCTATTTTGCTGTTGCTACACTTGCCAAATCAGAAATTAGGGCAAATAATATTTTTTATTAACCTAGTGTTCTATTGGTTACAGATGAATAAATATAGTGTTTCAACCATCCTAAGCACTATTCAGTGCTCATCATGATAAATGTACTCTTTAATCTCCCATCACCTATTTCACCCACCTCCTCCTCTGGTAACCATCAGTTCTCTGTAGTTAAGAGTCTGTTTCTTGATTTCTGTCTTTCTTTTTTTTTTTTTTTTAATTTCATACGTGAGTGAGATCACATAATATTTGTCTTTCTGTGGCTTATTTTGCTTAGCATTATATTCTCTAGCTCCATCCATGTTGTTGCAAATGGCAAGGTTTCATTTTTTATGGCTGAGTAATATTCCATCATGTATATACTACCTCTTCTTTATCCATTCATACAATCAGTGCACTTGGGCTGCTTGCATAATTTGGCTGTCAATGCTTCAGTCAACATACGAGCATGTATCCCGTTGAATTTGTATTTTGGGACAAATACCCAGTAGTGTGATTACTGATTATAGGGTAATACCATTAACTTGTTGAGGAAACTCCACACTGTTTTCCACAGTGGCTACACCAGTTTGCCTTCCCATGAACAGTGAAAGAGGGTTCCTTATTTTCCACATCCTCACCAACACTTGTTTCTTGTGTTTTTTTTTTTTAATTTTAGCTATTCTGATAGGTATGAGGTGATACCTCATTGTGGTTTTGATTTGCATTTCCCTGATGATGAGTGATGTTGAGGATCTTTTCATGTGTTGGCTATCTGGATGTCTTTGGAGAAATGTCAGTTCATGTCTTCTGCTAGTTTTTTAATTTGATTAGTTTTTAGGGTGTTGAGTTGTATCAGTTCTTTATATATTTTGGATCTTACCCTTTATTGGCTATACCATTTGCAAATAGCTTCTCCTATTCCATAGGTTGCTTCTTAATTTTGTTGTTTCCTTTGCTATGCAGAAGCTTTGTAATTTTTATTTTAGAAGCTTTGTATTTTGATGTAGTCCCAACAGATTATTATTATTTTTTATTTCCCTTGCTTTAGGAGACCTCTCTAAACTGTTGCCATGGCTGATGTCAGAGAAATTGTTGCCTGTTCTCCCTTCTAGGATCTTCTTGGTTTCAGGTCTCATATTTGGTCTTTAATCCATTTTGAGTTTATTTTTGTGCATGGCATGAAAAAGTGATCAGGTTTCTTTCTTTTGTGTGTAACTATCCGGTTTTCCCTACGCCCTTTGTTGAAGAGATTCTTTTTCTCATTGGATATTGTTTCCCTCTTTGTTGAAAATTAATTGACCGCTTCGTTGTGGATGTGTTTTCTGGGCTTTCTCTTCTGATGATCTATGCGTCTATTTTTATGCCAGTACCATACTGTTTTAATTACTAGAGTTTTGGGGATCCCTGGGTGGCTCAGAGGTTTGGCACCTGCCTTCGGGCGTGATCCTGGAGCCCCCGGATCGAGTCCCGCATTGGGCTCCCTGCGCGGAGCCTGCTTCTCCCTCTGCCTGTCTCTGCCTCTCTCTGTCCCTCTCTCTGTGTGTGTCTCTCATGAATAAATAAAATCTTTAGAAAGAAATTACTAGGGATCCCTGGGTGGCGCAGTGGTTTGGCGCCTGCCTTTGGCCCAGGGCGCGATCCTGGAGACCCGGGATCGAATCCCACGTCGGGCTCCCGGTGCATGGAGCCTGCTTCTCCCTCTGCCTGTGTCTCTGCCTCTCTCTCTCTCTGTGACTATCATAAATAAATAAAAATTAAAAAAAAAAAAAAAGAAATTACTAGAACTTTGTAGTATAACTTGAAGTATGGAATTTTTCAAGATTGCTTTGGCTATTCAGGGTCTTTTGTGGTTCCATACAAATTTTAGGATTGTTCTAGCTCTGTGAGAAATGCCGTTGGTATTTTGATAGGGATTGCATTATATTAAGTGTAGATTGCTTTGTGTGGCATAGACATTTTAACAGTATTTTTTCTTCTAATCCATGAGCATGGAATGCTTTGCCATTTCTTTGGGTCTTGGACTTTTTTCATCAGTATTTTATAGTTTTTAAAGTATAGGCCTTTCACCTCTTTGGTTAAGCTTCCTAGATATTTTATTTTTAGGACAGTTGTAAATGGAATGCTTTTCTTTCTGTTGCTTTATTCTTGGTACATAAAAATGGAACAAGTTTCTATACATTGATTTTGTATCCTGCAACTTTACTGAATTCATTTATCAGTTCTGGTAGTAGTTTGGATCTTTAGGGTTTTCTATATGTAGTATTACCCCATTTGCAAATAGTGAAAGTTTTACTCCTTAACAGTTTGGGTGCCTATTATTTTGTTTGTTGCCTAATACTGTGGCTAGGACTTCCAGTACTATGTTGAATGAAGTAATGAGAGTGGGCACCCTTGTCCTGTTCCCGATCTTAGAGGAAAGGCTCTGTTTTTCCCCATTGAGTGTGATGTTGGCTGTGGGTTTTTCTTTCCTTTTTTTTTTTTTTTTAAAAAAAGAGAGAGCACACAAGCAGGGAGTAGGGCAGAGGGAAAGAAACAATAAGACCCCTTGTTGAGTGGGGAAGTCCAACATGAGTCTGCATCCCAGGACCCTGAGATCATGACCTGAGCCACCTAGGTGCCCCAGCTGTGGGTTTTTCAGAGAAGGCCTTTATTATGTTGAGGTATGTTCTCTCTAAACCTACTTTAAGGGTTTTTATCATGAATAGATGTTTTTACTTTGTCAAATGCTTTTTCTGCATCTATTCATATGATCATATGGTTTTTATTCTTATTGATGTGATGTATCACATTGATTTGTGAATATTGAACTACCCTTGCATCCTGGGAATAAATTCTACTTGATCGTGGTGAATGATTTTTTTTTTAACATATTATTGGATTCATTTTGCTACTATTTTGTTGAGGATTTTTGTACCCATGTTCATCAGAGATACTGGCCTGTGGTTCTCTTTTTGTGTCATATCTTTATCTAGTTTTGATATCTGAGTAATGCTAGCCTCAGGATGAATTCGGAAGTTTTCCTTTCTCTTCTAGTTTTTGGAATAGTTTGAGGAGAATAGGTATTAATGCTTCTTTAAATATTTGGAATTAGGGGCACCTGGATGGCTCAGCGGTTGAGCATTGGCCTTCAGCTCAGGGTGTGATCCCAGGGTCCTGAGATCGAGTCCCGCATGGGGCTCCCCATGGAGAGCCTGCTTCTGCCTCTGCCTGTGTCTCTGCCTCTCTCTCTGTCTCTCATGAATAAGTAAATAAAATCTTTAAAAAATAATAAATATTTGGAATTCATCTGTGAAGCCATCTGGTCCTGGACTTTTGTTTGTAGGGAGTTCTTCGATTACTTATTCAATTTCATTGCTGGTTATTAGTCTGTTCAAAGTTTCTATTTCTTCCAGCTTCAGTTTTGATAGGTTATATGTTTCTAGGAATTCATTTCTTTTAGGGTGTCCCAATTTGTTGGCATATAATTATTTCCTTATGTATAACATTTTATCTTAAATTCTTATGATTATATATGCTAGGAATATATAGCCATTGTTGCCTAAGCACAGTATGTGGTACAAAGTGGGCATGCAGTAGTTAATGAAAGATATAATGAATAAGCGATTAATATTTTGTTTCAGAATGCATGATGTTATAATAGACCAAAAACAGATGATTCAAAATAACTTCTAGAAGTATAAAAAATGGATACTTGTTGACTTGACTTTCTAAAATGAAAACAGCTATACATAGAAATTTATCTGGCTAACATGTTTTTACTTCTGAACCTGAAGAAACTAGATGTATAATTATCTAGATATATAATTATCTACATGTGGGTGTGGCATGCTCATTATGAGGGGATTCTAATAAGAGCACTGACACAGAGGATAGTCATTGATAATGTAGGAAATTGAATCAATTATCTGGAACAGTATAGGATGAACTTTATAATTTTAAATGGTTAAAGGAGATATTCATTAAGAAAATTGTGGGGAGGAGGGTAGAGATACCAAAGGAAAATATTCGATTTTGTAAATGCAACAGATTGTGAAGCCTGTTTAATGATAGGCAACTTTGATATCTGTGCCACAGAAATATGGACTAGAAGGAGGAAAGGAGCACAAGGGGAATATTGATTGGAAAAAAAAAATTGAAATAGCGTACATGCAGTTTTGGTGATAATGGCATCCTCAGAAGAGTTTTGTTACCTGTATTTCACATAAGAATCAATATAATCACTGGAAGATACTGTGGCATAACCCGGAGATTCTTGAAGTTGTCTATGGGAGTTTTATTTTTTTTTATTATTTTTTAATAATAAATTTATTTTTTATTGGTGTTCAATTTGCCAACATACAGAATAACACCCAGTGCTCATCCCGTCAAGTGCCCCCCTCAGTGCCCGCCACCCATTCACCCCCACCCCCCGCCCTCCTCCCCTTTCACCACCCCTAGTTCATTTCCCAGAGTTAGGAGTCTTTATGTTCTGTCTCCCTTTCTAATATTTCCTACCCATTTCTTCTCCCTTCCCTTCTATGGGAGTTTTAAACCACAGTTCATCAAGGGCGAAATAGACCTTTTGACTTCATAGAAAGTAAATCAGCTGCTCAGATTGCTTGACACAGTAGCCCAATGTGAGCGCGAATCATGTTCCAGGCTCTTAGTTCCACTAGGAGAGCCAGTTTCAGTTGAAGATTAGATGTTTGTAGATCTAGTCAACCAGTTGTGTTGAGCTTTCATCCATAAGGAGACATACTGCAGTGGGTTTAAGGAAGAGGGGAAGCATTCCAAGTGTAGGTAGGAGGAAAAATTGAGAGTCTTGTCTTCTGAGGTGGTTTGGGTTTGATACATGCTTCCTTTCCTCTTCAGACATCAAATTTCAGATGATTTATAAATTACCTGGGTTTAATGCTTTCTCTGTTCTTTTTCATTAAAAGAAAGTGTGGAATTTAAGAAACAATGAGGACAGGGAAAAAGAGGCAAATCAAGGAGAACTCTTAACTATAGAGAACTAACTAATGATTACTAGAGGGGGAGGTAGGTGGGGAGATGAGTGAAATAGGTGATGGGGATTAAGGAGGGTATTTGTGATGAGCACTAGGTATTGTATGGAAATGTTGAACCACTATATGGTACTTTTGAAGCTGATATTACACTGTATGTTAACTAACTAGGATTTACATAAAAAGAGAATGTTCAGATAAAGATACAGGATGGTCAGCAGACTTTATGGTTCTGCATATATATTATTGTTAGTGAAAAGCCATGATCACAACTATATTTGCAGATATAAACCATGTGAAAGGAAACTGAGCAAGAGTGACAGACTCTCCTTGTTTTGCCTGGGACTTTCCTAGTTTTAGTGTTAAGACTCATGTCCTTGGAAACCCCTTTGTCCTAAGTAAACAGGACAGTTGGGGACACCTTGTAGAGATGGTCAAATCAGCTTGTTTTATCTCTACTCATGAATACTATTTCCAAATTAAAGAGGTAAGAGGAATGCTGTCTCCATGTAAGTGTCCACAGATGGGGATGCAGCGGTTTGGTGCCTGCCTTTGGCCCAGGGCGCAATCCTAGTAGACCCGGGATCGAATCCCACGTAGGGCTCCCGGTGCATGGAGCCTGCTTCTCCCTCTGCCTGTGTCTCTGCGCCTCTCTCTCTGTGTGACTATCATAAATAAATACAAATTAAAAAAAAAAAAAAAAAAGTGTCCACAGATGTTTCCGGTTGAGAAAGGAGCCGATTTTGCACATTCTGTCCTCCTTTTTAAGAAGGCATTAACTGCATTTATTCAAACACACACAAGGTATTGGTAATGTAAATTTAGGAAAAACAAGAAAATATGATTTAGACTTGAAGTATAATTATGAACCATTTAAAGAAAAGTTCAGAGTCATGAAGAAGTTTTTGTGTATTGGCTCTAGATAAAATAGGGGAAACAACTGAATGCTTCAACACTGACCAACTGGATTATATACACCATTTAGAGAGAGGATTATCTACTCTTAATCATCCTGCAGAAAGGAAACATTTATGGTGTCTTAAACATTTTTTTTTACTTTCAACAGTTTAACAATATCTGCATAATGTGATACAGAAATGTGTGATTTAATTCACTAGAATGCTGTGTACAAATAGCGTAGAGATCTCTTATTCAAAGTATTTCTGGTAACATTAAAATAAGGATGAACAGAATTGTGTATAGTGTATCTAATGAAATGAGTTTGTGTTAAATGGTCAGAGATGTTCAACTGTTTTCTATACCAAAGCTTTTATCTTTAGAGAATTTGGGTGACAATATTTGGCTAAAATGGCATTTACTGAAATTAAACAACCAAAGTATTTGTCAACTAGAGGAGTTACTTTCGGCAACAGACTTACCTTGGTGTTTTCAGTGAGTTATTTAATAAACCCTGACAATATTTACTGTAAGTCAGACTTCTATACTCCATTGTGTTTACAAAGGTTTGGCTTTATGATATTCACTTTCTTATAGATTTAACAATGTAAATTTAAGGAGTACCATGTGATCATCAGGCATTAGCCCTGTTTATTAGAATATAGTTACTATTAGAGGCATTTATCGACTAAAACCCTAAGTTGCACTACACTAACTTAATATTGCATTCAGTCATGTTATTCAGGGTAGAGAATTTTTAGTCACGTTAAAATAAAGACCATATACTTTCATACTTTAGGTTTAGGTATGACCGTTAATGTTTTCTTTTCCTTTCTTCATCTCCATGTTCTGGTTATTTTTTAATTTTAATTTTTAAAATTGAAATAAAGTTGACATACAGTATTTCAGTTTAATTTTCTGCACATATATACTTTGTATGTAGTGGAATGTCATTTTCTAAATTTGAGCAAAAAGATCTGACAAGAGTAGTGATCTTTGTAAACAAAATCTGCTTGTTAAAATCAGTTTTATATAGGTGATTTTTATTTATTTTTTTTAAAAAAGATTTTATTTATTTATTCATGAGAGACAGAGAGAGGCAGAGACACAGGCAGAGGGAGAAGTAGGCTCCATGCAGGGAGCCCGACGTGGGACTCGATCCCGGGTCTCCAGGATCACGCCCTGGGCCAAAGGCAGTGCTAAACCGCTGAGCCACCCGGGCTGCCCCTATATAGGTGATTTTGAAGGTGAAGGTGGTCAAAAGGTACAAACTTCCAATTATAAGTCCTAGGAGTGTAATGCACAGCAAAGTGAATAGTTGACATGGTGATTATTTTGTTTGCAAGTTTGCTTAGAATAGATCTGAAAAGTTCTCATCACAAGAAAAAAATAACTGTGGTAATGGTTGTTATTGTAGTTATCATTTCACAATATATACATACATCATTGTATATATAGCTAAAACTAATATGTCAGTTATCTTAAAAATGACTAAAATAATAAAAATGAAGATAGTCTCTAGGTATATCATATATGTACATTTGCTGAAACTCTATACATGAATTATTTCAAAATAGTTGGTCAATTAATGGTGTTAGTAACTTCATGATTTGCATAAAGTGTATGGTCAATGGTGTTAGTAACTTCATGATTTGCATAAAGTGTATTTTGCCTAGAATTTTCTTAAAATATTTAAGTAACAATTTATACCATTTCATCTCTACCTTTTTAGCTAAATGTTTATGAATTACTGTTCTATGAGACCTATAAAGAAACCAGATATGCCAGGGAAAGAAATACTTAAAAAGTTTCAATACATTTCAATTAGATCAATAAAAATTCTAAAATGCAGAACTCTAATATGTGGTGATTATAGTTCTATATATCAATATTGCGTGGCTCTTTAGAACAAGAGGTTGCCTTAGAAATCTGATCTAATATTTTCTAAGGTGTAATCTATGGAATGGGCTAATAGTCTTGTGACATGTTCCATAGGAAGAAGGGGAAAAAATGTTCAAGCATTTATGTGAAATAATACCTCTCATAGATTATATGTATATATGTTAGCCTATTTGAGACTCTGAAAATACCTGCTTTTTTTACTCAACGTTTCTCAAACTAGGGAATAATTTTATCCTTTAAGACAAATGTCCTTCACACTCCTCCCTCAACAGCATCTGGTAAATACTAATTTAATTTGCTAGGGCATTGTGACCCAGTACTCAGTGCCTCAATGTGGTTGCAGATATTGAGACAAAAAGTAGATAGACCCGTTTCCAGAGTTGAGAAACTTCCTTCTAACTAGTAATAAAGCTAGAACTAAAACCAAGGTCTCCTGACTACGGAGGACTTCTGAGGCCATGGTCAAGTTGACAATAGCAGGGCAATGTCATGAAACACATAAGGGTTCTGAAAGAAATGTTTGTACCAACAGCTGATTAGAAGGATTTTGGGTGGAATGCTGAAATTCCCTAAGATAGATACAATAGTTAGAGCTACAGCCAATAAACTTATTAATATATTGATGAAGCAGTAGCAAACATGGTACTCTACCATCATGGCAATCTAATATGGGGTGGTAGTTTGGGGATGGTGTGCCCACCATCATGGCAATCTAATATGGGGTGGTAGTTTGGGGATGAGAGAAGCATATTGTACATGCCAGTTAGAAAAGCCTCTGAGTAATGAAATGGGCCTTGTCATCAATCATCTGCCTGCTTCACAATTCCATTTAATTGAATATTTATACAATGGCACCTTTAAATATCTGAACATAATAAGAGGTATGTATATATAGGTATATATATTGAATATGAGCACATAGATGATGAAGGTCAGCACATACAATGGGAGATGCCTACATTTAAGTAGGATGACCTTAATTTAGTTACTTCATGATGCCATTTTAGTATAAAAGCAAAATATCAATCTGAGGGTGTTTTGGGGGAGAAGTGTATATGAAGAATTAAGTTGAGCTGTCTATTTTCGTATCAGTGAGTTTTTAAGTTGTTATTTAAGTTCCAGTTAACATATAGTATAATATTAATTTCAGGTGTACAACTGAGTGATTCAACCTTCCATACATCACTTGGAATTCATTATAGCAAGTGTGCTTATTAGTCCCCATCACCTATTTCATCCATTTCCACCCACCCACCTTTCTTCTGGTAACCATCAGTTCTTTATAGTTTATTTCCAGGTGTGCCTCTTCCCCCTCCCCTCAAATATAGGTTTGTTTTGTTTCTTAAATCCCATATTGCGTGAAATTGTATGGTATTTGTATATGATGAATTTATTGCGCTCAGCATAAAACTCTGTAGCTCCATCCATGTCATTGCAAATGGCAAGATTTCATTCTTCTGTATGGCTGAGTAATATTCCATAGTAGATATATATACTACATCTTCCTTATAGATCTGTTATTTTTCAATAAAGGGGCAATATGTTTCTTTCTGAAACTCAAATTTTTAAGACTGTATATTGTGTAGCTGACAGTAAAACATCCAGATTGTCATTTTTGGTCAATATCTTTGGGGCAATGAGTGGAGAAATTAGCCATGTAGGTACTTCATAGTACTTAAGCTCTTTTCTATATGGGGTAACTGGGAATGCCTGCTCTCCTGTGACATAGAAGTCTTCACAACTGTTCATTTTTAAGGGGGAAAAGAGCCTTAGTGCATACCTTTGAGGTGTATTATTTATTTTGTAATTTGACTTAGAAAAGCATCCAGTTTTAAACTCACTGGATCAAAGGATAACCCTGTAGTTACAAGTATGGGTATACTTTGTTTTCTGTGGGAGATAAGTATTGTTTAAAGTTACATGGAAAATATCAATTAGCTACAAATTTCCACAGCTCCCATTTTCAAGCGAGCAATACTGCTGTGTTAACAGACCTGCTTGAAATTGCCAGTCATTTGATTGTCCTTTCTTACTCTCAACTCTACAAGACCACTTTTGCCCCCCCCCCAAAAAAATGCTCTTGCTAAAGCTGAAGGCACCACTGTTGGTAGACCAACCTGTAAATATTTGTGGCTGTGCAGCTAAAACAATAGGAGAGGTGCAGGAATGTATATTGAATTCCATACTGACCCTACAGTGTCAGCATTTCCAGAGATGCTTTTGGCTCTGGTTTTGATTGTACTCCACGTGGCAAAAGAAACAGCAGCAGCAGTCATGTAGGTTATTCATTATTTTGAAACAGCTTTGGCTGATGGAATGAGGGCTCCACTATTAGTACTTCCAGTAAATTCTAAGCTCCAGAAGGCCAGGGTCCATGTCTTCCTTATCTCTGGTTTGCTAGCCAACAAAGCAGGGTGTAGATACTGAACATTTATCAAAAAGATGAGAGTAGTAATACCTCCTGAAGCAATTGCTATGTTGCTTTGGTAGTGGTCCAGGAGATGATGATCCTGGTTTCAGAAACTTTTTTTTTTTTTGTAAATGAGGTATAGTTAACAAAGTGTACAACAGTGATTCGAGTGATAAAACAACTCTTCATGTTATGCTGCGCTCACCATTAGCTACCATTGTCACCGTACAATACTATAACAATATCATTGACTATTCCTTATGTAGTACCCTTCATCCCCATGACTTATTTCCTAACTGGAAACTTGTACCTCCTACTCTTTCACCCATTTTGCCCATTCCCCATCCCCTCCGCTCTTGCAACCACCAGTTTGTCTTCTGTATTTATGGGTCTACTAATGTTTTGCTTTCTAGATTTCATATATAAGTGAAATTACATGTATTTGTCTTTTTTTTGTCTGACTTATTTCACTTAGCATTATACCCTCTAGGTTCCTCCATGTTTTCACAAATGGCAACATCTCATTCGTATGGCTGAGTAATATTCTGTTATGTATATATACATCATGTTTTAACCATTCATCTATCAGTGGACACTTAGATTGCATTATTTCTACTAGCCAATATACAGAAGCATAATAATAATGTAATAAGCATAAATAAAGGTGATCTATCTTTTTGAATTAGGGTTTTCTTTGGGTAAATACCCGTGGTGGAATTACTGGATCATATGTTATTCCTATTTTTATTGTTTGAAGAACCTTTATGCAGTTTTCTACAGTGGTTGCAACCACTTTACATTCTCATCCATGGTGCACAAGGTTTCCTTTTTCTCCACATCTTGACCAACACTTAATTCTTGTCTTTTTGATACTAACCATTCGTGATAGGTATAAGGTTTTATCTTGTGGTTTTGGTTTGCATTTCCTTGGTCAGTGATATTAAGCAACTTTTCACGTGTCTTTTGGCAATGTGTATGTCATCTTTGGAAGGATGTCTATTCGGGTCCTTTGCTCTATTTTAGTTTGTTTTTAAGTTCTTTATATATTTTTGATACTAATTCCTATTGTATATATCATTTGCAAATATGTAGTAGGTTGCCTTTAATTTTGATGATGATGTCCTTGTTGTACAAAAGCTTTTTATTTTGGTACAGTCTTAGTAGTTTAGTTTGCTTTTTTCCCCATGCCCGAGACCTATCAAAAAAGAGGTTACTAAGGGCATTGTCAAAGAGGCTACTGCCTGTCTTTGGAAACAATTTTCATTGCACAGGTGATCCAGGGCTCAAGGGGACTGGGTCTCTGAAGGAGTGCAAGACAGAGGCATTGGATGTGGAAGAAACTATTACTGCAGTGGAAACCTTTATGATGGCTACAAGAAGAGGAGATGAATCTAGTGAATTAACACCTTAACCAGGAATCACAAACTGAGCCCATGTAGAGTGCCTCATAGAATTGCATTTTTCTGTCTTGGAGAATTAAAGACCAGGTTGTGACCTGTGACTTCTCCTATGATTCCTTAAAGGATTTTGGATGAATCTGTTTCCATGGATTCTAGTAGTGCTAACCATTAAAAATTCTAGGGATCCCTGGGTGGCTCAGTGGTTTGTGCCTGCCTTCAGCCTGGGGAGTGATCCTGGGGTCGAGTCCTGCATCAGGCTTCCTGCATGAAGCCTGCTTCTCCCTCTACCTCCATCTCTGCTGCTCTCTCTCTCTCTCTCTCATGAATAAAAAAAAAAAAAATCTAAAAAATTATAGTCATACTCAGAATTGGAAATTTGCAGCCACTGTGGAAAATATTAGTTAAAACTACCAGAAAAATAGTTAAAAATTATATATCTAAATAATACTTATGTAAATTATGAATTGTGACACAGAATGAAGTAAAATTCCTGCTGAATCATCTAAAATATTTTCCAGGCTCTGAGTGATCAGATTACTCGAGGATTTTGTTCAAATACAAATTGATTCACTAGTCCAGGGTGGGGCCTACATTTCTGCATTTCTAATCAGCTCTAGGTGATACATATGCTGCTGATCTATGGACTGATCTCAGGAGTAGGTTTAAGGATACAGGTTCTCAAACTCAGGTTCACATTGGAATCATTAAAAGGGGAAACTTAGGCGGGATCCCTGGGGGGCCCAGCGGTTTAGTGCCTGCCTTCAGCCTGAGGCATGATCCTGGAGTCCTGGGATCAAGTTCTATGTCGGGCTTCTGCATGGAGCCTGCTTCTCCCACTGCCTGTGTCTTTGCCTCTCTCCTTCCCTCTCTCTCTCTCTCTGTGTCTCTCATGAATAAATAAATAAAATATTAAAAATAAAGGGGAAATTTAAAAGATACTGATGCTTGGGTCTCAATCCTATAGATTTTGATTTAATTTGTAAGGGATGTGGCCTGGGCATCTGGATTTGTGAAAAGGTCCATAGGAAATTCCAATGTGCAGCTAAATCAGAGATATGATGTTCTAGGACTGGTTTCAATTTATGTTTGAGAAGAAATAACTCACTTAGGCATCTAAATGAGTGTTTTAAATAAAACGTTCAGTATAGTTTTGTTGGCAGTTACTACATCAAAATTTACATTTACAACATTTAAAGAAGTGTCTTGGAAAATCCTAAAGTATACATAATAAGATTTTAACACTAAGATAGTATATAGTCTCATTATAGCACAGCCCTTGAAAGGTCAATATTAATAATTAAGTGCAGTTCTATTGAGAACTAGAACTCTGATGCTGCTTAATCTTCCACAATGCAGATAATCCTACAATTTCTTCCTTGCAGGTTGCAGCAATCTACAAGGACTCAAGTATTGGAAATCTCATCAACATAGTAATTGTAAAATTAGTTGTAATTCATAATGAACAGGTAAGAAACCGGCCTAAAGTTAGTCATCTTAATTGTAGAGGCTCCTAGTAACAATATATGTAGATCACAAAGTTGTTAGAAATGAGATATTTCTAAAATTTACATTTAAAAACTTAATTTAAAAAAGAGTGAGATTAACTTTTTATGTTGTAATGGAAATAAACTTTTCAAAGGAAGTAATAACAACTTAAAAACTTAAGGTTTAAAAGCAATGATGTATTCCCTTTTGAAATTGAAAGTTTTAAAATACAGTTTTTAGAAATCTTTTGATCCTAAAAATTGGATGGTTACATTGAAAAGGTCTCCCTAGATCTCCTTTTGATCATCAAGTCTTAAGTATTGCTAAAATATTTTTGAATAAATATGAGGGAGAAATGCCACTTCATTTGCCTCTAAAAATGCTATTGGTAAACTGCAAGGATGCTGACAAGCTTGGAGAGAAAAGAGGCTTGCAGATATTTTGTGTAATAATGAATTACTCTTTTTTTTTTTTTTTTCCCCCGTAGGAAGGACCAGTCATCAGTTACAATGCAGCTACCACATTGCGCAACTTCTGTTTGTGGCAGCAAACTCAGAATGTTCTTGATGATGCTCACCCTTCTCACCATGACACTGCTGTTCTTATCACTAGGTACAGTTTCAGAAATAACTTATCCAGCTGCAGTTGTTTACCCTTTCTCTTGTGCATGATCACTGATACTTCTTGTTACCTTAATGCTTTATTGATAAAGTACAGAAGTGTTCTTGAGAACTTGTATGGCAAAAGATACTACTGTATGGAAATCTTGTTCTTGCAATGCTAGTTGATTCCTTAGGAAATTAGCAATGTTAGGTTGCTGAGTAATGGATTGACCCAAATAAAATAATTTCTTTATTAGTGACAGAATTATGAAAAATAATTACAAATGAACTTAGTTATGGAACTGGATACAGGTTATGTTCATATCCCCCTTGATCCTCAATCACTTGGAAAGAGCTTTTGGATTTAATTGGTTGTCCACCTTTTGGACTTCTTGTAGTTTAAAAATAATCTGTTCCTCGTTTTGGTATTCAATATGTATCTTAATTATTAGGCTGCATTTATGAGGGTCTTTCTCAACTTGCTTACTTCTGCTATTATAAAATGATTGTCCATTTTACAAGCACCACTATACATTGTTAATTCATGCCTTCGCTTCAGCAACACTGATGGCTACTGGGATATTTAGGTCTTAGGATTGGTTGGTAGACAAAAGGAAATAATTGTTCCACTTAGAGGTCAAACTCTGCAATCTCCACTTTCGAAAACTCTGAAATGAAACACTTGGTCAATGTAAAATAGGTGACGTGTAGTCTGTGTGCTTTATCTCTTTTCAGAACTAAAGCAGAATTGACTTAATTTTATCCACCATATTATATCATCAGTCCATGGTTCTTCCCTGGATTATAGTTAGAGGCCAAGCAACAAAAATTGGAGATAATGAATTACAAGATGGGAGTTATAAAAAAGGCTAGAATAGGGAAGACCATAAGGAAAGACAAGAGAACTGTCAAATTGAATGCTTACAGACTAAGTAATGCAGAAGAAAAAAAAATTAAGCAATTTGGTAATGTCTGAGAACATTATTTGTGGTGGAGTATAATAGCTGAAGCTCATAATGAGTTGGAGCATCTAGAAAAGCAAAAACTACATCCCACAGCATAAGTAAAGGCAGAGAGGTGAAAGATACAGAGCTTATTGCTGAATGTGGTTAAACTTCAGCTCTTTTTAGTAGTCACTTTTATGTAGCACCTGTTGCTTATTGGTATATACAAATGCTGTATTACCCTAGGTCTAAATTATTGAGAGCTTAATAAGACTGAATTTGGAAGTGAGTTGGTGCTAATAGTCACATCATATAGTTCAAGCTTCTTTTTGTTTTGACTTGTTGAAAAATACTTTCTGAAAATGCTTCAAAATTTTTTGTTTTAAGGGAAGACATTTGTGGAGCTAGAGAGAAATGTGACACATTGGGTAAGTTACTTTGCAAATTACATATAACTTAGGTGCCTGCGTGGCACAGTTGGTTAAGCATCTGACTCTTGGTTTTGGCTCAGGTTATGCTCTCAGGTCATGAGATCGAGCCCGGTGCTCAGCACGGAGTCGGCTTAAGACTTTGTTTACCCCTCTGCACAGCTTGCGTGTTCTCCCTCTCTTTCAAATAAAAAAATCTTTAATAAATAGAATTTCTATAATTGTTTACTGAATTGTTTAAAATGTTTTCCTTTTATTTTACATTGTAATCATTTTGATTGTCTTCATTACTGATAGTCATTATTAGCTTCTGCTTCAGTACATATTAAAGAATAAGAACTGATACTGTGCCAGTTACTACATACATATAAACTATTTGCAAATTTAAAGCAAAATAATAAAACGAATAGCCTTAAATCTACCACCAAATTTAAGAGCCAAACTTAATACAATCATATGGCCTGCGCTAAGTCCTTATTCTATCCCTTTGCATGTCTCTAAGAGGTAGCTAATACCATGAATTTTATATGTTCTAGTTCCTTTCATCCATATTGAAACATAGTTCTATATATCAGTGTTCATAAAAGGAATTGTTTGGTTTTGGTTCTTTCTTGAGCATTGTAGTTGTAGTTCATGAATTTTCACTCCTGTATAATAATTCATCCTCAGTTTACATATCTACATGCTATCATGATATTTGGGCCAGTTCCAGGTTTTCATTATGAACTTAACCTTAAAATCTAGGGTATATTCCTACAATTAAAATGTTATGCATTTAAATGTGCTCATGTTCAACTTTGGTATATCTTAGAGTGATTGTGCCACTTGATCTCTTTATCAATAGTGTATAAACATTTCTTTTGATTATGTCCTTCTCAACCCAAGGTATCTTCAGATTTCTCATTTTGCCAATCTAAATGTAATATATTTCATTATAGTACTAATTTTCAGTTCCATAATTGAGTTTGTCATATTTCTTTCATTCCTCAGAGTAAAGGAAATATAAATAGCCAATAGATATGAAAAGATTTTCATTTTCCCACTGTGGTGTTTGTCATTTTCTTCTGCTTTTTATTTATTTTTATTTTTACTAAATTTTTTCCCAAGTTTTCATTTAAATTCCAGTTACATGCAGAGTAATATTAATTGCGAATATAGACTTTAGTGATTTAGCACCTCCATACTCCATACCACACCCAGTGCTCATCATAGCAAGTGCCCTTCATAATCCCTATCACCTGTTTAACCCATCCCAGCTCCCCCTCCCCACCTCTCCTCTGGTAACCATCAGTTTGTTTTCTATAGCCAAGAGTCTGTTGTTTCCTGCTTTTCCTACCCCTCCATGATTGTTTTGTTTCTTAAATTCCACATGAGTAAGATCATATGGCATACACACACACACACACACACACACACACACACAAAACACCCCACAATTTTTTAATCCACTCATCATTCAATAGACATTTGGGCTCTTTCTATAACTTAACTATTGTGGATAATGCTGCTATAAATGTCAGGGTACATGTATCCCTTAGAATCAGTATTTTTATATCCTTTAGGTACTAGTTATTCACTAGTTATTACTAAGGCAATTGCTGGATCATAGGGTAGTTCTATTTTTAACTTTTTGAGGAACCTCCATGCTGTTTTCCAGAGTGGCTCACCAGTTCGTGTTCCCACCAATGGTGCAAAAGGGTTTCCTTTTCTCTGTGTCCTTGCCAACACCTGTTGTTTCCTGAGTTATTAGTTTCAGCCATTCTGACAGGTGTGAGGTGATATCTCCTTGTAGTTTTGATAAGAAAAATCTTAAATAAATCTAACTTTACACATAAAGGATAGAAAAACAAAGCCTAGAATCAGTAGAAGAAGGGAAATAATCAAGATTAGAAACAGAAATAAATGGCACAGAAACTAAGAAAACAATAGAACAGATCAATGAAACCAGGATCTGTTTCTTTGAAAAAATTAATAAATTTGATAAACCCCTAGCTGAACTTATCAAAAAGAGAAAGGACCCAAATAAATCACAAACGAGAGGAGAGAAATAACAACACCACAGAAATACAATTATAAGAGAATATTATGAAAAACTATATGCCAGCAAATTGGACTGTCTTACTGCTTTTTAGATGTTATTTATAACTTTGTGATACTAAATCCATTTTGGCTTCTGTGTATCACAGATACCCTTCAATAATTTGTTGCTTAGTTTTTGTTTCTGTGTGTTTGCGAAAAGGTGTAAAAACTGAATGTATAGCAATTTTATATTTGTTATGCCTGGGTGGCTCAGTGGTTAAGTGTCTGCCTTTGGCTCAGGTCGTGATTCTGAGGTCCTGGTAGGATTCCCACATCGGGCTCCCTGCAAGGAACCTACTTCACCCTCTGCCTATGTCTCTGCCTCCTTCTCTGTCTCTCATGAATAAAAAAAATAAAATCTTAAAAAAAAAAAACACCCTTCTGTAACTCAAAGTCTAAACATATCCTGTTTTCTTATAAACATTTAAAAATTGGTCCTTTCATGTTTAAATTTCTAAACCATTTGGGATAAAACTAGATACAGACCTAGTTTTGTTCCTTTTCTATTTAGATAGTTTCCTCAGACCATACATCGAATAGTTCACTTCCTTTACTTAGTAACTGCAGTCTCCTAAAAATTTTATATTTGCATGAGTGTCTGCAAATCATTCTTCCATTCCATTAATTACTTTCCTAGTTTATGTACCAATTCTACTCTACCAGTTGACCTTTGAACAACATGGTTTGAGCTGCGCAGGTCAAATTGCAACAGAGACTAACACATAGATTGTTTCACTCAGTACAGCATTGTAAATCTATTTTACTTATTATTTTCTTTAGCTTTATTGTAAGAATTCAATGTATAATTCATACACAAAACATGTGTCAGTAATTCTTTTATTTTAAGGCTTCTGGTCAGCTGTTGGCCATTATGGTTTTGGGAGTCAAAAGTTATATCCTTTTTCACTGCACAGGGTTGGTGTCCCTAATTCCCATGTTGTTCAAGAATCAATTGTATTTTAATTTTTGTAGCCCTGTAATAAATCCTACTAATTGGCAGGGTATATAACTTTACCTTATTTTTGGCAACAGTATTTTGGCTATTCTTAGACTTTGTTTTTCCATAAAAAAATTTTAGATCTGCATTTCAACTCATTATAAAACATTATCTGTCCATTTATGTAGATCTTTTTAAATGTCTTTCAGTAATACATGTTTTCTTTCATGCTAGTCATACACAAATTTTGTTAGACTTTTTTATTGTAAAGAGCATAGAATACTGATTAATAGAAATGCAATAGACTATTTTGTTTATTGATTTTAATTCTAGCCACTGATTCATCACTCAAAATCTCATGGACACTCATATCATTTGTGAATTATGGCAATTATCCTTACTTTTCAATAATTTTTTTCTTTAGGGAATACTAATAAAGTTACACTGTTAAGAATATTTGCCATAGGTTCTTGGCAGAAAATTTAATCCTAAGTATTGAGTCCTAAAAAGCATGTTTCCTTCCTTTTTCTAATTTTAGTATAATTATCACACAATATTAGGTTCACTTGTACCTTATAGTTAGTCAACATTTACATATACATTGTGAAATGCTTACTGTGATAAGCTATTATATATCAGCACAGTTATTAAGTTATTATAGTATTGTTGGCTTATTCCCTATGCTGTACTTTATATTTCTGTGATTTATTTTATAAATGGAAGTTTGTACTTTTTAATCCCCTTCACCTTTTTCACCCACTCCCTACCCTCCATGGCAACTACCAGTTTGTTCTCCGTATTGATCAAACTGGTTGGTTGCTTGTTTTGTAGATTTCACATATAAGTAAAATTAAATGGTGTTTTGTAGATTTCACATATAAGTAAAATTAAATGGTGTTTGTATTTCTCTGACTTACCTTACTTAGCATAAATACTCTAAATCCATCTGTGTTATCACAAATGACAAGATTTCATTCTTTTTTTATGGTTGAATAATCTATTGTATACTTATATATCACATCTTCTTTATCCATTCATCTATCAGTAATCTTAGCAATTAGGTAGTTTCCATATCTTGGCTATTGTAAATAATGTTGCAGTGAACATAGGAATGCATATATCTTTTCAAATTAGTGTTTTTGTTTTCAGGTAAATAGCCAAAAACGGAATTGCTGGATCACATAATCTTTCTATTTCTAGTTTTTTGAGGGAACGATTCCATACTGTCTTCCATAGTGGTGCACCAATTTACATTCCCACCAACAAGCTAACCATTTTAATCACATACAGATCCATGGAAATGTGTTTTGTATATGATTAAAGACCCAACTCAAAATATGCCCATAAACAGGCAAGAACAAAAACAAATCAAAGTGAATATATAACATCATGGCACCAAGCAGCTAATTGATGGTTTGTACCTAAATTCACTCAAGCTAATATGGGGTTCTATAAAAGTGGTCAGAAAAAAAAAAATATATATATGTGTATATATATATATAAAAGTGGTCAGAGATAGAATAAAGTAGCTTGGGCCCAAATCTGATACAGGCTCCCTATTTTTAGAAGTTCAAGAAGCTGCACAGAGTCACCCAATCTAGCCATTTTAAAGAAGGAAAACCGGACAGCCTGGGTGTCTCAGTGGTTTAGCACTGCCTTCAGCCTAGGGTGTGATCCTGGAAACCCGGGATCGAGTCCCACGTCAGGCTCCCTGCGTGGAGCCTGCTTCTTCCTCTGCCTGTGTCTCTGCCTCTCTCTCTCTCTCTCTCTGTCTCTCATGAATAAATAAATAAAATCTTAAAAAAAAAAAAAAGGAAAACCATTTTCAACATGCTTTTCAAAAAGGGTTCAAAGACTGGGCAATGATATCTACAAAAGATAATAGATAGCAGGATACTTAGTGATTTTTCCACATGTTTTAGATGACAAAATACTAATCCTTGTGTTAATACAAATTGTACAGCCTTGAGCACGTGACTTGTACTCATCTATGAAACTGAAAGTTACTCTTAGCTTCGTAGATTTGCTATGAAGAATAAATGAGTTCTATCACATAAAACCTTACAATAGTATAACATACATAATAAACCCAGGTCAGCTCTCATTATCATTACACTAATAAATGATTTCAGGGGCATCTAGATGGCTCAGTTAAGTATCCAACTAATTTCAAAAAGTTAAATTATTCATTAGGATTACATATTACTAACAGACATGACAATGTTATTATGGATACGAATCTCAAAAGAAGACATACAAATGGAACAAATATATGAAAAATGCACAAAATCACTAGTTAGGGAAGTGTAAATCAAAATCACACTCCACATCTGTTAGAATAATGGTCATCAAAAAGACCAGAGGTATGGGACACCTGGGTGGCTCAGTCAGTTAAGCATCCGACTTTGATTTTGGCTCAGGTCATAATCTCAGGGTTCTGAGATTGAGCCCCATATTGGGCTCCACTCTGGGCATGGAGCCTGCTTAAGATTTTCTGTCTCCCTCTGCCCCTCCCTACCATTCCCTCCCTTTCTCCTCCTCTTCCTAAAAAAAAAAAAATAATAATTTTTAAAGCTTTCAGATATG
Organism: Canis aureus; assembly: GCF_053574225.1. NCBI lineage: Eukaryota > Metazoa > Chordata > Mammalia > Carnivora > Canidae > Canis > Canis aureus. The sequence goes on from NC_135635.1 coordinate 10,656,691, forward strand.
GAAGAACAAGGCTGGAGGTTTCATAATCCCAGATTTCAAATTATACTACAAAACTACAGTAATCAAGAGAGTATGGCACTGACACAAAAAGACACATAGTGAATAGAACAGGGCAGGTTAGCTTGGAATATATTCATCTTTAAGCATGAAACATAAAATTTGATGATAGTCAATATTTTTTTTGAAATATCTATGTAGTCTTAGAAATGAATATATGGAAATTGAGCCACTTAACAGATTGAAAAGACTAAAGAAGGCGCAGGAATAGCAAGATATTCAATAAAAATGTGTTTAGTTTTAACCTCTACTAAAGGAGAAATATAAAATTGACCAAAACTGTCTAAAAAATGGCACATAAAGTAAGAAGTCATACTTTAGTAAAACAATAATTCTTGCATACTTGGGAGAGCAGACTGTTAAATAATCTTTCTCGTTTTTTTCCTTGCTCATTTTTTACTTTGATTCTAATTAAGAAAATGTTATTTGGGGGGATCTTTGCCCAAGCAATGCCTTTGGCTATGGGTTCAGAAAGAGAGCAAATACTTTAGTTTATTAAGGAAAAAAGTATTGGTAATTGAACATGTTCATCTGAATTTTTCTGGCATTTTTAGATTCCTCAGTTCAGTGTTTTTTAAAGCACGAGAAAACATTTCTCATTGTTAGGAAATTACCATAATATTAGGAAAATGTGCATGCTTTTAAGTTTTATAAATGAAAGAATACAGAGGAGTATAGATCTAAAGCACAGTAGTTAATACAGGTCTACTGTATATTAAGAACTTTCTAAATGCAAAAACTTTACAGTAAGCAACTGGTTATATATGAAAAATTCTGCTTTTTTATGAAAGGGATTGTCCTTAGGAGAGCAGATAACTTACAATAAAATTCTGAAGAATAATAGCAAAAACTATGCCATCACGGTAAATAAATGTCAACTGAGTTGATGGACTATGGATTGTTGTAAGGAACACTTATTTTCAATTTCTTTTTTTTTTTATTTTCAATTTCTTATTCTGGATTATATCAGCTCTTTCAGCAGCAAGTTGGCATTGCGTGATGTTCTTCATATTAAAGAGTGAATAGATCTTAATAGGATACATTTTCTAAACATTTACAAAATTATTGGGTACCTTTAATATGTCAATAATTTTATTTAACACATTTTAGATGCCAGGTGCTATTCTGTGCAGTTAACATATAATCACTCATTTAATTAAAGCTGAATAATTGTATGCTGCCTCAAAACTTTAAATAGTAAAGCAAATTCATTAATTTATAGTGTTCTGTGGTATCTTCTATATTAGTTCTTTTACCAACTTTCATTGATTTGTCTAGTCTCTACGCTAATGTTGCCTAAAACCTCATCCTTCCTATAACAAACTTTTTTTCCTCTTTTTAAAAAATTGTTATTTAGGGATCCCTGGGTGGCACAGCGGTTTGGCGCCTGCCTTTGGCCCAGGGCGCGATCCTGGAGACCCAGGATCGAATCCCACGTCAGGCTCCCGGTGCATGGAGCCTGCTTCTCCCTCTGCCTATGTCTCTGCCTCTCTCTCTCTCTCTCTCTCTGTGACTATCATAAATAAATAAAAATTAAAAAAAAAAAGATTAAAAAAAAAATTGTTATTTAAATTCAATTTGCGAACATCCTCTTCCTTTTTTTTTTTTTTTTTTTTTTAAAGAATTGTTCACCCCATATTTTGGTTTATTTTCTTCAGTAAAAGAATCCAAGAATTGGCTTAGAAAGATTTCAGCTGCAGATAAATCATTCTATTCTTGTTTCCTTCACCTTATAAAATATTTGTGATATTAATAGCCAACTCTGTATCCATTTCTAAGTAGTATTGCCAATAGTAAAAGCTTTAAAATTTAGTTCTTTATAATTTGATACTTCCCATTTTGAAATACAAACATGAAATTTTTCAGGTTTAGCAGAGTTAGGTACCCTATGTGATCCTTTACGGAGCTGCTCTATTAGTGAAGAAAATGGACTCAGCGCTGCCTTTACCATCGCCCACGAGCTCGGGCATGTGTAAGTACCTTCTGCTACCTCAGTGATGTGCTTTCTATTAATCATTGCACAGAATGCCTACAATTCCATCTTCAATTGAGTAATTAGCAGCTTTATGTCTTTAAAAATATTGTTAGTGTAATTTTCATCCCTGAAATGCTAACTCTGGCTCTTTTGTGATCTGTTAGGTCAGACAGGCTGCACAGATCAACAGACTAAGCAAAGAACTAGAACTTGGGAATTTTTATTTCATTTACTGTATTGGATTACATGACCAGCACTTCTGGCCTCTATCCCTTGTTATCCCATACATGACCAGGTACTGTCCTCTTCCATCTTATGGGAGGGCCTGCAGGGGCTTCTGGTTCTGGGGAACTCCCAATAATATTTGTAATACCAACTCACTTGTTGCTCTTATAGCTCAGAGCCCCAGCAGAGAATGTGGCATGTGGGAATTTCTTAATCATTAAGAGATTTTTTTAAAAGTTATTTCTCCAGCTTCATAGTTATTTTTTGGTTTTGTTTTTTGTTTTTGTTTGTACAAATGAAGGGTTCTATCTGTTCCTGCATTATTAAAAATTCTACTGGGGTTCTATGCTCTAAGAATGCAGGCCATGATTCCCCGTGATAGCCTCGGAGCTCCCATGGAAAGTCAGAAACCCCTACAAACTCATCCTCTGAAAGGTTTCCATATGTGTACCCCCAGCATTCTTGGGATTTCTTGTTTATACGCTAATAAGGAATTGAGGCTAGAGTTGCCTCTTTTAGTTTCACTACATTTTCTTTCCCTGGTCATGCCTTACATCATTAGGGTATCCAACAGGAATAATTTCAAGTGGAAATCATTTTTATTGAACTAGTGCCTCTTTAGTTCCCTTTTAGCACCGTTATGTTTCAGGATTATCAGCAAGGTGTACACTCCAATTGTTTGAGTGAGTGGGGGATGGGATCAGGAGCTTACCTGAGGGCCGTAGATGCATTGCAGTAACATCTGGAAAGTACTGTTAGCTGATTTCCAAGGCTACTAACTAATGGAAAACTGTTCTCGCAGAGACTGCCATCTTAGACATTTATTTTCTTCCTGAAAAACTCTTTGGGTGTCTTTAGAATATGGGTAGGTAGCTTAATTGAAAGACTGATTTTTAAGTACAAATCTCAGCAGGCAAAGAGCTGAGTTAGGTGGATTCAGTGTTCCTTCTAAATGCAAGTTCATACTTAGGTCCTCAAAAGAATGCATAGGCTCTGCTGCTGGCCAGCTAATTATCTAAAATCCTTGATCTTACAAAGATTTGGTTGCCCTTTAGGAAGGTTTTTGTTATTCCAGTTCTATCAGTAATCACTGAGTATAGACTGGAAACAGTACGTAGCCTGTTTCGTGTAAAACAGACGGATGCTATAGAATGATAAAGAATTAGGGGTTCTTTTCTATCAAGAAATTTAAAAAAGAAAAGAAAAGAAAAGAAATTTTGATACTGTAGTAAATAGTCAGTGATCTACAAATGAGTGTGGTATCGCTTTTATGTAATCTACCTACACACCTCTTAGGATATGCATGCTGAAACCTGCAAGTATTTATGTGAATGTTATATCCATATTGTGATGAGGTGAGCCAGAGTCAACATATTTTGATTCTTTAGACTCAAGCTACCAAGTCAACAGACTGTGCTGCTGATCAAAGTTATAATCTAGTGTTTCTCAGATCATGTGCTTCTAAACATGAAGATAGCCCTGGTTTTACAGTGCCCAAAGGGAGAGATCAAGAGTATAAGTTTTAATATGATTGGATTTATTTGTCTTTTACCTTATAAGAGATCTGTTACTAATGTTGTATTCATATTTTCATATTCTTTTTTTAAGTGTTTATTTTCATTTTTAGATTTAATGTTCCACATGATGATAGTTTTAAATGTAAGGAAACTGGAAGTAAACATCAATATCATGTAATGGCTCCAACTTTAAATTACCACACAAGTCCTTGGACCTGGTCAAAATGTAGTCAGAAATATATCACTGAATTCCTAGAGTAAGTCTGAAATTATATTACTTTAGTTAAATGAAACATTTATTAGACTATAGAATTTGAAATTCATTTGTTCTTTTAAAGTGGTTCAATTTCTGTTTAGTTTTTCTGTTTAAATTTAAGAGTGTTCTTTATACAAATGCATTTTTAAAAATAAGAAAAGGGTTGTATATACATACTTCTAAAATATTTTGGGGGCAGCCCCAGTGGCTCAGTGGTTTAGCACTGCTTTCAGCCCAGGGTGTGATTCTAGAGACCCGGGATCGAGTCCCACGTCAGGCTCCCTGCATGGAGCCTGCTTCTCCCTCTGCCTATCTCTCTCTCTCTCACTCTCTCTCTGTGTCTCTCATGAATAAATAAATAAAATTTTTTTAAAAAATAAAATATTTAGGAAGGGGGCAGGTCAGAGGCTAGCTTTGCCTTTCTTTTTCTTTCTCTATTTCTCTCTCTATTTCTCTCTCTATTTCTCTCTCTCTCTTTCTCTCTCTCCCCCCCCTCCTTCCCTCCCTCCCTTCCCCCCTTTTTTTTTTTTTTTTTTTAAACAGTAAAACAGTTTAGGTGCTCTATTAGGAAAACTTTTCAAGGAAAGCCCTACTGAGATTCACACTTCTTGTGTGTGTGTGTGTGTGTGTGTGTTTCAATTTTTTCAGAAGCTACTGAATAATATTTTGAGAGGAGTTTGAGAGGCTCATGTTTGAGGTGCCTTTGAAGGACAGACAATAGCTGATGTCAAACTATGAATCTTTGAAGTAGCTTAGTACAACCAGAGAGGTCTGGCATCTATATGTTTACATGTTCTTTTGGAAGATTTTCCTAGGTTTGAAGAGAAGAAGCAGATCCAGATTTTTCTTGTCTCATCTCTCCACCTTCCACTAGGCTTCTTAATTCCCACTTTTATCCAAGTGGTGTTTCTGTCCTATTTATTGACAGTTGCTAAAAGGCAAGGCCAAACTCTTTCCAAGTAATTTTTTTTTTGGTATAAATGAAGTATTCTTTTTTTTCCTACATATTCTAATCACCAATCTATGCACTTTCTAGTTACCTCTCTTTATGAGAACTATGAGAATAAATGAAAGCATGCTTTGGATTATATGTTCATAAATATAATCCAAAGTTATCAGTGATTATTCTTGTTTGGAGAGTTGATTTAAAAGCATAATACACAGTTGCTGATCTATATGTGATTGCATATAGCTTTGTTCAATGGCCAATTGAGATGCTGATTAAAAATACCAGTAAATGTCCTTATTTTTGAAAGGGGGTAATGGGATTCTCTCCATGGGAATTAAAAAAAAATATGTATGTGCTTGTTTTTTTCCCCTAAAGTTTATATGTTCAGTTTTGGACAAAATTTAATGTCTTTCTAGCCAGTAAAAAATTGTAGATTTCTAAATTATGGCAATGGAACGATCGTTTCTATCTTTTTTTTTTAAAGATTTTATTCATGAGCGACACAGATTGAGAGAGGCAGAGGGAGAAGCAGGCTCCATGCAGGGAGCCCGATGTAGGACTTGATCCCGGGACCGCAGGATCATGCCCTGAGCCAAAGGCAGATGCCCAACCACTGAGTCACCCAGGCGTCCCTCATTTCTTTTTTTTTCGAAACAAAATGTTTTTAACCCAATTGGGATGATGGGACATTTTCAGTTTCCTGTACACTAGACACTGCATTACAAGCTAAGAGTAATAAACACTCATTTCCTCTGCTGTTTACTACTTTTCTAAGTCCTTTATATGTATGTGTATACACACACACACACACACACACACACACTTTAATAGAAACTTATAAGGTGAATAGTGTCACTGTTATTATAGGTGAAGAGACTCAGGGAAGTTGTCCACAGCCATGCATCCTGGGAAGCACTAGAACCAAAACGCAAACTCTAGCCCTTTAAAGTGGAAACAAAATAACGCTTTCTGAAATTCCCTTGTTTTGTTATATAGAACTTTAAATGTACTTTCCTAAATTATTTGAAAACTTTTTAACATCTTGATGATTTGGGCATTAAATATAAGGCATTTCTATTGGGCAACAAAATAGATCAAAAGTGTAGTGTGATTATATGAATAGGTTTCATAAAATTATATTCTGATTAGTTTGTCACTGTTCTTTTTAAAAATTGTATCTTCAAAGCTATTGTAGTATTCAAACGAGAACAAACACGTTAAAAGTCCTTTGTGAATTGTGAGGTTTTCTTCCTGACTTTGATATGCATTGGTTTTTAAATTATGAAAAGAAATATTGATACTCTTTTTGAAAGTGTAGAACACAGAAAATGTGATAAAGAATTTTATGCATCGACATCTGTTAACGATATTTTCGGTCATTGGCACAGTACTGGTCATGGGGAATGCCTCCTTGACAGACCAAATGGAAGAATTTATGATCTATCTTCACAACCTCCTGGATTAATGTATGATGTAAACAAGCAGTGTGAACTTATGTTTGGTCCTGGATCACAAGTGTGTCCATACTTGGTAAGAAAAATTCTATCCTTTTTTTTTTTTTTTTAAGACTACCATAAAGTTACAGTTAGAATATGTTTCAAAAATATACATTTATTCTCTTGAACAGAAGGTGAACTGTGTATTTTAGAAGTTAGTAAGTCTTAGAGAAATTTGCCGTTTGCCAGAAAGCGGTTAAAAAAAAGGGAAAGTAAAATTTAGTGAGTACTTATTATGTGTTCTGTACTGTGTTAAGTACTTAATTATTTTCATTAACTCTCACAAAATCCTATGTGAAGTACTCCCCATTTAGAAAATAGACACTGAGAGGTTATTGAAAATGAAAAGCATTCAAATATTTATGTTCAAATGCTATTTTTTTTTGGGTGGGTGATAAAATTGAAATGTCTTGATAATGAGTTATATTAAAAGCCCCGGGAATCCAAATAGACTACATTTTAATTTACATAGATTTGAATCCAAAGAAATGAAATGTAGGGCCTGTTGTTATCGTTAAACTCTATAACTTTGAGGATATTTCATAGGTTAGATACACTCCTAGGTTGTGAGGATCATTGCACCAGGAATACAACTTCATTCACTCATTGAAATATATATCCCCAGTGTTCTATTCAGGATTTGTCATAAACTAAATCTCGAATGAATGAATGAATGAAAGAAAGGAAGAAAGAAAGAAATCTAACAGTGAGTGCAAAGATAGGCAAAGCATATTCCACATAGTAATATTGTTTTTAAAATCTTTGAATAAAAAATGTTAATAAGCTTTTAAATATCCACTAAGGAGGAGGGGAAGATTTAACTTAATTTTTTTGTTCAAGATACATTTCTTTTTTACCTGATTTATACATTAAATAAACTTTGAATTTAAATTCAGAAAAAGAAGAGAATTATCTTGGGTATAGCTCCTGTGAACCTCTGTGGATTTTATTTCTCGTGAAAACTTGAGAACCCTTTGTTCAGAAGTTGAAAGTATGCATTATATTCACAAAGTAGGAAACCAGTATACATTATACAGTATTTCTATGCACATTATTCATACATTCTATCATCGTATCAAAAGAGGCTTTTGGAAACTCCTTGTGAATAACATTTTACAACAAAAAGTCCTTTAGAAAAATATCTTGCAAAGAGAAATGTTTCCCATAATTTTGAATATTTCCACTCTAATTTCTCTCTCTCGTTGTTCAATGTATGATGAAAATCTAAAACTAAACATTGCCATTTTATATGTTTAGAGATAAATTGATGATAGAACTTAGTAAAGATTTTTTTTTTTTTTTTTTTTGCTGATTATTTCTACCTCTGACCATGAAACTGTGACATATGTAAGATCAATGTAGAAACCAATGCATTACACTAGATTGATCTGGTGGACATAGTGTTGGTTTACTCTTGTTTGCTTTATGTTACCATGCAGAAGCAGTGCAGGCGTCTCTGGTGCACTAGTGCAGAAGGAGTACACAAGGGCTGTCGCACTCAACACATGCCCCTGGCAGATGGAACACACTGTGGTCCTGGGATGGTAGGTTTCCTCGGAGGGTGAATCTTGTGTCAAGAGATTATCCAAGGATGTGATGGCTCTGCATTTCCACACTCTTCATTATTTCTCAGCTTTTGCTCTGCTAGTGGAGCAGTGTTGCCATGTTAGTTTGATGTAGTACATAGTCAAGTGAATTAAATTTTTAATTTTACCCTTCCCCCCCCTAAGATCTAGCAGATGAATGTTAAAATCATATAGGTAACTACATGGATAGTTATCTGACTATGTTATAGACTTGTTAACAATGAGTATAACATAAAGGTCCTAATATTTCAGCAATCTCCCCAAATTCAAGGATGCTACCATTGTATACATTTTCTCCCATAAAATTCAATTAAGTATGATTAAACATTTTAAGTGGCTGCTTCAGATACTTATTGGTTGTAAATATCTTAAAATATACCTCTAAAATTGCCTAAACATCCTACATTTTTACCATTCTAACATCAGCACAGACTAATCTACATTTGCACGTGATGCTGAGTGACAGGGCTCACCAAAATAGACATGTAAGGATGAAGTCCGGTTCTTGGTGCTTCAAGATGAAGGCAAGCTTCTTTGGCCTTGGTAGCCAATGTTGTCTGCACTGAGGAAGTTTAGTCTGTTCATGGCTTCTCTGAGGTACCACAGCACAAATGGAGCACTTGGCTTAGTGATACGTTGGCCAGTGCTGCTTCTTTTGTTAACTTCACATTGGGCACAAGTAGAAACTTTTGGGATGGGTTGAGTAGCTGACCTTGTGCTTTATCAGCTGTTGCTTACTGAACGTTTATACCAGCTACTGCCCTTCTCTCTGATGCCTTCCATCAAAAGGCATGTGTTTTCCATGAATATAACTTGTATCACAAATGAATTGAATATTAACATTGTATTTGGGACTTCAGCAGTTTTTTTTTTGTATATGTATTTTTTTTTATTGGAGTTCAGTTTGCCAGCATATAGTATAACAACCCAGTACTCATGCCATCAAGTGCTCCCCTCAGTGCCTGTCACCCAGTCACCCCATCCCCCCGCCTACCTCCCCTTCCACTACCCCTTGTTCGTTTCCCAGTTAGGAGTCTCTCATGTTTTGTCATCCTCTTTGATTTTTCCCGCTCATTTTCTCTCCTTTCCCCTATAATTCCTTTCACTATTTTTTATATTGCCCGTATGAGTGAAACCATATGATTGTCTTTCTCCGATTGACGTACTTCACTCAGCATAATACCTTCCAGTTCCATCCACATTAAAGCAAATGGTGGGTATTCGTCGTTTCTAATGGCTGAGTAATATTCCATTGTATACATAGACCACACCTTCTTTTATCCATTCATCTATCGATGGACACCGAGGCTCCTTCTACAGTTTGGCTATTGTGGACATTGCTGCTATAAACATTGGGGTGCAGGTGTGCCAGCGTTTCACTACATCTGTATCTTTGGGGTAAATCCCCAGCAGTACCAGCAGTTTCTGTAGTAGCTGAAGTACTCTGTGAAATGGTTGAGCACCCCAATTATTTTAGGACCAAAATTCTAGTGGAATTCTTCAGGTCATGGTTTGGAGCTAGAACTAAATTTTACAGTTTGATCTTTAATATGTGTAATCATTTTAAACTCTTGCAAGCACGTGTGAAAGTTCCAGTTGCTCTGCATTTCTTGCCAATTTTTGATATTATTAATTCTTTAACAAGATGATAGCCGTTTTAGGTACAAAATGAGATATTGTGGTTTTAGTTTGTATTATCCTGATTATTGTCAATATTGAGCATCTTTTCATGTGCTCACTAGCTATTTGAATAATTTCCCAACGAGGTGGTTTGAAGGGTATAGGTTTGTTGGAATTCAAGGCAAACATGTTGAGATACTGGGTCCTATGTTAAAGCTTATGTAGATTAAAAGCAGAAATGCCATTTGAGGTAGCAACATGTGGATCATGATAGCTGTAAACTCGTTTTTTTAAATTAAAACAAATGAGCACCTATGCATTAGCCATTTTCAGTATTCACTAGACCTTTTATTCAAGAGAAATTTTAAATAGATGTGCTGTGTTTTGCCTTAACATTCTTAGTCGCTTATCTTGTGACTAGACTCTCTTACATGTAAGATTATCTTTTTAATACTTAAAGTGGTAATAAATCCATTTGTGTGAAAATACGGTAGGACTCACCTGACAATGACTTAATTTAGGACATGGTGAACAATATAACGTTCTATCTTCTTCATTCTTGGGTTTATCAGAAATAGTGCCTCAAGGATTATTTGAAATGTTTCTGGAGGATGCACATAGTACATTCTATTCTGAGATTTTTGTTCACTTCTAATATGAGTTTCTCATTTTGAATGATTTGTTCTAATGGGGGGCACAAAGCTTTTTTCTTGCTAATAAACTTGGTTATAGGATTCATTCATTCAACAGACCTGTCAAGGGCCCACTATATGTCAGGCAATATTCGAGGTGCTTAGAGTACATCAGTGAACAAAAGAGAGAAGATCCCTGCCCTCAGGGAGCTTACATTCTAGGGGCAGACTACAATATTATAAACAATATAATACTACCATAAAGCTAATAAGTGCCAAGAAAATTAGAGCAAGAAAAGAACTGGAAGTTTTGTGTTACAAGAGGGCAGATTGCAATTTAAAATGTAGTCATCAAAGTAGATCTTTTTTTTTAAATTTTTTTAAAGACTTTATTTATTGAGATACACAGAGAGAGAGAGGCAGAGAGAGAAGCAGGCACCATGCAGAGAGCCTGACGTGGGACTCGATCCAGGGTCTCCAGGATCACGCCTGGGCTGCAGGCGGCGCTAAACCGCTGCGCCACTGGGGCTGCCCCATCAAAGTAGATCTTACAGGAAGTTGCCTAATGAGCTGTCTTAAAGTATGAGAATTAGCTATGGAGGATATGGTGAAGTGAGCTCCAGGCAAAGTGAAACAGGTAAGCTTGACCTTGTGGCTGGGATGAAGAGAGATGGAGAGGAAGTAACTGGAGGAATATTATATAGGGCCTTGTGAGCTGTTGGGAAAACTTTGTATTTATTCAAAATGAAATAGTTGAAGGATTTTTTTGAAATAGGTTGAAAAGGACCATTCTGATCACTGTGGAGACTGAACTATAGGGGGCAAGAGTTGGAAACAGATCTACTTAGGTATGGCAGTGATAGAGATGAGAGATGAGGGCAGTCCCGGTGGCCCAGCGGTTTAGCGCCACCTTCAGCCCAGAGCATGATCCTGGAGACCCAGGGTCGAGTCCCACGTTGGGCTCCCTGCATGGAGTCTGCTTCTCCCTCTGCCAGTGTCTCTGCCTCTCTCTCTCTGTGTCTCTCTGAATAAATAAAATAAAATCTTAAAAAAAAAAAAAGATGAGAGATGATGGCTTACACCAGAGTTGGGATCACTGGGGTGATAATTAAAAGTCAATTTTTTTTGTTTGTTCTTAAACTACTAGATCATTTACTAATATATTAAATGTGAACTGTTAGAGGTAGGATGACTGTTTTTGGCTAATCAACTCAGCAGAATTTTGAGGGGTCAGCGGTTCGGTTTTAGGTATGATGTCTGAAATGTTTATTAGACATTACAGTGAAGAAACATAAGCAGCCTGTGTACATGAGTCTGGAGTTCAGGAGGGGGATTTGGGCTGGCAGTGATTGTTGATAGGGAAGAATAAAGGACCGAGATCTGAGCCCAGGACTTTCCAGCATTAAGTGGATCCCTAGAAATCAAGAGAAAAAAAAAAAAAAGAATATACTGCTAAATCAAGAAAGAGAACTGATCATTGGTTGTGTATGCATGAGCAGAGACATGGATGGTAGAACCAGGAGAGCATAGGCATCGAGCGTTAGACAATGCACATGGACAGCTCCTTCAATGAGAAACAGGACAGTAGCAGGTGAGGAAAGTGAGATCTAAGTTTTGTTTTTAAAGACTGGAAATAGGGGCACTTGGGTGGCTCAATTGGTTGAGCATCTAGCTCTTGATTTTGTGTCAGGTCATATCTCAGAGTCCTGGGATGGAGCCCACCTCATGCTCTGTGCTTATCGGGGAGTCTGCTTGAGGATATTTTTCCCTTTTCCTCTGCCCCTCCCCCTGTTTGTGTATGTGCTCTCTCTCCAACTCTCCAAATAAATAAATCTTCAAAAGATAAAGAGGGGACATAGTATATTTGTATACTATGAGTATATTGAGAATTATCTTAGAGGAATATTTCCAAAATCATCTCTAGTTAAAGGACCAGTCTTTTTACAAATTTCTGATAATTTAAACTGATACTTTTACTGTGATGCTGAGTGACAGGGTTACAAATTTTACAAACTTGTAATACAAATTTTACAAATTTCTGATAATTTAAACTGATACTTTTACAAAATGATAAAAATGATTAGAACAACAAAATGAAAAAAGACATTCAAAATGTAAGCCAGATTTTTCTGTGGAAAACAGTGTGGCCAGTCTTCAAATTAAAAATGGAATTATCTGATCCAGCATCACCACTTATGGGTGTATATCCCAAAGAACTGAAAATAGAGTCTTGAAGAGATCTCTGCACACTCCTGTTCATATCAGCATTATCCACAGTAGCCAGAGATGGAAGTAACCCAAGTGGCCATCAGGGGATGAATGAATAAACAAAATGTAATCTACACATGCAATGGAATATTATTCAGCCTTAAAAGGAAGGAAATTCTGACACATGCTACAATATGGATGAATTTTGACAACCCTATGCTAAGTGAAATGAGCCAGTCACAAAAAGATGCACGATTTTAATTACATGAGATACATAGAGTAGCCAAATACATACAAGCACAGTAGAATGGAGATTGCCGGGGGCTTGGGAGAGGAGAGAAGGGGGAATTAATTGTTTCAAGGGTATAGTCTCAGAGTGGGAAGATGGAGAGTTATGTGGATTGATGGTGATGATTGCACAACACTGTGAATGCATTTTAATACCACTGAACTGTACACTTAAAAATGGTTAAGATGGTAAATTTTATGGTGTGTATTTTGCCACAGTGAAAACAAATATAAGCCAACTTTTAAATTAACTAATTTAATTTTAAAAATTAATTAATTAACTTTGGTAAACATGACATTATGTCAAAATCCTATAAATGTTTCTAAATGCTAACTTTCGATTTCTGTACTCCTTGCAGTGACTAGTTGACAGGGTGGCAACAGTGCATGGACCATCTTTTTGTTATAGCAGAGACTAGAACCATGATTTAGGAGAGATGGGAGAACTGTTGCAGTGAGGATTTGAGATTAAGTACACAGGTAGAGGGGTTGACTTTCCCTAGGATCCTGGAATTTTCATGTACACTAACAGACGGGAAGGCTGAGCACTGAGCCCCGGGGCAGTTAGGTGGGTAAAAGGAGTAGGAGATTGTGAGCAGATTCTTTTGTACATCCATTTTTTGGTGAAAGTAAGAAAGTGAGCATTGAGACTTTGAATGAGATGAAGTAAAAAGTTAGCTAAAAGAGTGGAAGAGTGATACATATCTTTGCATAGAAAACTAGAATCACAGATATGCATTATTCACTTAAATTTTCATTTTACTACACTTTCCCCATACAGCAGGTCTTCCCTCCCTCAGTGAGACTCAAAATCTCAAAGGCAAGGGAAATTTCCTATTCTTTCTTCATTCCACAGATCTTTTTACAGTTACTTAGCAGATATTCAGAATATATTTGAGTGCCAAATGTAATCACATTTCTGAATTAATATTTTGCTTTAAGTTGTATACATTTTCTTTATTGATATTTATGCTATTATAATTACTGATATTCTGATTTTGTATGTATGAATCATTTCATTGTGGTGTGTGTATGTGTGTGTTATTTTTTTTTTTTTTTTAAGCATTGCCATCATGGGCTATGTGTAAACAAAGAAATGGAAACACGTCCGGTAGATGGTGAATGGGGACCGTGGGGACCTTACAGCTCTTGTTCAAGAACATGTGGAGGTGGAATCAAAAGCACAACCAGGCTCTGTAATCGCCCTGAGTATGTCTTTTTTATGTCACTGTAAATTAAGATTATCTCAAGGCACCAGAAAGTAGACATCAGTTTCATTCACTTCTAAACTGGAGGTCAGTCTGTAAATTTCTGAGATATAGAAAACTTCTGGAATACTTTAAGCCATATTACCTTATCTTGATAGATTCAAACTTTAAAAAAAAACAAACAACAATTAACTAGCTTAATCTTTAGACTTCGAGTTAAGATAGGATCCTTGATTTTTTCTGATTTAGTGTAAATTTGCGAAATAGTTGTAAAAATGACAGTAATGTAATGGCATTTTTACATTTACTGTGTTTCCATTGAAATTCCTGGCTCCTTTAAAATTGTCTCTTGGCTCTTCTGCATAAAATGTGTATTTTCATTACCTGTTTTTTTTACTGTTTTGTGTAATTTGACATGTCCTATTTTCTTTCTCTGCTTCTCATATTATAGATGCATCAGTGTCTTTAGGTTGAATAAGTACTGAAGCATATTTCCCCCCTCATCAAAATATTTAAAAGAATGTAGAGATTCCATAAAGATTTCTAAATGTGTCTGTTATGATATATAAATTGGTAAGCAATAAAGAATTCTTTATGTGTAGATAGGACTTTGAGCAAAATGACTTAGTTCATTTGAATTTCATGGTATTTAAATTATGCTAGAAGTTTTTATGTTTAAAAAATGCTGACAAAAAGAGTTTTTATTTTCCAGTATAAGTTGAAATAAAGAGATGGATGGATATAGATTAATACCACAAAACTCTTTGAAGTGAGTGATAAGTAGTATATATGCAACAAAGATGCCTATATATTTCTTTAACATGGTATCATCTTTGGTTCACTAGGTCTTTTTTTCTTAACCCCTCAAAGTGAACAAACCCTATTTTGACATTTTAAAACAAATTCCCATCATTAGTTCCTTGTGAGTTAACCAAGTGATGAATAAGTGACCAGTGCTGCCTTCTAGCCCACGGTATCTATCCTAAGATGAGTATTTTTACAGTTTGTTAGCCACTGAATAGCTTAAAAACCATGTAACGTACTTCTGTTAAACAAAAAGTGTTAGTGGGACATAAGTGGTTTTCCAGATCCTGGGACAGAGTGGAACAGTTTTAGAAGTAAATGGCAGAAAGAATATTATACTGATGTGCTTTAAAATGTAATGAATTTGACTAGGCCAAGAAACGGAGGAAAGTACTGTGTGGGCCGCAGGATGAAATTTCGATCATGTAATACTGATTCATGTCCAAAAGGCAAGCAAGACTTTCGAGAGAAGCAGTGCTCTGATTTTGATGGTAAACATTTCAACATCAATGGTCTTTCCCCTAATGTGAGGTGGCTTCCAAAATACAGTGGGAGTAAGTAGTTAGAATATTTTTTGATGTAAAAATTTCTTGAGACCTAGGACCATACAGCTATATTATTGTACACCAAAAACGTAACTTTTTCTTACAGTTGCCATAAAAGATCGCTGTAAACTGTATTGTCGGGTTGCCGGAACCACTAACTTCTACCAGTTGAAGGATAGGGTTGCTGATGGTACTCCTTGTGGAACCGAAACTAATGATATCTGTGTTCAAGGCCTCTGTCGGGTAAGTAAACTTATATTTAAACTTATATTTTATAATATTCTTCTTTTTCTCTACCTCACAATACATTTTCACGAATTCCAGTGCAGCACCCTTCAGTGATGCCATTCTATCTTTAGAAGTATGGTCAGGAGACTTTGTTACTAGGCAATTCTCTGTCATCAAGAGTGACTCATGAAACATTAAGTTTGCTGATTTTGCTTTGCTTATGGTACTCAAGATCAAAATGAGTTGTGAGAATTGGCTTCTTAAAAAGAAAATATTAGGACACAGGGTTGTAAAGTCCTTTGGCTACTTCAAATGTGACTTCTTGTGACTCCCTCCTTGTTGGTTAGTGATGCTATCTTTCCCTCCCTCTTTTTTTTTTTTTTTTTAGATCTATTTATTTGGGAGGGGGGCAGGTAGAAGGAGAGAGAAACCTAAGTAGATGCATATGGAGCTTGATGTGGAGCTTCATTGCATGACCCTGAGATCGTGAGCTAAGCTGAAACCAAGAGTCAAGCGCTTAACAGGGGACTGAGCCACTCAGGCACCCTTGCCCCTTCCTCTTTTCATCCTTGTATTTTACTTCCTGGGTGTATTCAACGACATTCGCTGAGTACCTACTTAAATGTTAGATACTGTTCTAGTCACCAGGATGAAAGACTGAAACAGAACCATAAACCCCAAGGTGGTCACAGATAGATATGTGAATAATTCCAATGCAGGGCTATGGGGTCATCAGCACAGTGGCATTAGGGATATTGAGAGAGGAGTGTTTTGTGGGGAAGTATGTATATGGTTCAGAGAATGCTCATGAGAATGTGAGGCTTGAGCTTTTTATTGAGGATGAATAGGATTTAGAAAGGAGAGGAGGTAAAGGACTGATTGGACATAGGGACTAGCTTTAAATTCACTTTTTTTTTCTGAGGTCCTGGAGGTCCCTTAGGAGAATTTGGAGTTGAGTGAGAGATGTTATTTGATCTGCATATTAGAATCTTCAAAAATATATGGGGTTGGGAGAAGATTGGAGATAGCCACTTCGGATTCTAGGTGAGAAGCAGATGAGATTCTGAATTAAAGCACCCACACTGCAGAATGAGGTCTTAAAAATGGTGAGTTTGAGAACTAGGATAATGAATTCTGTCTAAAGAATACAAGGGTAATATTATGAATTCATTCCTTGGGTTAAGGTACCAATTTTCTCTTAGCCAAACATCTATTACCAGTTGCCTGGTGATAAAATGCTTTGCGCTCGAAGGTCTAATGAGATGTTCAAAACAAAGGAAACAGACTAGAAAAAGGGTACTCGGTGGCCTGAAAAATTTAAGTTTTATCTGAATTAGCACAAAATCCTATACCATGAAAAACAATGATTATCTGAACTTACAGATGCATGTTCCTTTCAGGAACATCCTTTCTGGTTGACATTCATTTTGGAAATATTCACCTTGTGAATAAAAGAATGAGGCTTATGAAATTTTCTTATCATGAAATTTTGGAGGAGTATTCTAAGGAACTAAGAGTTAGTACAGTGCATGCAGAGGACAGTATCTGCATGGAGAACTGCACTTACTCTTTTAAACTCCTGAATGAAACCATTCACTTTCAACCTTTGTCCAATTACTCACTCTTTACATAAACACAACTAAATAAGATGGTTATTAATTTTGAAGAAATAAATTTTCAAATGTACTCCATTTATTCCTGGAGTTCTAAGATCCATGAGTTTAAAAAATCATGAAAGTCATCTCTTTGAAGTTATTTGAAATGTGTTCTTACATAATCATGCTTTTTTTGTCTCTTTGAATTATATTTTTTTAAAGAATGGCTTAGACAGTGGACAAAGTAATTATTGTCCATGTTTGTTACAATGCAGAGTCCTAGTTCTTACCTCCAAGGATTTTTTAATTCAGAAAATCGGGAATCTACCTTTTTAAATGCCATCCCATGTGATTTTGATGCAGGAGGTAGGTGGACAACCCTTTGAAAAGCACTGTTTTTTCAACCACGTGATGAAAAGGTGTGTGAAATATTAAACAACAAAACCAGTAGATACTTTGGTACAACAAAACCAGTAGATACAGTAGAAACTCTGAAAAATCCTGTTGTACTGAATCTCCCGTTAATTGCAAGAATATTTGTGAAAATTTTATAAAATACCATGCTTATAACAGTCACTTTTATAATACTGATTATAATTATTGTTATTTTGAAGCAAGCTGGCTGTGATCATGTGTTAAACTCCAAGGCCAGGAGAGACAAATGTGGAGTGTGTGGTGGGGATAACTCTTCATGCAGGACAATGACAGGTGTCTTCAACAGTGCTCATTATGGTAAGCTATATATTTGTTGTTAATTTTCCCTTTTATTTGATATAATGAGAGTATATAATCAAGGCATAATAATGGTTTATTGTTTTGCCCACTCTGTACCTTTAGTTCAAAATGATTAGTAAGGGGATCCCTGGGTGGCGCAGCGGTTTAGCGCCTGCCTTTGGCTCAGGGTGCGATCCTGGAGACCCAGGATCGAATCCCACGTCGGGCTCCCAGTGCATGGAGCCTGCTTCTCCCTCAGCCTATGTCTCTGCCTCTCTCTCTCTCTCTCTGTGTGACTATCATAAATAAAATAATAAAAAAAAAAAGATTAGTAAAAATTTCCTAAATATAAAAATGTAAAATATTCCTAAATATAGAAAATTATACCAGATGTATCCTTGGATTAATGAATTCATTTGCTCAAGGCAATTCGGATTCTTGAAAATACAGTAGGTGTATTTATTAGAGTAAATCCAGTGCTTCTTGCCAGTGATGTTTGAATAGTCCCCCAATTAATAGTGTCTTTATTGCTGTTCCTGTAGTCTGAAATGTATATATTTATGATTTTCCCAGGAGAATTGCTTTCAATTACTTTTCATCATTTGAACCACTATATTAAAATGAGTGAAGGATGAAACCATTAATTTAAGTGTAGATTTGGGATTACTATATTTGATTTTTCAGGAAGTATCTAGATTACATATATAAATCCTATTTGGCCATGATTTCATTTTTCTTTAAAATTGTTATGAGAGTATGAGATATTTTCTCTTCTGAGACTTTTCTAGGAAAACCTTGTCCTTTTTATGGTACCAAATTTCCTTGCAAAATGAAAAATGTATTTTTTTATAGTTTTATTGTCAACCTTAAATTATGTTCACATGTGTTTGAACACAGTTAAGTTAGTATGAATTGCCTCAATTAAAGTAGTATTATTTAAAATGCAAAATTTATATTTTTATCCATATTAAAAATATAGTAACATTTATACTCTGGTAATGCTTATGAATCTTAGTTACTAGATATGACATTATTTTTGTAGGTAAGATTCATTAGTTCATGTGAGCCACACACATTTGATCTTTTGTTTAAACCAGTGACACATTTATCAGAAATCGGTCTCTACCCACTAGAAAACATTTTTTCCCCACACAAAACCACGTGTTCTAAATTAGGATAAAATATACAACTTTGCCAAAATTGTATTATGAATTAATCAGTTTGCAAATGGAAAAAGATATTAAACTCCTTTGTAGTGTAACATTTGTCACATTTCTGCCCTCTGGTGGTAGCCTTTGTCTTTCACATTTGTAATGCCTGGGAATTGCTTTCTTAAAAAACTGGAAAGACGCAAATAGGAGGTAGTAGGAATATCTTATAGTGGAAAAATAATAAGCTAAAATTATTCTTGTAGGCTGATGATTTACAACCAATATGCATATAATGTATGCAGAGTCAGCAGACCATTTATCACCTTATATTTAAAATGTGATGTCTTTAAGGAATATAAATTAGAACACTAAAACATGCGAGGTATTCTCATGTCAGGGCTGTAGATTTAATCTTTTTTAAAAGTTAGTGTATGAGAAAAACTCATACAACTCGTTTTACTCGTGTATTAAATACAAGGAAAAACTAATAAGGCAAAGGAACAACTTAGAATAATCACTAGAGGAAAATTAGTTGCTGACAGAATCTGAGAGTATTTGGAGAACTATGTAATGAGTGTAGTGTAGGGAAAACATTTTTTGTTTACTATGTAGTATTTCCTCATCTTTTGAGCAGTGCCAGTACTGTTGAATTTGGTCTCATAAAATAGAAATATTACTTTGATTTCCCTCAAATAAACATTTTACTTCTCTCATGACAATTTGTTAGACTTTTTAAAATAATGTAAAATTTTGGGAGTAGCTATAGGACTTCTTGCTTACACTAGAAACCCAAAAGCTTAAAAAATGTTAACTTTTGTTGTTTTTGCCTGTCACCAAATATCTGTGTAAACACAGAGCAATCACCAACTATTTTGATACTTTTTGGATTGGTGAATAACATTGAAATCCTCTATTTTTTTCCATTGGGAAGTATAAAGTCTAAAAGTATTAGTCAAATTTGAGAATGAATGTGTGTTCTAATTATCTCAGGAACTATAATTTTAACTCCTTTCTCATTCTGTGTTCAGAATTTTAGAAAAGAAAATAGGAAGTACTTTAAGGATCCCAAACTGTATATTTGTAGACAACCGTTTTTTTTCTCAATCCTTAGTAATTGTGTAATGCATTGATTAAAAAAGAATAAGTACTGTATCATTTTTCAAAGATAAAATGAAATTGTGCTATTCAGTTTTTTTTTTTAATCATCCAGCTCTAATAAGCCTCTGGGCCATCAGCTTGTGAAAGTTAACATGTATCAAATTATTTTGCAGGTTATAATGTTGTTGTCAAGATTCCTGCAGGAGCAACAAACATTGATATTCTTCAGCATAGCTATTCTGGAAAACCAGAAGATGACAATTACCTTGGTAAACATTTCTAGTAAACAGCCAATATGTGATTCGTCTTGAATTTCATGGAGGTCTGCGGTTGATGTAAATTCTTAGAAGGCAAGAAGAGCCCCTTGAACAAACACGCATTTTCATTTCATACTGAGCTTAAGTCATCTGACTTCCTATACATATTTTCCTCTTGAGTTATATACTTATTTCTAAAACACTGAACAAGACACCTGGGTGGCTCAGTCGTTGAGCATCTGCCTTCTGCTCAGGTCATGATCCTGAGTCCTAAGATCAGGTCCTGTATCCTGCAGGGAGCCCGCTTCTCCCTCTGCCTATGTCTCTGCCTCTCTCTCTGTGTGTCTCATGAATAAGTAAGTAAAATCTTTAAAAAATAAAAATAAAAACACTGAGCAAAATTCTGAAAAATTTGCTTTTACCACATAGTGTTTTAAGTAACCAAAGATTATATTCAGAGTTGCGTGTTTATTTAGAATGAAATTATTTTCTTTTTATCCATAATTAATTATAGACTTTTTTTGTGGTTAAATGTTCTTTAAAGAATTTATTAACTGTTTTTTTTTAAATTTTTTTAAAAATTTTTATTTATTTATGATAGTCACACACACAGAGAGAGAGAGAGAGAGAGTCAGAGACATAGGCAGAGGGAGAAACAGGCTCCATGCACCGGGAGCCCGATGTGGGACTCGATCCCGAGTCTCCAGGATCGCGCCCTGGGCCAAAGGCAGGCGCCAAACCGCTGTGCCACCCAGGGATCCCTATTAACTGTTTTTTTAATGTATCAAAAGGACTTAAATATAAACTTTAAAAAACATTAAATGGTTTCACTCATGTGGAAATTAAAAAACAAAACAGATGAACGTTGGGGAAGGAGAAAAAAAAGGGAAGCAAATCATAAGAGATTTACCTATAGAGAACAAACTGAGAGTTGCTAGAGGGGAGTGGGATGGAGGTTAAGAAGAGCACTGTGCTGAGCACTGGGTGTTATATGTAAATGATGAATCACTAAATTCTATTCCTGAAGTCAATATTACAGTATACAGTATATGTTAACTAACTAGAATTTAAATAAAAACTTGAAACAAAACACTTATTTAAAATTTTTTAAATTTAATTAACGTATAGCGTATTATTAGTTTTAGAAGTAAAGTTCAGTGATTCATCAGTTGTATATAACACTCAGTGATTGTCATGTCATGTGCCCGCCTTAATGTGCATCACCCAGTTACCCCATCTCCTGCCTCCCCTCCAGCAACCCTCAGTTTGTTCCTATGATTGAGTCTCTTATGGTTTGTCTCCCTCTCTGATAGCATCTTTTATTTTTCCCCTCCCTTCCTTTATGACTCTATTTTGTTTTTTAAATTCCACATATGAATGAAATAACATAATTGTCTCTCTCTGATTGACTTATTTTGCTTAGCATAATAACTCTCTAGTTCTACCCATGTAGTTCTAAATGACAAGATTTCATTTTTTGAATGGCTTAGTATTCCATTATGGAACACTTATGTTAATTCAAGACAGAGAATTGATTTCAGATTTTTAAATGTTAATGAAGATAGCCACAGTGTATTGTCCTTTAGCTACATCTAGGGTATAGGCTTCTTCGTTTATGTTTATTTTTAGAAATTAGTTTTTAGCCTTAAAGAATTTCACTTAGGCCCAAAGATGAAAAGAATTCTTTACAAACCTTTTCCTTCTGTCTGGGAAATACCTTAGTATTGACTTTTCAGCAACTCACCAAGCTGGAATAGGGGATGGTATAGAGCGGATATTGCAAGTACCTGGTTCACATTAAAGTGAAATATTGGCCCAAGTTATCAATGCTACTAAGTGAGGAGTCTGAATCTATCATGCAGCTTATCACAAGACTTAAATCTGACATTAGAAAGTCAAATGCAAAGGGAACAAGTGCTTCAGGGATACAAATTTTCTTTTGAGATGATGAAAAGTTTTAGAACTAGCTAGAAGTAGTGGTTGTATAACATGAATATACTAAATGCCATTGAATTGTTCACTTTTAAATGGTTAATTTTATGTTATGTCAATTTCCCTTTTATAAAAAAATACAAAATTTCTCAAAATCAAGTGTAAATATTTTGATATATTTTCCTTTTATATTTTGTTGCAATTATTTTTCTTTTGCCAAAAATATTACCTGGGTACATATATATCAATAGATGTAACCATATTGTAGATATTTAACATGTTGCTCTTAGGTTCCAAATGTAGATATTTGTGTTTACCTAGGAATGGACAACCAGTTTAAAAATTAGAAATGTTTACCAGAGGCAGCTCTGGTGGCACAGCGGTTTAGGGCCGCCTGCAGCCTGGGTTGTGATCCTGGAGACCCAGGATCGAGTCCCACGTCGGGCTCCCTGCATGGAGCCTGCTTCTCCCTCTGCCTATGTCTCTGCCTCTCTCTCTCTTTGTCCCTCATCAATAAATACATTTAAAAAAATCTTTAAAAAAAAGTTTACCAATAAGGTATTAGTATACTCTGTAAAAGAGGTAGTAATGGAACTATCAAAGTCTAACTTGAGCAAATATGTGAAATTATTAGAAGGGGTTTATAAACATTTATATTTATGAAATTGGCTTTGGTAACCAAAGGTAGTGAAATGTATAAACTTTTTCTAAGTAAAGTTTTATTTCTCTTAATTATAATATAACTGATAGTTCCTTAAGTAGACCTATTCACTTTTGATAAAGTACATATTCTTTAGAGGAATTTTCATTTTATAGGATACGTAGAGAATTTTATTGGTTTTTCACGGAATTTAGTGTAATATAAAAAGACCGTCCATACAGACACAGAAATGCCAAATTTATTTAGCAGTAATTCCTTCAGGGTTGCTTTTTCCAGGAGTGTAGTATTTATTACAAAGCTTAGTTCTGGGTAACTTGTGCACTTTGGGTGTGGAGTTTCCTGGAAGGCCAAACAAACATTTACTAAAAAGGTTATTGCTCCACTGAATAATATGTAAGTAAAGGAAGCAAAATAGTATTTGATTAGTACAGAGCTTATATTAGTCTAACAAATATTATACATTCTCTTAAAAGTTAAAAATGCACAGAGCTTTACAACTTATACACTTTTACAAACGTTTTCCAAATTTGATCCTGATTTAAAAGGCTGATTTAAAAGTAGGAATTTCTATGCCTGGTACAGTTAGGAAACTAAGCAAGTGGTTTGTCCAAGATCACATAGGAATTAATTGGAACAACTTGAATTTAAACCCATTATTCTAATACCAATTTGTTTCATTTTATTACTCAGTTACTGTGGACACCATGCAGTTTTATATTTTAAAAGAAACTGTGAATGCATACTATTTTATTTTACATATTTATACATAATATTTTATACATATGTATTTTATATAGCCTATAAATATACGCAAATACATATTAGACAGGCTTGTACTAACACATCACTGGGACTGAGAACAAGTTGCGGGAACAGAGAGGTAGTAGCAGTCATTCACATGTATGTCAACAGCATTAGAGTGCCTCTCCATGATAAACCCTCCAGACATTTATATAAAGAATAGTATGGTCATCGGATGGCTCTTAGAGTATTGACCCCTAGGGACACCTGAGTGGCCCAGTGGTTGAGTGGCTGCCTTTGGCTTGAGGTGTGATCCCAGAGTCCCAGGATTGAGTCCGACATCAGGCTCCCTGTGGGGAGCCTGCTTCTCTCTCTGCCTATGTCTCCGCCTCTCTCTGTGTGTCTCTCATGAATAAATAAAATCTTTAAAAAAAAAAAAATTGACCCCTAGAATTTTATAGCTTTGTACCTTTTTTTCTGAGAAAAAGCATAAATGAAATATTATAGCAGCCTGAGTGGTCGTCATTTCCTCACCATTGATGACCAGGACTGATTTAGCTGATGTATCTCCTGAGTCTATAACTTCTGTTTTTCCTCTTCCTGCATGTCCTTCCTGAAGCTGTAGGTCTGGTAGAGGGAGGACATTCTCAGAAAAGTATAGGGTAAATTTAGTATCTTTAGCTGATATGCTGGAGTTTCTCTTTGTATGGGTTAGATAACATGTTATAGTAAAATATTTATTTCCTCAAAATTAATTTACATTTATGTTAATTTCAGAAAAGGATTTGAATTTTAAAAGTTAAATATTTCTTGTATTATTGACTGAACTGTTTTACTATTTCATGAGTACTGTTCTTTTACAGCATTATCTGACACTCAAGGGAATTTTCTTTTGAATGGGAATTTTGTTGTAAGTATGTCAAAAAAAGAAATCAACATACAAGGAGCTATTTTTGAATACAGTGGTTCAAACAGCTCAATTGAAAGAATTAATAGTACTGATCGGCTGGAAGAAGAAGTTGTTTTGCAGGTAAATTCTCAGGCGTCCTTGATAAGACTCCGTTTTAATCCTATCAGTAAACTGATGGTTAAGGGCTTTATATTTATTAAACATAAAAATGATGTCTTTCAGGAATATCTTTTTATGAATTAATTGTGTGCTCCTGTGTATTTCTATTGAGGTTTTATGTGTGGGTAATTTATACAACCCTGATGTACGATATTCCTTCAATATCCCCGTGGAAGAGAAGAACGACCTAGTCACATGGGATCCGTATGGACCATGGCAAGACTGCACCAAGATGTGTCAAGGTACACTGGTGTTGAGTGAAAGAGACAGAAGCTTGCCTGTGCATGCTGGTATGGAGTACTTTCGGGGCTGTCTGCCTACAGAGTCCCCCAAATGTCTACACACACACATCACTGCACGAACATAACAAGGGTTTCCTACCTTTTTTCCTCCTACTTTTCTCCCCATTCATGGTTTCTGATACTTAACAGCCTCATCTGTCTCTTCCCTTTCCAACATTCTCTATTACTGCTTTTTTTCTCATTCTTTCTTGCAGTTGCAAGCAGTTTCTCTAACTTGTACAGTAATCCACCGTGCTTATTGGAGGAGGGATACATTCCATGTACCCCTCAGGATTCCATGCCTGAAACTATAGAGAGCACCGAATCTCATACGTACTTTGTTTTTTCCTGTATATAGTTACTATGATAAAGTTTATAAATTAGTAAGAGATTTATAATAAAATCAAACAGTTATAACACTACATAGTTGACTCTTGAACAATACAAGGGTTAGGAGTACCAACCTCCAAGGAGTTAAAAATTCACATAAAACTTTTGACTCCCCAAGAACTTAACAACTATTAGCCTACAGTTGACTGGAAATCTTATCGATAACAAGCACTTAACACATGTTTTGTATGTTATATTTATTAATTACTGTCGTTTTACAATAAAGCAAGCTAGAGAAAAAAAAATGTTAACAAAACCAGAAGCCAAAATACATCTATGGTATTTATCAAAAAACATGTGTGAGTGGACCTGCATAGTTCAGACCCATGTTGTTGAAGGATCACCTGTACCTAATAAAATTTCTGTGAATGTGGTCTCTCTCAAAATTTATTGTACTGTACTCACCCTTCTTGTGATGATGTGAGGTGATAAAATGCTCACGTGATGAGATGAAGTGTGGTGAATTCTGTTAGGCTCTAGGCTCTATTGATCTTCAGGTGGTGCATTAAAAAGTGGATCATCTCTGGCCTGTGGTTGACTGCAGTACTGAGGCCACAGATGATGAGGAACTGATGTATACTCTTTCCCAGTGAAATAAGTGTTCTCTCACCCACTCACCTCCATACACTTTCCTAGTAACCAATCTCTTCCGTTCGGTGTTGGGGTACCCAACATCCTTGCATTCTTTTATTTTCTTTCCATGACCACAAGAAAGTACATTTGTAGTGTTGGCATGAATAAGTGAAAGGAGCGTACCAGGAAATGGAAAAGCAGGGACATTTACGGTCTAGAAAGAATATGTGAAGAGACTGTAATCTTTGGGAAATGTGTAGTTATGGATACTTAATTGTGTAATACTTCTCAAATCAGTACCTTTGAGGGACTACTTTACTTTGTTTCGAATTAAGACCTCAATTCTGCATCTGAGTTTTAAATTCTAGTGGATAAAACCAGCATGAGTAGATGTTCTTGGTCTCAGTAAATGCAGTGCTACAGATGTGCCCAAAGAAGTGCAAAAAAGATGGAGCAGTGTGTGAGGAGATTCAATATGAAGGCACAGGGAAGTCTGATGCAGTGGAAAGTAGTTCTCATGGGGACTGGAGAAAAGTTTTGGAAATTAGGGGAGCAGTGGTTCAGAGGAGACGTTGCTCAGAACCAAATGGAAATGAGCTGAAATAAGGTGGGTAGCCAGAGGCAGTGACCATAGATGAGGGGAATGTGAGGAACAGACTAACAAACTGACCTCAAGGTGCCAAAAAAATTGTGGTGTCCTGTTCTGAAACACACACACACACACACACACACACACATACACACAGACTTGGTCCTGTGATGTTGGGGTTGTGGTGCTCAGATTGATTGCATGGGAACAGATGTTTTCATTGGGACGATGTCTGTGGAGGGAGACTGCCATAGATAGTAAATGACTGACTGGCATAAATGCTGGAAGGAGGACCAAAGTTTTGGTACAGAGGAGGAGACAGAAGGACCCTAGATGGGCCTTACAAAAGGAAATGGAGATTTTGAGAACAGGGAACTTCATTCCAGCACTGAATGGGTACCCCGGTCTGTGGCAGTGGATATGGGGAGCTAGGAACAAATCCAAACATCAGGTGAGTGAGGGAATGTGTGAAAATGTGGAGAATGTATCGAGTAAAAAAGAGCAAGATCCAAATAAAAGGTTCGTCAAGACCTGATGCAGTGGTTTGGGAGTCTGAACCAGAGCGATATCTCTTCAACAATTTTGAGCTGGAGGGAAAAAACTGTTAGTTGCCACATAGTATACGATGGTTATATTCGCTCTTTGTAACTTTTTAGTTTTTCTAAAAGGAAATTCTCATAGGGGGCCCTGGTGGCTCAGTTGGTTAAATGTCCAACTCTTAATTTCCACTTGGGTCAAGATCTCAGGGTTGTGAGATTGAGCCCTTGCATCAGGCTCTGCTCTGGGCATGGAACCAGCCTAAGATTCTCACTCTCCTTTTGCCCCTCTCCGCACCATGAGTGCGTGCACACATGTGCACGTTCTCTTCCAAAAAATAAAAATAAAAATAAAAAATGAGGGGTGCCTGAGTAGCTCAGTTCAGCGTCTGCCTTCTGCTCGGGTCATGGTCCCAGAGTCGTGGTGTTGAGCCCCATGTCAGGCTCCCAGCTCAGTGGGGAATCTGCGGCTCCCTCTGCCCACCCCCTCTCCCGGACCTGCTAGCTAAATAAATACATACACACACATATATGTTCTTTTTAAAAAATTATGATTGAAATTCCCTCAGTTTTGTTATTCTGTGTACTGAATGTAATGAGTTCCCAAACTTTGTGAGAGCTTAGAAATTTTATCTGAATATTTTCAAGTACGTTACTTAATCTGGCAGTTTCAATTCTCCTTTACTTTTTGAATCAGTCTACTGTTACTGTGGCCCTCATTTCTCTTGCTCTAATTTGGTTTTGTTGCTTTTACATGAGTGTCCTTGTGAACTTTCCCTTCATTATTTTTTGGGGGATTCTCTTCTGTGTTCCCTGTTTTCTAAATCCCATGAGTTCCTCTTTTTATTTCCCCCACTGATGAAATATATCCCTCAATAATATTCCTGAAAAAGGTAGTTTGTTGAAACCTTTCATATATGAAAATGGCATTATTCTCATATTTGCTCAGTTTGACTGGAATAAACGCTAAGATTTTGTACCTTAGAAGGTTAAAAGTCTTGTTCTCTGGTTTCCTGTGTTTCTCTGACACTTTCCATTGTGGAAGTTTTGTGGCTCCTCTCTTGAATTCTAGTGGTGTGAAATTTCAGGACAATTTGCCTTGATGTTGGTGTTTCTTTCATCTGTTTTCCTGGGTCATTAGGATGCCATTCACATTTGGAAACAGGTTCTTTGACTTGAGAATTTTTACTGTATGATTTAATAATTTCCTTACATTGAATTTTCTCTTAAATCTTTCTGATATTTATATATTTCAGACATTCAACCTCCTGAACCAATCACTATTTGCTAATTTCTTTTCTGAATTTACATTGTTAACATTCTTAGTCATAACATCTTGCTTTTGTCTCATAGATGTGTAATATCTGTGTCTCTGACAGTATTAATCATAGTCTTTAGATTTTCTTCTATCTGACATAATCTGTTTCATTTTAGTTTTACTTTGTTTTTGTTTATTTTGGTCTCTTGTGTGTCATTGAATTTCCTGAAATGTCTGCTGATCCTTGGCTATTTGTTCATATTTAAGACTAAAATGCAGATTGAGAGTTCTGTGTTGGTCAGATAAGTGAAGTGGGACCTCATTATGGAGTAATTGGATCACTAAATAGCCCTTTCATGTGTCATTGGAGGAGAAACTCCACATGTCATTGTCAGTTAATCTTCTTGAGGGTTAAAGAGCCTCTCAAGAGGGGAATCTTCTAATGGTCAGCCTGGAGACGAGAGAACCATAGAAGTCGGCTTGGAGCCAGAGGGGAATGGAAAGAGAGTCCAGTAGGCCTGGTTCTCATCATCCAATATGGAGACTTTTTCTTAATTCTCTTATTTTTGGTACAGTACTTCCCCCGACTTCCTTAAGCTGTCTATCTCCCCAGGTTCACTTTTTCTGGAGCTTTGCTGTCCAGTATGGTAGCCACTGGCCAAATGTAGCTAACCGATTGAAATGTGGTATAAGCGTGAAATGCACAATGAATTTTGAGAACTCAGTGTGGAAAAAAAAAAAGTAAAACATAGCTAAAATGATATTTTAGGTACTTGAGGTTAGACATACCAAATATCAATTTCACCCATGTCTTTTTTTTATTAACGTGACAACTAGAAAATGTGAAATTACATACATGTCTCACATTCTATTTTTATTGGACAATGCTGCTCTCGACTAGAAGGGTAGGAGTCCAACTATTCTTCATCAGTACTTTTCAATCACTTCTCCATTTTTTTTGGGCCTACCCTTCACACATTCACTTCTTCAACAGAACCTGGTGTTTTCAATTCCTGGGATTTTCTTGGATTCTTTAGCATGAATGATTTGTTTCTTATTCACTTGGTCCCTCTACAGGCTTAAGTTTCAGTTTCCTGGGCTCTGTTAGTTATTTCCATCCCCTTTTCATATTCAGAATGTCCTTTCCTTGCCTACTGTGCTTCCTTTTTTTATTCTTTTTGTTCTGTTAGGTTTATTCCTTTTCAAAATTCCTTATGGTCTTTTCAGATGGTATTTAGGAAGGAGCAAAGATAAACATGCATGTTCATGTTTAGCTAACTGAAAGTATGCAGTTGAACTTTGATGAAATAGAAACTCGATCATGTCTCTGCCTAAACTTTTCCCTGTCTCCTCATTGCAGAAAGTGTAAAGATCTGTCTATTCTGGCCCATTATAATCACTTCTTAGCTTTGCTTTCACTGTGGTGATGCTGTGTACAACCAACCAGCAAATCTCAATGGATTTGTAAAACAAAGGTTTATTTCTTGGTCCTACTATGTTTTAGTTGCCAATTGGCAATGGCTGTTCTCAGTTTGGTATCCGTATCCATGTCATTAAAAAAATATTTTTTAAAGATTTTATTATCTATCTATCTATCTATCTATCTATCATCTATCTTATTTATGAGAGACAGAGAAAGAAGGACACAGGCAGAGGGAGAAGCAGGCTCCATGCAGGGAGCCCGATTTGGGACTGGATTCCAGGACCCCAGGGTCATGCCCTGAACCAAAGACAGACACTCAACCGCTGAGCCACCCAGGCATCCCCCAAAAAGATTATTTTTAGAGCAGTTTTGGTTGATAGAGAAATTGAGGCAGAAGGTACAGAAAATTCACACATTGTCTTTCACCTCCTCCCTCCCATTCCGCTATAACATCTTGAATTAGTGAGACACATTTGTTACAATTGATGTGTTATTAACTACAACCCATAGTTTACAGTTCGCTGTGTTATGCATTCAATGGATTTTAACAAATGTTTAATTGCACGTATACATATTACAGCATCATGCAGAATACTTTCCCTGCGCTAAAAATCCCTCCCTCCATACCCTGTCAAACTGATAGCCAATGATCTTTTTATTGTGTCTTTTCCATTCACAATTCCAATCTGAAAGATCAACCTTATCTGGGAAAGGCTACTTTAGAGACAGAGGGGAAAGGGAAAGTGAGCTGGACAGAAGTATATAGTGGCTTTTAGAGCTTCTGCTTAGAAGTGGAAAAGGGTCATATTCTTTTGCAGTTGGTTGGCATAAGCCCAAAGTCAATGAACATGGAAGTATATACCTCTCTTAGGAAGTTGGAGTAACATGTAGCAAGTGAAGGTATGCAGTTCTTCTCTGGGGAAAAGGCAAGCAAATAATGGGAAGCAGTAGTGGACTACAGAGCATCAGTGTCAACTCTGACCACTCTAGCCAGCTCTCATGAATTTCTTTCTACTCTCTATCTGGCCCACCCTCCATGTGTCGCTTTACTAAGCAAACTTCTCAGTCAGGATTCAGCTTGCTTACTCCAGAAAGTCATTTTTGACTAAATTAATATGCTAGTCTATACTGTATCTTGTGTTGGAATTTTCTTTCTTTTTTTTTTTTACTTCACTGAATTGTTTAGGCTATTAGCAGAATTAAATAATTCTAGAACGTCTACTTAAGAGAACTTTCCATTTAATTGTCATTTGACTTTGACCAAGGTCTTCACAGAAGAAAAATTACCTGCATTCGGAAGAGTGATCACATGGTAGTGTCCGATCAAAGATGTGACCATTTGCCACTTCCATTGTTTGTGACTGAAAGGTGTAATACAGACTGTGAACTAAGGTAAAGCAATAATGTGTTCTGTAACCAGGGTAAAATCAATAAGTGAGATAAGATGTAAAGCATCTAGCACAGTGCCTGCTCGGATGGACGTGTACTTAATGTCTATCCTGTGTCCCTGCTAGTATAAAATGTCAGGTTCACTAGTTTATTGTGAAACTTGGCAACTGATTTGAATGTTTATTCGTAGTGTTTGATGAATACCAGTATATAGGTCTCAATTTTGCGTAAGGATCGGAAACAAATTTGTAAGCTATAGGTAAACTCTAATATTAAAATCCGTAGTTTAAAGATCTGAAACAATAAATTTTGGAAAATGATTGTATAGTTCCCTTTGAACCTATGAATAAACTTTTAAAGTTTGAGGATTAAAGAATCAGTAGAGTGGTTTCTTGATCTTATCAATATTTTGTCTATTAAACATTAAGAAACATGATCCTAGATTATGGGACAGGGAAGTACCCACTTCTAAATTTTACCTGTCTTTTGGTGAGGGTGATGGTGACTGGAATTGGTCTTAGAGCAAAGTTAAGAACAACCCCATCTAGTAAGTGACCATTAACATTGAGGGTTGGCCCGAATCTCTCATTCAGCAAGGATGCTCATTTTTATATATTTATGTTGTTGTTTGAAAGCATAGAAGAGTTGCTTGAATGAGTCTCATCCACTTACTGCCATGGAATGAAGCACAATGAAATCCCTGAGATGCTATTGGGAATTGAAACAAACTTTGTGAATTCTATGCTCTGTTTTACTGTTGCACTCATCTTGTCTGATAGATCGCTAGGCTATAATTGTGTTAATTTGGCTAAAACAAGCAGATTACTTGCAGAAAAAATGTTTTCTCTGAAAACATGTCTAAAAAATAGTTTACAAGAATTAGAAAATATAATATGCCTTATAAAAACCTAGTTTGCCAATGTTTAAAGGCTTTGTCTTACTGGTCTAGTAAGATATTTCCCAATCATGAAATACTTTAGTGTGATTGCATAGAGACATACTACCTGTTTGTGAGTCAGGTATATTCAGTCTTAAATCTACCACTAAGTAATTGGGTAATCGTGATCTAAACCAGTTGTTTTCGAAGGCTTTTGGGAAAGCTTGGGGTTCCTTGAACCTACAAAGCCACCACCAAATGCCAGACTGACATCACTAGATATAGTGCTGGTTCCCTTTCTTTAGCTTTAGCCAGACCACTGTCATTTTTATATATTTGGGGAACAACATAGATTTTATTTGGGGGGGGGGAATGATTTCTACCTCTAGGCCTCATTTTCTCATCTATAAAAATGAAAGTTTAGGCTTACCTCAGAATTTTTCATCTAATGATATATCCAGTATATCCAGGCAGCTTGTCAATCAATTCTAACAGAATTTTCAAAATTGAATCCTATGCATGAATTTCTCTGAATCCATTTTTTAAAATTGCATTAATTGGCATCCCTAAGTATAATAACATCCTTTTTTCTAGGTGGCACATCATTAGCAAAAGTGAATGTTCATCCCATTGTGGTCAAGGATATAGATCACTGGATGTCCACTGCATGAAGTACTCCATTCATAAAGGACAGACTGTTCCAGTAGATGACCACTACTGTGGTGACCAACTTAAACCTCCCACACGAGAACCCTGCCATGGTGACTGTGTCTTAACAAGATGGCATTATTCAGAATGGTCCCAGGTACAAATAACCAGTAGTGCTTAAGAAAAGTTGCCTATATATTTTTTTTAATATTTGTTACTCTAAAGTATATTTTTGGTAAAATCTTTTTTCATTTGTCACCACTTTTTTTTTTGTTTTTGTTTTTGTCATTTATTTGTCATTTAAATCAGTGTTCCAGGAGTTGTGGAGGAGGGGAAAGGTCTCGAGAATCGTACTGTGTAAATAACTTTGGCCACCATGTTGCCAGCAGAGAATGCCAAGAGCTTCCCCGAGTGACAACGGAGAATTGCAATGAATTTTCCTGTCCCAGTTGGGCTACTAGTGAGTGGAGTGAGGTAACATTGAACAGATGAGGCTAAGAACTGTTATAATATCTTGTAGGAAAGCTTTGCAATTTAAGGCTTCAAAGTTGTAAAAAAGAATTAATCTTACTTTATAAATAACTGCATCAAAGCAATTACAAGTTAATGGTTTGTTCTTAAACCATACTGTCCAGCTAACAATAACATTGATTGGTGTTTAATCACTAACCGTATTCATAAGGAAGTCCCAGTGTTCACAGTAGTCTGAGATATATACTTAAAGTTAGTTTTTTACCTTTCTTTCTAGGACAGATGAATGCTATACTGAGATTTGGGTGGTGAGTTTGGTGTGGCTGATTTTACCTGGTGAATATCTCTGGAGGAATGAAGGGAAAAATGTGCCAGGAATGGTCTTTCACATGCATTTTAATGTGTAACTTGTCATGGTGTCATTTTTTTAAGGCATTTATGTTGACTAATATTGAGAATAATCATTTGTATTCTTTCAGTGTCTTGTTACATGTGGAAAAGGAACAAAACAAAGGCAAGTGTGGTGCCAGCTGAATGAAGATCATTTGAATGATGGTCTCTGTAACCCAGGTACCAAACCTGAATCTTTGAGACCATGTGAGCTTCATACATGTGCTTCCTGGCAAGTAGGACCGTGGGGTTCTGTGAGTATAAGAATGGCTTTCCTGATTTAATTCATCTTCATAGAATAGCACCAAAATTGTGGTGTATTCATTCTCTTGCTGGAGGCAGCTAAATGTGGGTTTTTTTTTTTTTTTTTTAAATCCTTGAAATGTAAACTCTTATCTACACAGTTGTATCAGTGCTGCTAATTTTGCTGTGGTAAACAGTTCAGCTTTGCTTTTGAATTCACTTGTTAACCAAAATGCTGCAAATTTATTCTTCAGCTTTGTTTAAATTATAAATATTTTCGTGTTCTGTGTCTAAATTAGCTTTACCACCTTGAGAGTAGGCATTGTTTAGAAGTTTTGTCAAACAGGGAGCTAGGAATTTGTAGGATGAGCAGTGGTCAGGCTGGATGGTGGGTGGCCTATTAACTCCTGGTGGCTGCCACTCTGGATGGGAAACCTTGTTTCACCTTCCATTTAACTTTATGCTCTTCCTTCTTCATCTCTTTGAAATTTATTTAGCATATTAGAAGACATACCTCAGGTAGATTTTGAAGAGTATCTAGTTCCCCTAAATTGTATTAACTCTAACCCCAAAATGTCAAGACTATTGACATTTTGATGTAACTTTTTAAAGATACAATACAATGGACTATTACTCAGCCATTAGAAACGACAAATACCCACCATTTGCTTTGACGTGGATGGAACTGGAGGGTATTATGCTGAGTGAAATAAGTCAACCGGAAAAGGACAAACATTACATGGTCTCATTCATTTGGGGAATATAAAAAATAGTGAAAGGAAATAAAGGAAAAAGGAGTGAAAATATCAGTGAAGGTGACAAAACATGAGAGACACCTAACTCTGGGAAATGAACAAGGGGTGGTGGAAGGGGAGGTGGGTGGGGGGTTGGAGTGACTCGGTGATGGGCTCTGAGGGGGGCACTTGATGGCATGAGCACTGGGTGTTATGCTATATGTTGGCAACTTGAACTCCAATAGAAAAATGTATAATCTCTCTTCAAAAAAAAAAAAAAGATAGAATAACAGTCTTCCATTTTAACTTCAATATTTTATTAGCTGTCTAAATTGGAATAAATGTATATTCATTACATTTGCCAATTTTGTACGGAATCTGATGTAAAGGACTAATAAAAAGATCTGAAAGTATATTAACTGTATTAAAAAAATTAGGGATCCCTGGGTGGCTCAGCGGTTGGGCGTCTGCCTTCGGCCCAGGGTGTGATCCTGGAGTCCCGGGATTGAGTCCCACGTCAGGCTCCCTGCATGGAGCCTGCTTCTCCCTCTGCCTGTGTCTCTGCCCCTGTGTCTGTGTCTCTCATGAATAAATAAATAAAATCTTAAAAAAATAAAAAAATAAGAAAATTAAGCTTATACAATTTTTGAATAATATTGTTGGATATGTGTTTGTATCCTTCCAGTGCACGGCCACATGTGGACGTGGGTATCAGATGCGTGCTGTTAAATGTGTCAATGAGCTGCTCAGTGCAGTGTTAGATGACAGAGTGTGCCATGGAGCCAGTCGCCCAAGTGACAGGCAGGTAAAGGATACTTCTTCATAGATTGTAAAACAAGATTTGTCACAAGAAAATTAATGTGTTAAACTTGTTTCATACATATTTTTCCTAATAGCCCTTGAAAACATGTTTGTGCACATGCGTGTTGGAGAATTTATTTTTTAAGGTGTTGCCAGCTTTATAGCTTTATTTTTTTTTTTACTCTATCTGCCATTGAATCACTCATTTAGGTATTTTAATTCTTTGCATGGCAGAAGGATAGTATCTATTGTGAATATGATGAAGTTCTAAAGTGTGTTACGCTTTTTGAGAGTGATGGTCTATGTTCACTCAGGATGTTTCAGCTTAGCGGTATTTTTGAAGGACTATTGCTATTTTTCTTTTCAGTCATCAGATAGAATGATCCAAACCTTGGGATTCAGATCTGTACTATTCACTTGTAGCCCTTGAATAGTACTTTGTACTTCTGAAAGATTAAAAACTTTTACATCATCAATTTGTCATTATGCAGCTGTTCCTGAATTAGACATGTGGAAGAAATGAAGTATAGAATTTAATATAAATCAGAGTGATTAATTCATTGATGTTTTGAGATGCATTTTTCTTTTAAACAGGACTGTATAGTCATACCTTGCCCAATTATCCCTAAAATTGGGGCCACTTCATTGCCAGCTGTTCCCATAGGAAAGATAGCCCAGTGGCGACATGGTTCTTGGACCCCAGTAAGTGAATTCCTTTAAGAAGTACAGTGTTTGGGGGTTCCTGGGTGGCTGAGATGGTTAGGCTGTCTGACTTCAGCTCAAGTCATGATCTTGGAGTCCTGGAATCAAACCCTCTGTTGAGCTCCCATGTAATCAGGGAATCTGCTTAGCCCTCTTCCTCTCCCTCTGCCCACCCTCCCTGCTAGTGCTCTGTCTCTCAAATAAATAAAATCTTAAAAAAAAAAAAAAAAAAAAAGAACTATAGTGTTTGTATTATGGAGGCTTTTACACATCAGCAAAATGGTTGCTTCAGATTAGCCAAATTAATGTTATGCATTCATTTTCAGGTACCTTGATGGTGTAGAAGGTGATGTAGGGTTCAGAGATAGATAATTTAATGGCTAAATACTATTCTTACCAAGAGGCTCTATGTCTCTGAGTAAAAATTAAAGTTTTCTAGGTCTTTTTTCTCTACCAAATGGGGTTGATAATATTTGTCTCATAGATGGTTATGCAGAGCAGACATGAAATTAGACTTTTTATCATCCTTTATTTAAGCCATCAACATCATCATGTTTTTCTAAACTGAAAACTTTACTTAGAATATATGCTTTGCTTTAATCTTTTACAGAATCTATATTTGTAAACTTCAAAGATTCTCTGAATATTTTAACTGTGGGATTATATCGACTATTAGATGTTCACAGATATTTAAAATAAGATTGTTTTATAAAATGTTTTCTTTATCTTTTTAGCAAATAATAATCTGTATTCTAAGAAATTGAGTAGTATCTTATTCTTACTGCGAATATCTCATTTGTAAATTTATGATCTGAACCAAGGAGTAGGGTATTCATTGCCCTGTCTTCATTTTACTCAGAAGTGATGCCAAGTGATATTATTTATAATTTTTTAAAGAAACTTCATGTTTTAGAAATTGGAGCGAAAGCTACCTGAGAGATGTACTGTTATAACACCTTGGTACAATCTTTTTTTTTTTTTTTTTTTAAGTGTTCTGTGTCTTGTGGACAAGGTAATCAAGCCCGTTATGTAAGCTGTCGTGATGCTTATGATGGAATAGCAGATGAATCTTATTGTGCCCATTTACCCCGACCTGCTGAAATATCTGTTTGTTTTAACCCTTGTGGGGAGTGGCAAACTGGGAATTGGTCACCTGTAAGTATTTTTACAAGAAAAAATAAAATGAAAAGTTCAAATATAATTGACAGTATAATAATGTGATTTATTACATTATAAATGTGGGTAAATTTGTGATCAGTGTTCAGCTTCCTGTGGCCATGGAAAAACAACTCGACAAGTTTTATGCATCAACTACCATCAGCCAATTAATGAGAATTACTGTGACCCTGCAGTTCGCCCTTTGATAGAACAAGAATGTAACCTGGCAGCCTGCCCACCCATGTACAGTCACTTTCCAAGTTCCTCTGAGCAGCCAAGCCATTTTCCAGGCAGGAATTTTCCATTAACTCACAAACCAGAGGATAATCAAAATCAGGGGGTCTACCCGTCAATCAGAGGAAACCAATGGAGAACAGGACCATGGGGATCAGTAAGTTGTCTTTATTGAGTTATATTAATTCTATAATTTTGTTATATTATAGCCTTTTAACAGATATGTATACAATGACATCAGATACTTTTAATGCTAAATTTATCTGAAGATCAATAGTTTGAATCTTAAAAGGATTAAACGATTTTTGATGCAGATTGCAAATCCCCAGAGTCCTTAATGAACTATACACTAATGTGATATTATGATTACAGAGGAATGCACTTAAAAACAATCTGATTAGAGTCCATTATGATAAAAACAAAAGAATCTTTTAAGAGGTTAAGACTGTAAATGTTTATGAAAAAAAATCAAACCTAGAAATTACTGCAATAGCAGTGTGCAGTAAGCGGGTGTAAAACCACGAACCTACAAAAGGTACAATTGTAGTTCATATTTTACATAAAAGTTGAGACAAAGAAAAACAATATCAAAGCTTAGTGACTTTCTTTTTTTAATTCCTTTCTACTTAACATGTAGGATGGGCCTGGATTCGCTATTGCAGACTTTACCTTTTCTCCTTCCATCAACAAATTCTAACAGACACTCATGTTCTTGGCAGATTTCTCCACTCAAATTTTCCCAACGAGAGGGGGAGTTTAGAAGGGAGAGTTTGAACCTGAGTCCAAATGCTGATTTATCCCCATGTAATTTCACGATGTGGCATCCACAGTTTGTGTTTTATCCTCGCCAGTGCTCCAGCAGCTGTGCTCGAGGTGTTCAGCGCAGAGTTGTGGTCTGCCAGGATGAAGACGGACAGAGTGCCACTTCCTGTGATGCAGCCTCCAGGCCCCCAGAGGCCCAGCACTGCCATTCAGGCCCTTGTCCACAGTGGAGCTACGGCAGCTGGGGAGAAGTAAGTCTGAATGTTTTCTAAAATTTTGGAGATGGTGACTCTCTGAAGATTGAAAGTTAAGTACCTCACGCTGTTACTGCGGGATAATCTTCCTTCACCATACTACACAGAAAGGTTTTATTTTTAGGAAAATCTTGATCTTCTAATAGACTGTCATGGTATAAATCACTCCTTCGTGATAGGAAATGTTCCACATTTTTTAGCAGAATCTATTATGCTAGCCAATATGTCTGTGAATCACTAATGCCTTTCTAAAATTAGTATATTCTTAGAAAGTTTTGTTGCTATAAAGATAGAAAATTAGATGTTATACATAGGCCATGCTTTTATCCTATTACTGAGCCATTCACATGGTGAATTTTCTAAGCAGATAGTTATCAATTATTGAGCACTTCATGTCCTGGCATTCTTCTAGACACTGGGGATATGAAGATAATTTTTAAAATAGTTTTGATGAATACAAATCCCACCTATATTATGCAGGAGAAAGAGTAAGAAAGACTTATATTGGCTTTGGATGAACAAAATCACCCAATTAGTCAAATATATTTAATGACTTATATATATTTTTTCTCATAGAGCATTTCTTTTGAATTATTAATTAAAAATATAAATTAAAAATTTGCCAACATATAGTATAACACCGGGGCTCATCCTATCAAGTGCCCTCCTTAGTGCTGTCCCCCAGTTACCCCATACCCCCATCCACCTCCCCTTCTGCAACCCTTTGTTTCTCATAGAGCATTTTGAAATCATTGTTTAAAGATCCACTTCTGACCAGCTGCCAATAAATATCAACTACATTTTAAAAATGTTCTTTTACAATTTCCAAAATGAAAATAACATTTTTACTCCTGAGTTTAGGCATGCTCTTTGTAAAAATTCAAATGATAGGGAAAATTATGAGGAGATGAGAACTTTTAATATTTGATACATTTCCTTCCAGACTTTGGTCTTGTGTGGATTCCCCAAATAGATTCATATTACACAAGCTGCCACCTACTATTTTCATGTAACATATACCAAACATCTTTCCCTGTTTATAAGTTTAGATCTATTTTACTAGCTCTCATGGTTACCCAGTAATCTATTGATGGGATATCATAAGTTATGTAGTTAATATTTATTAAGTAAATCAGTTTTATTTGACTTGTCTATTTTATAGGTCCTTGATATTGAAACATCTTATGGTACTAATTCTCAAAATTTTGTCATTTTTTTTTTATTATAGAACTAAAACTTTTTTTTACCTAGGAAGAAAACTCTAGCATTAATACTTATGTATTAAACATTGAATAAAGCAATATAATACTGTCTTTAAAACCACATAGTTTTGAATTTTCTTATTTTTAGTGTACACAAACATGTGGAGGAGGAATAAAATCAAGATTCGTTATATGTCAATTTCCCAATGGCCAAATGTCACAAGAGCAAAACTGTGAAATCTTAAACAAGCCACCTAGTGTGGTACAATGTCATGTGCATGCTTGCCCTGATGATGCAACATGGCATCGGGGACCATGGAAATCGGTACGATAATAATCTTATTTTTGTCTGTTTTGTTTTGTTTTGTTTTATCATGCCCCCATTTCTTTAACTGCTTGTTTATGAATTATGGTACATGCTATATCTTCTGATTTTTTATTTTAAGCAGATTACTGGCCATCTTGGCTTGTGTTATTAAATTTGATAGTTTGGAAAAAAATCCATTCAATTTCAAGTACTGTAATATATATAATAGTTTTATATGTATTTATTTTTTATAAGTAATTTTGAACCATAGCACTATTCTAATGGAAATATTTTCCTACGGTACATCTTTGGCTTGTCTCCTAATTGTAAATATTTTACGATATACATTTGTATATAATGTTAACATTGTGCTTGTTACAATGGCAAATTAAGCTGTGTCTTGTTTAAGTGTATAACTGTATGTGGCTTTTGTCTGTCAATGTCTAGTAACTGATCCAAAAGCAAATAACAGTCTTTAAAACTTTTTTTTTATCATTGTTAAACTTAGTATTTTGTTTGGAAATGTGAAAATATTAAAAGATAGAGAAATTTAAAGTGAATTGTTTACAGTTTATTACATACATCATGGAAAGATATTTATATAGTAATTTATCTAAATATTTCTTCACTGTGTGGAGTTACTGTGTTTTGGGAATCTTTTAATTTATTTTTTTGGAGCCATAGACAAAATTCATAAGTATTGTTCATGACTGGTTTATTGAGTATATTTCAAATATCCAGGCTTTGAAGAGTAATTAATATATAAATATGTTGAAATTAGCATTTTGATCACTTTTGATATTTTAAATCCTGAACAACCAAGTACACTTCTTCCAGATGAAAAACTGATGTGAGCCTATTTATAATTTGTAAAGTTATGCAGTTCTTTTTAAAAAAAATAATTATAACTCTGGCTTTATAACCAACACTGTTGCCTGCACTCAGTTTGCTTTTCCCAAGTCAAAACTTTACATTGTGAGAAACCCAAGTTTCAAACTCATGCCATTTAATGAATAAGTCAAGTTCTAGTTCAGGCTGAAATGCATCTGGATAGTTACTGTGACTGATACAAAACAAAAGGAAAATTTAACTTTATAGGAAGATCTTAAATTGCAGCATCACTTTGTTGGAACTAACAAAAACATATTTTGCCATAGAAAACATTCACATATTTACTTAATAAAATATTGACCATCTATATCGTAGACACTGTGCTTGCTACAGCTATTTAAAAAAAAAAAAACTATTTCTTACTCCTATGGACTTTATAGTCTAGTTGGAGAGATTCGAAATAACGTAGGAACTCAAATATAAAAAGGTACCCTTTTCTGTTAGCTATCTTACATTGGAAATCCACTTTCTCTGTACTAGATCTGTTACGTTGTCTTTCGTTTTTTTTTGGCTTTAGTTTGCAAGCCTAGTTCCCAATAAGGCTATGGATTGCTTTCCTCAGGTTTTGTCCCAGTTAGGAAAGCAGGCTCCAGACCACTTAGAGGATTGAATTATAATGGCATTTGTTTCTAAGCACAGAAGTTTTATTTTTCTAATCATTCATCAATTTATTAATTCACAAAGCCTTAAACATTTGCTTCTACCTACTGCTTTGTGCTAGGTATTGAAATACCTAAAATTGTTTCATACGTTCTATTTAAGTGGTTAGCAGACTATGGCACATGGACTAAATCTGACCTGCCTATTTTTGTAAATAAGTTTCATTGGAACATAGTCATCCTCATTTTTTTAATGTATTACTATGGCTGCTTTTGGTATACAATTATTGCAATAGAGACTGGCCCTTAAAGCCTGAAATATTTTTTATCTAGCTCTTTCAGGAAATGTTTGCTGACCCCTGTTCTATTTAATAAACATGATCCTTTTTAAATTTAGCATAAAATGTAATTCTAATATTCTATAACTTTAAGTACAGTTATTCCTTTGGGGTCAGTTTTAGATGTTTTTAATATTTTAAAACATCTTACAAGGTTTATCAGCCTTCTCTACATATTTCTATGGCATTTAGACAAGTTTTTCCCTATTTTGAGATATAATTGTTATATAACATTGTGATATATACACACAGTGTCACACAAT
Organism: Canis aureus; assembly: GCF_053574225.1. Taxonomy (NCBI): domain Eukaryota; kingdom Metazoa; phylum Chordata; class Mammalia; order Carnivora; family Canidae; genus Canis; species Canis aureus. The sequence continues at coordinate 10,698,816 of NC_135635.1, forward strand.
GTTTATATATTGTATTGGAAGGTGTCTAGTACTATGTTCCAATATACTGTGTCATGGTATTTGTATTAAATTATATTGTAAGTGAAAAAGCCTGCATGTTCAGTAAAGCTCTGTGCATAGATAACTTTTTCATTCTCACAAAAACTAATAACCAAGAAAATAAACCACAGTTATCAAATAGTAACTTAGAAGTACGTAATTCATTGTTTACTACAAGCCTGTTCCAAAAGGAGCTCATTGGATAATTCAGTCTTTGCACTAGTGAAGAACTGTAATGCCTTTTTTTTTTTTTCATAAATTGAAGGTGAAATTTTAAAAATCACAGTGTTTATATGAGAGTTTTTACAAACTTATTTATTCACTTTTTATAGGTATAAAGTACATATATATTAAAGTGCCTGGATTTCTTTTATTATATGAAGAATTTTATTCCTTAAATTAGCCTTTTATATTAAAAGGGTTTAAGGGATCTGAAGTTTTTATTGTTAAAACTAGATATAACCTTTTACCTCTTTGTTTTGCTACGTACTACCCAAACTTCAGAATACCTCTTATTAACAGATGAATAATCATTCAGGGGTAACTTTAATTTCAGCAGATCCTATTCACTAGGTTAGAAAACTACAAATGGGTGTATATGTATTATGCATATATGAACAATATGAAATCTCAAACATTTCATTTTAAGCAGAATTATAAAGTGTTAAATCATTAAAATATAACTGGGAAGAAAGTTGTAAATCTACATTTAAATGTTCTCCATCTTGTGGAAAATCTTGTAATAATTTATAAGCATGATTAAGGAAATAAACCTTAACCTATGTCTTAATTTAATGACTGTATTTTTGTGATTAGTCAATGTGAAATGATTGTATTTAACCCTTGTTTATTAATGACTTGTGTTGTGGCTTTGTGCTTTGCATAATTCATATGTATGTTGTATTTTTACTGCTTAGATCAATACCTAAAATGTTTTAAGTCCCTGAACAGATCCTGTATTGTAATGAATGCCTCCTTTTCTCTTGGTGCTGTTTTTCTTAAATTAACAAACATTAATTTCTTATTAAACATTTAATTGCTGAATAGTGTATGTTTTCATAATTTAAGTATTTAAGCTATTATATTTTAAATCCATTAGAAACTAACATTGGTGTTTAAAAACATAAGATCTATTGTTTAGCTATCTTAAATACTAGAAATTTTTATATTTTTATAAACAATAAAAATTTATGATATAAACTTATTTATTTAATAAGTTAAAAATACATGTGCTCATGACTAAGACAGTCTTTAAAAGGTGAGTAAAAGTTTTTTCTCTTCTCTTTTGTATATACTAAGGGACATTGCACTGTAATCAAACTATTCTAGCAAATGCTCTTTAAGTAAATTTATAATAATTTATCTATTTTCCCATTAAGTCTCATTTAGCTGATTCATTTTCCTAGAATGCTTTTATTCTCTACCTAGAATGAAATCATGCTTGGTAAGAAAATGTATATTCCATTGTGTTCTGGGATTAATGATGATCCAAGAGAACTAAAGAGCATAGTCTTTCCATTAAGGATTAGTTTATTTTTTCCCTCCAAAAATAAGAAAATTCATTTTAAAAAATGAAAGCTTTGATAGTTGAATTTTCTAGATTCTAGTGCTTTCTCCTAAAATGTTTCTTTTTAAAATATATATACATAGGCAATACTAAATTGCTAATGTGATACGATGGAATGCAACAAACAGAAGCACTTTTAGCAATGAGCATGTGGTAGCAGCATATACCCAGTAAATGTGCAGTTTGCCAAATTCATAGTTTTCTGTGAAAACAAACAAAAAACCAAAGGGTCTGACTGCAGATGTTAGGGGGCTCCTTCCACTGTATCTCTCACTCAGGATGAAATGTTCTCCGGAAGAAACTTGTAACTGCCTCTGTTGCTATTGAACTAATGTCTCCATTAATTTGTTACTATATCTTTGTACAGTACATTCATTGACTCTCCCAAAGATGAGCATCCCCTACATGTTAGGCATTGTGCACTGGATAAATCAGGCATGATCCCTGTGTACAAGAAGTTTGCAGCTAAGTGATGAATGTACGAAATAGATGGTCAGAATGCAGAATAGGATTCCTCCCTGATTTCAGTAACTTATGTGATTTGTAATATTGAGGACTCCTAATACTGGGACCTTAATAGGTTGTAATCATCCAGGAATTAATAATGAGGATGGTCCTTGACAACACAATAATCCTGCCTGTAGATTTTTTTAGAAAACCTGAACTAATAGGAAATCTTCCATTATAACCTGGAAAGAGATGAGTGGTGTCCTAAGTCTCTCTGCTAGAATAGATTTTGTATAATTGCAGCATCTTCGTCATTTAAATAGATTTCATGCCTTACCAAAAAGAAAATGGACCAAGCAAGGTATATGATGGTATGAAAATAATTTTGGAGATACAAATGGGCCTTGCAGGTTTGATACGTAAAACCTAGGAAAAATTTAAGTAAATATACTGATGAGATCATAAAAGAGACTTGTGACTGTGTTATATTGAATGAAATTAGAATGTTAAATCTAGAAAAAAATCTCAACATGAAATGGTGATATGCCTTGTTTTTCTTTAACACATCTATATTAAAATGGACGTATTTCTGTGGTAATGCTTTTTTCCCAGATATAATGCTTGAGAATGTTTAAGAATATCTGGATATAGATTTTTAGATATTTTATCACCACATATTCTCTGTACTTGATCCTATTTATGTAGATATATAGGCAGTTATATTCATTTAAATACTCAAATTTTCCTGTCACCTTTCAGTGGTTTGAGAAAACCATCTTAGTTCCCATATAAATACAGGAACAATATTTGGCATTAATATTATAAAGCATCTCTTTGACATTTTCTAGATAGATAGTTTCTGGGTTTTTGATCATAGATAACATTTCTCAGTAACATCTTTTGAGCATGTCCCCTTTTTAAATTTAGACATTATAAGCTAATATATAAATGATTTATGAAACATATGAAATAGAATAAGTAATTTTTAATGAATAATTTACTGAACTGTGATGGTAATCTCATTTTTAAAAAGTGTAGGATGATGGGGATTGAGGAGTGCATGTGTGGCGATGAGAACTTGGTGAGGTGTGGGAGTGTTGAATCATTATATCGTATACATGAAACTAACAACACTGTTAACCAGACCAAAATTAAAAAATTTTAAAGTAAGATGGTGTTTCATTAGTTTTGAAAATTTTGGTTCAACACTGTCATGGCAGTTCTAAAAATCTGGTTTATCTCCATTATGTCACTTCAGTAGCTTCCATAGCTGAAAAAATTGACTCACAAAAATATATATCTTCATATAGAAAAGTTTATCACTGGGTGTTTCTGTTGTGTGTTAGTAACTGATTTTAAGTTCAATTACCAATTAAGCAAAATTATTGAAATTTGTATGACAAATTTCCATTTTCCATGATGTCATTCAGTTCTTAAAAAATTACTAGAATGAATTATATATTTTCAGGTTTGTAATTTTTTTATTGCAGTATAGTTGACACACAGTATTACCTTAATTTCAGATGTACAACATAGTGACTCTACAGCTTTATGCACTAGGCTCACCAAAAGTGTAGCTACCATCTGTCAGCATACAGTGCTATTACAGTACTATTGACTGTGTTCCTTATTCTGTGCTTATTATCCCCATGACTTATTCATTCCATACCTAGAAGCCTATACCCACTTTCTTTTTATTTATTTATTTATTTTTAAATTTTTTATTTTTTTTATTTTTTTTATTTTTTATTTATTTATTTTTTTTTTATACCCACTTTCATTAACCCATTTTGCCCTTCCTCCCTCAGGGAACCCCCAGTGTGTCCTCTGTATTTTTGGGTCTGTTTCTGCTTGTTTTGCTTTTAGGATTCCACAAATATGAAGTCATATTTGTCTTTGACTTATTTCACTTAGCGTGATACCCTCTGAGTCCTTCTGTGTTGTGAAAAATGGCAAGATCTCCTTGTTATGGCTGAGTACTATTCCATTGTGTGTGTGTGTGTGTGTGTGTGTGTGTGTATCACTTCTTTTTTCATTCATCTATCAATGGACACTTATGTTGCTTCTATATATTGGTTATTGTGAATAATGCTGCAACAAAGATAGGGGTGCATATAGCCTTTCACATTAGTGTTTTCATTTGGGGGGATATATCAGTAGTGGAATAACCAAATCATATGGTAGTTCTCGTTTTAATTTTTTGAGGACCCTCCATATTGTTCCCCACAGTGGCTGCTTCAGTTTACATTCCCACCAGCAGTGCATGAGAGTTGCTTTTTCTCCATATCCCTGCCAACACTTATTTCTTCTCTTTTTGATACTAGTCATTTTGATAAGTATGAGGTGATATGGTGGTTTTTAATGATAGTAAACATCTTTTCATGTGCCTGTTGGTCACCTATGTGTGTCATCTTTGGAAAAATGTCTATTCAGGTCCTCGGCTCATTTTTAATCAGATTATTTGGTTTTTTGATGTTGTGTAACTTTATATTTTAACAAATAGCGTTAAAACTCAAAGAGATTTTGAAAGATTTGGAAGCCATTTAAACAAAATTTTGCTTCAAAGCTTTAAAAATACACACTTGAAAGTTTGATAGTTTTGATAAACACATATTTATGGTAACAATTGCATAATACTAGAAATACTTCCAAATGTTTGGAATGGATGTTCTCATCCACTCTTAAATGTCCCCTTAAACAAGAATTTTATGGGTCTTTTTTTTTTTTTTTTTTAAGTATTAGGTGTTACACTCATTATAGAAAAAATCAAATTTGAACAAGCCTCTTTTTTTGTAATGGAAAAATTAGCAATTTATCTTTATGAGCCCATTTGATAATTTGAACACAACCAGCAAAACAGCCTAAAGCTAAAGTTTGTCCTGTCACTCCCTAGAGTACTGAGTTTGTAGATATTATCCATTTATCTTCCTAAGGGAGCATGCATGAATTGCAGTTGGTACACGAAGTGGAAGGGCAGAGTAATGATCTCTCTCAGGATACCTGGAGTATGTTATGTGTCAGGTTAGCATATAAACCCATACGGTAAAGTTTATTTTAGGTAAATGCAAACAAATTCTTGTAAGAAATTTTGTTGGTACTCCATTGAATCACCTTGCCATCTCTGAGAGAGACTTTTGAAAGGCTGTGACTTAGATCCTTACAGATTTCTATGAGGCATAAAAGTTTAGTAACCTCTCTAAAACCTTAAACTACAGTTGAGATTGGAATTACCTAACTTATTCTCCTAGGTACCATCTGCTTCCTAGTTGTCGAGAAAATAGAGAAAAGATTGTTCTTAAACTGCTGCACCAATTTACTCAATCCTAAATCTAGTAGGATATGTTTAGGAAGGTACTTTATCACATCATAGTATAATATGACCTCTGTATTCAGTCCTCCTATATTATGATATACATATATTTGTAAGAATTAAATGAAATATTGCAGTTTTTGGTAAATCACATAAACTCTTCTTTACCAGTTAACTGACTTCTAAAATGAACCTCTAAGACCATTCTGAACTATTTTTTATTTTCCCGGACTTTTGATATTTTGCAGTTGTGACTGGGGGAAACAGACTTTGGAAGTAACTATGAAGGAAGGCAACAGTGGCCAGTGAACTGCCAAAAAAAAAAAAAAAAAAAAAAAAAAAAGAAAAAAGAAAATCAATACATTTGAGATCATTAAAAGCCTGCCTATATCAGGCACTGGGCTAGGAACTGTAGAAAGCTAAAGATAAGAATGACATGTTCTCCTCAAAGGACTCACAGTTAAGGGGCAATTAAATATACACACAAGTAACAAGGCAGAAACATGTCATAGAAAGTCAGAGAAGGTATGCCTTCAGTTGCATGAACTTGAAAGGACTTGTGGAGAAGGCCTTGGCCTTGGTGGATAGAACTTACTGGGGTGGAAGGCCATTCCCTAGCAAAATCAGAGGCCAGAAAAAGTGGTTCATCTTGACTAATACAGATTGATTTGTGAAGGATACAGAGTGAGCATAGAAATATGAGTTGGGCAAAGAAAAATACCATATGATTTCACTCGTGTGGAATTTAAGAAAGAAATGAACATGGTGGGGTGAGGAAGAAAGGAAAACGAAGAAACAAACTCTTAACTATAGAGAACAAACTGATGGTTTCCCAGAGGAGAGAGGGGTGGGAGATGGGTTAAATAGGTGATAAGGATTAAGGAAGTGTCTTGTGTTGGGGGAGGGGGGTGTTGAATCACTAAATTCTACACCTGAAATTAACATTACAGTATATGTTTACTGAAATTTAAATAACTTGAAGAAAAAATTATGACAGGGTTATATCAAGGAGGATTAATAAAGATCATGCTTAGATTTTTAAAAATTTAAAAATTCTGAATATTAACCATCAAACTTTTTGGAGTGGGTATGAAAGCTATGTTTTTAGGAAAATTATTAAGCAATTCTCATAAGCATGTTGAAAATGACAGACTACGAATGGAGAGTCCAAGAGAGGGGGCTTTTCTCAAGGGTGATGATTTAGGGACCATTCAGTTATTCACACTTCTTGTTTTAACACTTAAATTGTGGAGTAGAAGCAGCCAGGAGAGATAGTGATGGGACCATTTTTGGTCAAAAGGTGAGATGGAAGGAAAATATATACAAGAGACCATCCTGTCAAGAGTTGTGAAAAGTCATGATGGAGGCTTTCAAGATTAAGTTCGAGCAATGAATCAAGTGAATCTGGAGTATTAGGATTGCAAACTGCAGATTGATGATGCATAAACTGGTTTTCTGTTAGTCTCACATAAGGGAGTATAATCTTGATTTCACCAAGAGAAATGTAAACTTTCATTTAAAAACAGTGACTACCTAAATGGAACAGCAGGTAGGGTGGTTGGCATTCAAGCCTGTTCCACAGAGGCTCAATGTATTTTGCTAATTAATACTTAGCTAATAATTCTCTTACTTCAAGGAGCTAAAAACCCAAATAGTATATAAGGCTGATAACACCCTGAACAGTCTGAAACAAGATTTGCTGAAGCAAGTTATGATCTAGTGTAAGAGAAATCAATTTGGACTGGAGTTTCTATAAGTAAACTTTTATGGAAATATATCCAGCAAAATATCAAAAGTACAGTTCAGTGAATTTTCCAAAGTGAACACATCTGTGTAATCAGCACTGAAACCAAGGCTATCAACACCCTAGAAATTCCCCCATGTACCCCATTGTAGTCACTATCCCTCCACAAGGGTAAACACGATTCAGACATCAAATATCATAGAGAAGTTTGCCTGCCTTTGAACTTATATAAATAGAATTTAGATAATTTGAGATTCACAATATTACATCTATGAGATTCATGTTGTAGTTTGTCATTGAAATCTAGTAGAAATATATCCTTGTGTGACTTACAAATAAATATGATTTATATGATTATTCTCCAGTTGGCAAGCATTTGGGATTATTTTAAATTCGAGATTTAGGAATAATGCTGTTAACGTTTCTCACATGTATTTTTTGGTGAGCATAGGTTTGCAGATCTTTTGGATATGTAGATAGGAGTTGAATCTTAGTGTATGCACAGGTTTGGGCTTAGTCAATATTAGTTTTCTGAGAATGGTTGAGAATTCCAATTGTCTCATATCCTCAACACTTGATATTATCAGACTTTAAAATTTTATAATCTTCATGAATTTCTATTAAACTTGTTCAATAGATATTTACATAGCAGTTACTGTGTGTGAGTGATATTTACAAATCACTTGGTATGGGGGAGAACAATAGGGTTGAGATAATAGGTTACATATTAAAAAATATATTGCAGCTAGTAGAACTAAATACATTTTTGGTGTTTACAGCAGCTTTGTTTACAGTTGTCAAAAATTGGAAGCATCAAAAATGACCTTTAGTGGAATGGATAAATTGTGGTACACCCAGGCAATGGAATATTATTCACTAAAAGAAGTGAGTTATCAGACCATAGAAGATATGGGAGGAAATTTGCATGCTTATTACATATGAGGCAATAGCCCCAAGAGCCAATAACTTTCCCTTGAGTCCATCAAGTCTTTTTGTACTTCCACTCTAGTAGCTGGATATGCCTAGCATCCTGCCAGGTCTGACATAATAATACCAGGCATGTTTATTTTTTCTGATCCTTTTTGGACTTCTCCTCCTTCATCCCCTCCCACGATTGTGTAAGGACTAATTCATATAATACAACTCATGTTCCATAATATTCATAGTGGTTTTCCTTTCAAGTTTAAAACCTTAAAGATACAACAATTTTAGAACTAGGTATAAAAGTAAGGATATAATTAACAAAAATTAGGGGTTGCAGTAGGCCCTGAAAAAGGAGGGAAGGGTGCTATTGTGAGAAGGATATGGAAGGCTTTGGACATAATATTCTGTGCCTTGAGTTGGAAGGTGGATAGTTTCTTTCATTTTTCAATGGTTTTAAGGCATTCACTTTATATACCTTATAAGTTGCTGTTCAGTATGCTGACAAATGGACTGCTATTGCTTACTATCTGGAAAAGATTTTAATGACAGAGTACGAAAGAACCAAGTATAAGAAAAAGCAATGAAAAAAACTAATACCGAAGCAAGTTGAAATTATTTTATGATAAATATTGATATTAATTGGTTATTAATATGAAGATTTGAAGTATAAATGCATTATATTAATAATTAGTAATTATGTAAACTAAACATGAAACAAGCCTTATGAGAATTATAAATTAAAAATATTTTATCAGATAAAAATCTTTGAGTCACATGTAAGAATTTTACAGAAGGCTGAAAAGTTGGCCACATACAAATGCCTTTTGTTTTTAAAGCTATAAATATTTTTATATTTTCCTTCCCAAATTTTTATTTAAATTCCAGTTAACGTACAAGGTAATATAAGTTTCAGGTGTAAAATTTAGTGATTCATCATTTATAACATCCAGCGCTCAACACAAAAAGTAGAGATAATTGTCATAATTTATTTTTGAGACAAATATTCATTTTAATTTTTTAAATTTTTGAATTTTATTTAATTTTATAAATTTTATTTTATTTTTATTTAATAATTTTATTTTTTATAAATAATAATTACTATACACTCATTCCAAAATATAAATAATTGAAAATATTGTATCAGGCAGTTAGATTTCTGTGGAATATAACTTTGGTGCAGTCATTAAAATTAGAAGAAGGTTTGTCCACAGAATCATTTCTATTATAGCTTGTAATTTTTTTCTGGGTATAAACATATTTATGGAAGTTTTTTTCTATTAGAGTAGATTTTATCTATCATAAACCCAAATACGATATTTGATAGGTAGAACCAGAAAGCATTTTTCTATGATTAATAATTAAACATTCTGTTTGGGATACCTTTAAATATAGCGCAAGAATTAAAACACAGAGGTGCCTGGGTGGCTCAGTCAGTTAAGTGTCTGCCTTCAGCTCAGGTCATGATCTCAGGGTCCTGGGATGGGACACTCCATTGGGCTCCTTGCTCAGCAGGGAGCCTGCTTCTCCCTGTCCCTCTGCCAGCTACATCCCTGCTTGTGCTCTCTCTGTGTTAAAAAAATAAAATCTTAAAAAAAAATTAAAATGCAAATTATGCTCTGTTAAGTGGTAACGTATTTTTAGTAGAATGGAAGAGTAAAAGTCTATTTATACTACCACATTAATAAAAAATGACTACCTATCCTGCAACCAGAGAGAGTCCTCATTCTTCCATCTGAGAGAAAGTTCTGTAGTGTTGATTCCTAGGCTTTGGGAGGATTTTCACATCTAGTAGTATTGGAAGATAATCAGGCATGGCTGCTTCCTCACTTCTGAGCATTTCTTCAGGGTAGGAGAACAGGCTCAAAGTAGCTCATATGGGCTCCTGTCTCCATGCCAGCATTTCTTTGCTGAAATTGGCAGGATCTCAGTTTTAGAGGAAACCAGGAGGAGGCCCTTATCTCTGTTGATCCATAGGGCACCCCATAGTATCAGAACAACAACAAAAATTTTGAAGAAGGAGCTCTATTACACGAAGCTTTCCTTTCTGTGTTATTCTTGTAGAATAAAATTCAACTCTATCTCCACATAAAATAGATTGCATATTTAAAAGATCTTTGTATATATTTCCTTATGTTTGTTTCCACATGGCATTTATTCAGTAAAATTCTTAAGTTTAGAATTCTCATAATTCTTCAACATCTTTAATGTGTGGGTATATTTTGGTAGAAAGTCTAGCTGTTCTGCTGACACATGATTTATATGTGAAAATCACCTAATATCCAATTTTGTTGTATTAAGGTATTCATGGAGTAGATCATTTAAGATTATGGTTTATATTGAGAGCTTTGGAGATTTTTGCATTTTATGAAATTAAATATTGTCTTCAAATTTGTCACTTAGACTATGAGAATATTTTTTAAGTAGTTTTATTTTTTTAAGATTTTATTTATTTATTCATGAGAGACACACAGAGAGAGAGAGAGGCAGAGACCCAGGCAGAGGGAGAAGCAGGCTCCATGCAGGGAGCCCGATGTGGGACTCGCTCCTGGGACTCTGGGATCACACCCTGAGCCAAAGGCAGACGCTAAACCTCTGAGCCACCCAGGGATTCCCCCCCCCCTTTTTTAAATCAACCCATTAATTACACATCTAAAGAGTTAAATTGTGATTCTTAAAATACTTGAAAAATACTGGTTTTTTTTTTTTTTTTTGGTATCACATTTTAAAATTGAGAGAGAATTCATTATTCTTCTCCTACACAAAGCCTAAATTCAATCTTCTAAACTGAAGTATATGCAGTTTCTATGTCTAGCGAATCTTTCTAAAGTTGGAGGCCATACCACAACAGAGTATAGCTTACTTATTTTCAGGGAAATATATGATTCTTCATTTTGAGCTGAAAATTATATGTATGAAATATTTAACTGTTATGCTCATTCTGCACACTGAAGAATGTGTTAAGTTCCTCCTCCACAGGAAAAATATCTGAAGACAGCTGTTCTTCTGTATATGGTTAAATATATCTATTTTAACTCTTTACCCCAATCTCCTTTATTACTCTCAAAATATGACATTTAGAATTTCATTTATTAGCAAAATGGTCAAACTAAAAAGAATAGTTGTGAAGAATATTGCCTCCTTGCTGTGAAGGCAGCATCCAGTATATTCAATATTGTGTCAAATTTGTTTTTAATAGTCACCCAATTTTCTTATATTGCTCTTACATCAATATAAACCTGTATGTATAGCCTATGATACTGTCATTAGTCATTTTATTAATCTTAGCAGTAGATAATATTTTTAAGTCAAGGTGTAGAAGTTTTATTCTATTTATTTTTATTCTGGTCTCAATTCATTTGCTTTTTAATTCTCATATTTGACTTTTTTTCTTAGTTTCAACTTTTTTTGAAATCTCATATCTGACTTTTAAATAAAAAGTTCTCTCAACTTCATGTCAGAGGTAAATCAGGAAGCATGCTTATCTTCATAAAGTAACTAATAGCATCCTCCCTGACAGGTTTAGAGCTCTAGAACATACCTCTAGAGACGACTCTCCAGTTTGACCTTAATCTTCATTAATGAACCAAATATGATTGATTATAGTTTTGAATAATCTTACTTATATGACACAGGTACATAGTTAAGAAATGGTGCTAAAATGTTGATAAAGCTATCTCCTGTTGCAGTCTTTCCTAACCCAGAAATAATCTGTAATTCCTTCTGTTTTCTGATATTTGCCTCCATATTTCTAATTAATTGCCTTTTCTGCTATTTCTTGATATGCATCAAAAAACATAAATTAATAGAGGTTGAGATTTTAACTCAGGCCATTAATCCTATCTTCCAAATAAATTTCAGTTAATAGTTCTCTTTATGCCATTGTCTACACTGTGGTGCACTTATACAACTCTAATTTTCCTGGAGTTAGTACTAGCTTTGTTTAAAAATTTCTTTAGTTCTGGGGGTCCCTGGGTGGCTCAGCAGTTTAGCGCCTGCCTTTGGTCCAGGTGCGATCCTAGAGTCCCGGGATCGAGTCCCACGTCGGGCTCCTGGCATGGAGCCTGCTTCTCCCTCCTCCTGTGTCATACTTTACTCAGTGCTCATAACAATAAGTGTATTCTTAACCTTCTTATCTATTTCATTCATCCTCCTACCCACTGCCCCTCTAGCAATGACCAATTCTCTGTATTTGAGTGGAGTTTTTTGGTCTGCGTTTTTTTGGTCAGAAATTCCATATATGAGTGAAATCATATGGTATTTGTCTTTCTGTGTCTGACTTATTGCACTTAGCATTACACCCTCTAAGTTCATCCATGTTGCTGCAAATGCAAGATCTCATTCATTTTTATAGCTGAGTAACATTCCATTCTATGTGTACACAGCATCCTTATCCATTCATTGATGGACGGACACTTGGGTTGCTTCCATATCTTGGCTATTGTAAATAATGCTGCAATAAACAGGGGTGCATAGATTGTTTCAAATTAATGTACTGTGCTTCTCCGCAACCTATTTATTTTGCAATTGGAAGTTTTTACCTTTTCATTCCCTTTGTCTCTTTCACCCATCGCCTCCTACCCGCTTTCCCTCTGGCAACCACTATTTTGTTCTGTATAGTAAAAAGTCTGGTGTGGGGTTTTTTTTTTTTTTTTATCATCTTATCTTTTTTCTTTGTTTTGTTTTCTTGAATTCCACATACGAGTGAAAAAAAAATTTCCTTTAGAATTTTTAAGATATTATCTTCCAGCAATCTGTCCTATTTATTGAGAAGCCTGATGTTTCTGAATTCTAATCTGTCCCATGTGCCCTTCTTTCTAAGCTGCTGAAGCCTTTGGTATCTTTATCCCTGTCATTCTAATAATTTATGATGTGTTTTTAAAATTCAGTTTACTATTCATTTTATAGTCCCTTTCATTAAGGAGACTTTTGTCTAAAGGCACCTGGATGGCTCAGTCTGTTAAGTGGCTGCACTTGGCTTAGATTGTGATCCTGAGATCAAGTCCCGCAGCAGGCTTTCTGCTCCCCAGGAGTCTGCTTCTCCCTCTCCTCACTTGTGTTCTCTCTCGCTATCTCTGTCTCTCTCTCAAATAAATAAATAAATAAATAAATAAATAAATAAATAAATAAAATCTTTTTAAAATTTGTTTTTTTAAATATAACTTCTATGCACTGGTTTTCTTTACTGAACTATAGTTTGATACTGGGATTCTTGGATTGATCCTCTAATTCCTTTATATTCTCCTATCTTTGTCCTTTGGTTTTACTCAGTGGGAAACTCAATATCTAAACCATCTCTTGAATTATTTTAGTTATGTTTTTAATTACTAGAAGTTTTTTTCCTGCATTCTGATTGTTTTGAGGTCGTAGTAACCTCTTCTTATTTCATCTATACAACAGCTACTCTTTTTCATTAGAGGTTTTTGAAGGAGTGATTCTTGATTATCTCTTTAAGGAGTGATTCTTGATTATCTCTTTAATCTTCATACCCTTTCTTTAAGGTGATGGTGGGAATGGTTTTCTGCTTTTCCTATTGAAGATTTTCTTCAAAAGTTGATGATTTCCTGCAGCTTATTATTATTTAAAAATAAGGCACTAGAGAATTGATTGGAAACTCTGCATTGGGGTTTAGTTTAGTAACTGATTTTCCATGTAAGTCAATATTTGAAGATCTATTCTATTTGGAGACCCAGTTTCTTGGAGAAGGATCCTCTGATGCCCTGTCTGCAAGCAAGAATGCTATGAACAGAAAGACTAAGTAAGAGTCAAGAGTTCTATGTGTGGAAATCCATTGTTTTTCCTTCAGCGTCCCCAATTCAGCAGCTCCTTTGCTCCCAAAACACACACATTTAATTTCTGCAGAGAAATAGCCTTTGAACTGGCTAATGAAGAGTGGGAGAGTAAGAGCACCCCTCCTTGCATCTGGTGCTGAGCCTCTTGGCTCTTCAGGTACAAGTTTGTCTTCCTTTGTGTTGGTCTTCTTCATAAGAAATTATTGGAATCTATTTGATTCACTCTGACTTTGTTTGATGAAGAAACTTGGGGGAAGGGAAATGAATACATATGGTCACACCACCATTTTTAACTGAAACTGGTTAATTTTTTTTAACCAGATGTCTATTTGCCTTTGCTTCCAGTTTCTTTTCTTTATGCCCACTGTGACAATAACTTAAGGTATATCTGATGTGTTTTTCAGTGTCTAGGTAAGCACGGTTTTTTGTTTTTTTTTTTTTTCAGGAAGAACAGGATAGACTCTTATTGGAATTCCATTGGGGTGATTATCCTTCAATCTCATCATTAAATGAATTCTGAATGTGTTGAACAATCCCCATATTCTATTCAAGTGTTTCATAGAGAAATCCATATCATTGATTGTATTTTCACCATTTTATATTTCCTCAGGATTAGGAAAGGAAGAAAGAGAAAGGGGGATGGAAGATTAATAAGCATTTAGAGAATTAGTCAAGCACTGTTTTAGGTTATTCATATGTTATCCTTTAATCTCACAACTACCCTGAGGTAGGTATTATTATTGCCACCTTCTGCCAAGAAAACTGAAGCTCAGCAGGGTTAAGCATCTAGCCCAAGGTTGCTCAGCCACTGACCATGGAGGTTGAAATATCCGTGTCCGATTTTAAATCCCAAGCCCTTTTATCTTGTCCTCTATTTCCAATAGTAAAAGACATGAAACCCCGCCTGAAATTCTAACAGAAAGAATTCTTTTTTAATATAATTAAATATGAAATTAGCTTAAGGTCATTGAAATTAATCCCTACAATATTTGCTTCATAACTTGTATTATGTATGATAAATAGACATAAATGTATTCAATGGAAATTTTTTTTATTTCAACTCTGACTTTGTCTTATCAAAGCATTCATAGATCTCATTTTTTATTTCTCATCTGAGACTTCTCTGTGCATATTCCTTTTCAGACCTTTATAACCCTACTTGAAAGCAAACTTCTTGGCTTTATTTCTGTTAACTCCCACAGCTAGTACAAAAACATTTGTAGAAACTTGAAATGGTAAATCCTGTTATTCTGCTGGCACTTGATTTTAAGAATTTTGTAAATGTTACCGTAGTAATGCCTTAAAATTCAATATTTTTTTAAAAGGTATGCTTTAGTTATTTTCTGATCTTTTTACCTTTTTATGGTCTGCCCACTCTGAATAGTTTTCTACTTTGTTCCATCCAGGAGGCAGATGCTCATGATTCTGGATGTAGGCTCCCAGGGGACAAGAGAGGGATTTTCATCAGGGAATGTGCCATATGGTCTTACAAAAGTAACTATGTCCCAGTTGTTGTGATTTGTATAAAGACATTAAGAAAAAGTAAACATACAATAATGGCCCCAAGAGAATTATTAAAATTAGTTAAAATATATTATTTTTATATTGATGATAACATTTTTTTCCTGTTGCCCTATAATTGCAAAGATTTATGTTACTCAATGAGTCGATAAAAATTCTAAACAGGAACTCTTTAGATGAGTTCCACTTGCTAAACAGATTTTATAAAAAAATTGAAAATGTTAATTACCCCTTTATACTACATATAAGTATCCTATTAGAAAGCTAAGATAAATTACAAGACTTGAACTAATAGTTTTTCCTATTTTTTTTTTGCTACAGATAATGTTTACATTTTTAATTGGAATTACATACACTATTTCATATAGCAAATTAACCTGAGTTCAGTGACATTGGCGAGTTTGTAGTAATTGTTCATCAAATCTTACTATTGAAGAAAACTAATCCAATAATTGAATATTTTAGTTATCTTTCACAGGTGTGATTTTTCCTTCTGATTTTTTAATATTTTGTGTGTAGAAAATAATTTTGTGTGACAAGTGAAAATTTCTGTAAAGAACTTGCATTAATTATTGCAACTTTGCTTCAGGTTTTATATTTGAAAGTGAAAATATCACAAAATTTTTCCAAAGTTTTAATTTAGAAAATATTAACAAATATAACAAATTATCTTTAAATAGTATTTCCAATTGAATTAACCTATTTACATATGAGATAATCCTATTAGCTTAGAACTATAATTCATGGTGTATATAAATATATATACATATAGACTATATATATTTAGAAGTAACATTTTATAACATGAAGTAGAAATTAAAATATTATAATTAGCACAATGACTTGAATATAATGAAAGTTTGCTAGGTATGTTTGCTAATAATATATTTCTTTGTCTTTTAAGTTGGGACTCAAAACATTTTTGCAAATGAATCTGACTTAAAAAATTTTAAATGTCTGAAGTTGTAAATTTTAAATTAGAGGAAATGCAACAGAGTATGAACTCTTTCAGTAGTGATTATTTTTAATACCAAATGCTGTCTTGGTTTATTAAAGCTGCATAGTCAAAGACTATAACAGGTTAAAAGAATTTTCAAACCCCATTTAACTTTAAAACTCTAAGTATAATCTTTCAGGAAATACTATGAAAAGGGTCCCTGTTGATAGATTTAGTATCTTACTTTTTAGTGCACATATGCATTGAATTAAAGGAACAGCAGTACTATTTTGCAGAGTTGACATCCTACTCTTAATATGCATATTTTGTCATTTTTTGTTTAAATGCAGGAATATCCTATTCTAGGATAGTTGGCCTATTTATTCTATGTTAATGGAATATTTACTTCTTTAATAACTGAGGAGAATTCAATTTAAAAGTGTTCCACCAATGTGAGGAATGCCCCTAATTACAGAATAATTGTATAAAACTCATATCTAAGGTTTTACTATAATTGGGTTCTTCTCCTAGATATGTAGATGTTACTGGCTTGCTGAAGATTTCAAAAACCATGCTGTTCCTGGGGTTGAAGATGTAGCCTCTTTATTTTATTTAGAGAATGTTACAGACTTCTTAAAAATCAAAAAGAATAGATAAAGCATACATGCATGAATGCATACACACAAGTATTTTATTCCACAAAATATCTAATTTATGGTCTATCTTGATCTGAAGCTCTATCATTTCTTTATTATATCATTTCATAGATAAATCTTGTTTAGTGATAGTGTTATAAAGACATTTAGCATATGATCACCAAAACATTAAAAAAATTCTCTTGCAAAATAGCTATGGTTAAAACTTTTTATTAAAAAAATTTCACTTTACTACAGAACCATAGTATAGTCAGTTTTGAAAAAAAGATCAAAACAAAGATAAGTAATACATGTCCCTATGTTGAGAAGTTCATTGATTCTTTTGGAATTGTCACTTGAGGCTAAGGAAAACACAGCTAATTCTCTCAAATTATTTCAAGAGACACTCCAATACCTGATTATATTTTAGCTATTATTGAGTTTAAATCAAAACCACTCCATTTAATACATTATAATTTGATGCTTCTTCAGTTGCACTTGATGGAAGTGATTTCCTAATTTGTAATAAAGCATATTTGGATTTAGATTTTTAATGTGTAATGATTGCATTTCTGTGTTTAGCTCTTCTTAAAAAGACTGTGTGAACACTTTTGTCACCTGGTAGTAAGCTTTCCTTGGTTGTCTGAGGAAATTAGTTAATAACCTGACATACAATGAACAATTGGATAGATATGACAACCAGCCATATGGTTGTGAATTTTTACATTTTCAGCAGATAACTAACAGATGATGTGATATCTAGAAATAAAGAAAAAATTCACTTCACCTAATTTTTTCCAGTTTTGAGATATAATTGACATACAGCACTGTATAAGCTTAAGGTATACAGCATAATGGTTTGACTTATATTAGGAAATGATCATTGCTGTAAGTTTGGTTAGCATCCATCCACTCATATAGATACAATAAAAAAAATCATTATGATCTTTTAGAATTTACTCTCAATAATTTCCTAAATATGACAATGTGAACTATAGTCGTCATGCTAAATATTACATCCCTAGTCCTTATGAAGTTTGTACCTTTGATCACCTTTCTCCAATTCCCTCTTAACCTCCCCTACCTCTGGTGACCAGTAATATGATCTGTGAGTTCATTGTTGTTATTGTTTTTAAGACTCCACATATAAGTGAGAGCCTACAGTATTTATCTTTCTCTGACTTATTTCACGTATCATAGTGCTCCAAGTTTCATCCATGTTGCAAATAGCAGGATTTTCTGCAATTTTATGGCAGAATAATATTCCATTGTATATTTATCTACTGCAGCTTCTTTATCCATTTATCCATTGATGAACCTAGGTTGTTTCTATGTCTTGGCTTTTTTAAGTATTGCTGCTATGAATGTAGGGATGCAGATATCTTTTCAAGTTTTGGTTTCATTTCCTTTGGATTAATTCTCAGGAGAAATGGCTGGGTCATATGGTAGTTTTATTTTTAATTTTTTAAGAATCCTCTGTACTATTTTCCATAGTGGTTGTATCAGTTTACAATCTCACCAGCAGTGCAAAAGAGTTCCCTTTCTCCACATCATCACCAGCATTAATTATCTCAATTTTTTGATGATGGTAATCCTGACAGGTGTGATGTGATATCTCATTGTGGCTTTGATTTGCATTTCCCAGATGATTAGTGATGTTGAGCACCTTTTCATGCACTGGATGGTGATGTTTTCCATTTCCTAGGACTGGAGCTAAATAAACTTCATTGCCCTATTTTGCTTAAAAATTTAAGTGTCTGGAATCAACATTTTTCACAAACTGTCAATTAATTCATTCTTCTGTAATATCTTTAACAAACTAATAGTCCATACCTTAAATATCAATAGTAATCTTATTCTGGAATTATGTACAACCTTAAAAACAAGAATAAACTTGTTCCAAAGTTAAGCATATTAGAATGATTAACTCCAAAATTCCATCTTGGAATTGAAAGTGCCATCCAACCTGCACAATTCTTGAGATTCTGTTGCATTTCTAAGGCTTGGAAATTCTACATTTGTTTCAAATGTTCTCTTTTCCTTAAGTAGACTTTGTCCTCACCTAATTTACAGGAATAGTCAGTTCAGGTTACTTGTATTTAATGTCACTACTTCTGAAGTAGATTGTATCCTCTATCTACTGTTCCATGGTACTCATGAAAATACATCTCAGAATTTAAGACTATGTCAACTAAGGACAATAGTGGTGATTTTTAAGAATTCTTTTGACAAGAATGCTGGAAAATATACAGAGTTAATAAAATCTCACGGGAGTAGAATGGCATCAGGAATATTAAATAGAGAAAAACAAACAAAATCGCTGGGATACCAGAGAAAAGAATTGTAATGCTTGAGTACCCTATCAAGTGAGCTATTTTGTGGTATCTTTACAACTCAGCACGTATTGTGGTTTGAGAGAAAGAGGGTAGGATTTCACTGGTTATTTACTTTATGACTACCTCATTCCAGCTAAAACATAATTCTTTGCATGTTCTCTTTTACTTAAATCCTCACATGGAATTCATCAGACATAAGATAATGTTTTTACTCCTCTTCAAAGTTTGAGGAATGAAAGCTCTACTTTAAAAGTGTGACCAAGCACAATTTATTTTGCAGTTCTGTAATTTTGTACTTTTTGTCTATCTTTCCTAGAGAAGCCTTGTGTTTATAAGCCAATAAATATATTTCAAGGAATTTAAAATGTTTTAATAAATTACTTTCGAGTTTAACAAAAACAAATAAGAATTGCTTACACTAAGTATCAACATCAATTAATCAGCCAATATTTATTGTCCCTGCCATTTTGTGGGTGATATGAGTAATCTCTAAAAGGTCCTTGACCTCCAGAAGTCTGGGTAGATAAAGCATGTGACAAAAGCAGATAATGATGAAGTGCTAAAAACCAGTGAGATTCAGAAGAGTTCAGAGGAGTGAAAGATTGATATGTATTTACCTTAGACATGGGACTGACTTAAAGCTTTAAGGATAAGTCACATTTAGAAAGCACCAGGAGAAGTGATTGGTTGAGGTAAAAGGAAATAACATGAATTAGGCACTCTTGTTGAGTGAATACATTATGCCTAAGTAGAACAAAGCTGCATGTTGAAAAGTAACAGAATATAAGGTCAGAAAGGTATGTTGACTGAAATTTAGTGGCTCAAAAAAAACAAGAATATCAATTTTGACTATTTTTGAAGATAATAAAGAGCTATTGTTATTTTTTTAAACAATTTTATTTAATCATGAGACACACAGAGAGAGGTAGAGACACAGGCAGAGGGAGAAGCAGGCTCCGTGCAGGGAGCCCGATGTGAGACTCAATCCTGGGTCTCCAGGATCCTGAGCCAGATGCCCCAGCTATTGTCATTTTTTGAGCAAAAATATTTAAAACTACATTTAATAATAGTTTTGGTTAAAGATTAGAATAATAAAGAAGAGAAAAAAAGATGATCTTGAGTTAGAGTAGGAGACACTATCGAGTCTTGTGAAAAATAATCTTGACTTTGATAGTATACTGCAAGTACACTATCAATGTATGAGTTTACATTCCATTTGTAGATACTGCTCATAGCAGAAATATATTGCTGAATTCTAAAGAAGAATCTTCAGTGTCCCCTCTTATATTACATAGTTTTGTAAGTGAATTGGTCATTCTTATCAGAAATATCAATAATTTACTGCATACTTATGGTGTGATTCTTGGACTCTTGATTCTTGGCACTGTCAGAACCTGAGAATTTTACAAAACAGACATGTGGTCAATGTCCAAATAAGGATATTAAACAAATATATGACTGTAGATCTTTTCCATCAACAAGCCTACTTCAAAACTGAGTTTCTTTTTTTTTTCAAACTGAGTTTAAATATCACTTTCTCCTTGAGAACTTATCAAACATCCCAGAAAGGAATGGCTACTTTTCAGAATTTCTTAAATACATAATTTTTATTGTATTATTTTCATGGCCTTTATGTCTTGTGTTTTTCATTATCTTATTGGGCTTAATATTATCTAAGATCCACTTTGGTATTGTTCATTTAATCAATGGCACATGCTGGAAAATTATAGATTATAAGCACTTTGAGAATAAACCAAGGGCAAAAGCAAGAGATGTTTAATGAGTGTCTGCAACTCTTGGTTTATGGTAGAAATGCAATAATATTCACAGAATGAATAAGATACTAAATATTTTTACATCTTCCATAAGACCAACTGTGTTGAGCTTAAATATTCACAGTAATGCTTATTTTTTTAAAAAGGGCTACAAAGAAGAGTAATGAATATTCTTCTGTTTTAAAGATCATGAAGGTTAGAAAAAATAATTATACCTAAGGAGAATACCATTTTTTCCTTGTGTGAATATGTATATATATTTCTTGATGAATATATGCTTGATACTCAATAATATGTGATGTCTTTGGTGTAAAACATGCCTTACTCTTTGAAAAATAGACAGTGAAGTCAAGAAACAGAAAAGTATCAAGTCAGGAGAATAGAGCATATAGGTAGATCCAAAAGAGAAGGTCAATAGGAAAAAATGTATACTCAGTACAAGTTACAAAGATCCCTTAGAGATTTTCACAGAATAAAGTATGTTCTAAGTGACATGTAAAGCTGTGTTAAAGATAACATTTTGGATATGGTAATAAGTCTTAATAATCAAGGCCTTGTATTAAATTAATTGGCTACACAAATGAGATATAATATTGCAGATAATATAAAAAGATAAATGATCTCCCAATTATTTTTTGATTTAAAATATTTTAAGCATCTAATAGTCTGTATTAGAAAGTCTAACAGTCTTTGAACTAGTAGATAAAATGCATAATATATTATCTGATGTTCTCTGAACTCAGTATATGTTTCTAAATGAAACCATATGTGAACAGCTGTCTTAGAGGTATGAGAGGAGTTGTCTGGAATCCATGTCTTTGCTTAACTTTTCCCTGGTACATATATCATGCTGAAAATTGCCAACATCCTGAGACTACATAAAGGACAACAGTAGAAGAGGAAGCTAATATTTAGTGAGGATGCACCACATGTAATAGGTCCAGATTAGACCTTTTGTATTCTTTATCTCATCTTCATAATGAACCTGTAATATTGGTGTTATTATCTCCATTTTGTACATGCAGAAACAGAATCTTGGACAGATGATGATATCTGCCTAGAATCAGCCAAGTAGTAAGAGGTAGATCTGGTTTTCAATACCAGAGCCCTAGCTCTTTCCACTACATTGCACTGGACTTACTTATTAAATGGCAGCTGGCTGAAAAATGAAGTCAAATTATTATTTCACCTATATCTTTACAGAGATTATATATATATATATATATATATTTCTTACTGAATATATTGGAGGGTTGATGGTACAGAGAGATATTTCCCCAGATTGATGAAAAAAACAAAGCTGAACTGAATTGGACTTAAAAAAATAATTTTTTCCTTTCTCAATCCCTGCATTGAGAAATCATTGCATTTTTTTAAAACATCCAACATGTACTTTGAAGTAAGGGAAACATGGGATTAAAAATAGAATAGGTTGTGATCATATAAAATTAAAATTAAATGATTATGTGTGATAACAGGAGTTAGCTTTAACCTTAAAAGATCTAAAACATTTAGGTACCAGAAAAATGCTTGGTATACTGTAGACAATCAGTACTTTTTGTGGAATTAATGGATACCTTATGGCATCAACATCTTCTGATAGTCCAGGGCAGAAAGACAAATTATAAATTCTCTCTAGTGAAAAATATCAAAGTATATCTTAATGAAAACATCAAAGCAATGATGTTTTGATTGCTTTTTTAGTATACATTTTGAAGATAAATTAGTCAAGATAAAATTAATCAAGTGCATTCATGTTTATTTTCTAGTGTTCAGCTTCTTGTGGTAAAGGTTTAAAGTACCGTGAGGTGCTTTGCATTGACCAGTTCCAAGGGAAATTAGAAGAAAAATATTGCAGTCATCTACAGAAACCTCGAACTCACAAAGCTTGTAGATCTGTCAGATGCCCTTCATGGAAAGCCAATAGATGGAAGGAGGTATGTGATCTATTTTATAATTATAAATGTATTTTTGCACTTACAAAGAAAAATCTCAATTCTCTGTCTCAATAATCATGACAGCTTTACTCCACTAAAGTGTGTTTTATTCTGTTACACATTTTTTTTGCACCATGCTCTGAATTAATGTACAATGTTAACACAATTGCTAAGTCTATAGTTAAATAATGAATTGTTGGTTGATTTTTTTTGTGACTGTAAACTTTACAAGAAATTCTGTTCCTGAATACCAGGGGTCTACTGATAATCATAATATTATTCCAGGTAGTCTAAAAGTAAAGTATAGATAATAAGATATTTAATAACTGCCATATTTCCACACCAAAGTCTTAGATTTGAGCTAAGGTTACATGTTGGAGAAGGGACTGGTAAGTTCTAGACAGCATCATAATTGGAGTTGTTTAAGAGTTAGGGACATGTCAGAACTAGGTAGCCTGGGCTAGTCTAAGGCTACAGTAGACACACTTGGAAAGACTCAGCAAAAAATGAAGCTGATATATACATGAGATCCAGACTGAGGACTCAGTTTATAAAAGGAGGGTGATTGATAGGTGCCCTGGCATACTCAGGGAAGAAAGCTCAAAATCTAAATGGAGAGTGGCATGCATTTGATCATGATTGTCAAGCAAAGACCAGCTTGGGAGTAGCAAAGAGGTAAAATCCCTGAATGAAGTTGGAAATGTCACTAGAAAAATTTCTGGGGGCCTGATTTCAGTGGGGTTAGGCCGTCTGGCTGCTTTCAGCAGTACCTCAGGGTGCTTAGCCATTTCTGAAAGGGCATAGTTCTGAGAATGGAAGAAAAAACCTCTCCTCTGCTGATGCAGATTCCTTGCTTTTGTGTGATGTTGGAGTGATGTCTATTAAAGACAGGGGTTCAGAGAGGATCTAGAAGAAGTGAGGTCCCCCTGAGTTCCTAAGTCACATTTACTCTGTGAGGTTAGAGCCTCAGTACAGGGCACCGACTTCTGAGTGGCACTGTCGGCCTGTCATTCATTGTTCCTGAATAAAATGCTTCCAAGTTGAGCATCTCAGGTTTCTTTGTAGAAGAGACAGACTCTGTCAAGTGTTCATAGGTTCAGAATAGTGCTTAGTATTTGACTGAAAACTGGGGGAAAACATGTTTGTTTTCATCCCCCCCCCCCCCACACACACAAACATATATCATGAGCATTTGCTTTGACATTGAATTTTGGTAAAGTAATAAAATGATTTTTCACGCTTTAGCACAGGCCATGATTTCAAAGATTTCCCACAAACCTATTTTATTTCGTAAGTACCACCACTACATACTAAGTTGTTTAAGAAAAAAACACTGGATCATTCTGAAAGAAACACTGGATCATTCTTTCTCTCTTGACCCTGCAGTCAGTGACTCAACAAATTCTTCCAATTCTCCTTCAAAGTAACTCTTGAGTCTCCTTGCAGACACTCCAGTCTAGTTCATCACCTCTTCCCAGGTGGACAATGGCCTCCCTCTATGTCTTTTTGCCATTATTTATTTGCATAAAGTGTGAGCTCTAAAATAACTTAGATATCATTGTGTCTCTTATTATCTTCTGTGATTGACCATTGTCTTTACATGGTAAGTCTACAACCTAACCCGTGCCTACTTCTTCACCCTTGTCTCAGGCCACTGAATCTCAGGGACAATGGGTAACTTGTTCACTAAGCACCTAACTTCATATTCAGTTAAGTATTTCTTAACTTGAATATTGTAATTTAGTTGCCAAAAATACTTTCTAACTCTTAATTTATATATTTGTCATATTGTGGTTTGCTGAGTAAAATCAGGGTTTGCCTCACTTTATCTGGGCCCAGATGTTCCCAAATTATGGCAAAGTGCCTTTCCCATAAGGCTGAAATGCTGTAAAGTTAGTGAACCCAGCCTGTGGCAGAGACTTCTTAAATCTGACATCATCCAGGGACCATGGGGCGGTGTGGCGGGGGCCATCCGGCTTGTGGAAGAGGGAGAGAATTTTTGCATCTTGGCCATCAGGATTCCTGTTGATCCCCAGGATCCCCTTGCTGCTATGCAGCTGCTGCAGCTGCTGTGATCAGTTTTCATGAGGGATGCTTTCTGATCCTTGACCTCCAGCCCCACAGCAGTGAATCAATCATCAGTGCTAACAAATTGGACTTGGCTTACCACCAAGTATAAAATGATATAAGACTCACTTAAGTGAGCATGTTTAAGGAGTTTCTAAGACATAGATATGAATATTCAAGGACTGTTAAAAAACACAGATGCTTTTGTACAGAGTCTGCTTTCTTCTCTTTGAGTTGGTTTTCCTTGTCATAGAAATTAGCTTCAGACACCCACACAGTCCTCAAATCTCTGCCAGAAACAAATGACCATTTGTGAAGCCGTTGGCTTTTGATTTATTCTATAAAAAGTACCCACATGAAGTTAACAATTGCAGGCTGTCACTGCACTACATATAATAATATATTCAACAGAAGTGTAATTTCAGAGGTAGTTACGAGATAATCACTGGTTGCTACGTTGTTCCGACGGTTTAAATTGTAACATTGCTTTAGTATGATCACCCACTATAAAATAATTTCATTTTATTACTATTTTACATTATACCTCAAATGGAAGGACTCATTTAGCAAATTGTGACCACAGAGGTGCTCAAATGAGTTTTGAAGTAGCGCTCTTCATTTGGTATTTGATATCATTTTTCCATGAAAGGATTTAGTAATGCATGTCAGTGACTGCTGCTAAACAGAAACAAGCGTTGGTATACAGGGCCATTTATCCTCCGGCTCCAGCTGTATATCTTTAGAGGCAAAGTAAATACTGGAATCATTTAAAAAAGAATTCCCTCCACTTTCTGAAAGGCTTTTTGTTTGTTTGTTTCTTTTCTTTTTTTTTTTGAACATAATTTTACCTATTTGGAAATACTAGCTTTACTTGTATATTCAAGTTTTTAAGGCCAGCATGGTGCTCAAGTACTCATTGTCTCATGCTCCATCTACTTGGTTCAGTACCATCCAAATGTAATTTTTATGCTCAAGGGGAAAAAAAAAAAGTCCTGCATTCTTGCCTCCTCTTGATCATGACACTTCTGTTGGACAACTTAGAAAGATAGCCTGAGGGATCTCACTCAACTCTGTTGAATCTAGAGTCATGTGATACCAACCATTTGCCTCGTTCCCCTTCTCTGAGACCCATCATTTTCTTTCTACAAGTTTAAGATCAGAGCTGGAACCAAAGGTGAGAGAAGTTCCAAAATCTCACAAATCTATTAGCTAATGTCTCCCAAAGCCCCCGAAAAAATTTTTTGAAACTCTATGCTAAGTGTTAGCATTTTAAGTGATTTTGTATTTCTCTAATTCCATATTTCCTATATTTCCAAAGTACATATGTCCATATTTATATATTTTCAGAAATTTCTGATATATACATATATTATCACTTATAACCTAGAAAGATAGTAAATCTTAATTGAGTTTCCGCAGCCACTGACCAAGAGCCCAGATCCTCTTCCTAAGTGATGTTTCTACCAGTGAAGATAGGCTGGAGCCCCAGGACAGGGGGAATGTCTTTTTTTGCTCTGGGGCTGAGTAAACTGTGCTTCTCAATCCCTTCTGGTTGGTGCCAACAATTCTGTTCTTACATTTCTATGCTGTCTGTTCACTCTCTTTGTTTCTCCTCTTTCTTGATACTTACGATGGCCTTTCTTTGAGTGGGCTGAGATTATTAACTCTCTGGTTTAAGGCATGTATCAAGAAACGTTTCAAGGCAGAAATAACTTTATCTCTGCCAGAAAAGTGAAGAAATGGGAAGAAGAGGGGAGCAATAAGGGACAGTTGCTTCCCGACCTTGTGCGGAGATGAGAAAGCAACAGCTATGGGGCCAAGTAGCTTATACAGGTCACAGACTAAAATTGTGTGGTGGGGGGGAAGCATTTGAACACAGGTGTATTTAAGCTCTCCTTACAATAGTTGCTGTCATAATTATTTCCTTATGATCATTATACATCAGCTTATCCTTATATTTCCTTAACAACCTATTGCCACTCTTACCAGGGCACCTAAAGTTAACAATTATAGATTGTCACTGCATCCCATGGTAATGCATTCAACAGAAATGTAATTTCATTTCTGTGTTGTATTGAATTCACTGCAAGCTTATGTCAAAAAAGTTTGTTGCCTAAGTATCAGATATATATGGATTTTACAGCTTATGGGAAAATAACAGTTTAGTTGATCATATACTAAATATGATGTAGTTGCTTAAATCACTAGCAACATATTAGGCTATGTTCATGATGGGTAGCATTCACATTTTTGGCACAGATCTTGGTCAGATTTTTGGAGCAGTGCCTATTCCAGGTCATGATCCCAGGGTCCTGGGATCGAGTCCCTCATCAGGCTCCCATGGGGAGTCTACTTCTCCCTCTGGGGCAGCCTGGGTGGCTCAGCAGTTTAGCGCCACCTTCATCCCAGGGTGTGATCTTGGAGACCGGGGATCCAGTCCCACGTCGGGCTCCCTGCATGGAGCCTGCTTCTCCCTCTGCCTGTGTGTCTGCCTCTCTCTGTGTGTCTCTCATGAATAAATAAATAAAATCTTAAAAAAAAAAAAAAAAGAAAAGTCTTGACAAATTACCAAATCCCCTGAGAAGTATAATCAAATGGTTTCAACTATTCTATGTCTGTTCCACTGTGTCCTACTCCAAGTAGGAAAAGCCCTGATGATTAGAGGCTTAAATTCAAAGACATTTCTTCTTTACATAACAAAACTAGGTCACCGGTTTTAAGTTTGATTTAGTAGCTTTATAATATCAGTGTGCTGGACTCGCATTTCTGTGATTTTATTGCTCAACTCCTATTGGTCATAAAATAGTCACCCCTTACAGCTTCATACTTTCTCACATGAAAGTGAATATGCATTTGTTTTGTGTTGGAAAGGGGGACAGATTCTGGACAATGGATAAATGTTTAAATAAGAATATTTCAGTTCAATATAGGTATTTGCTAACTTTAAAGTCACCCAAAAATGGAATGACTGCTTTCAGGATGTAGTCAAATGTACCCAGATTGAAGGTATGTAAGTATGGGTAGGTTTGATGGCTATTCATTTACTATTACTGTAAAAAGGAATTTCAAAATTGAAGAGAAACTGAAGTTACATATTCCTAGAGTATTTCCTAATTCCAAATGCTCTACTGTTGCTAATACTACTGCTACATTATTGACTCACTTGGATTAAACCATAGTTCCAAATAACTATGAGGAAATCAAAACCTAAATCTGTTAATAAGAACTAATAAATAATGCATCAAGAGAGAAGACTTCACTATTTGCATTTTAAATAATTTATGAAATAGCAGTTTGATGAACCTATTTTTGCAATGCATATTCTAACGGTTCTTTAAGCCTGCTCTACAGTAGCTAAAATAGCTACAGTACCCATGGATTGGCTAAAGTTCACCTTCTCCAATTCCGCTGTCAAGTCTTTCAAGTGCCAGTCCATGCAATGTTATAGTATATCACATATAAATAGGATATTTGGCTTATTTTTCCTGTCTAAATTAAATTATGCAGTGTTAATGAGTTAGTGCATTCAGTCGTTGTGTTGTACTTGTAATTATAGTTTTCATATTAGATATCTGGACTTTAAAAAAAGCTAATGTATAACATGCTTATAAGTATGTTCTATGAAGCTCTTAAATCAGGATGCATATTTTAGAGGTAGATGTGTACCTTGAGAATTCATTCTAGAAGTCACTCAACCGAAGAGTGAGTTAATCATATCTTCACAGCATCCACCACCATAGGGGACCTGGCCTGGCAAAGGTTCTGCTTTGGAAATGTTGCATTTTGAGGTGCCTTTGACATATCTACATAGAAGACACATGAGATTTCTGTAAATACATAAAACATTCTTGTAAGCACATGCAAATGTAAATGCCAAGGTCAGAATTAGGATCAAGGCTGGAGAGAACAGATTTAGAAAATTGAAGAAATTGGGCAGCCCCAGTGGCGCAGCGGTTTGGTGCCGCCTGCAGCCTGGGGTGTGATCCTGGAGACCCGGGATCGAGTCCCGCATCGGGCTCCCTGCATGGAGCCTGCTTCTCCCTCTGCCTGTGTCTCTGCCTCTCTCTCTCTGTGTCTATGAATAAATAAAATCTTAAAAAAAAAAAAAAAGAAAATTGAAGAAATTGCTCAGAGTGCTCAGAGGGTATAAAGAGAAGCAGGTCATAAACAGAATCCCAAGGGCGCCCGGGTGGCTCAGTTGGGTAAGTGTCTGCCTTTGGCTCAGGTTATGATCCCAGGGTTCTGGGATGGAGCCTGCATTGGGCTCCCTGCTCAGCAGGGAGTCTGCTTCTCCCTCTCCTGCCCGCTTGTGCTATCTCTCACCATTTCCATCTCTCTCTCTCTCAAATAAATAAATAAAATCTTAAAATAAAAAAACCAGAATCCCAGGATATGCTAACATTTAAGGCTTAACTGAGAAAATAGAGTCAGTTAAGAACTCTGAGAAGGAGCAATCTAAGAAAAGCAGAGTAGAACCTGAAGGGATTTCAATCACAAAAGCCAGAATGGCTCAACAGAAAGTGATCAATGCTGCTGAATGTATCCGTGAGATTAAGGAAAGGATTTGAAACCTTTTTGTTGGATCTGGCAGTTAAGGTTATTGATGGCATTGGGTTAAGAAATATTTCATTTAAGCCATGTATTATCTTTTCTGTTCAAATCTAAAGTTGCATCAGTTTACTTTTTTGTACTCTTATCTTTAAAAAAACTGTAAAACAAGACGTTACTTGTTTTCTTCCAAGTAGTAGACCTTTTTTTTTTTTTTTCCCACAATAGGGAAAGGGAAAGGAAGAGGTCCGTAATAGTAGTTACCCATGGTCACAGAAGATTTTTCTAAACATGTGCTGTGACCAAAGGACCAGTGAACGCTTGTGGTTTATTGAATTTTAGAAAATTATATTTGTCTGCTAGAACTTCTTGCTAAGCTATGATTTGTGAATTATATTTTTCCAGGTTTAGAGGTGGGAAGTTTTCCAAATGTAGTTTATATTTCTGAAATTATCCCTGGAAAATGTTTGCAGGAGCCTTATTTTATAGGCTAAATATTTTCACAAGAGGTTCAGATAAGCTAAACTACATCCAGACATTTTAGTCTACTTAATATTGTGTCTTGCATAGAACACACACTGAATTATTGCTGTCTCCGTGCAGTGGAGCTGTTTTTTTGTGAAAACACTCAATGGGGGCAAAATTCAACTGCCTAAGCATACAATGAAGGTAAATGTAAGCTATGTAGAGAAGACTGTTCTTCATAGGTTAAGAAATACATATAAACTCTCTTCAAGTCAGTGGTTACTGCTTATACCCACAAAATAGAAAACTAAATTATCAAGTGCATTTAGAGTAAAATGCTACAACAGTTTGTATGAGGGATTCAAGTCTACAGGTGAGCCAAGTTCTTAGATTTTGTGAGATCTTAAAAATTTTTCATTCATGGTAAACCCATACTCTGCAGATATACATTTGTTGTTGTGGAAAAAGAAGTTTGTCCCTCTGAGATTCCTGCAGAAACATAGAACTTGGTGAAGGACCTGATTTGTTTTAAAGATTTATTCATTTATTTTTTTGAGAGAGACAAAGAGAGACAGAGAGAGAGCGAGAGAGCACATTTTTGCACACAAACGAGGGGAGCGGCAGAGAGAATCCCAAGCAGACTCCACACAGAGCATGAAACCCATCATGGAGCTCCATCTCATGATCCTGAGATCATGACCTAAGCAGAGATCAGTAGTGGGATGCTTAACCAATTGAGCCATCCAGGTGCCCCAAAGGACCTGAATTTTTACCCTTACAATATCAAAACTGGGAACAGTAATGAGACCACAGATATTCCTCAGTAGGACTTCTCATCCCTTCTGAAATAACAAAGAGTATAAAAAAAACAAACTTGCAACTTAAATAAATACCCTGGGCTTTCTCCATAGTTTATTGATGTGGGTACCACAGCTCTTGGTTGTAGTCAAGCTCTGTTGTAATAGAACCTAGCATTTTAGAGGAGCAAACGCTCTGAGAGGTTACCAGATCCTTCTCCATCCCCTACAGGCATCGTAATAACACCTCAGCATCTAGAGTCAGGAAGAACTGAGCTTCATTTTGCTAACTAGAGGCAGGAGCTCAAGTAAGTGACTTATCATCTCTGAGTCTCAGGTCTTCAGCACTGCTTGTCAGAGGTTGAACTGTTACCAGGAATAAATGTATGGAAGTGTTCTTTGAAATTTGCAAATAATACAAAATCTCCTTTGTGCACAGAAGAGAAATGTGACCTGGGGTGGCTAAGATAAGATGGTCCAAGTTTATTATGGTTTATACAACCAGCTTCCCCAAACACTTGTCCATTGAAAGATAATCATGAATCAACAGATTAGCAAATGTTTGGGTCCCCAAACTACCCTACCATAGGTGCTGCAAGTATAAAGATGAGTATATAACACAATTTTGGAAATTATTATTCCTTCGAGGGAGATGATGCATATAGTCTAAGAATTTAAATGATGTTTAAAAGCAATGTAGTTGGGGATCCCTGGGTGGTTCAGCGTTTTAGCACCTGCCTTTGGCCCAGGGTGTGATCCTGAGGTCCCGGAATCGAGTCCCACATCGGGCTCCCTGCATGGAGCCTGCTTCTCCCTCTGCCTGTGTCTCTGCCTCTCTCTCTCTCTCTCTCTCTGTCTCTCATGAATAAATAAATAAAATATATTTTTTAAAAAAGCAATATAGTAGAATAGTTTCGTTGTGCAATGAGTTTTAAAGATATTAAGAACATTTAAGTGAGAATAGAGAGCTATCAGTTGGGATGTAGTGTCTGACATAACTTGTCATACAGCTTGTCATAGTTTCCATAACTATGGTCTTCATGGCGATGAAGGCGATGATGTAGCCTAATATGTATTAACCACTTGGCTTAAGGGGGTACTACAAAATAAAGAAAATTTATTTGCATATTTGTATAGATGCTTCACACTAGAGAGTCTTAAAAATACTAATTGCATGTATTTTCTACTTAATGCCTGATAAACATCAGGCTATGTTTAAAAGAAATAAGAAAACAGGCCATGGCACTATTTTGCTATCTTTCTGAAATCTGATATTTGTTAGCTAATTGCTCAAATCATTTGGGCTTCTCTGTAGTGCTCTGTGACCTGTGGCTCTGGAGTTCAGCAAAGAGATGTGTACTGTAGACTCAGAGGCGTTGGTCGGGTGGCTGAAGAAATGTGTGCTCAATCCACTCGGCCTTATTCTCAGCGGCAATGTTGGCACCAGGACTGCATACAGTACCAGTGGGTGGCAGGAGAGTGGCTGAACGTGAGTACTGACAAGTAAAATTTCAAAGAATTGCATGAAAGAATGTGTTATTCATTCTGTCATTGCACTTCTAGTGTTCAACTTCATGTAACCAAAAAGAGACACATCGGCAAGTCAAGTGCACTGATGCACAAAACAGTCAAGTGAATGAGAGTTTCTGTGATCCTTCCACCAGGCCTCTTTCCATCAAAGAGTGCCCGAACCCTTCCTGCAGGTACATTGTGGTAACAGGAGACTCATCACAGGTAAGACAAAGAAAGTTAAGAAATTTTGATCCTGGAAAGAGTCTCAACAACTGAGTCTCAAACTTGACACAGTTGAAGCTATGTCACTAAATTGGAATACAGCAGGTTGGGGGGCACCTGAGTGGCTCAGTCAGTTAAGAGTTTGCCTTCAGCTCAGGTCATGATCCTGGGGTCCTGGGATTGAGCCCCACATCTGGATCCCTGAGCAGCAGGGAGTTTGCTTCTCTCTTTCCTTCTGTCCCTCCCCCTGCTCCTACTCTCTCTCTCTCTCTTTCTCTCTCTCTTTTTCTCTTTCTCTCAAATAAATAAATAAAATCATTCAAAATTTTTGACTAAGGGGGTAGATAACAGTATGCATATCAATCGAGGGAATGAAACCACTGACAGTTGGATGGTGCAGATAGAGTAATGGCAATGCAGATAGAATAAAAGGTGTAGGCACCAGCCAGGAAGTTGACAGCTGTTTCTTAAGCTTAATGTCCTGATTTTGTGCATAGCCTGGATGTCAGCCAGAGATGAGAGTGTAGGCCCTTCCCAGGTGCTTCCTGAGCATGTGTGCAGCCCTGAACATGCACACAACCTCATGCATGTCCACAGGTTTCCAGATTCCTATGAATATATTGGAGGTTTTCAAAGCTGTTATATTTCATTTCCCAGATTTTCCTTTTAAGCTTTTTTGACTAGCCTGTTTTTTGTTCTAAACTGTTATCCCTGCTCTGGAAGCTGTAAAGTTAAACAGTGGCCTTTAATTGGGTTCAACAAATGCCCCTAGGGAAATGGCTTTTAGCACTGGGCAAGCTCTGAGTCAAGTCAAATAAAGACAGCCTTGCAAGGGGGATCTTCTAGAAGACCATCAAACAGTTCAAATTATGACAGTTCTATGGGAAGGAAGTTTTGAAGGATGTCCAACCCAGTTCCACCTCTCTTATGGCTGCCAGGCTGCTGGTTTTCACCGTGTTTGCAGGACTATTGATTTTGAAGGCTGCTATGGAGTTAGGGGAGAATGGGTATAGGGTAAGTCAAAACACCACAAAGCTCCCTCTTCATCCTGAGACTTAGCCTTGTTTTGAAATAAATGCTTCCCAGATCACTGTAAACCTTTGGTTAACTTTTTATTGTTTTTATGGAGGAGAGAATTTTCAGAAATCCTTACTTGGCTGTTTTCCCTGACCCCCCTTGGTCTGCTTTGAAAGCTAGGTTTTTCTCCTCATTGTGGGTTATAATTTCTTGCTTCTTTGCATGCCCGTAAATTTTTTTGATTTCATGTTAGACATGAATTTTACCTTTTTGCCTACTGGGTAGTTTTGATTCCTATGCACATATTATGAGCTTCACTCTGGAATGAAGTTACTCTGTCTGGAGACAGTTGGATACTTTCTTGTCTTGCTCTTAAGATTTGTTAGGTCAGGCCAGTGCATTATTTAGTCTAAGGTACATTATTCCTCTCCTCTGTGGCAAGACCCTTTTGAGTAATATATCTATTGTCCCATGAATATAAAGTTTTCCAGTCTGGCTAGAGAAAATAAGCACGATATTTCATCCCATGTGAGTACCATATACAGTAATTTCTATCTTTTGGTTGGTTCATTCTTTGGCCTTACTTGATGTCCTCACGTGTATGTGTGCACAGGTCAGAACTCTGCTGTCCCTTTGTGTTTCCTTTTCTTGTTCCAAGACCTGGAAGCTCTCTCAAGGTAGCGGATGAGAGCAGTTATAGGATTACTTGTTTTATTTCTGTCTCCCATGTATCACTTTATTGTCCAACGTCTAGTGTCTGAAAAGCCATTGTTTGTTATCTTTTCACCAGATGTTTTTGTTGCTTTATATTAGAAGGTAACTTATTTCTTGTTGCTCCATTATTGCTGGAAGCAGAAATTGATTTGCCCACTTTTTGCTCTTTAATTTATATCTATCACTTAGTTATTTTAGTCAAATGGTGTTATACATCACATTATGTGTATTAAGATAAATGTATGCTAACATATATAGTTACTAGTAAGTTAATCATAACTGTTCTTTATTTCAGGTAAGAACCCCTAATATATTCCATTTCTCTGAAGCTGTGCCTATCAGGAGATAAAGCTTTATCCAATTAAACTGTTTTTAGCAGTGCAATGGAAAACAAAACCAAAAAACATAGGCAGTACCAATAGATGGTCTAGCCTGAATCTGCATCCTTCCCATTTATTGGCACACCTCTGGAAACGTTACCTAATGTCTCTGAACATTTGTTTACTCATCTATAAGTTAGGCTATTAAATAAGATTATTGTGGCGATGATGTGGCCTAATATGTATTAACCACCTGGCAAGTAGTAGGCCCTAGTTAAATTTAAAGGCATCTTTTTCTCCCTTTAAAATTGTATATTTTTCAGTGTGCAGGTAACTGTGGATTTAGTCACCGACAAAGGATTACATATTGCATTGCAATCTGGCCTACTGAGAAATATAAGCTTCATCAACTTTGGCCTATAGACTATCGAGAATGTCCTGTGCTGCCTTCCCCTCAGGTTTACAAATGCAATTTTAGGAGCTGTTTGCATATGGCCACTTGGAAAGTGGGGAAGTGGAGCAAGGTCAGTATATAGTTATGAATTGAAAGCCCTTTGAGATCTTCTAGGTGTAGGATGCCTGGTAATCTACATGTCTAACTAGATCTCAGATCTAGTCTCCTACCCCTTCCGTCTATAAAAACCACTTTCAATTACTTACCTAAATATCTCTTTCTCTGTGCTTGCGATAATCTGTTTATGAGGAGGGACCATAACTAATAACTTATTTCCGTTCTTCAGAGAGCCTTGCACAGTGGCTTGCATTTTGAGTCGATGCTTCTGAAATATTTATTGATCAAATGAAGAAGTAAATAGATCTAACATATGAATAATGAAAGTCATTGGTACTATATTCCATTGCCAATTTGATAGAGAGCAAGTGAATGTTACTTTGCAATCCTAGCATATAACAATGAGGAAAAAACTCTGTAGTCTTAATAACCATCACTAATTAATGTATATCAAGTATTTACTATATTCTGTTGCTGTAACTATACAAAATAGTTGATCATCAGTTTGTTCCAAAGGGACCTAGTGTGAGAGAATGAAATATGGGTTTACTGGCCTTTTATCCATTATACTGTAATGGATCCATTAAACTGTACCCTGTTCACAGTGCTCAGTGACTTGCGGAGCTGGGACAATGGAGAGAAGAGTAGAATGCATGGCTGAACATGGTTGGCCCAGTAACTTATGTTTAAAGCGTTTAAAACCAAATGCTCAAAAGAGGTGTTACATCAATGACTGTAAGTAATCGATTTTAAAAATCTACCAAATATGTAAGTGTTCCTAGGAAGTTTCAATTAAAGTTTGAAAATAAATATTTGTATTTGTAGTGCTCATATGCTCTGCAAAACAAAATGCCTATTTTTTCCAAGTATAATATTTGTATGAGTGAGCTAAATTCATGCTATTGTTTGTAACTAGTTCAATGTCAACAAGTTATATTCACTTGTCCTTGAAGGTAAAACATTCACCAGCTGCAAAGAAATCCAAGTGAAAAACAACATTACCAAGGATGGTGACTATGATCTTAACATTAACGGAAGAATAATAAAGGTATTTTGGAAGCAGTTCGTATTTGATTTTAACATTGGCCACTGACTGGAAAAGGCTTTTCTAGATGTTTGCATTTTCCCTCCAGATCTATTGTGCAGGCATGCACTCAGAGAACCCCAAGGAATATATATCATTGGTCAAAGGTGAAGAAGACAACTTCTCTGAAGTGTATGGTGTTAGGTAGGAGATTTTTGGCTTATCCGTGCATTGTAATGGTCCATCAAGAGTATTAGAAGTTCCAGCTTTCAGAGTGATACTTGAGTATCTCACAAGCGGGACAAGTAATTTAGGAGCAGGTGGTAATATTAGGACCTAAGCCAGATGTTGTCCCTGCCTGTTGAATAACAAATACTTGAGTATTAACACATGCTCACAGATTGACTAAGAAAAATACCGAGGGGGAGCTGTGGAACAACAAAAGAGTTTAAGAGCTAAGTGTATTTTAATAGAAACAAAATTAATACCAGTAATAAAGGTGAGGAGAACTGAGAACTATAACTGAATTATTTTCCATACACCATTCTTGAACTTCCCATTGAGGATTATATGTTAATCTTGAGTAGTTTTTACTTCTTTCTCATTTAAATTACATTATAATATTAAAGAGCGCATCTTTTACCTTCCCACTTCCAAAGTTTACCATTTAGATCCATGATGGGATTACCGTCTAATACTAAAAATATTCTAATGTTGTTTCAGACTACAAAATCCATATGAATGTCCTTTTAATGGAAGTAGGAGGCAAGACTGTGCATGTAAAAATGACTACCTGGCTGCCGGACGCACTGTTTTCAGCAAAATAAGAATTGATGTCAATTCCATGCAAATTAAAAGTAAGTGCTGAATCTCTAAAATGAAAGATCTCTATTTGCTAGTGAAATTCTAATATGTGGGTAGCCAGGGTATAGAGAAGGGCCCAGCATTGTGCAATAATTACTTAATTTTTTTAAAAAGAAGTTATCAGCTACATAATTCTCTTGCAATGACGTGGACTACGGGGACTCAATAAAAATGCAGTGGTAACAGCAGTGATAAGATGCTGCCCTTCCAAGATAAAACCCTTTACCTTAAAATCCTCAATCACATTAAAGACAAGGAAGCTAATATCTTCAACATAGTTGTATAAGCCTTTTGTAGGGCTTACAATAATAATTAACATTAGTTTCAGGTCACAATTTGTCAAGTATTTTCTCATAAATTGTCTCATTGGATCTTTTCTTCTGTACTAGTTAAAGCAGAATTGCATCACATTGTTGCAAGTGATGAAATTAAGATGCACTTATAAAACTTAAGTGACTTGTCCCAATTCATAGAGTTAGTAACTGGCTTTGAGAGATAAAGTCCCACCCACAGATCCCAGCTTCTATACCTGCTGCCTTTCTAGGAAGTAGTTCAGAGTATAGTAAAATCAAAACATATTTATGGCACCTAATATACACTGAACACGATGCAACCTGCCATTCTGGAACTTGCATTCCTACAAGAAAAGGCAAAGAAGTTCATTTCGGGAGCAGGAACTTTAAATTGCAATTGAATCACCAGTACCTAGCATGGTGCATACACTATAGAAAGAAACAAACAAAAAAAATTATTGAGGCAGGGAATGCAGGAGTAAAAAATCTCTAAATCACAGACACATGATGATGAACTGTTCTTGTTAGTAATAATAGCTACTATTTATTGAACACCCACTGTTACTGAACTGGGGAAACATTATACTGTTGTTAATGACTCTGGAGTTGACTGGGAGTAAATTCTTTGAATCCATTTACCAGTTACATGACCTTGAACATATCTCTTTAAGCTTAAATTCCCTCATCTGTAAAGTGAAAACTGCCTCTCAGGTTTTTTTTTTTTTTTTTTTTCTTCTTTCCTTCTTCTTTCCTTCTGTTTTCCTCTCTGGCGAGGATTAAAAGATAATACTTGTAACATACCTACTAATTGCCTTGTATATAGTAAATGCTCAATAAATACTGGTTGTTATTTAATACACATGTTGTAGCATTGTTAAGTACATAAGGGGAACTTAGTCTTGATTAAACATTTCCTCTGTGCTGCGCTTGTAATAAAACATGAGTGTGGCGCCTTATATACTGCCCCTCTGACTGATCTCACCTTAAATGCATGGATACCAAGCTACATGCTGCTTGAGTAATCCTGTTGCCCTTCACTAGTTCATTCCCACCCCCATCCCCCTAAATGCCCAACTAACATCTCCTCTAGCTTCAAATTTCTAAAATTTCCAACACTTCCACTTCATTAGCTCATTGCCAATAATCTTGCTTCCGATGTCACTGAGGAAAAAACAAACTAAACTAGAAGAGCATTTCCACAATCTACCACCACCCTGTCTAGAACCTACCCAAATCTTTACCTACATACTTTTCCTTCCCTCCTACTCACGGTGGGTGGACTATTCCCACTCCCACCGAAGTCAACCTTCTCTTGTGCTCTAGTCTCATGACTTTGTACCTGTTTGAGAACATTTGCCCAGCAGACTTTACCTTCCCTTTTAAGTTACCAATTCTACCTCCATTTCTCAAAATCCAGTGACACATTCTTGGTTTTCATCTTACTGGATTCCTGTCCTGGCCACTTTCTCCTGTCTTTCTCGGCTTGACTGGTTACTCTTCATCTTCCACAACTCTGAATCTTGAAGAGCCTTGGGACACAGTCATCCCTTTGGGAATCTCATCCTATTTATAGATTCTAAACGATGGTCCCAAATGTATACCTCCAATTTGTACTATTTCCCTAAACTCCAGTGTTCAGCTCTTGACTCAGCACACCCACGTCAATGTCTAATAGGCATCTCAAACTCAATGTATCCAAAACTGTACTTTCAGTATTTCCTCCCACATCTACTCTATCCCAAATTTTTATCTGAGGAAATTGCACCTATAGTCTCCTAATTACTCCAGCTACAATCTAGCAACATCTTAGCTCCTCCCTTCCTCTCACACCTACAGGCAATCCATCATCAAATTCTGTCAGGTGAATCTCTAACATATATGTTACTATGGACCAACACGACTGTTGGTCGTGTCTCCCAACATTCATATGATGAAGCCCTAATCCCTAATGTGATGATATTTGGTTATGGGGAGATAATTAGGTTTAGATGAAGGTAGGGTGCTCATGATGGGAGTAATGCCAATATAAAAAGAGGAAAAGACACTAGAGCTCTCTCTGTGCCATATGAGGACACAGCAAGAAGGATGACCATCTGCAAGTCAGGAAGAGGGCCCTCACCAGAATGCCATCCTGGCACACTGATCTCTACCATCCAGCCTCCAGATCTTAGAGAAATAGATTTATGGTGGTTCAGCCGCCCAGTTCATGGTGGTTTGTTAGGGTAGCTTGAGCTAAGACACATATCAACTATCACTTTCTTACTACCTCATTTGCTACCACCTTCATCTCAGTCCACACCATTTTCCACCTGAATTATTATGCCTACTAAAATTGTAGTAGTCCTATTTCAGCACTGTACCATTCTCCCACCTCCTGACCTACATTCTCAACAGAGAAGACCAAGTGATCCTATAAAACGTAAGCCATGTCATGGGTTTTTTGTTTTTTTTTTTTTTCTTTTAAGATTCTATTTGTTTATTCATGAGAGACACAGAGAGAGAGGCAGAGACATAGACAGAAGGAGAAGCAGGGTCTCTGCAGGGAACCTGATGTGGGACTCGATCCCAGGACCCCAGGATCACAACCTGAGCCAAAGGCAGATGCTCAACCACTGAGATACCCAGGTGTCCCAAGCCACGTCATGTTTTATACATTATCATACTTCATCTTTTTAACAGACATGAATTCTGATCAAAACTCTCCAAACATTTCCCATCTAACTCAGAGTAAAATGAAAACTCCTTCCAACGGTCAACAAAATTCAACATGACTTCCCATCTCCATCACCTCTCTGCTCCCTCCTTGCATACTCTGCTCTGGACACACTTGTCTCTTTGCTGTTCCTACAACACTGCAAGGATGCTCTCATCTTAAGGCCTTTGCACTTTGTTCTATTTGCCTGGAACAGTTGTCTATAGTTACCTATATGGTTTACTCCTTTATTTCTTTTGGGTTTCTGCTTAATTTCACCTCCTCAATTAGGTCATCCTGGAACACTCTCTACTCCTAAAATCCCCTTCTCTCCATTTTTTAAACGAATTTGTTGTATTTTTTTCTATAGCAGTTATCACCCCTAGTATAATGTAACGTTTACTTTATTACCTGTCTCACTCTGGTAGGACTCAGGTTCCATCAGCCTCGGTTTCCTCCACTGATGTGTTCTTAGAGTACTTAAAATAATATCCAATACATAATAGATTCTAAATAAGTATTTGTTGAATAAAAAGTCTTTAACTTTCCCCAACAAGCCATCTTGAGGAAATCTTGAAGACAAATTTGAATTAACTGAAGTGGAGAAAAGGAGTTTCAGGAGAAGGGAACAGCATAAACAGAAGCCAGGAAAGATGAATCCATTGTTTCCATTAAAGAATAAAAAAGTCCATTTTTCTCTAAGAATGAATTAAGTGGAAGTTGGGGGATGGCAACTGGTAAGAGAAGTTCCCAGAGAGCAGATCATAAAGAACAATGTATACTAACTACAAATTTGAATTTTAAAAGTTATGAGAAACCACTGGGGGACGGTTTCAGCAAAAGAGGGACAAAACTTGGAGAACAAATTGTATCCATGAAAATAGGTAAGAAGCTAATCTAATAATCCAGATAGAAAATGATGCAGGCTTGGGATGCCTAGGTGGCTCAGTGGTTGAGTGTCTGCCTTTGGCTTAGGGCATGATCCCAGAGTCCTGGGATCGAGTCCTACATTGGGCTCCCAGCAGGAAGCCTGCTTCTCTCTCTCTGCCTATGTCTCTACCCTTCTCTCTGTATCTCTCATAAATAAATAAAAAATCTTAAAAAAAAAAAAAAAAGAAAGTGATGCAGGCTTAAAATAAGACATGGTTCAGAATAGGGGGCCTTGGGCAGCCCCGGTGGCTCAGCAGTTTAGTGCCGCCTTCAGCCCAGGGCGTGATCCTGGAGACCTGGGATCGAGTCCCACATCAAGCTCCCTGCATGGAGCCTGCTTCTCCCTCTCCCTGTGTCTCTGCCTCTCTCTCTCTCTCTCTCTCTCTCTCTCTCTCTCTCCTCTCTCTGTGTTTCTCATGAATAAATAAATAAAATCTTAAAAAAAAAAGAATAGGGAGCCTTTGTGAAGTATTAAAGAGGTACACTCTGTAGGACTTTCAGACAGAAGGAATATGAGGATTTGCAACATAGAATATTTAAAAAGATTTCCAAAATACCAGGGTGGATGGTGATATAGTTCAGTGATATGAGAAATATAGCAGAAGAAATAAGTTTGGAGAAAAAGATAATTAATGCATTTAGTTTGGGCATGCTGAGTTAGAGCTATCTATGGGTATCTATGGGTTGTCAAGGCAATGATGAGGGAGATAGTATCAAAGGATGCTTGATTTGAAAGTTGTGTCTGCCTGCCTCAGCCTAACCCATAAGTGCCAGGATAAGCAGTGGTGTGTGGATAAATGTTTAACAACCAGCATTTAACAACCAGGAAAATAATGGTTTATAGCATTTGCCAATGTTCATGGTTAAATATATCCCCACCATGCTAACTTTGAACTACCAACCTGAGCTCATTGTACATGATGTTGGGAAGAGACACACTAACAATGTTAGCAAAAGTCAGATTCAAAAGAAAATAATAATGTAATGCAGTATATTAGAAATCAAAAAAGCAAATGTTTTAGCTGGATGTTTTTGTATTTCAGTTGCCTAAGTGAATTGATATACATCATATATATTGTCTATAAGCATCATATATATTGTCATATATATTGTCATGATGTATTAACCTTTAATGTTTTTTCTTCTATAATTTGCTCTTGCATTTTATTTTAGATATTCACTATAAAGTAAAATATAAGGCATTTAGTTTTATTTATTTATTTTAAAATTTTTTTATTGGAGTTCAATTTGCCAACATTTAGCATAACACCCAGTGCTCATCCCGACAAGTGCCCCCTTCAGTGCCCATCACCCAGTCACCCCAACCCCCCGCCCACCTCCCTTTCACTACCATGTCTATGTCTTCCTCTGTGGGATTTCTGTTCATGTCTTTTGCCCATTTCATGATTGGATTGTTTGCTTCTTTGTTGTTGAGTTTAATAAGTTCTTTCTAGATCTTGGATACTAGCCCTTTATCTGATAAGTCATTTGCAAATATCTTCTCCCATTTTGTAGGTTGTCTTTTAGTTTTGTTGACTGTTTCTTTTGCTGTGCAGAAGCTTTTTTTTTAAAAAATATTTATTTATTTATTCATTCAGAGAGAGCGAGAGAGAGGCAGAGACACAGGCAGAGGGAGAAGCAGGCTCCATGCAGGAAGCCTGACGTGGGACTCGATCCTGGGTCTCCAGGATCACACCCCGGGCTGCAGGCGGCACTAAACCACTGCGCCACCAGGGCTACCCTGTGCAGAAGCTTTTTATCTTGGTTAAGTCCCAATAGTTCATTTTTGCTTTTCTTTTACCTTGCTTCATAGATATATCTTGCAAGAAGTTGCTGTGGCCAAGTTCAAAGGGTGTTGCCTGTGTTTTCCTCTAGGATTTTGATGGAATCTTGTTGCACATTTAGATCTTTCATCCATTTTGAGTTTAAAAAAAAAAACAAAACTTCTGGATTAATTACACAAGTATCTGCCATTTTTAGGGCAATTTTTGAGATGAACATTTTTGTATTAAAAATTTTTATTGAAAATATGACGTGTTATATACTATAATTGCATAGCACATTTGCTTAAAATTTTGAACTAATTATATAAATATATTTAAGAATATAATATGAAGACTGTATGTTTTGCAGTGAAGTTTGAAAAATATACAATGCCTCAATGCTGAAAAGCTTCATTTATTTTTTTAGCCACAGATCTTCTTTTTGCCCAGACAATATTTGGAAAAGCAGTGCCATTTGCCACAGCTGGAGATTGCTATAGTGCTGCCAGATGCCCACAGGTATTTCATATTTGTTTATTTTTCCCTCACTATGAAAAAATAAATGGATACTGTTTCTCTTAGTTTTCTTGACCAGAATATTGCAAGAAACATAAGTAAATAGAGAAACGTGAATTTCCTGTATGAATTTTATTTCAAAGGTTAGAGATAAAATTTGGAGGATAACCATTGTTGCCAATTTTAGGTTTGTTTGAAAGGTGTATAATAACAAGGATTTCAAATTGTTAAGAACCTATTTCTCCTTTCATCATACATTTCATTTTTAACCTTTCCAAC
Source organism: Canis aureus (assembly GCF_053574225.1). NCBI lineage: Eukaryota > Metazoa > Chordata > Mammalia > Carnivora > Canidae > Canis > Canis aureus. The sequence continues at coordinate 10,742,311 of NC_135635.1, forward strand.
CAATGGAAATGAATGGATATACCTAAAGTGAAGGAATGGATCACAAGCATATGACCTTCCTATACTGCTGCTAACATTGGTTATATTAGCTGTCTGGGTCTGTACCAATCCCAGAGTAATTTTCTTTTATTTGTGAAATGGTAAATTTCCATGACTTTATTCTTGTTTTATTTTTTATTTTCAGAGTTCTTTTCATACACCCTTTATGCCACCTCTGTGATTTCCAGTATAGAGAATGCTTTCTAGAAGAAATTTATCATCTCATTTTTAACAAGAGATTTTGTAGTCTATGTGAAAAACAGTGTTATAATCAAATGGAGAAACGTAAGCCAGAGTAATATGGCATTGTTAGGTAGGTTTGGAACTAACTGAAAAAATCACGTACAAAAAGTAATAATTATAATACTGATATTTTAAAGAGGAATAGCTACTGATTTGCCAGAGCATTCTCTTCTTGGAATGTCCGAGTCACTGTTTTCATCATATGACGGAGAAGGTATGCTTATATTGAAAAGAGAGGGCGTTTTCTATACTATAGAAGGACACGTAAAGGAGAGCAAACACATTAGAAGTATGGGCTCAAATTAATAAGAAAAACTTAACTGGAATAAATTTATAAATTTTAGGTCCAGAAATGCAAATAAAATCCAGTGACGTCATATGAAAAAGACCTAGGTATTTTATCCAACCACCATGAATTCAGTATGACTCATGTAGATTATGGAGTAATTTCTAAACCATTCCATGTAATCATGAAATACCCAAACACAATATTGACATCTAAAGATTTTAAATTTCTGAAAAAGGTAAATTATTAATATATCTAGAGATAGGAGGCAAAACCCAGGGAGAAAAAGGAGGGTTTAAATCATGTCACATAAGGAAAATGAAAGTAGCTAGGGACAGAATGGGAAGGTATGGTAACTATCTTTAAATATTTAAAGAGCTCCATGAAAGAGGAATGAGATCAGTGTGTTATCCCAAGAGGCATAAATAGAGGAGAGGATTCCAGCTCAAGATAAAGAAGGCTTCTGACAAGAGAGACTTGTCTACTAAAAAGAGCCCCCATATCTGGGGCCCAAATAAATCACTATTTTTTACCTATGGTTTTTATAAATTGGTCTTTTATCCTGCAACCCTGCTGAACCCATTTCTTAGTTATAATAGTTTTTTATTGAATTCTTTGGGATTTTCTGTATACACAGTGATGTCATCTACAAATAAACATAGTTTTACTTCTTCCTTGGCAATATGGATACTATTTATTTTTTATCTTGCCTCCTTACCCTGTCTAAAACTTCCATAGCAGTGTTAAGTAAAAGTGATGAGAGTAGACATACTTGTCTTATTCCTGATTTTATGAGAAAAGCATTCAGTCCATCGTTAAGTGTGTTAGCTGTGAATGTGTTGTAGATACCTTCAGTCAAGTTGAGAAAGTGCTCTTCTATTCCTAATTTAAATGGGTTTATCATGAAACAGTTTTGGAAATGCTTCTTCTCCACGTACTGAGGTGATCCTATGGTTGTTGTCCATTCTTGCAGTGTTGTGGTGTATCTCACTGGTTGACTATCGTTATGTTGAAACAACCTTACATTCCTGGGAGAAATCCCATTTGGCCATGGAGTGTAATTCTTTTCATATGTTGCTAGATTTGATTTGATTTGTTGAGAATCTCTCATCTATTTTCATAATAGATACTGGCCTAATAATTTTCTTTTGAGGTCCTTATCTGGTTTTGATATTAGGGAAATGCTAGCCTTGTAAAGTGAATTAGGAAGTATTCCCTCCTCTTCTACTTTTTTGGAACAATTTGTGAATAATTAATTCTTTTTTTTCTTTTTATCAAATTTTAATTCCAGTATAATTGATATACAGTGTTAAACTGCAGCTGTATAAATACAGTGATCCAATGATTCTATACATTACTCAGTGCTCATCATGATAAATGCGTTTTTAATCCTACTCTCCTATTTCACCCATTTCACCCACCTCCCCTCTGGTAACCATCAGTTAGTTCTCTGTAGTTAAAAGCCTTTTTTTCTGTTTGTCTCTTTTTTCCTTTGTTTTGTTTCTTAAATTCCACATATGAGTGAAATTATATGCATGTGTCTTTATGACTTATTTCACTGAGCATTATACTCTCTGGATCTATCCATGTTGTTGCAAATGAGAAGATTTCATTCTTATTTGTGACTGGGTAATATTCATATATATATATTATTTTTTTTAATACACCACCTCCTCTTTATTCATCTGTTGATGAATGTTTGGGCTGCTTCCATAACTTGACTATTGTAAATAATGCTGCAACAAACATAAGGGTGCACATATCACTTTGAATTAGTGTTTTTGTATTTCAGAGGTAGTGCAATTACTGGATCATATGGTAGTTCTATTTTTAATTTTTTGAGGAAACTCCATACTGTTTTCCACAGTGGTTGTACCAGTTTGCTTTTTCAACAACAATGTATGAGGATTCCTTTTTCTCCACATCTTCACCAACACTTGTTTCTTGTGTGGATTTTAGTCATTCTGACAGGTATGAGGTGATATGTCATTGTGGTTTTGATTTGCATTTCCCTGGTGATGAATGATGATGAACATCTTTTCATGTGTCTGTTGGTCATCTGTATGTTTTCTTTGGAGAAACATCTGTTCATGTCTTCTGCCCATTCTGTAGTTGGATTATTTTAGGGTTTTTTTGGCTTTGAGTTATATAAGTTCTTTATATATTTTGGATACTAATCCTTTATTGGATATGTCATTTGCAAATACCTTCTCCCATTCAGTAGGTTTCCTTTTAGTTTTGTTGATTGTTTCCTTTGCTGTGCGGAAGCTTTTTATTTTGATGTAGTCCCAATAGTTTGTTAGCTTTTGTTTCTCTTGCCTCAGGAGACATATCTAGAAAAATGTTGCTATGGCCAGTGTCAGAGAAAATACTGCCTAGGCTCTCTTCCAGAATTTTTATGGTTTCAGGTCTCACATTTAGGTATTTAATCCATTTTGAGTTTATTTTTGTGTATGGTGCAAGAAAATGGCCCAGCTTCATTCTTTTGCATGTAGCTGTCCAGTTTCCCCAACACCAGTTGTTGAAAAGACTGTCTTTTTCCCATTACATAGTCATTCCTCCTCTGTCAAAAATTAATTGAATGTATAATCTTGGGTTTATTTCTGAGGTTTTCTATTCTATTCCATTGATCTATGCATCTATTTTTGTGTTAGTACCATACTATTTTGATCGCTACAGTTTATAATACAATGTGAAGTCGGAATTGTGATACCTCCAGTTTTGTTACTCTTTTCAAGATCACTTGGTTGTTCAAAATCTTTTGTGATTCCATACAAATTTTAGGTTTGTTCTAGTTCTGTGAAAAATACTGTTGGTGTTTTGATAGCAATTGTTTTATTTTTTAAAAAGATTTTATTCACTCATTCATGAGAGACACAGAGAGGTTTCTCTCTGAGAGGCAGAGGGAGAAGCAGGCTCCATGCAGGGAGCCCGACGTGGGTCCCCAGGATCAGGCCCTGGGCCAAAGGCAGCACCAAACCACTGAGCCACCTGGGCTGCCCAATCTATGGATTGTTTCAGGTAGTATGACATTTATACAATATTTCTTCTCCCAGTCCTTGAGCATGGAATATCTGTCCATTTTTTGTATTGTCTTCAATTTCTTTCATCAATGTTTTATAGTTTTCAGAGTATACGTCTTTTACTTCTTTGGTTTAGTTCATTCCTAGATTTTTAAATTCTTTTTGGTATAATTATAATTGGGATTGTTTTCTTAATTTCACTTTTTGCTGCTTCATTATTAGTATGTGGGAATGTAACAAGTTTCTGTACGTTGAACCCATTTATCAGTTCTAGTAGTTTTTTGGTGGAGTATTTAGGGTTTCTATATTCAATCTCATATCATCTGTAAATAGTGAGAGCTTTACTTCTTCCTTATCAATTTGGATGCTTATTTCTTTTTGTTATCTGAGTGCTGTGGCTAGGACTTCCAGTGCTATATTGAATAAAAGTGGTGAGAGTGGACATCCTTGTCTTGTTCCTGGTTTTAGGGGGAAAGCTCTCAGTTTTTCACTGTTAAGTATAATATTGGCTATGAATTTTTAATGTAAGGTCTTTATTATATTCAAGAATGTTCCCACTATACTTGCTTTGCAGAGGGTTTTCTTTTTTAACATGAATGGATGTGGTACTTTGTCAAATGCTTTTATGCATCTATTGAAATAATCATATTGTTTTTATCCTTTCTCTTGTTGATGTGATGTATCATATTTGTTTTATGGATATTGAACCACCATTACATCCCAGGAATAAATCCCATTTGATCATCGCGAATGATTTTTTTAATGTATTGTTGAATTCAGTCTGCTAGTGTTTGGTTGAGGATTTTTGCATCTATGTTCATCAGAGATACTGGCCTATACTTCTTTTATTTGTGGTGTCTTTATCTGGTTTTTGTATCAGAATGATATCGCCATCATAGAATAAGCTTGGAAGCTTTCCTTTCTCTTGTATTTTTTTTAACAGTTTGAGGAGAATACTTTTTAACTCTTTAAATATTTGGTAGAATTTACCTGTGAAGCTATCTAATCCTGCACTTTTGTTTTTGGGGAGTTTTTTGATTATTAATTCCACTTTATTGCTGGTAATTGGTCTGTTCGAATATACTATTTCTTCCTGCTTTAGTTTTGATAGGTTTGTAGGTTTGATGTTTGTAGGAACAAAGAGAACAACACTTGATTTTATTGATTTTCTCTATTTTTTATTTATTTAATCAATTTTCAGACTATTTCTTTATTATTTCTATATTTCTGCTTGCTTTAATTTGCTCTTTTTCCAGTGTTTTAAGGTGGAAAATTAGGTTTTTGATATATCTTTTTTCTCTTTTAATGTAAGCATTTCCAGATTTAAATTTCCCTTTATGTGTTTATTTTGCTGCATTCTATGAGTTTTGGTATGTGGTGTGTTCATTTTCATCTTAAAGTATTTTCCATTATCATGTGTGAGGTCTTCAATGACTCATTGGTTCTTTAAGTGTGTAGTGTTTGACGCCCACATATTTGTGAATTTCCCAAATTTCCTTCTCTTATTGAGTTTTTTCCACTGTGATTGGAAAATACACTTTGTATATTCTTAATACCTCTTAAATGCATTGAGTCTTGTTTTATGACATAGCATATGGCTATTCTGGAAAATGTTCAATATGTGCTTGGAAAGAATGTGTATTCTGTTGTCAGTGAAATATTCTATAGATGTTTGTCAGGCCTAGTTGGTTTGAAGTATGGTTCAACTTTTCCATTACCTTGTGGACCTTCTGCCTAGCTGTTCTATTCACTAAAAGTTTGCAATTATTATTATTGAATTGTCTATTTCTTACTTTAATCTTATTGTTTCATTTACTTTGTATTTGGTTAGTTTACTTTGCCTTTTTGTATATGATTATGATTATAATTCGTCATAATTTCCTGATATATTGATACTCTTATCATTATAAAATATTCTTCTTTATCTGAAGTAGCATTTTTGTTTGTTTTAAAGGCCTAATTTATCTGGCATTAGAATGGCCCCTCAGTTCACAGATAGTGCATGATATATAATTTTATCCCATTTACTTTTAACCTATTTATATCTTTGGATCTTAAGAGTGTCTCCTATACAGAGCACTTTATTGAATCTGTGCCTTTGATTTGAATTGTTTAATGATATTGATATTTCTGGATTTATATTTGCCATTTTACTTATTGTTTTCTATATGTCTTATGTTGTTTTTTTCCTCCAGTCCTTCATTACTGCTTTCTTTTTTATCAATTGAATTTATTGAATGTAACATTTTCATTTCCGTAATAATTTTTTCACATTTTTAAAATTTCTTTCTTAGTTGCTATTTAAGAGTTTATGATACACATCAGTATCAACTTCAGATTTATACTACCTAATTTCAGTGAAATATAAAAACATTACTCCTTTATGTGCTCTTCCCTTTTGTGGTGTTATATTTGTTATACAATCTATGTATGTAATAAACTGGCAATACCTTTTTATAATAACTTTATACAAATTTATGTTTTTCAGAGAATATGAGAGAAGTAATGATAGGAATTACATATTCACAGAGATTTTTACGTGAGCCTTTATATTTAGCATTTCTAGTTTTCTTCTTTTCTTCCTGTGGATTTGAGCTATAAGCTGGTGTCATTTCCTTATTCCCAAACAGCTTTGCTTCCACTTGCCTCATTTTTGTCATTGTTATCAAATATATTAAATTTCTGTACATTATAGGTCAATGATATGATCATATTATTAGTTTGTACAATTGTTTTAAAATAAGTAAGGGAAGAAAGGAAAAGAAATGTGCAATTACAGTGGCTTGCACAATTACCATTACTACACAATTACCATTACCAAGGTTCTTTGGTTGTTTTGCATTAATGTCTGGTATTCGTTTCAGCTTGAAGAACTTCCTTTAGCATGTCTCCTGAAACAGGTCTACTAGTGAAAAATCCTCTCTGTTTTGTTTATCTGGAAATGTCTTCATTCTTGAAAGATTGATTTGCTTGTTATAAAATTTTCAACTTACAGTTTTTATATTTCAGCACTTTAAATATGTCATCCCACTCTATTCTGGCTTCTAGATAAAAACATGGAAGTCAGCTATTTATCTTTTTGGGGTTCTTATGTATGAGGTAATTTATCTCCTGATGGTTTTCAGATTTTCTTTGTCTTTGACTTTCATCAACTTTCGTATCACATATTTAGATGTAGATCTCTATGTATCTACCAAACTTGGAATCTATTGAGCTTCTTGGATGTATAGGTTAATGCATTTTACCAAATTTGAAATTTTTTCAGACATTATTTATTCAAACATAATTTCTTCTCCTTTCTCCTTTCCTTCTGGTACTCCCATTATGCATATGTTGGTGCATTTAATGGTGTACCCTTGTATCTCTGAGGCTCTCTTTATTTTTTTTAATTCTTTTTTCTTTCTTCAGATTCACTGTTGATATCTGTTCAATTCTTTCTTCTGCCTGCTTCAATCTACTGTTTGAGCCCATCTCGTGAAGCTTTTATCTTTGGTTTTTGTACATTTCAACTCCAGAATTGTCCTTTTGCTCTTTTTCTAAATGTAACTTCTGTCTTTGTATAGATATTCTCTGTTTGATGAGACATTATCATACCTTTCTTTAAAACGTGGTTTTCTTTAGCTCTTTGAACATATTTATAAGAGCTGCTTTGAAGTCTTTATCTGCTCAGCCAGACATCTGAAACCTCTCAAAGGCAGTTTCTATTGCCCTTCTCTCCTGAATATGAGTCATCTTTTCCAATTTCTTCACATATCTCAGTTTTTTGTTGAAAACTGGGCATTTTAGGTAATGTATTTAAGTAACTGTGGGCATTAATCTCTCCTCTATTTTAGGACATTGTTTGCTTCCTTACTTATTTCTCAGCTTTTTGGATGGACTATTTCAGTGACATCTCTTTTCCCTGTAGTGGATAGTCATAGATGTCATTCCTTGGAAGGCATAGCCTTGGACATGTATAGTTACTCTGATCCTCCTGGAATGATAGTATTTTTAGCTGGGATCTCTGTCTCTTTCTTGACTCCCATTAAGTTTTTAAACTGGTCTGATCTGCTGATACCATACTCAGCTCTTAGCCTCCACTAATTGCTAGATGATTGCTCTATTCTTTCAGTTACATCCTGGAGGAGTAAATTACTCCATGGTCTGATCCAACTAAACTTAAGCCCTTTGGCCAGGGTGGTATTATGGGTCAGGCTTTGAGATCAAGTCAGACCTCAAAAGGAGCATTCTTAGCTGCCTCTTTGCTTGGTTCTCTCTCTTAAACTCCAATTTGATCTACCATTTTGCTTGTTGCTCTCATTGAGCTATCACCATCCTCCTCTTAGATGAACACCATGAAAGTCTTGTTTTCAGTAGCATTTTTAGACTTGAAATTCTCCCGTGTTCTCTCTCAAGTAAGCTCATACTCCTTAAAAAATGCTATGGAACTTTTTGTCCTTATATCTTGACTCTCCTAAGGAGGAAACATTGTACCAATTCTGTGGATCTAGGGATAGGACAACTTCTCAGAGTAACAATCCCAGTTTTTTAAGCAGGATGCTGAGCAATAGCTGTAGCTGCTGGTCTTTTTGGCTTGCCCATCTCAGCATAGAACCTCTGCCCTACTATTAATTTTGAATGAGGGTGATTTGAGCCTTGTGTTCTTAGCCTAGGGTGCCTGGAGTAGATCTTCTGTTCTATGAGTAGGAACTGAGTGATAGACAGGAGCTTCAGACCTTCGGCCACCCTTGCCTATAATGGAGCTTCTGTGGTGCAGAGATGGGTCAGATGAGAATTGCTGGTGGTTTGCCCCTCCTAGGGAGAAAACTTAATCCTAACAAGGAGCTGAAGACATATAGTCTTAATGTTCCCATCAAGAGTAAAACTGTCATTTTGCTGAGGTAGGAGGAGGAAAGGGCAAGTCATGGTTCAAATGTCACAGATGTTTGTCCTTACCTAGATACAGATTTTTGTGAATTAATTTTTTCCACTTGTTGTTTAACCTTAGTATAATTTTCAGAGACCTTAAACAGATGTTATATTTCATAATTTTTATAAAATTAGTTATACAAAATTTATGATGGTTTTGCTGGAGAGTGAGGCCACAGGACTCCTCAGGTTGTCATGCTAGAAGTGTTTCCTCTCTTTGCTATATTTTTAAAGGTAGAAAGCTTGGCAGAGGAGGCTCATGCTCTCATTCATTTCTTTGAAGCTGGTTAGCTTTATCTATGTTCATTCTTCTCCTTTCCTACTTCATTCATATTGACCTATCAGATGATTGATCTACTTCCCAGAATGTGACTCTCTGAGGTCTGGTCAATAAGACATCAACAAAATTCCTAAGAGGGCTGATATCAAGTAAATTGTATAACTGTCAAGTGGAATCAAAATTTTTATCTCATTTAACTTTCCTAATGGGAAATAACATTAAGCTAATTAGTATAAACAGAATATTTCTTGATGAGCATGGAACCTGAATAAGAGGTGTTAGCACAATCAGATTTTCAAATGGTAATATAGCTATTTCCATTAATTTCTAACTCCTTTTATTCAATTTCAACGTAGCCTCTTTTTGTCCCCTGTAGTATCTCAAGATTTTCTCTTTATAGTTGAGAGAACAAACTATATTAATAACCTGCCCAAGAACCTTGAGAAAATCAGAGGCAGAACCAGTACAGTAATAAAAATATTCCTCTCTGCTCATCAAGGTGAGATGACTCCCTCATGTAATTCTCCAGACATTTCTGGAATGCAAAGTTTTATTTCCAAAATTAGATGTTTTTGGGCATAGATTAGGTATGTGCTGTCGATAGAAACTTTGCCTATCTATATTCATTCTCTATTCAACTGACTGAGGTTTCTGTTACCAAAAATACAAAATGTCCTGTGTTCCTAGAGATATTCTGTCAAATATATAAACCAGATTCTGTGTTAAGTTATACAACATTTGCATGAATACTCTCCAGATGTTTGATGTCACAGAAAGAAGTTATTTTGTTTGGGATTCATCAAAACCACATCCTCTGTGTTTGCATATGACAGGGCACTCTGGGACATGAATGCTAAAAAGAGAATGGATACATATGGCACTCTTTAGGGAAAATAAACCTTGCCACATTGCAATATAAGATGAAATTAAGGAGTGTGATGACTTTAGAATACATATATCAAAAGTGAAGTAAAGTAAAATGTTTGGTACTTTTCAAAAAGCCACAAAAATTTGACAATAAAACCTAATGCGTATATCTTCAGCTCTTTTGTAATTAATACTGATCACATAAGAGCAAGAGAAATAACCACATTGAGCCAACGTCAATAGATCATGGCCAGCATCTATTTTGAATATTCAGGGCCAGTTAAATATTTTGAACATGTATTTTTTTTTACTACAAGGACATAGACTTTGATATATATCCATAAGGTCTACCTTTTTGATTATATTGTTTAGATTATCTCTCTCTTTATTTTTGCCTCTTTGGTCTGCCTTGTTACTAAAAGTGGTATATTAAAATTTCCTATTGAGGGTCTCTACATATCAATGTCTACTTGCATCTCCTGTCATTTTGCTTCATAAAAGTTGCTGTGTTATTCAATTCATGATATTTATGTGTTATTTCTTCATTGTAGATTATGGTTTCTAGTACTTATTGGTCATGTTTTCCTCATTTGAGACATGAATTCTACTTTGTCCCTGAGGATTGCTGCCCTTCTTTTTTTATGATCATTTTCCTGGTATATTTTTTTTTGCTTATCTTTTTAATTTTAGCCTTTATGAATCATGTTAAGTAGCTCTTGCATATAACATGTTGTTGGGTTTTGTTTGCAAGTGAATTGAAAATTTTATTCTTTAAATAAATGTTATACCCATTCACATTTAAAAAGTTTGTAACATACAGAAAATTACCTTTTTTAATATGCAGTTTTAACGTATGGACAGATTCATCTTACCACCATCATAATTAGTGTATAGGACAGTTCCATCACATTCCTTTCCTGAAGTCAATTTCTCCCTTGGACCTAACTCCTGGTAAACACTGATCTCTTTTCTGTTGCCATGGGTTTGCCTTTTCTGGAATGTCATACAAATGTTATATAAATGGAGTCATATAGTATATAACCTTTTAAGATTGACTTTCTTCACTCAGCATAATGCCTTTGAGATTCACCTGTGTTGTTGCATGTGTCAGTAATTTGTTCCTTTTTTATTGCTAAGAATATTATCCCATCATACCAATGCTACACAGTTGTCCTATTCATCCATTGGAAGAATATGGGTTGATTATAGTCTGGGAAGATTATGAATAGAGCTGATATGCACATTTGTGTACAGGTGTTTGTGTAAACATATATTTTCATTTTTCTGAGATAAATACCCTATGAATGGAATTATAGGGTCCTATAGTATGTGTATATTTAATTTATAAGAAATACCAAACTGATTTATAGAATAGCTATACTATTTTGTATTCCCACTAGTGAAAATTAAAGTTCTAGTTGCTTTGCTTCCCTATCAGCACTTAGTAATGTCAAGTTTTTTGCCCTCCCCCCCCCCCCCCCGCCATATCCTATGGAATTTCACTGTGGTTTTAATTTGCATTTTACTAATGGTTAAAGATGTTAAGTAACTTTCATCTGTTTATTGGTTATCTGCATATCCACTTTGGTGAAGTGTATGTTCGAGTCATTTGCCCATTTTAAAAACTGGATTGTTCATTTCCTACTGTTCAGTTTTAAGAGTCCTTTACATATCATAGATGCAAGTCCTTTGTTACATATGGCATTTGCAAATATTTTTCCTGGTCTGAACTCTATCTTTCTTTTAAGTGTCTTTCACACAGCAAAAATTTTAAATGTTAATGAAATCAAATTTTATTATTTTTTCCTATATGGGTTGTGTATTTAGTTTCATATTGAAGAAGTCTTTGACTAACTCTAAGTTACCAAGATTTTCTCATTTCCTTCAAAAATTTGTATAGTTTTATAGTTTTACACCTAGACGTATGATTGATTTTGAATTAATTTTGTGTGAAATCTGATGGTGTTTACATGTAGACATCCAGTTGTCCAAATACCATTTGTTGAAAAGACAGTATTTTCTCCATTTAATTACCTTTCCATCTTTGTCAGAAGCCAAGTGGACATATTTATGTGGGTGTATTTCTGGACTATTCTGTTCCATTGATCTACTTATCTTTTACAGTAGTGTCTTGGTAATGAAAGCTTTACAATGAGCATTAAAATAAGGTAGTGTGGGCTCCTCAAGGTTATTCTTTTTAAAAATGGTATTAACTATTTTGTCTTTTCATATAAATTTTAAAATCAGTTCTCTAGGGGTGCCTGGGTGGCTCAGTTGGCTCAGGTCATGATCCCCAGGGTCCTGGGATTAAGCCCCATATGTCGTATGTCATTGGGCTCTCTGCTTAGTGAGGAGTCTGCTTCTCGCTCTCCCTCTGCCTGTCACTCTCCCTGCTTATTCTCTTTCTCCCCTTCTCTCTCTCTAATAAATAAATATATAAATAAACAAAATAAAATAAAATCTTTTAAAAAATCACTTCTCTAGAGCTACAAAAACTCCAATGGAATTTTATTGGAATTGCATTAGATTATAGATCCCATTCATAATAAAATATGTACAACATGTTCTAAAATTATGAAAGTATGATGATGTAATGAGTACACATGAACCAGTCAAAAAGAGAAGTAGAACATTAGAACTTGTATTTAAAAGAAAAAAAGAACTTGTATCTATGTCTATGGTTCTTCTCATATCTTTTTTTTTTTTGATGCAGTAAATTACTCAAGGAGTAATTTGTTGAATTATTGGATCTTTGAATCACCTTCCACTTGTGATTTTGCTATTAGAATTTTACTTCTTATGTTTTTGCCTAGTCTTAAAAAATGTTGAGAGTAGAAGAGGTGGTAAACCTCATACTACTTTTAAAAAAATAAACTTTTATTAGCTACATTGAAGTAATTTTAAGTTAAAGATTAGGTTTTAAGGTGGTTTGCATTTTAATCTTAAAGGATATATAGAACTGAAATAATGTATTCAATCATTTATTACTTCTGAAGTTTTATAGGAATGTACCAGTACCTTTTTATGTTATATGGACATAAAGTATGTCCATATAAATGAACATTTATATATATGTGTATGTGTGTATATATATATATATATATTTTTTATTTATTTTCCCCCAGTTTTAGTGAAATATAATTATCATTATAACATTGAGTTAGTGTAAGGTATGCAAGATAATCAGTAGTTTATGTATGTATTGCAAAATGATCACCACAGAAAGTGTAATTAACATCCATCAAAAAAAAAAAAACACATCCATAACCCCACATAATTACAAATTTTTTTTCTTGGGGTGAGAACTTTTAAGATCTATACTCTTAGCAACTTTCAAATACACAGAGTAGTATTTTAACTATAATCACCTGGCTGCACATTGCATTCCCAGAATTTATCTTATAACTGGAAGTTTAAATCTTTTGACCATGGGTGAGGACCTAATCCCCCTGAACCCCCCAACAACTACCAATCTGTTCTTCACTTAAAGTATTTAGAGTGAGATCTGTCTTTGTAGTGCCACAGTAGTTGACACCATGTCTGTCACTCAGTTAATTTTGAACGAGTAAGTGAAATGTATTTTTATGTCTATCAATACTACCTCAAATTTCAGATGAATCATTTTACCATTTCTTTGAGATTGTATTATGTTGCTTTTTAATGACGACTAAGGACATAAGCAAAGCTCATGGAAATTATTCTGGAGAAATGGAGCAACAGATAATTTTTAGTCCAACCAATTGTGTTAACGACCATCTAAGTCTCTCACTATTCAGATTTTTTTCCCTTTTACTTCCAGTGCATACACATTTGAATGCTTCCAAAGCAATCCTGAGGAGAGAGGCAAAGAATTATGAAAGTATAGAATTTAGGTCTGAAAACACTGTACGGCTCCATTTGGGTCCAACCAATTGTGTTAACGACCATCTAAGTCTCTCACTAGTCAGATTTTTTCCCCTTTCACTTCCAGTGCACACACATTTGAATGCTTCCAAAGCAATCCTGAGGAGAGAGGCAAAGAATTAATGAAAGTATAGAATTTAGATTATGAAAACACTGTATGGCTCCACTTGGGTGTTCAATAAGTGGCAGGTCAAGGAAATCTACATCACAGAATATATTTCTATTTTAAAGCGACTTCATTTGGTGAAAAACCTAGTATGAGTTAATAATGATGATATTCAATGCAAAACTTGTATCAGGTTGACTAAGTATCAAATATTAGAGAAGTAGTTAGAATTAGTTATTTTTCAAGTATTTACCAATATAAAATATCAATGTGTGTAGTGTTAATGTCACTCATTATCATGGCATGTGAAAGGTTTAGAGGTGTATTTGTCTACTTATGTGTATGTAATGCTAAAATTTAATATTTGTAATGCTGCACTTAATTCATTCAAAAAAAGTGAGTACCCAAACCCTATTCTGGGCTATGAGAATACAGCAATGAAACGTGTAGGTCATATTCTAAACTCATAACTAAATATGGTATAGAATAAGAAATTTTCTTTTGGTGTTTATCTAAACATTGTTTCTCTTAAAGAGAAATTTATTAAAATTGTATTATAAATATATTTGAATTTGCTTTTATTTTAATTAAGAAATAACAGACTTCTTAGCAATAAACTAAATTGATATATAATTACTTTAGCAATAGTAATAATTTACATTATAAATATATTTGAAATCTACTTCACTTTTGCTTTTATGATGAGATAACTTTTTCATTCACATAATGTAACCCCTAATATTTTATCATAGTCCTGCTCAAGATTCATGAGGGATATAGTGATGTGGGATATACTATGGATATGGGATATAGACTATGGGATATAGTGATGTGATCTAAGATTATCACTCTGAATCTATGTGTATTTGAACACTGACAATAGTCTTAATTAGGATTAATTAATTCTATTTTTCAATGTGTACTTTTGTACTGAAAAATCATGTAAATGTGCCAAAATTTTACCCATTTTAGTCACACATTTTTAAATTAACATATAGTTAAGGTTTAATTTTTTTAAAAGAGATAGTCTGAAATATTTTGACATGAAAATGATTCTCGTGTCTTGAAAAGAATTAGATCATAAAGCCACTAGGGGGCTCACACACCACGTGTGTAAATCATGTGGCATCACACATCCCACATACAATTCTGGGCACTTTTAAAAGGCTGTATACCTGAGGCAATAATATTACATTCCGTACTTTTGTGTGGGGGGTTAAGAAGTGATATTTTTATGGCAACAGAGAAGAGCACATTAAGGGGAGGTTCTAGAAAATATATTACATAAGTATAATTTATCAAGGAAGTTAGAAAGAAGAGGTAAAAAATAGAAATTGGAGAAATTTTAAAGTCTTGCTTAATCCCTAATGAACACACCTTCTGTGAGGACTGACTTTCCCATTGCTATGGGAGCATTAGCTCTAGTTGTCAAGTCTTAGAATCCTAGGGTTGGACAGAGTTACTTTTGCACAAATAACATTAATGGTGTTGATTCACATGTCTTGTATTGAGAAGACTTATTTGCAATCAATTTTTAATTTTTTTTTATTTTTAAAAATATTTTATTTATTTATTCATGAGAGACACAGAGAGAGAGAGAGAGAGACAGAGGGAGAAGCAGGCTCCATGCTGGAAGCCTGATGTAGGACCTGACCCTGGGACTCCAGGATCACACCCTGGGCCAAAGGCAGGTGCTGAACCACTGAACCACCCAGGCGTCCCTTTTTTTTTTTTTTTTCAATCAATTAAAAAAAAAAAAACTTTAGCTGGTTCATTTCCCTTAAAGTTGTATCAATATTCTTTCATTTTGGAGCACCTGGGTGGCTCAATAGGCTAAGCATCAGACTCCTGTTTTCAGCTCAGGTCATAATCTCAGGGCCAGGAGATGGAGCCCCTCCTCGAGTTCAGTGCTGGGTATGGAGCCTGCTTAAGATCCTCCCTCTCCCTCTGCCCCTGTCTTGTGTGTGCATTGTTTCTGTCTCTCTCTTCCTCTCTCTCTCAAAAAAAAAATATCCTTTCATTTTTTAAAGGAAGACCCTTGAAAAGCAATTTGAGACCTTTCTTATATAAATGAAATTCAGGTGTTCTATTAAAGAGCATTCTTAAATATTTTATGAATTTCATCTATTTTGTTTTGTTTATGATCTAGGGGCAGTTCAGCATTAACTTGGCAGGAACGGGGATGAAGATATCCAGCACAGCAAAATGGCTTGCTCAGGGCAATTATGCCTCTGTCATCATACACAGATCACAAGTAAGTCCTGCTGGACCCAAATACTGGTTTGAAATACTTAAGTGCTGTGAACTAGAATTAAAGGTCCTTTACTTTCATTGTAGAGTCATAAAGTTAATGACTAATGAATTATCGCATAGATGAGGCATATTACATATAATGGGGCATAATATTAATGAAATAATGAAAGTGGGTTCATTTTTATTAAGGTACATATATGGTTTTATATGTATATAAATTCATGTATAGGCTACAGATATCTGAACCTGAAATATCAAATACCAAGGCTCAAATTTGGGCCTAATGAATTGAAATGTATGTACTTCAAAACGAAGTACTGCTGTTAGCTATATTTTAATTATTAAAGATTTGGTAGGTTTAATATTTCAAAGTTGAGGAGTAGGTTTTTGGTTTATTTGCCTCACAGCTTTGATTTAGTGATGGGGGTGGTGTTAGAGCCATTTTTCATCTAACACCTCTTTATAGTTACTATAAGAATTAGGACTATTTATGTGGTTGTATGAATATTTTCCTCCGCCTTTATCCAAATAACATCGTACTTAGCTTTTACCTATAGCATATGTATTACAGATAGAACACATTTAATTTTGCTGGTGTAGCGTACTGGCAAATATACTTTATGAGATGGCTCCTGTTATGTACAGTTACCATGTCTCAGATAGCATGACTCTATCTATAGTAAATCAGGATCTATTTTATAAGTGTTCTCACCTCGGGACACCTGGCTCAGTGGTTGAGCGTCTGCCTTTGGTTCAGGAAGGGCATGATCCTGGAGTCCCAGGGTTCAAGTCCCACATCAGGCTCCCTGCATGGAGCCTGCTTCTCCCTCTGCCTGCGTCTCTGCCTCTCTCTCTGTGTCTCTCATGAATAAATAAAATAAATCTTAAAAAAATAAAAGTGTTCTCACCTCTGTTGCTCATCAGTCAGTACCATCAAAAGCCCTTGCTCATTCTGTTTTGTGTTTTTTCTTTCTTTTGATAAAAGTGACTATTTTTTACACTTGTATCAATATTATTTATAATGAAATTCAATTTTCCAATATTCATAGTCTCTAACATTCTATTTCTGAAGACTATGAAACTGAGTTTTAATTAACAAAGAATTTAATTTTTTTGAATTATTTCTGTCATTCGGGTAAGAAATTGGCTATTTTATTTTATTTTATTTTATTTTAAAGATTTTATTTATTTATTCTTGAGAGACACAGAGAGAGAGGCAGAGACACAGGCAAGGGGAGAAGCAGGCTTCATGCAGGGAGCCCAATGTGGGACTCGATCCCAGGACCCCAGGATCACAATCCAAGCCGAAGGCAGAAAACGCCCAACCACTGAGCCACCCAGGCACCCCTAGAAATTGGCT
Organism: Canis aureus; assembly: GCF_053574225.1. Classification (NCBI taxonomy): domain Eukaryota; kingdom Metazoa; phylum Chordata; class Mammalia; order Carnivora; family Canidae; genus Canis; species Canis aureus. Next base: position 10,759,579 of record NC_135635.1, read on the forward strand.
TTTAAAACAAACAACTATAGGGACACCTGGGTGGCTCAGTGGTTAAGCATCTGCCTTTGGCTCAGGTCCTGATCCTGGAGTCCCACTGCCTGTGTCTCTGCCTCTCTGTCTCTCATGAACAAATAAATAAAACCTTTAAAAAAATAAAACAAACAACTATAAATTTTCATTTGACATATTTAGGTCTAATCCTAAATAATGGGAATAATGGGAATAAATTATTTAATTAAAGTATATTCTGAGCAGTGTAAAGAGCTCAATGAAATATTTTGACCTTATTTACCCAACTTTTAGATATCTTTTGGTTAATTGTAAAGAGGTCACCAGTAGATATGAATATTTAGTATGATCATTCCTGTGGTTCTATTTAAGTTCCATTCTAAAGATTAATTATTTAATCAATTGAGAATTTCTACCTCAATCAAAAATATTGCACATGAAAGTATTTCCGGAAACCTGTGACCTGGTGTAAAGCTGCAACAGGTAGAACCTGAGTTTACATGTGGAAATGCAAACGTCTTTTCATTTGCCAAGACATTTAATCAAGATTAGGTTTTTATGTAAATAATTTGGTAATAGGGATGTACATAAATGAGAATTTTTACTACCTTTCCCATCTTCTCTGTTTACTTAGATTCTTGAGAGCTAAAAAAATTTCTGAAAGAAAAGGCAACTTCAAAAGCCCCTGATCTCAAAACAGTCTTTATCCCAAAATGTTCTAGGAACTCGAAGTTTCCTTCTCTGCCCTCCCTGTTTTGATCATAAACAAAACAAACCTTCAAAAGAAACCCCACCCCCAAAAAATCACCCTTACTTTCTCCAGAAACTCATATAGGAGCTCAAACTGGTTTTGCCTCATCCTATCAAAATGCCTTCAGTCTTTTGACTTTTGGACAAAGGATGGAAAACTGTTTAGAGAGAACAACTGTCACACCCTTCTCAACAGCTTCTGTCAACCTAGTCCTCAGTGAAGGGCTCTGCTTTTCTTTAAAAAAAAAGAATTCCTTTCTTATTTCTTTTCTAATTATAATTACTGCTTCCATTCCAGTTTCCCCCCTATTTTATCACAAATTCTATACTTTTCTTCATGCTGTGTTTCTAAGGCTTCCCTGAGATTGAGGTTAATGAGAGAGAATATGCCTCATGTACAGTTCTGGTTTGCATATTCCTTATTTAGCCCATGAGAATCTTATATAAAATCATGTAAATATTGAACAGCAAATTGGGAGAGGTTTTAACAACTTCACTGAAGCAAATAGACGCTTCAATGAACAATATGTGGCTTGAGACGAATTGTCTAAATTATAATGTGGCTTATAACCATCAAGGAGCTAATATGAATTTCAGGTTATATGATTCCAATGACCACCAGTTTCAACTGATCCTGAAATGGTATGATCTTTGACCTCAGATGTAATTGTTATAGGAAACTTTGGCTAATGATTTCAGCCACATAATTCGAAGCATTTGCTTTTTCTGCATATACACGAAGATACCAGTTTGTGTCCGATTCTCCCATATTTCTGCCTTTCCCTATTTTCAGGATGGAACCAAAGTCTACGGCAGATGTGGAGGGTTCTGTGGAAAGTGTGTTCCTCACATGACTACTGGTCTCCCAATTCAAGTAGGATGAACATTCAGAAGTGGGACGTATGAGGAGATATTCCCTGGAATATCTGCAAATAACCGGTGCTCATTTCTTTACTTTTCTCTTCCTGAGATTTCCATGTCCAAAATGTCTGTGCCTTTTTTTTTTCTTTCAGGGTGCTCATCAGGGAATCAAATCACTGCTTAATTTTTCCAAAGCCTTCAAAGTAAACTTAACAAATATATGACTCTAATTAGGAACTCTTTTAAAGGACATGATAATTTATGGTATGATATTCAGAGATATTTGCATGAATTCTACCAAGATAATGTTGCTGTTAACAAACATCTTGGACTGGATCGTGGTTATATTACGCCTATGAACGCACATATAAATCTCTACTCAGTATTGTACTGTACAATGAATGTTTATTCTACTTGTTAAAATGGAGCAAGTAAAAACTAGCAAAATGAATTTATTTAAAACTCCTATGAACATTACTGAATCTGTCAGGTAAACAGCAAATCCCCATAGTCATATCAAAAAAGTACATAGCCATTATACTTTCTACTGATACAGCTTAGATACCTTGATTTATATTTCCTTTAATTTTAAATTGTGGGTTATGGTGCTTCAAATAAAAAAAAAATCCTAAAAATGCAGTACACTTTTATATTAAAAATCTATGCTTGGGTTAAATAGTAAATATGAAAATTTGTGGATATAACAGAAGAAGATATGCTATAGTAGAATTTTTACTTAAAACACCTACCTCTAATTTGATTGTACTTATAAGAGCAATACATTGTTTTTATAATGTTTATATTCTGTCTCTGTAACTCATATATGTATATATTTACTCTTAAAAATCTATTTTCTCAAAGTTATGTACTGTATTTTATTAATCAAGTAGAGAAGTGAGAATTATTGAAATTTTGAAAATCCTATTTTGGTAGACAAAATTATGTTTATATGTGCAAAATTTTTATTAGAGATGTCCAAATTATTCTACATCTGAGGTTTCTCAAAGCCAAAACATAAAAGATAGTATAAAAATTAACTATTCATGGGCAAATTCTCAGGTAGTAAGAGATTTTTTCAGGTGAATAATTTGTGTATTATATAATAATATGATTTTAAAAGAATCATAGACAATATTTTTCTATGGCAACTTACTCTGTAAACCAAAAAATGAATCTACTAATAGATTTTTGCCAGTAAATAGTAGTGTACTAGTTTTACCCACGAAGTTCCCCCCTCAAACATTTATTATTATTTATTTTTCTCCAAACATTTTTTCCCCCATATAAGGTACTAAAGCAATTTTGTGCCAATGTGGTTAGATAAACATTTAGGGATCTCTGTATCAGAAATAAAGTATTTTGCACTATGTGCCTTAAACCAGTTACAATCATTAGTACAAAATGTGTAACATTTTCTAGAAATGTTTTCATTCATAAAATCTTACAACTTATATACATGTGAATAATAAACCTATTTGTGTGATATGTTAGCATTTTGCTTTCATTTTTCTTACGTGTAAAAAAATATTTCTTTACCAACAAGATTTATAACCCTATGACCACTCTAGAAATTCGGAGAACTTTTTATTCAGATTGTTGCAGTTGGAATGGAAATGGTTCATGTCTGCTATACACCCTTCTCATGGCAGAGGGAATATAGCAGGAGGCTGACAAAAACTTGAGGTGGTTTTACAGGCTTCTGTATATACAAGGGATACCCATGTCATTGAATATATACTCATATTCAATTAGCCAAATGAAATCACGTGACCAAATCATAGTCATTGGATCAGGGAAATATACTCTTTCTACAGAGGAGGATTGCCAGGCACAGGGAAATGGGTGAGGACTTCAAATTCTCTCCTAAGAGGAAGGAACAGATCCTTGTAAACAGTAATGTATTTTAGACATCCATCTTCAATTTCCCTCGAAATTGTCAAAGTATTATCCAAAGCAGTTAAATCAACTTAAATTACCACTGGTCAGGTGTAAAAATTGTAGAGTATCCACATCCTCGATGGCACATGAATTAAAAAAAAAAAATCTGATCTGCTGGGGAATAGCATAGTATTTCATTGTTTGAATATTTATATTCATCTGATTGCTATATTGAATGAGGATTCTTTTATATATATTTTGCCATTAGGTTTCTCTCTGAGAATTGCTTGATCGTTTTGTATTCTCTTTGCTCCTCTTCTCCATCTTTCCCATCTTCTCATACCCCTACCCTACTCCTCAAGTCATTAAAAACAAAAAGAAACAAACATGAGGGAGTATAGCATTTTATGTGAGTGGGTTTTTAAATATTTGGGAATCTGGGGACCCCTGGGTGGCTCAGCAGTTGAGCATCTGCCTTAGGCTCAGGGTGTGATCCCGAGGTCTTGGGATGGAGTCCCACGTCAGGCTCCCTGCATGGAGCCTGCTTCTCCCTCTATGTCTCTGCCTCTCTCTCTGTGTCTCTCATGAATAAATAAATAAAATCTTAAAAAAAAAAATTGGTTGAGACACCTGAGTGGCTCAGTGGTTGAGTGTCTTCCTTTGGTTCAGGTCGTGATCCCTGGGCTGTGGGATCGAGTCCTACATTGGGCTCCCCACAGAGAGCCTGCTTCTCCCTCTGCCTGTGTCTCTGGCTCTCTCCCTGTGTCTCTCATGAATAAATAAATAAAATCTTTAAAACAAAAACCATTTGGGAATCTCTTATCAAAAAGCATACTTTTGATTCTCCCTTAAATTAGTTGCAAATATTAGTATGCAGTGTATAGTAATTTTCTGTACTTGTTTATCATTTAAAATGAAGCATTCTGTACAAGTATTTTATCTATTTTCCCTCACTCTTTAAGGAGAAAGATTTCCCTGCTCCTGCTGAAGGCCAGTCCCCCAACCTCTGCTCTCATATTTCTTCTCACTCCGAATTCTCCAGAACCTTTTCCCACAGATTATTATCTCTCCCTCCCTTTCCTTTCTCTCTCTGCTGGCTCCTTCTCTTCATCCCCCCCCCCCCCAAAAAAAAAAAGTTTTCGATTCTCTCCATTTTATTTTATTTTTAAAAAATTTCATTGTAGTTGACTTAACAATGTTTTATTAGCTTAAGGCGAACACCATAAGGATTCCACAACAATAAGTGTAGTCACCACCTGTTACCATATAATGTTGTTACACTATTATTGTATTTCTTAAACTATACTTTTCACTCTGTGACTGATTTATTTTATAATGAGAAATTTGTGCCTCTTAATCCTCTCCACCTAGTTCGCCCATCCCCTCCCCCTCCCTGCCATTTCCTTCCCCTCTAGGGACCAGCAGTTTGTTCTTTGTATGTATGAGTCTGTTTCTGTTTGTTCTGTTTCTTAGATTCCACATATAAGTGACATCATATGGTATTTGTCTTTCTCTGTCTGAATTATTTCACTTAGCATAGTATATTCTAGGTCCTCTTCTATTTTAAAACAGAAAAATGTCTCCCCCTTCACCCATCACTACTCACTGTTCTTCCTCTTATTTTCTGAGAGAAACTGCTCTCCTCATGGTCTCTTCATCTTCACCTTTCATTCAATTGGTCCGTTTATACCATGACTTCCAACCTTCAATATTTTATTGAAACCGCTTTCACTAAAATCACCATGAACTCCTAGTTGCCCAGCACAATTGATATATTCCGAGTTGGGTTTTTCTTTCTCCTTTTAATTTCTGAATAGCATTTGGCAGGGAAAGTTCCATGAAATTCTATGATTTGTTTAATGGTCTAGTGTATGATCTATTTGGGTGCATTTTCCCAATTGCTCGTGAAAATAATGCGTTTTTGGCAGTAATTTTGTGTAGATTTAGGTAAGTAAATAATGTTAAGTTATTGTATTGTTCAGATCTTTTCTATATTATTATTTTTCTAATTGCAGTGTTAATTATTGAGAGATGCAGTTTTTAAAATTATAGTGTCAATTATAGTATTGAGATTTTTTCTCAATTGTAATATCGATTACTCTTCTAACTATAGTACTGATAATCATTATTATATTAACATGATGCTGATATTGATATTCTATTATAGTAATGTTATATTCTTCAACTATAATTGTGGATTTGTCTATTTCTCCCTTTGGTTTTGTCAAATTTTGTCATGAATTTAGAAGTTCTGTTATTAGCTATCTATATGCTTATGAGTGTTATGTCTTTTTTTAAAAAGATTTTATTTATTTATTCATGAGAGACACAGAGAGAGAGGCAGAGACATAGGCAAAGGGAGAAGCAGGCTCCCTGCAGTGAGCCTGATGTGGGGCTGGATCCTGGGACTGGGATCATGCCCCAAACCAAAGGCAAACGTTTAACCACTGATCCACCCAGGCACCCCTTGAGTGTTATATCTTTTTGATGAATTGACACCCTTATCCTTATGAAATGTTCCTATATAGCTCTAGTAATACTCCTTCCCTTAAAGTTTACATTGATAGTGAAATAAGTACATCATCTTTCTTTTAGTTAGCATTGCATGTTACATTTCTTGCCATCCTTTATTTTTAACCAATATATATCTTTTTAAATGTCTCTTGTAAATAGCTTATAATTGTTCTGTGCTTTTAAAATGTTTAAATCCAGTTTGAAAATCTGTGAGTTTTTTTACATTTAAAAATATAAGGCCATTTATATATTTAATATTTAATGCAACTACTAATAGAGTTGGATTTAAGCCCACCATTTTCTTATTTGTATTCTACTTGTCCCATACATTCTTTCTTCTATTATTCTTCCTTTCCTGCCTACTTTTGAATTAATTGATTTTTTTATACTCAATTTTATATTCTCTTTTTAATCTATCTCCCCTCTTTTCTTTGTGTTTGCTTTAGGGATTCCAATATAAATCCTTAACCTATCACAATCTACTTTGAATGCTATAAACCCAAAATACATCTTACATAAATTTTTGCTTTAGCCAGGTGTCTTTTAAAATAAATAAGATAATATAAAATTATTCTTTATATAAACCCATCTATTTATTATCTCTTGCTCTTCATTCTTCTCTATAGATGTGAGTTCCTTTCTATTATAATTTTTCTCCAGCCTGAAGAAACTTCTCCATAATTTCTTACAGTTTGAGCCTGCTGGCACAAATTCAGCTTTCATTTATCGGAATGTCTTTAGTTCACCTTCATAGTTTTAAACTTCATCTATAAATGCTGACATAATTTAAAACTTACAAATACTTACAAGAATAGCACAAATAGTTCCCATATGTCCTTTAGCTGGATTCACTAATTTTTAACATTTTGTCACATTTGTCCCATCATTCTTCTTCTTTTAATATATACATATATAAATATGCAAGCGTATATATGTATATAGATATGTATTATGTATGTGCATATTCACATATTATTTATTCTTATTAAGATGAGAGTAGATTATTTCATGACCCTTTTATTCCATAATACTTTAATAGGCATTTGTTAAGAAAGCAGATAATCTCTAACATAACCATAATACAGTTATGAAGTTCAGAAATTTCACCACTTAATTTCTAAACAGATTTTAAAACACACTATTTTGGATCTGTTAATAGGAATGATGATTGGGTTGAGTTCCATGTTTTGTTGGTTCTTCTCTCATAGTCTACTCTTTATCTTAAATGAAATTATTTCACATTATTCTGCACTTTAAATGCTTGATTCTCTCTCAAGTATGAGAATCAGTGTGACCACCTCCATAAAAGTTCCTGGACTGTTCTGTCTGGGATAGTTTATTTTATTTTATTTTATTTATTTTATTTTATTGATTTTTTTGAGAGCAAGAGAGAGAGAAGGGAAGAGAAAGAAAGAAATGTAAAAAATTATTTACAACTGACAACAGTGGCATCTGCTGGCCACTTTTAACTATTTCTCAGTGGAATAAAGAAAAAATGTCAACTGGATTTTCCTCTGCAGTTTTCTGAAGAGTTTGAGGAACAACTGCTTGCCATGCACTGGGCAAACTGTCTTTGAGTTATCCTTAACATAATTTAACAGTGATACCTCTATCTGTGTTTTTTTTTTAAAGTTTTGATTTATTTGAGAGAGAGTGAGCCTGAGCAAGTCAGTGAGAGAGAGCACAAGCAGGGAGGAGGAGCAGAGGGAGAAACAGACTCTCTGCTGAGCAGAGGGCCCAACGTGGGACTTGATTCCAGGACGCTGAGATCATGACTTAAGCCCAAGGCAGATGCTTAACCAACTGAGCCACCCAGGTGCCCTTATATCCTTGTCATATAAATGTGCATGTATTCTTTTCACTACTTCAATCTGAGAACAGTCTTTTTTTTAATGTTTTAATTTTATTTATTTTTTAAAGATTTTATTCATTTATTCATGAGAGACACACACACAGAGAGAGAGAGAGAGAGAGAGAGAGAGGCAGAGACATAGGCAGAGGGAGAAGCAGGCTCCTCACAGGAAGCCCCATGGGGGACTCGATCCCAGAACTGTGGGATCATGCCCTGAGTGGAAGGCAGATGCTTAACCGCTAAGCCACCCAGGTGTCCCCAGTCTAAGAATATTAACATACAACCTTCCTTAGCCTCTAAGAGCAGATAAAGAAGTTGTTTTGAATGCAATATTTTTTTTGAGAAGATTTATGGTATAAACAGAGGAAACTTGAAATGGGAGCAAGAGTTTAGAGATACCCCAGCTTTCTAGACCACACTCTAATATTAATTATTAGTGTAACATTAAACTTTAGGTCTGTTCGGTCAGCTGTAAAATAAGGGGTTTGAAATAAATAGCTCCTAAGGTGCTTTCCAGATCTAAAAGCTAATATATATAAATTTATAATATATATATTATATAATTATAATATATATATATAATTTGGTACATTAGTTGGCAGTTACTCTTTGTTACATAAATAAAGCTATTTAGTATTTAATGTGAGTAAAAAACACAGTTCTGTGAGAGGATAGATCACCTCTCTACTCTTTCACTTTTACTACACAGAAAGTGTTTAGACTAGCAAACAAAGCAAAGATAAGGTCCTTTCACAGTTTAATACCCAATGTTTCATAGTTAAGACCTGAGTTTTTTATATGTTTTGCCCTTTTCTAGCTGTGGGGTCTCAGAACAAAGCACATGATCCAGACCTCAATATTGTGGATTGTAAAATGGGTAGAAGAAAAATTGTCTTATTTACCTTCCTAACATAAAGATTATGAGATCAAATGAGCTATTGTTTGTGAATATGTTTTTAATAGTACAAAGTACTAAATTAGCTTCATTGTCTCATTTTAAATAGAGAAGATAGCTCTGGAAGTACTGTAGTGAATAGAAGGCAGGCCCTGGGGGGCTGGGGTCTCCACTCCAGCTCTGGTTATGCACGCTCTGTGACATTGGAGAAATCACTCAATCTTTCCAAATTTCATGGTTGCAGCTACAAATTTGAGGTATTAATAATACCTTTCTCATTCTGTTGCTGAAAATATATCTGTAAAGTATTGGTGTTAAGTCATTAACTTAAGTTGGTTTCTTTTTTTTTTTTCCTTTAGATTTTTGTTGTGGTAAAATACACATAATATTTACCACCTTAATCATTTTTTAAAAAATGTACAGTTTAGTGGTATTCAGTAATTCATATTTGTGCAACCATTGTCACCATCCATCTTCAGAACATCTGGTAGAACAGAAACATTATCCATTAAATGAAAATGCTCTATTCAAGTTTCATCCATGTAGCATATGTCAGAGTAGCCTTCCGTCTTTTAAGGCTAATAATATTTCATTTCATGAATATGCCACATTGTGCTTATCCACTCATCTGTTGATGGATACATAGGTTACTTCTATGTTTTAGCGGTTGTGAATGATGCTGCTATGGACATGGGTGTGCCAATATTTCTTTGAGACCCAGCTTTGATTTCTTTTGCGTGTATACCCAGAAGTAGAATTGTTGGATCATATGGTAGTCCTGTGTTTAGTTTTTGGAGGAACCACCATATTCCTTCACATAGTGGTTGCAGCATTCTATAATTCTACCAACAGTGCAAAAGGGATCCAATTTCTCCATGTCTTCATCATCATTTATTTTTGATAGTAGTGACTATAAGGTGGTTTCTCATTGCCGTTTTGATTTGCATTTTCCTAAGGATTAGTAATTTGGATCTTTTTTCATGTGATTGTTGGTCATTTGTATATCTTCTTTGGAGAGATGTCTATGCAAGTACTTTGCCCATATTTTAAATTAGGTTGTTTGCTTTTTGTTGTTGAATTGTAGGTATTCTCTATATATTCTGGATATTAGTCCCTTATCAAAAACATGATTTACCAATATTTTCTCCCGCTTCATAGACTGCATCAATGTTCATAAGGCTATTGGTCTGCAGTTTTCTTGTAGTATTGTTGTCTGGCTTTAGTATCAGAACAGTGTTGGTTTCAAAGGAGGAATTAGGAGTCAGGAAGTGCCCTCTCCAATTCTGGAGGGTAAGTGTAAGAAGGATTGGTTTTATTTCTTCTCTAGATGTTTGGTGGAATTCACAAGGGAAGTCTTCAGGTCCAGAACTTTTCTTTGTTGAATTTTTTTTTGATTACTGATTCAATCTACTGATAATCAGATTTTCTATATCTTTTTGACTCCATCTCAAAAAGGTGTTGTGTTTCTAAGAATTTGTTCACTTCATCTAGGTTATCCAACTTTTTGGCAAAGAATTTCTTATGTTTTTCTCATAAGAATTTTTATTTCTGTAGAATTGGTAGTAATGTCTCCATTTTCATCTCTGATTTTCATAATTTGAGTCTTTTCTCTTTTTTCCCTTAATCCAGCTGAAGATTTTCAATTTCACTGATATTTTTGAAGAATCAACTTTTGGTTGTATTGATTTTTTCCTGTTTTTCTACTATCGATTTCATGTATTGCTTCTCTGATCTATATTATTTAATTCCTCCTGTGAACTTTGATTTTAGTTTGTAGTCTTTCTAGTTTTGTAAGTTGTAAAGTTACGTTGTTGATCTTTCTTAATGTAAGTGTTTTAGCTATAAATTTCCCTCTCAGCATTACTTTTGCTATGTCCCACAAATTTTGACATGTTGTATTTTCATATTCACTTATCTCAAATTATTTTATAATTTCCCTTGTGATTTGTTCTTTGCTCCATTGGTTGTTTAATAGTATATTTTTCCATTTCCACAAATTTGTATGTTTTCCAGTTTTACTTCTGTTATTCATTTCTAACTCTTATCTTCATTGTAGTCAGAGGAGATACTTTGAATAATATCTGTCTTCTAAAACCTATTAAGACTTAGTTTGTGGTTTAACACATTGTTCTCATTGGAAAATGTCCTATGTGCACTTGAGAATAACGTATATTCTGTTGTTCTGTTGTTGTTAGGTAGTGTGTTCCATATGTATGTTTCATATATATATCTTGTTGGTTTATTGTGTTAAGTCCTCTGTTTAAGTAACTATCTTTTGTCTGGTTTTCCTATCCATTATTGAGAGTGGATTATTAAAATCTCCAGCTATTGTAGAAATGTTTATTCCTCCTTTCAATTTTATCAATTTATGCTTTATGTGTATTGATGGTCTATTATTAGGTGCAAAAATGTTTCTAATTATTATATTTTGCTATTTTGAAGCTCTTTTAAATGTATAATGTCATTCTTTATCTCATATACTTTTTTATTTAAAATTCATTTTATGGGGCACCCTGGGTGGCTCAGCGGTTTAGCGCTGCCTTCAGCCCAGGGTCTGATCCTGGAGACCCAGGATCGAGTCCCACGTCGGGTTCCCTGCATGGAACCTGCTTCTCCCTCTGCCTGTGTCTCTGCCTCTCTCTCTCTCTCTCTCTCTCTCTCTGTCTCTCATGAATAAATAAATAAAATCTTTTAAAAAAATTCATTTCATCTGATGTTAGTATGGCCCCTTCTGTCCTTTTCTGACTACTATTTGCATGAAATATCTGTTTCCAACATTTCACTTTCAACCTATTGGTGTCTTTGGAGCTAAAGTGAGTCTCCTGTAGATAGCAGTTGACATGAAAACATAACATTTTTTTTAATTATCAATTCTTCCAATCTCATCTTTTGACTAGAGAGTTTAATCCACTTACATTTAGAGTAACTACTGATAAGGACTTCTTTTATTTGCTATTTTTTATATATACCTCATAGCTTTTTTGTCCCTCATTTCCTATATTACTGTTGTCTTTGTGTTCGGTTGATTTTTTTTTGTTGTAGTGAACATATTAATTTTCTTCTCATTTTTTTTTGTGGTATTCTATTACTATTTTCTTTGAAGTTACTGTGAGGATTACATTTAACATCCTAAAGTTATAACACTCTTATTTGAACTTATATCAGCTTAACTTCAAATAACATACAAAAACCTGTTCTTTTAGAGCTTTTTCCCACTACTTTCAGTTATTGATGTCAGAAGATTACATCTTTATACATTGTGTGTCTTGGAAGATAAACTGATAATTAGTTGTTTTTTTTGTTTTTTGTTTTTTGTTTTTTTTAAATTTTTTTTAATTTTAATTTTTTTTTTATTTATGATAGTCACAGAGAGAGAGAGAGAGAGGCAGAGACATAGGCAGAGGGAGAAGCAGAATCCATGCACCGGGAGCCCAACGTGGGATTCGATCCCGGGTCTCCAGGATCACGCCCTGGGCCAAAGGCAGGCGCTAAACCACTGCGCCACCCAGGGATCCCCGATAATTAGTTTTTATAATGTGATAGACTCTTAAATCAGGTAGAAAATAAGTCTAGTTAAAAACCATTGTTAGGGGTCAGTGGTTGAGCATTTGGGTCCTTGTATGGAGTCCCACATTGGGCTTCCTGCATGGAGCCTGCTTCTTCCTCTGCTTTTGTCTCTGCTTCTTTCTCTCTCTCTCTCTGTGTCTCATGAATAAATAAAATCTTAAAAAAAACCATTGTTAACAATAATACTAGTTTTTATAATATATCATTTATTTATCTTTACTAAAATCTTTATCTCTTCTTATGGCTTTGAGTTATTAGCTAGTGTTCCTCATTTCAACTTTCAGAAGTCCTTTTAGCATTTTTTTGCAGGGTAGGTCTGATGGTAGCAAACTCTCTCAGTTTTCATTTGTCTGGGAATGTCTTGATCTCCCTCACTTTAGAAGAATAGTTTTGCCAGGTGTAAGATTCTAGGCTGGTTTTTTTTTTTTTTTCTTTCAGCTCTTTGAATGAATCAGCCCATTGCCTCTGGCTTCCAAAGCTTCTGATTAGAAATCTGCTCATAATCTTATTGAGGATCATTATGAATTACTTCTCTCTTGCTACTTTTGGTATCATCTCTTTGCTTTTTTTGGCTTTGGACAGCTTGATTATAATGTGTGTCAGTGTGGATCTCTCTTAATTCATCTTGGAATTTATTGAGCTTCTTGGTTGTTTTTGTTAATGTCTTTCATTAAATTGGGAATTTTTTTGACCCTTATTCCTCTGCCTCTTTCTCCTCTCCTTCTGGGGTTCCCACAATTTATATGTTCATCCACTTGATGGTCACTTAGGTTCCATTAACATTTTTTCAGTTCTTTTTCTTTGTTTTTCAGACTTAATAATTGTCCTATCTTCATGTTCATAGATTCTTCTGCCTGGTTGAATCTGTCATTGAATCACTCCAGTGAATTTTGTATTTTATAAACTGTAGTTTTCATTTCTAGAATTTATTTTTGATTTCTTTTTAGGTGTTCTTTTTATTAATATCTCCATTTTGTGTATACATTGTTTTCTGTATGTCATCTTTTAGTTCTTTGAGCATTTTTAAGACAACTGTTCTAAAGTCTTTATCAAGTAGGTCTACCATCTGGTCTTTTTCAGGGACAGTTTCGCACATTTATTTTTTTCCTCTGAATGGTCCATATCATCCTGTGTTTTTTGTGTGTCTTATAATGTTCTTGTTAAAAACTGGGGGGGGGGGGGGGCAGCCTGGGTGGCTCAGCGGTTTAGCGCCACCTTCAGCCCAGGTTGTGATCCTGGAGACCCAGGATAGAGTCCCACATCTGGCTCCCTGCATGGAGCCTGCTTCTCCCTCTGCCTATGTCTCTCTCTCTCTCTCTCGCTCTCTCATGTTCTGTGTCTCTCATGAATCAATAAATAAAATTTAAAAATAAATCCCTGGGCATTCGAATTATGTGGTAATTTTGGTAATCAGATTCTCCCCTTTACCCAGGGTTTGTTGTTTATTTTTTTCTGTTTTGATCTTGATTGATATAGGATGTCTCTGTGCCGAAGATCAGCTTGGGTATAAATTTGAAGTCTTCTCAGGTTTTTTCTGAGTCTGTGCCTTTCCTTGAATATGCACATTAGCTTTGTAAATTCAAAAGCAGTTGTTTGGGCTTTTTAATGTCCTGCTCTTTAATATCTGGTTCCCAAAAGGAGAAAGGAATTGGCTTTTGAGTCTTCCTGGAAGTTGCTTTGCCTAAGAACAAACAATGGGCATGTATATAGGGGTGTGTGCAACAATGGCTGACTGCCTCTTTCTGTACCTCTGTGATTGGAATTAGCTCATATACAAACATGTGTAGGGAAGTGGGAGATGTGTTTCTTTGATTACCTCAGGCCTCAGGGATAGTAGAAAGGCTTTTTGATTTTTCATACATCGTTTCCAGTTAGCTTTCCATGGGCAATCTGATTTAAATCTGATGCTTTCATCTACTTAACCCCACTGCTTGTATTCCTGACCTGTTCTAAATTAGGTACCACCACTCACTTTGGAAATAATTACCACAATCCAGTTTGTAGATTAGATTTCTCAATATTGGTCTCACTTAGGATTTGCCATTTCTGTCCCTTCTGACTCTATGCTTTCTCCTATACATCTGCTCTTTTCCTTTGCCTAATTTTTATTCCCTTTCAATATACCACACAATGAATGGAGCAGTGTGACCTATTATAATACCATCTTAGAAGGTAATGTTGAGTGATTTCTCAGCAGCTTCATCAAACCTGGATGACAGAAAAAGATGACCTCAGTATGATGTTTGTTAGAGTGCCAGCCATGCCAAAAAGTAGTCAACTTCTTTCACATTAGCATAAAGACTACCTTTATATGGAGACACTTATCTCTCCCATACGTTCATATTCATTCTTCCTTTTGGTTCTGTCTTTCCATCACTTTATAAAAAGGGTCTTTAAAGAAACTCTATTTTGCTTTGAACTAATAAAATATAAAATAATAATAATCTCTGTTTCTATGCCAGAGATGGCAGATACCAGGAAATGCACCAACACTCTTCCATTTGGTACACAGAGTGAACATTAATCATTCCAGACATTTCTACTGATCGATCAGTCCAAATGTATCCTCAAAATTCTCCTTGGTATAATTCCATGGGTAACCCCTACCAATTTATCACATTTGCCACATGATGAGATAGCTCTCTGCTCTCTTGAAATAAGGTGTAGCTAGTCAAGAAGAACTGAATTTTCCAGAGCTTAGCTTTGTGGTCTAATCAAGGAGAGAAAAATTTCCCAAAGCCATTATACATATATTTATAGAGACCACCTCTGGCCCAGACACTCTGCTAAGAATGGCTGAGAAAGTAGACACAGTCCCTGCTATCACACAGTATGTAGTTTGGTACATAGATTTTCAGAACCTTCTAATAAGGTAAATAGTAGAGATTTTTTGTTTGTTTGTTTTCTTCTGTTTACCTTTTGTTTTAGTTAGGACTGGCCATAAAAAAAAATGAAGCATTGTGTCTTTAGAGTATAGGCAGGGCAAATCCTAGACTTGGAATTTGGGGTGAGATATGAAAGAAAGAAACTGAAAAGGAAAGTTGCACAGAAACTAGAACAAAGATAGTTTATCTTAAAATTTTGCTAGAGACAGACTCTGAAGGACAGTCATCATTTATTTTGGTGCATAGCCTCTAAACTAACTTTTCCATGTTCCACGAGTACCCCCATCTTATCAGGTGGACCATGTTTTCCTGTGTAGAGACTGAAAATATCAGATAATTTGCTTTCTTGACTTTTCTCACAGCTAAGACACAGTCATATGACTCTTACTCTGTCAATCAGAAGCACTATCTCTGATTTTAGTCAGATGTTAGTGACTCTAAGAAGTAGAGGCAGTGCAGAATCCAGATTAGTAACAAATGGTGATACTGGTGATGGCTACCATCAAGGCCCAGAGGCAGCAGTGGGAGCTCTAGTGACAGCATCCTATATCAGCAGAAGAAGCCAAGGAGATCAGTGCATTGCTGTTACGTTTGTATCAGCATACGGTATATCTTCAATACATCAGTTATTGGAGTGAATCTAGCCCCTTTTCCTGGCTTCAATCAGATACACCTTATTTTGTCTTGAATAAATCAGAATCAGTTTCTGAAGCAAAGAGGAACAAAACAAAAAATGATTACTATGTAGACGTAGTTAGTATCAATCTGTGTTCAGTGTTGCTAGAGGTTTTCTCTGAATAATATAGAGAGAAAGAGCTCTGTTTCTAATTCTAACCTTATGTCAAATCATAATCCACAAAAATAGTTCAATTTGTTTTCTTGGTCATCATGGTTTTATTGAGTCTTTTAGATTTTTTTCTTAAAATTTGAGGATAGAGATACGAGTTTCACAATTAGGTGAGATAAAAAGCTTCAGTCTCTAAGAGATTTGAGCAAAGTTAAAAATACATGGACTCTGATTTAAAAATAAAAACATAATATCTAATTAAAGAGTTTTTTTTTAGTGGGACGTATCTGCTGCCAATCTTGTCAGTTCCAAGGATAGCTATTCTGTGGCTGCATTTGAGGATGCATATCCGTTGTAAATACAATATAAATGTTCCTCACGAAGTGCTACAGTATTAGTTATACTGTTACTTAAGTTTATAAATAGTTTCTGTTTATTGAGTTAAGCATATATTTGACCATGGCAGAGTTCTATTTTATTGAGATTCTGTGCTACCCACCTAAATAAGAAAGTCTGGGAAATATCTAAACTATAATTAAATTTCAGAAGTAGACCTAGGACTTCCCACCCTGAAAACATGTCATTTGTTCAACTATTCTCTCACTAAGAAACATTGCTTATATACTTATGCTGTAGGTGCTTTGTGAGTTTACTCTGACCCTTATACCAGGTTATGTGACAGTCTGATACCTCTGAATGGATCTCAGAGCAGAGGGAGCTGGAAAAGTAACCCTGTCAATTGGGCCAGATGGATCCAACAGACTGTATAGAGTTGGAGGTATCAATGGTGGTGGTGAAAATATGTGAATTTTGCAACAAGACTTGGAGGAAGAATCACAGTGCAAGGCCCTGAGGTTCTGAAGCAAGGCTATGCCATCTGGAGAGAAGAATTGTATACTTTTCAAAACCATTGGTATGCTATCCTGCCGAAAACCATGATATTTCACTGTTCAAAAGCAGTTCAAAAGCACTGTTCAAAAGTAAACTATCCCTTTCAGATAGTTTGTTGTTGGTGTTTGGCAAAGCAATTGATTTTTCTATGTTGATTTTCGTATCCTACAACTTTCCTGAATTCATTTATTAGTTTTAGCAGTTTCTTGGTGAAGTCTTTAGGGTTTCTATATATAAAATGTCATCTTCAAACTGAGATAATCTTTCTCCTTCCTTTCCAATTTGGATATCTTTTATTTTCTTGACAATTGCTAAGACCTCCAGTACTATGCTGAATCGAAGTGATGAGAGTGGGCATCTTTGCCACGTTCCAGATCTTAGGAGAAAAGTTGTCAATGTTTTACCATTGATTATGAGGTTAGTTGTGTGTTTGTCATATGTGGATTTTACTGTGTTGAGATAAGTTCCTTTTATACTTAATTTTTTAAGAGTTTATATCATAAAATCGTGTTGAATTTTGCCAGATGCTTTTTCTGCATCTATTGAAATGATTAATTTTTTTTTAGCCTTTCTGTTAATGTGATGTCTCAGACTGATTTGTGTACTATTCTTGCATCCCAGGAATAAATCCCACTTGATCATGTGTTTGATCCTTTTAATTGGCCTCTGAGTTCAATTAGCCAGTATTTCCTAAGGAATCTTGCACCTGTGTTCACCAAGGTTATTAGCCTGTAGTTTTTTAGTGGTGTCTTTTTCTGGGTCTGATATCAGGGTGATACTGGCTTCATAAAATGAATTTGGAAGTGTTTCCTCTTATTTTTCGAAAGAGTATAAGAAGGATCAGTATTTATTCTTCTTTAAATGTAGAATTCACACACACTAGCCATCTGATTCGTTACAACATTATTCACAATAGCTAAAATGTAGAAGCAACCTCAATATACATCAATAGATAAACAGATAAAGAAAATGTGGTATGTAATACAATGGAATATTATTCAGTCTTGAAAAAGAAGGAAGTTCTGCCATTTGCAACAATATGGATAAATTTGGAGGGCATTGGAGAGAGCATTATGTTAAGTGCTGTAGTCAAAGAGTACAAAGTTTTATGTGTGCAAGATGAATAAATCCTAGAGCTCTACTGTACAGCATAGAGCCTACACTTAACAATATAGTATTGTGCACTTCAAAATTTGTTAGAGGGCAGCTATTATGTTAAGTATTCTTAACAACAACAACAATAATAAATAAAACAGAATGAAGTTTTGGGTGTGATGAGTATGTTTATGGCATAGAATGGCGATAGTCTCTTGGATGTATACTTAGCTCAAATTGTATACATTGAATATACATAACTTTTCGTATATTAGTCATACCTCTGTAAAGTGGTTTAATGTTTCATTTGAAATCGAAAAGCTCATAAAATAAGAAAATTAAAAGCTCTAATAAATACACTAAAGAAGGAATGACCCAAACTATATACCCAAATACTAAAGTGAATTTGTGCCCCTTTGACACTTTGAGCCACTGTCAGTAGAGGATGCTGTTGCCTCTTTTATAAAGCGTCCTTTCAAAGAAAGCTTTCCAGGGCTGTGACCCTCTAGGAAGGGCAGGAAGGGAAAATGAAAGTGAGTTGCAGAGATGGGGACTGCCTGGTGAAAATGATTCATGCAATTTGACTTCCTGCTGCACAAAACAGCAAGGACTGAAAAAGCCATGAAAACACTAGGGAAATTATAAGCAGATGGAGATGTTGGTGCCAAAACTGTCCTGAGAATAATACTCTAAGGTGATTTTAAAGACAAGGAAACGATATAATTGAAATACTTGCACATTGCTATCTCCTTCAATATATGATTTAGTTACCAAAAGAGTTGACCATTCCTGTTTTTTTGGAAGCTTGAACTTAATTAAACAAAGTTGTTCAAACATGGGTTAGGACAACTTTTAATTTACTCCACTGCTTTTTGATTTTCGGGGAAGGTCAAGTGTGTGTACTATAGTCTGCAGCATTTTGCCCCGTGGCCCAGATTTTATGAACAATGAGATGTGTCTTGGAATAAGTTTAAGAAAAAGAGAAGTCATCGATGAAGATTTTTGAATTGGGCTGGAAGACCCTCAAGATGGCACAGTTATGATTATAAGGCATGTAGGAGCTGGGGCCCCCTGGCCAGGACTGGATACCAGGTCTCCCCTTCCCCAGCTTGTTATGTGAATTTGCACAAGTTGTTTCACCTCTCAGAATTTCTACTGGTTTGTAAATTATTCACCATAACGGCTAACATGGAGAAAACTCTTAGTATGTGGTAGTATTATTTAAATTATTTAAATTGTTTCTGTGGTCTCATTTGATTTTTTATAACAGTTATAAAGTGGGTGGAGAAAGTGTTTTTTGTCCCTACTTTAAAGATGAAGAAAAAATAAAATAATAAAATAAAATAAAATAAAATAAAATAAAATAAAATAAAATAAATAAAGATGAAGAAAAGGAGGTATGGAGCTCTCAGTGGAGAGCTTGAATTGCATGCTAATATTCCCACACTTGGTAGGGAAGACTGAGATTCCAATTTAGCATTCTCTGAAGTCAAAAGCCATGCTTTTTCTAAAATCTACCCCAGTGCTTCTGGTGTCATCATCGATGAACATGAAAATCATCTGTGGATCCTGGTGAAATGCAGCTTCCAGTTTAGTGGGACTGCAGTAGGCTCCGAGGCCCTGCATTTCAAAGCCTTTCTTTGGCGGCCAGCAATCCAGCAGCATCTCCTGAGAGCTAGTTAGAAATAAGAATCTTGACCCCAGATCCACTGAATCTGAATCAGTGTTTTTTAAAAAGAGTTATTTATTAACTTTTTGAGGGATATGTGTGAGTACAGGTGGGGGCAGATGGAGAGAATCTTCAAGCAGCCTCCCCCTCCCTGTTGAGTCTAAGAGAGCTTGGAGTCTGACCAGGGGGGCTCCATCTCAGACCCTGAGATCATGACCTGAGCCAAAACCAAGAGTTGGTGCTCAAATGAATGAGCCACCCAGGAGCCCCTCCAGTCTGCGTTTTAACAAGATCCCTGGAAGATTAATTTGTTGAGGTGTTAAAAGCACTGATCTAGAACAGGAGTCACTAAACTTCTGTAAATGTAAGTAGTTTAGGTTTTGTAGTCTCTGGTGGTTCCTTTGCACATTGGAAATTTAGAAGTTCAGGTTTAATCCACACTTCCCTGATCCGTGAGAACAGAGCTGTGTTTGGTGAATTAAGGTCTTAGTTACAGGTACTTCGTCTTTCCCTGAAAAGCCCCCCAAAAAAACTTCAAGGTTCTCAATTTTTGCTTGACGATCAATTACCTACTGGTGGCAAAACACCTACATCTGCGGCAACTGAGATTCGAGCTGAGTGGAAATATGTGATATCATGTAAGTTTTAATGACGATTTTATGATGCCTTTTTGTAAACTTGAGCACACCACAAATATACTAAAATGAGAATCTCAAGTGGCAGTGTTCATGAGAACAATGTGGGACTCTTGACAGAACACAGAGGGGATCTGCCATAAGAGATGGCTGGGAGTCCTGGGGCAGACCCAGGAATCCTCCCCTGAAGACTGCTTCACAGGTGGTCCTCAAGGTCCAGTCCAGGGATGTCTTGGGAGATCCTGGCCTTAGCCAGTCCAGCTGAAACTGCATTTGCCCCCCCCCCCCACCCGACAGAAATCTCTGAAGGAAGTCTCAGGAAGAATTGACAGTGGAATTATGAATGACATCCTTTTATTTTGGTGATTGAATCAAATTCCAAGTTTATCCTACAAATTGCTGGATGTATCCACTAGGGGTCACGATTGAGTCTATATCAAGGCCAAAGTACTATTTGAGCAATGGTTCTCATACCTTTTGGGTTAATCTCTTTAAACTCTTAAAAATCAGGGAAGACTCCAAACAGCTTAGGTTTAATGGGTTAATAGCTACTGATACATATATATTATTAGGAGTAAAAGTGACAACTTAAAAAATATTGTCAACTATAATAAACCACTACATGTTAGTATAATGTTTTTATAAAAATAAGTATATTCTTCAAAAAAGCCATATTGAGAAGAATGGTATGTGTTTATGTTTTCATAAATCTCTTTTTTTAAAGATTTTATTTCTTATTTTTTCATGAGAGACAGAGAGAGAGAGAGGCAGAGACACAGGCAGAGGGAGAAGCAGGCTCTCTGTGGGGGGCCTGAGGTGGGACTCCATCCCCGGACCAAGGGATCACACCCTGAGCCAAAGGCAGATGCTCAACCACTGAGCCACCCAGGCGTCCCTGTTTTTATAAATCTTTAATATCTGGCTTAAGAAAAGACACCTAGATTCTTATATCTGCTTCTGTATTCAATCTTTTGTGATGTCACACATTGTGAAAAGTCCACAGTAAACTTGCGAGACAATGAGAGTGACAATGGCTATTAATGTCTTAGCATTGTAATGACAATAATTTTGACATACTGGATTCTCTGAAAGTCTCATGGAGGCCTAGGGTTCCCTAGACCACACTTTGAGAACCACTGTGTAGAACAAAGATAAGGCCAGGATTTCACAGGCTGGAGATCAAAAGTCCAAACCGTATATTAGCGTTCTCAGACCTTCTCAATATGATTGCAACCATCCTAATAGTTACTCCCATTTTTCTATTAACTGAACGGTGTAGACTAGCTGTTATAAATCTTCCTGTTGGGCAGCCCCGGTGGCTCAGCGGTTTAGCGCCACCTTCAGCTCGGGGTGGATCCTAGAGACCTGGGATCGAGTCCCACATCGGGCTCCCTGCATGGAGCCTGCTTCTCC
Source organism: Canis aureus (assembly GCF_053574225.1). NCBI lineage: Eukaryota > Metazoa > Chordata > Mammalia > Carnivora > Canidae > Canis > Canis aureus. Next base: position 10,781,271 of record NC_135635.1, read on the forward strand.
CTTTGCCTGTTTCTCTGCCTCTCTCTGTGTGTGTCTCTCATGCATAAATAAATAAAATAAAATAAAATAAAAAAATCTTCCTGTTTACTTTCTACTCTGAGGAAAGAGTGTTTTGTGTATTTTCCTACTCTGAGTCTCTGCTCTTGTGTTCTTGTGTCTCTTCTTATTTTAGTTCCTCTCACTGCATTACCCTCTGTCAAATCTATATTAAATATAAGACTTTTAAATTTGAACCTTCTCTACGTAGAATAAACTGACTTTTCAGAAGTATCTTTCTTGCTTTGTTCTCACTGCTCTTGGGTTAAATGATGTCCTTAAATACTGATTTCTATGATAGTCACTTCAGCATAAATTCTTTTTCCCTTTGCTAAATTGACAGTTCTTTAAGGATGCCTGTGCACACCAGCCATTTTTATATGAACATGCTGATACCTAAGTATTTTAAATGAGATTCCAAAAGAATAGTCAAACCATTTACATAATTTCTTTAAAATGTCAGAATTTCAAAAATCAGAATGAATTGTAAGATATGAACGAGTTTACAATAGAGAATCCAAGCTGATGACTTATTTAGAATATTATTTAATTCTCAAGGTCACATTCATATAGCCAAAGGTGATGAGCTAAAAAGTAGAATTAAATTCAACTGTAACTTAGCAGAAATGTGGGAACATTGTTTTGGGGAATATTTTATACAGGAATAATTTAGGTGAATATCTTATAACCTACAAAATATCACTTGGAAATAGGTTCACACAGGCAAACCATATAGTTCATGGTGGTTTTCAAACCATGTAAGTAACATGTTTGCAGCCAATTTCATGTTTATGTATATATTTCACCACATGCTGAAGGAAGACATACATAAAGTGTCTTTATCTGTTTTTGTAGAATCATCCATTAGTCTGTCAGTCTGAAAATTACCAATCTAAACATATTTGAAACAATGAACTATTCCCTTAGCAGCTAACAGAAAGCAAGATTGAAGTTTCCATCTTCTGGAATGTTATTATCTCTCCCTATTGTACCCTATTATGAGGTTTTCAATAGCCAACTTTCAAATTTGAATTTTCTGTGAACAGAATATTTCTAAAGAAAACATGTTAATCATTGGAGCTCTTTTCCCCAGGATTAAGCTACAAGGAAAGAACAGGATCTGCACCAAACTGTTCATGCATTCCAGCTAAACTTCCTCTAAAAAGTCCATAATAATTTTCTTTTACACTGGAGAAAACTTTGGCATTTAACAGATCAGGATTTAAAGCTCAACTTCAAATCCTTGGCAAGGTAGTGCACATTTCTGAGACTCTATTTCCTCATTAGTTTAAAGGGGGGGAGGGGGGAGGAATATTTATCTTGCAAAATTTTGATCACTTATGATACTAGTTATGATTTGGGGGCATTTGATGTGTGTTATCGTATTTCAGATATAAATACATGTAATAACTGCTGTGATTTTTCCCTTCCTACAGGAATGCTGAGTTTTAACTTCTTTTTTATTGAGATAAAATTTACATAAAATAAAATCCACAGATCTTAAGTGTTCAGTTAAATGGGTTTTAATAAACATATACACCCAGTAACTAACACCCCAATCAGGATAAGCAGTATATTGGAACCTTGATTCTAATTAACTTGCTTAAGGCTACACAGCTAATTGTTGAGCTGGGAATTTGAACCTAGGCAGTCTTGTTTCAGGGTTTACACTCTTGACCCTTCTGCTCGCCCTCAGCTACTTTTCAATTTAATCCTGGAGTTTAAAGATAAAGGTACTTGCTTTAAAATTATCCAAGTCACGAAACCATATATCTTTTTTTATTTGCATGATTTACATTTTTAAATACAGGCTGCACAGCTTCAATTATCTATTAATTTGTCTATTTTTAAACCAAGTTACTGAACTAAGTAGGTTTTACTTTTTTTTTTTTTTTATGTAGATGCAACCAAAATAACTTACACCAGAGTATGCAATGATAGGAAAGAACTCTCCTCTTATAATCTCTCTCAACTGGGTTATTAATCATTTCAAGCTTGAGACCCTTGTGCTTATTTCCCCCAACTCCAAGTCCACATAGGCTGATGACGGGCAATGATAAGCACTTGTTGGCAACTCATAACTCATGGTTTTATGGAACATGACAGTTGATAGTCTGCAGGCGATAGAGAAAGGAGGTTAGCTGATGCACAAATAAATGTTTCTCTGCTTCATTTATAAAGTTTCTCATCGATGCTTCTTTGTTCCAAGTGGAGTTTAACAGATCATTGTACCCAGTTTCATCATTTATTTATTTTTACTTTAAAACTAAGGATTTTCACTTTGAACAGTTTTATGTAGGGTGGGACTATTTCTGGGAAGGATTTGTAGAAATGTAAAGTATCCAACTTCATGAGTAATAAGCATGACCTCATAAACTGGGAAGCTGAAGATAACAACATAATGGTACTTTGTATTTGGATTATGTTACTCCTCTGAGGTGCCGAAAGCACTTTGCAGACAGATACTGAATTTTTAAACTTTGACTTGTAAATTACGACAAAGAGCAATATTTTGTGCTTATGCCAAATCACGCTTCTCTAGAACAATGGCTTGAAGGTGATCAAGCTAAAACAGAAAAGTCAAGCAGGTTTACCTTGGTCCAAGCATCCACTGCAGGTAATCTGAATACCTCCCACACCCAATGTTGGAGAGATATGGTGAAAAACAAAGTGACAAAGGGAGAGAATGGGCTCCCCTATCAGAAAATTTGTCTATACAATTAATAAGACACTGGATTATTTTTGATCAATCATGTGCCTCTCTTGTTCCTTTACAAATGCTGATTATCCGTCCTTGTGCAAAATGTGCTTAATTAACATGCATTTTATTTTTTAAAGGATTTTATTCATGTATTTATTTGACAGAGAGAAAGCACAAGCAGGGGAGCGGCAGGCAGAGGGAGAGGGAGAAGCAGACGCCCCACTGAGCAGGAAGCCCAGTGGGGGGTAGGGGTGGGGGTGGGGGAGGCTTCATCTTGGGACTCAGGGATCATGACCTGAGCCGAAGGCAGACACTTAACCAACAGAGCCACCTAGACACCCAATTAATGTGTATTTTAAACAGCATAGTACAAGTAGGTCCCTGATCTTGAAATTTTACATTTTAATAGTCGAGATACACCAATATAAGGTAGGACAGATTTAGTAGGAAGACACATTACAACTATTTAAAAGGCAGATTTAAAGGGAGGCAAAATTGGGAGAACTTGGTGCTTAAATGAAGATTTCATGGGTGAGGCAGCATTTAAACAGTGACTTGAATCATGAGGAGGATTTCTATAAGCAGATGTTTAGAAAGAAGGTGATAAAATATAACTTGTCAAGCAGAGAGAGTAGCGCGGACAAAGGCCAAATAGTGGCAATTTGTGGAGCGTGGTAATGGAACACTAACGAGCCTGGTTCGAGTGAAGCGTGAGCAATAGGAAATGTAAAACAAGAGATATCTTGGGGCAAATTTTTGATTAAACTGTGGCAAAAGCCATGGGAAAATTCTAGCTGGTAATCAAAGTCATTAAATCTGTGTTTAACCATGATTAGTCTATAGAGGAGTCTAGGGAGGTATGCAGGAGAAACTGGTGTCCTTGTTAACAAAGTTGGGATAATCAAACTGAAGTGGTGGCCACAGAAAGAAAAAGATAGAACAAGATTCCTACAACCTTGGGGTCATAGAATCAATAGGACTTGGCAGTGGAATGGATCAAGAAGGAAAATAATAATAATAAGGTGTACCAATTACTGGGACTTCCGGTTTGAGTAGGATGTGTGACCTCCCACATAACCAATACTCCCACTGTAACAACGAGAGAAGCTGGATAATTTTTTAAAATCCTATTTTTAAAGTCATGGGGTAGCTGTATAAGTACAGATTCTTCGAACAACTAAAATTCCAGAGAAAGAATCTTCCTGAGGTGAGCTAATAGTCTCTTGCTCTTTTCTTCGTTTCCCGCTTGGAGATTTTGCTGATTTTGAGTGTGGGCACAGGCCAACGTTGGGTTTACCTAAGCAGAAAGAATCTCTGCTGGGGGAATAGAAATGAGCAAAGCTTGTATTGGTTTAGGGGTCTGGTGTGATGACTCAAATCACTGTTGTTGTTGTTGTTGTTTTCTTTACCACAGATTTGCTGGATTCCACTATGTACCGGCCAGGAAGGAGTTAAGCCTGCAGGCTTTATAGGCAGAAAAACCGTATTGTGGTATCTTGGTACTTAGGAAACACAGACCTATTTCAAAGCATTCCACGGACCATCCTTTGAAAACCTTTGACAGATCTGAGCTCCTTTGCACAGAGGTTAGAAACTGAGGAACAGAGCTCCATCTCTGATAGGCAGGGTTGAGGTGACAGTGATCTGTCGAGCTTCCATCACAGGCCACAGCTCAGGAGCAGGAGAGACCCAGAGGTAGGTGAGCGGGGCAGGGGGAGAGAGTGACTGAAACTCAGGCCCATCAAGTTCTCTGCCAACTGGCAGGGGGCTCTGGAGCAGGTATTGCCAACAGCGTTGTCTAGGGTTGGATTGAAATGTCCAGGCGTTTAGAACTTGCCCAACCACTGTGGAGGCCGAGAAAAATTAAGGCCATTCCACCTCAAGTTTAGCATTAGCACAAGTACAGGCCCCTGGGAATAAGAGCTGAACTTTACAGGAAAAACTGCAGAATGTCCTAGGCAGGGAATCCTATATCAGATCTTAAGAAACTCCCCCACCCTTTCCCCCATATTGGAATGGAAAAAATTCCTCCACCCCTTCTGAAGATCCCCTAGACCAGCCCATAAAAAACCCAGCTGTAACCCACTTCGGGGTCCAAGTCCCTGCTCTGCTGTATGGAGCATACTTGGACCCAAGCTCGAGCTTGTAAATAAACCCTCGTGTGCTTGCATCATGTCGGCTCCTTGGTGGTTTCTCGGATTCGCAATCTTGGGCACAACACCACCAGATGCATGTGGCACTAGGAAGGGCAGAAGGACTTGGGTGCAGTGCTTCTCTGCAGTTGAGGCTGACACCTGACACCGAAGGAGCGGACAGCGGGAGGCCATCTGCTGATAATGCTCCCTACAGCAGGGCATCTAGGCCTTTCCTGAAGATCTCTGTATCCACCAGTTAAGAAACTAAATAGTTTGAGTAAATGGTTGAACAGAGTCTCACTGCCAAGCCTAAAGTCAAGAGGTGAAAAAATACACGATGACCAGGGTGGGGATGTGCGTACTGTGAGGAACCTACCACACATTGTAAATCCATTGTCTTATAATCAGTTTATGTAAGCATGCTACTCCTACTTGAGTACATTTTTTATATTTTGCAAATAAATTAGTTTCCTCTGGGTCTTGAAAATGCCCATCATAATTTGTAGATGGCATTCTTTTATAACTCGTATATCACCAACTGCATATCTTCTTATTTCTTTTTTTATTTATTTTATTTTATTTATTTATTTATTTTATTAAATTTCTTTAATTGTATCTTCTCCTAATTTCTAAACTTACAGCATTTTTCTTTCTGTATTTTCCCCTTAATCAATCTTGCTAGGAATTGTTTTCTTGTTGGCCTTTTCAAATAATGCAATTTGGGTCTATCTATACTTTCTTAAATATTTTGTTTTCTATTTCTCCTTTTCTAAATTTTGTTATTAACTTTGTTTATGTATTTTCTCTTGGTTAATTTTGCCGGTCTTTTTCTAATTTTACACCGTGTAACTTCTTTAAATTTGGAAGTATTCTTGCTTTAGCTCTATCCTATATTTTGGTATAATGTTATCTCTTTTTACTGTACATGGCTTTGAAATTTTAGTTTTTACCTTGTGATTTAAAGTTTCTTTAGAAAGATAGCTCTTAATTTCCAGCTAGTTCTATGTAATTAAGTTTCCCCATTACCTTTTTACATCATATTGATTTATGATCAGTAAATTTATGACTTATGATCTGTAAAATCTCCACTCTTTTAATTTCATCTAGGCTTCCTTTGTTGCAAAATCATTGACTTCTCATCTGTTATCAGTAAAATTTAAAAACTGGAAGGAGAGACATTCATCTTGATCACTTTTCATTTTTCAGTTGAAGGGGTGCAGGATGAGACACCCAGAATGTGCCACTATGTCATAAAGACTATTTTGAGTTAAGAGGAATTAAAACCCAGCAGATGCCTACAAAGCTCTCGGCCTCTTCCTCAGTAGCCTAAATTTACATTGGAAAGGAGAGCCTGTACCAGGAAGCGGCTCCCCTCTACCCAAGGGATTTATTTGCATAATAGGATAACCTTTGTTTTTCCCAACACCTCTTTTCACCTTCCTGCTCAGGGCTGTCTTCAGGCCCTGCCCCTCTCCGTAGCCCAAAGATGCTTCATGTTGCCTCACTGTCTTTGGCATCTCATGTCTCTGAGGATTCCCTGTACATTAGCCTATTGAATTTCATTTTTTCCTGTTTATTTGTCTCATGTCAATTTGATTCTAAGTCCAGCTAGAAGGACCCTGGGACAGAGGAAGTTCTTCCTCCCCGACACAAAGAATGTGTATGATGTTACTTTTGAGACCTTTTTGACTTTGCTATTTAAATTTTTTTTTCCCACTTGCTAATTTAGAGGTTAATTCTGACATCCACTCTACTTGTAGTTCAACTTGATCATGTTTGTTACAATGAGGTGATAGGGTTATTGATGGAGAGGTGCCAATAGAGGAAGAGGCGAAATGTTTTTAATGACAAAGGACACGGAATGTGAATATCACTAACAAGGAATGAGGATGCTACTGGATAGAGAAGCTCCTTTTGTAATTCTCATGAAAGGCTTTATTTCTTGATCTCCCTCACATCTGGCTGTTCTGAAAACTGGCTGGCTCGTGAGAAGCAAGTGGCTGATGTAAACAATTCTAGCACATTCCAGAATGTTTACTGAGATATTGGGTAAAACAAAGATCAATTTCCCAAAAACCCAGAGCATTTCTCAACAGATTCAGGCTTTAGTTTGTCTGCAGTCAGCTCCTGCTACCCTTTCCAGTACCTAAAATGTGTCAACTCAACAGCCCTCATCATCTCTTTTTTTTCATTCTTTCTTTTTTGGGTTGTTTCCTTAGTATTTTTCACATCACAGCCAGAGTATAAGGAGGAGGCTGTAATTTATCACTTAAACATATCAAAGCACAGTTGACCCTTGAACAATATGGGTTTGAACTGCATAGGTTGGTTCACTTACATATGGATTGTTTTCAATAATACAGTACTATAAATGTACTTTTTCTTCCTCATGATTTTCTTTCTTTTCTTTTTTTTTTAAATTTATGTATTCATGAGTGACATAGAGAGAGAGAGGGAGGCAGAGACACAGGCAGAGGGAGAAGTAGGCTCCATGCAGGGAGCCCGATGTGGGACTCGATCCCAGGTTTCCAGGATCTCGCCCTGGGCCGAAGGCAGGCACTAACCACTGAGCAACCAGGGCTGCCCGCCTCATGATTTTCTTAACATTTTTTCTCTAGCTTACTTTATTGTAAGGATACAGTATACATATAACAACAAAATATGTGTGAATTAACTCTATGTTATCGATAAGGCTTCTAGTCAATAATTGGCTATTAGTAGTTAAGGTTTTGGGGTGTTAAAAGTTATATCGAGATTTTTGACTGTGTTGGGGTTGGTGGCCCAATTCCCATGCTGTTCAAGGGTTAACTGTATTTGATCATTGTCATTAATGGAATGATTTATCTTCTCTGAACCATTTTGTTACATTTTTAGTAGAAATAGATTACTAACCACTTGACTCCCAGCAGTAGGTATGATTCTTTTTCTAGCATTCTTTTTTTTTTTTTTTGTCTTTTTCAAGCATCCTTATGGACATGTGGCCTATGACAGGCTCAACTGATTTCAATTAGCCAGCCCCCTTTTCCCAGAAGGTCATAAATCATATTACTACTTAAGTAACTTTCTATTTTCACTCTGTTTTAATATGAGTTTATTAATATACTTCCTTCTCTTTGCATTATATTTGGTATACCATGCTAGAATAAACATATCAAACAGTGTGTTCAAATTAGTATTTTCCCTATTTCTGAATTTTCCACTTCCCTCTTTAATAATCCTGGAGTTAGATCTAAGTGTGTCGTTTCTATTAAGTATACTAATTCTATACAAAAAGTGAAAAGGAAACCCCATTTCTTCAAGGGTATTCCACATACTACACAAGCATAGAATGCATGGTAACTGCATCCTGTTCAATAAGTAAGGGAAGTCAAATGGACATTAGAGACAAATATAGTTCTTTGATTTTATCTCAGATTCTCTTCTAACTATTCATGGTCATAAGCATTCAAGTCATACTTAAATTTTTATTTCAAGCAGTTTTAGTAGTGTGCTCTAGTTTCTTGAAGACTTTTGGAAAGTTGTAGATGTAACTATTAAGAATTCTGTAGTCATTAGTATGTCTTGGCCCAGTCAAAACCAATTAAGAAAGAATGCTAGAAAATACAATCACATCTCCATCAAGAAATGTCAGCAATGTTTATAACTTAGCCTAGAGTTCAAAGTAGGGCAATTTCTTTAGGTCACAATATTTTTACGTTGTTGTGTTCTACCAGAGGCAGCTCATAAAAGACACTAGCATATTTAGATTAGGTACAGCTGGGGATGATACCACCCACAGAGAGTGAATCTCTGACCAGGTGTGAGAAATTCCTTTTTGCCATTCCCAACGGGCTTTGCAAAGGGTGGGGTCCTCAACACCCACCACCCTTCCTGACCTGCCTGTTCTCCAGACACTGGCTACCTGCGTGCAGTGAAGGTCAGTTCCCCAGAAACACCCTTCCTTTTTTCACGCTTGTAATCAAACACGTATTTCTCTGCTCTTCTGCAAAAATAAGATACAAACCCACTGCTTACCACACTAGGGTATTCTTGTTCCCGCTGTGTGTCTCCTCACTAAGCTAAAACCTGAGCACAGTTTTACTTCCCCACGCTTCCTCGTCGACAGGGGGAACTTTTAAGAATAATTCACTTATGCCCTCTCACCCAGCCACATCTCACTAACTCCCTGATTGTGCTAAAACAACGAATGTTTTTAATTCCAAGCTACTATTCCATTTTTCTTTTGAATATCTATTTCAAGTATCCTGATTTAATATTTGATTGAACCATTTGAAATTGTTATTGTTCAGACATTTTGACATATAAAAAAAGGCAATTTCATGTGGTGCAAACTGATCCTTACATTATGCATTCCCATTTACTTTATTACCACTCATTTACAGCTAACTATATATTCCAAGAATTTTTTGAGCGCTTTATCTTAGTATCTCTTAGTTCATTTATTGTTGGGTTTGAGTCCTTTCTTGGTGAGTACTCTTCTCTATTAGGACATAAGTGACACGTACTAAGATAGCAGTGTTGTGTAGTGTATGGGAACACAGCCTCTGAAGCCAAATACTAGGATTCAAGCCCCAGCTCTGCCAAATGTAGGTGTATGATATTTTACAAATTTTTGAGCTTTAATGGAATGAGAATATTAATAGAACCCAGCACGCTTGGGCTAATATTGTTAAAGTATTAAATAGTGTCTCACATAGAGTATGGCTGAAGGACTATTTTAGATTTATATTGAACTGAAAATTATCTTTAACGTATAGATTTTAAAAACCCAAAACATTAAGAAAAATAATTATTGACAGCTTATTTGTCTTCTCTGACCTCTCTGATTAAATGTCTAGACCTATGAGATTTTGGACATCCCTTCATGATGGGCCTGGCAGTGACCTGCTTTATTCTGAAGCTTTGGGGAAATTTAGAGTATGTCTAAGAGGTATACTTCATTTGCTCCTCATACTCAAGGGAAAATTACTTTTTTGATGAGGTCTAACCAAGAATTCAAGACATCATTAACGTAAAGGAAATGGAAAATGCAAATAAGGGCCCTGAGAAATTCAGTGTTGTTTATGAGCGGAAATAAGACAGATATAAAATTTTAATTAAATAAAGATTCCCTTTAGTCATTAGGTTGTAGAATGTAGAAAATTCCCTGTGACATGTCCCTGCTGTTTTCTTTACCACTGATGTCTCAGTGAGTGGGGTATTCGGATAAAATCCTAAGCAAATATTTACACTATTTCAAGAACTACTCAAAAAAAAAAAAATACTACTCTAAGTTGGTTGGGAGAGAATGGATGATGTCAAGAAGGAAAGAAATTTAGGGTTTTGTAACCCATCTCTGCCACAAATGTATAGATATTTAAGAATGAAAGAAGAATACTAGGACTGCTCAATTAAAAAAACTTTATTGGGGTAGGCTAAATAGGCTTGGTAGGTGGTCCACTAAAAGTGAAGTAAACATGGAAAATAGAGATAAATAGAGGAGAAAAAACACAATTGGGAAGAAGTAACAGTTGAGAAAATAAATACGCAATGAATAATTTAATGAATCTACCAAAGAAAAAAAGAGAGGTTAAAAGTAATTTTAAGCACAAACTTGGAAAAGCAGGCTGTATACCTCAAACAGGGACAGGGATCAAGGTTAGCATAGGAAAGCAGATCCTGTGGAATTTCTTAAATCTCACTATAGTCAAAACTGGCTAGTTTCTCTCCTATTTGTTTTTATTGAAAGCAATGACCAGGAGTTTATTACTTCTAACTTTACTAGTTGATGTTGTAGGTCAATGGCCATAGTGAAAAGGAAAGACTATGGTGTAATGGAAACAAAGAATTCTTGGAATTTAGATGTTCACGAATGATCAACACTGAATAATTGAGTGTCTAGTCGTGTTGGGCTCACCAGTAATTAAAGGACTTGTTTCAGCTGGGGTAAAGACAGTATTTCAAGTAAATCCAAGTTGAATTCATAGATTCAATAATATCTTTGTCATTGGGAAGATCAGTTTTTAGGTAGAGAGTTCTATTTCTTAAAATAATAGACTAAGACTCTACCAAAGGAAAAAAAATCTATAGAGAGTAATTGTAACATCTGGAAGTAATACATAAAATAATTACCTGAAGGTACTGGGTAGTGAACAGAAGACAGACCTGGTAGAGAATCCTCCTTAAAGGAGGGAACACAGGGAGCTCTCTTTAAGTGAATTCCCCTCTTGATAGCTCTTCTCCAGGACTAAGTGCCATCCAGGGGATACAGAGAGGGGGATGGAATCCATGTGGAAAGACCCAGTCCTGGCCAGCTGAATTAGAAGCATGTACCCAGGAGGACCTGGTTGGCTCAATTGGTTAAGCCTCTGCCTTCGGCTCAGGTCATGGTCCTAGGGTTCTGGGGTTGGACCCCATGTCAGGCTTCTGAGCAGAGTCTGCTTTTCCCTCTTCCTCTGGCCACCCCACCCCAGCTTTGTGCTTTCTCTCTCAAATAAAATCGTTAAATAATAAATTAAAAAAAAAAGAAGAAGAAGAAGAAGAAGAAGAAGAAGAAGAAGAAGAAGAAGAAGAAGAAGAAGAAGAAGAAGAAGAAGAAGAAGAAGAAGAAGAAGAAGAAGAAGAAGAAGAAGAAGAAGAAGAAGAAGAATGTATCTAAAAACCTGATCCCCTGGAGGGTGGGTAAACCTCACACACATAAGGGCCAAAAATGGGATCCTTAAATTCTCTCTGCCCAAATTGCTGCCCCCTGAACCATGCATGTAGATGCAAAGCAGCCCACTAAAAGCAGAAGGTCCGAACTGGACTGGAGAGGCCACTCAAGAAATCCAGAAGAGTTTGAAGTTCAAGCCCAGTGGAGACAATTACTTGCTAAACAGAAGAGACAATGCTCACCAGAGAAAACAGAATCCAGAATCTCCACAACTTTAAATTTATAATATCCAGATATAATCCAGGATTACCCAAAATACCCAAAATATACAAAACCAAGAAAAAGAAACATTCTCAAGAGGAAAAAAAAGTAGTTTGAATGAAGATGAACTACATGTTATACTATTGGACAAGGTTTTTAAAGTGATATAACTGTCCTCAATAAAGTAAAAAACAACAACAACCAGGCAGACAAAGAAAGAAAGAAGAAAGAAAGAAAGAAAGAAAGAAAGAAAGAAAGAAAGAGAAAGAAAGAAAGAAAGAAAGAAAGAAAGAAAGAAAGAAAGAAAAGAAAGAAAGAAAGAAATGTTTTTAATGGGTAAACATCTCAATGGAGAAATGGAAATTCTGGTTTTTTTGTTTTGTTTTGTTTTGTTTTGTTTTAAAAGGAAACCGTAAAAAGAACCAAATGGAAACCCTAGACTGAAAAAGAAACTATAAAATAAAGATGCCCTAAACAAGTGGAGAGATGGTTTCAGGAATTACAAGACCATTTTTATGAAATGGAAGATTCAATTTTGTTAACTTGGCAATCTTCCCTAAAGTAATCTATAAATTCAATGCAATCCTATTTAAAGTCCTAATAGGCATTTCTGAAAACAGTTAATAAACCTATTAGAAAAAAACTCATGTGGAAAGGAAAAGGACTCAGAATTCACCAGGTAGGTGGGATTACACATGCTCTCTACTGGTGGGAATATATCATTCCGAGCAAGGACAGAATAGCATCATCCCATTTACCCAGCAACTCGGCTATCTAGAAAAAGGAGATGACATATAACAAAATGACTTTGTGAAGGAAGAAAATGGTTGCTCAATGCTCCTGCTTTAAGTTATATAAAAGAAATGAGAAACCTCTCTTCCACCATTGGTTCAGAATATGTTAACGTAAAGTATTTCATCACTGTTGTTTGTTTTGTTTTTGTTTTATGTAAAGTACTTAAAAAAAAAGTATTTATTTGAGAGAGAAAGAAAGCACATGAGTGGGGCAGGTGGAAAGGGAGAAACAGAGTCCCTTGCTGGCGGGGAGCCGGGCTCTATCCCAGAATGCTGGGATCATGACCTAAGCCTAAGGCAGACACTTGACTGACTGAGCCACCCAGGATCCCCTGGGGAAAGTATTCTAAGTGAGAATGTGTGTACATGTGTATTGATGGAATATCAGGTCCAGGACAGAATCCTGAAAAAAAACATAGGTTGGGAAATAATTTATACCTAATAATGTCTCTGGAGACTCATTGTGCCTATTTACTGGGGCCATGGCTCTGAGAGTTATGGCAGGTTCAAACCTACTTCATGTTGTCTCTCAGGATACATAACTTGAGAAAATCCTTTGGGTAGCATATAAATTAACATTCATTTAAAAGTTTTGATCAACTATTTTCTCTTGGTGGCATTCAGCTCTTTCTAGGAGGGATAAAACAGCAAATTAGGAGCAGTGTGACTATGGTTATGAGTGAATATTTAAAAGAAGACCCACACCAGCCATCATCTTACTAAATGAAAAAAAATGAATCCTTCACAGTCTAATAGATACCAAAACGATGCATATCATACTACTTAGCAAGGGAGAATTAGTAATAAAATGATCATAATAACAATAGAGAAAAACTAATATTATACTCACTCCACATGTTTAATACATTACCAAGTTCTATTGATTCTACTACCAAAATGTCTTTATTATTTGTTCTCTCCTTTCATGTCTAACACTGCTTCCCCAATTTCGGGCCTCACTATTATCAAATTACTGAAATAAGATTTTTTTTTTTAAGTAAGCTGTACATTTAAAGTAAGGAAGTGTATTTCAGTGCTTAAGAATGTGGATACTAAAATGTCCACAGGTAACATTTGAAAGAATGTGGAGAGGTGAAATCTCAAAGTAATTTAAACAAAGTAATTTAATTATATCTTTCTAAGATTTCTTGGGATTTGAACTCCTTTATGGCATTTAATAGGAAAATATTTAGCTTGGGGCATCTGAGTGGCTGAGTTGGTTAAGTGTCCAATCAGGTCATGATCTCAAGATTGTGAAATCAAGCCCCGAGTCAGGCTATGCCTGGGCATGGAGACTTCTTGAGATTCTCTCCCTCCTTCTTCTTCTGCTCCTCTCCCACTCTGGAAAAAAGAAAAACATTTAATTGCGCTAATTTACTTAAATTGATTCTTATTTTATTAATCTGTATGATGATTCTAAAGATCAGTAAGTAATTCAAAATCTGGAAGGAGATCAGAATGATTGAATTGTCTCTGCCCCAAATGGCCAACTTTATTTATTTATTTTTTTAATGGCCAACTTTAATAGCTAGAAGAGGCATTGTGTGGAAAGGAGCTACTTAGCAGTAGAGGAGAGGAAATATTAAAATATGATATATTATAGCATGTTCAGGGGCATCATCCTTAATTCCCATGGCTAGTGACCAGAAGAATAATAGTAGACTATCAAATGTGCATTGGTTTAGTTGGTTACCCCATTTTATTTTATTTATCTATTTATTTTAATTTTTATTTATTTATGATAGTCACAGAGAGAGAGAGAGAGAGAGAGAGAGAGAGAGGGGCAGAGACACAGGCAGAGGGAGAAGCAGGCTCCATGCACCGGGAGCCCGATGTGGGATTTGATCCTGGGTCTCCAGGATCTCGCCCTGGGCCAAAGGCAGGCGCCAAACCCCTGCGCCACCCAGGGAATCCCTGGTTACCCCATTTTAAAAAACACTATTGATCTTTGGGTGTCATGACAACATGAAGGTCAATCAGATCTTTTTTCAACTTATGTTTTTCCAGATTGCATTTCTAATAATTTTAGTCAGATTTCACCCACATGGCCCCTAAAATGATTTTTACTTTTTCTAGCATATTTTCAAGTGACATTACATTTCTCTTGAGTTTGACCAGCTATTTCACTATTTCTCAGAGAACAGGCCAAGGACTGCCTACATCAGAAACATCTGGAGTGCTTGTTAAAATACACACTTCTAGGCTTAGCCAAAGACTCTGGCGGAGAATATGTATTTACAATGAGCACCTTAGGTTATATTTACATTCATTAAAAATTGAGAACCATTGAACTATTGGGTAGTGCTGAAGGGGCAACTAGACAATTACAACTGACCTTCACTTTTCTAGAAAAGCAAAATAATGGTTGTCTCCTTCTTTGTCCAAGGCAATCTTTCTAGTTCTTCAGAGTCAGAATAACAGAGAGTTAAGACTCTGGATCAGCTTCAGAATAGGGTTGCCAGTTAAAACATAGAATTCCCAGATAAATATGAATTCAGATAAACTATATGTAATTAGCATACAAATGTCCCTAATCTTGCATGGGACATACTTACACTAAAAATATTATTATTTATCTGAAATTCAAAATAACTGTTTGTCCTATATCCAATTTTGTTAAATTTGGCAACCTTATGTTAGAATTATATAGGTCTGGGTTTGGATCTTCCACTTATTAGTGGGCTGATCTTGGAGAATTTTCTTCACCTTTCTAAGCTTCAATTTCCCAAACCATAAAATTAAGCAGCACCTACAACAACAAAAACCAAACCAAATAAAAAACCAAACCAAAAAAATCCCACGAAAACCTTTCTAACTGGATTATCAAGAAAATTATGCAATATTTATTATATAATGTTATCTGTGTATATACACTATGTGTATACTATGTACACTATATATTATGTCTGGAATATAATAAAAACTCAATAGGATGTAACTTTTGTTGTTAATGCCAATGCTAATAATATGTTACAAGTCAAAGGGAGCTTCTAAGCCTAGTTAATAAATATTGTTGGTTGAAAATCAACAATATATAAGCTTTTAGACAATGTGTAGTGGAACATATAAAAAAGCTGATTCTATATTCTAACTTCTGTCCATTACTTCTTTCTTATATTTTGTTCTTTACTATCATTGCAGCACCAATTTAAGAATAAAAATGTGAATCTGTGGGCTTTTCATTAAAAAATGTGAATCTGTGGGTTTTTCATTCACTTCTCTCTCATGGTTTTTATGTTTTACAACAGATTTAGGAAATCTAAGCAGTATGTTACTTATTTTATTTTATTTTTTTAAAAGATTTTATTTATTTATTCATAGAGACAGAGAGAGAGACAGAGACACAGGCAGAGGGAGAAGCAGGCATCAAGCAGGCATCATACAGAGAGCCTGAGGTGGGACTCAATCCAGGGTCTCCAGGATCACGCCCTGGGCTGCAGGTGGCGCTAAACCGCTGAGCCACCAGGGCTGCCCTGTTACTTATTTAAAAAAAGTATATTAGGCATACTCTTTCATACAAATTGAGGAAAAGTAGTTATATTTTTCCAAGTATCAAATAGCATTTCAATAATTAAAATTAATATTGTCAGTGTATTTTACTCCAAATATTAATAGCATAAATATATGGGCATATTTTTAGTTTTTCTTTTTCTTGTTTGCTTAAAAAATATTTTTGTTGAAGAGAACTCTTTTTTTTTCTAAATGATTCTGATGGATATTGGCAGCTATCCAGAATCTTGGTATCTTACAAGTCAGGAATAAGTATGCCATTCAGTGTCATATATCAACCTACTTGTTCATTCTTGGGGAAATTTCCTACAAAATAATTGCTTGTCTACTAGTAAAATGGGCAAATATGAAGTTTAATTTGGCAGTTTTACAACAAGACATATTTTTGAAGTGCTTTTGTAGTTATATGCTATATTTTGGAAAAAGATTTTGGTTATTTACAACAAATGTATTCCTTCCAGAATGCATAAACATTATAAAGAGCACATTTTAGGTTCTAAGTAATTTATTTTTTTCTTCTTTTTTTTTCCTAAGTAATTTATATACTTCTGAGTACAAACATGGAGATAACTCAAAATCAACATCTATAAATCACAAACATCATGTTGAAAGAAAAGTTGTGGAATTAAATGTAAAATATGAAACCTACATATTTGTATGAAATAAATAAAATAAAGCCAGTACTTATACAATGTTTATAGATGCATTCAGTTCTAGTAAATGTACAAAGCCATGCAAGAGAATAATACACACCAAATGTGGATTAGTGTTGACCTTCATATATGTCATGGGCGGGGGTGTGAGATGGGTTCTAGGTGGGTGGCATGAGGAGCTTAACCATATGTTTTATTTTTTTTAAGATTTTTTTTTTTAATTATTTATTTGACAGAGAGAGAGAGTGAGAGCACAAAGGGCATGGGGAGCAACAGGCAGAGGGGGAGGGAGAATCAGGTTCCCCACTGAGCAGGGAACCTGATGTGGGGCTTCATCCCAGGACTCTGGGATCATGACCTGAGCTTAAAGCAGATGCTTAACTGCCTGAGCCATCCAGGTGCCCCTATATACTATGTTTTAAAAAGGAAAGAGATCTGAAGAAAATATAGCAAAATATTGAGATTTAATAAGACTGATGGTGATTACACACAGTTATCCGTTCTATCATCATTTTCTGTATGTTTGGGATATTTCATTAAAATGAGGTAGACACAGTTCTTGGTTACATCTCATTGGCCAGGAGCTAGATAAGCAGGCCACTGATGGGTCATGGTAGGGAAGCAGCCACTTGACAAAATTCTACAGTCAAATGCACCAATGGCTGAGCTTCAGAGAGACTGCCCAGGCCCAGCAGGAAGAAGTCAGAGCCTGATCTAGTTATTCTGCTGGGTGACTCGGGAATCTTAGAGTAAGTGGTATGTGTGTGTATGCATGTGTGTGTTGGCACAGGGTCATTGGGGGAGGGACTAAAGAAGAAGAAGGTCTATTTATGACACATGTCTGTGGGAGCAGGATGGAGTGATGATCCAGCGATAAGAAGGAGGCTCCCTGTGGAACCCTCAGGAGTGATGACACCCACAGATGGAATGTGACATATTCTTATTTTCCATGTGGGAGCACTGGCTCCTTTCATCTGCAAAGTTAACATTGTCCTTGTGTGTGGAATAAAAGGATGACTTAAGAGAAGGTCTTGGGGGCACCTGGGTGACTCAGTGGTTGAGTATCTGCCTTGGGCTCATGTCATGATCCTGGGGTCCTGGGATTGAGTCCCACATCGGGCTCCCTGCATGGAGCCTGCTTCTCCTCTGCCTGTGTCTCTGCCTCTCTCTCTCTGTATCTCTCATGAAAAAATACATAAAATCTTAAAAAAAAAAAAAAAAAAAAAAAAGAGAAGGTCTTGTCTTCCTTCGTGGAGCTCGTGGTACAAATGCAGTGGGGGTAAGGACAGATGACCCAAGAAGCCATTGTCATCAGGTGTTGTAGGAGTAATGCTGGTGGGCATGGCACTAAGCAGGTGTCAGAAGAATCCTTTACCTCACCATAGATTGCATGATTTTTCCTTTGACTTGAAATCGTGTCTTACCTCGTCAGTTTGCAAATTTTCTTTTCTGCTAGTGGTTTTGTCTTTATTGTTAATACAATACTCTGAGTAATAATAGACTGAGAATAAAATAATCAAATCAGAAAATGAACAAACACTCTAAAGATGTTCATGCAAAATATCGTTTAAAAGCTTCCTCTTGGAAATATTAAGTCTTTAAGGCAAACTTTCCCCCTCCAAATTATGATGCCACCATTTATCTATGGCAATAAAAAGCGCATCTTATTTTAAAGTATAAACTTCTTTCTTTTTTTAAATTTTTATTTATTTATGATAGTCAGAGAGAGAGAGAGAGAGAGAGAGGCAGAGACATAGGCAAAGGGAGAAGCAGGCTCCATGCACTGGGAGCCCGACGTGGGATTCGATCCCGGGTCTCCAGGATCACGCCCTGGGCCAAAGGCAGGCGCTAAACTGCTGCGCCACCCAGGGATCCCTATAAACTTCTTTCTAACTAACACCGTTTCATGTATTAATTTCAAGTTTAGAAGGGGAAAAAAAGGACTTTTCATTGCTCCATAATTTTGTTCCCTTTCCATTGATTTCCCCTTATATATCTCTGTACATATAATGACACAAAATATGCACTTCTAAAAATGATGCTATGCAAGTGCTACCTATACATATTAAAGAAATTTTACAATTTTTGAAGCCCTATAAAAGCTTAGCAAGTATCCACTTTAGACATAGTGTGAAATACCTTGATTATCCAGGCAAAGATTCCAACAGCAAATTCTATTTTTTAGTCCTCTGTTTTTATCATATGACTTCAACTAATAATGGCCAAGTTACCAGAGTGAGGTTAAAAGGACAGACTAAGTTGTCTTCTTTGGGTCTTGAACATTGTAAGTCACCCATGATTCTCAATATGATTTATTGAGTTGACAAGAAAACAAAACAAAACACTTCTTCAAAGTCCAAACTTATGTAAATAAAGTATAGCATTTCAGTCTTATGGATATCTCTGTGTCTTGGATTCTTTTAAACAAACCCTTTAAAGGAATTGTTTTAGGATTTTCATCAAAACAAGAGTACCTTCTAAACAAAGTATGCAGTTACTTTGAAGGCCTGCTCTGAACTTTTAATGAGATTTTTCTGGAGGGAAGACCTGGGGAGAGGGAAAAGAGGACTTGAGATGTGAAAATCTAGGCAGATATAGTGTGAAAATGAGTATTTTTTAGACCATCCATTAGAAAAACTTATTTGAATGAATTCTGCTTTACAAATAAATTATTTTTCCAGCTAGCATGTAATGTAAATGATTCTTAATCAGATTAGGCTAAGAAAATTTAAATAAATAAAGGAATTAGTAAAATTCCCCATTAGCCTTTTTTTCCTGAGGCTCTCCTCAAATTTTTGGGTCATCATAGCCATAAAACAAATTCTAAGACTCTCTAAAATTCTTTGTGACCTTAGGTCTCAGATTTGTCATTTTTATTCTGTGCTTTTCGTATCATGCAGGGAGAACCATCTTTCTGGGAATCATTTTGCATTGAAATATACCACAGAAGTGGCAATTTGATTTCAATATAAACTTTTTTCTTTTTCATAGAAAAGCAAAAGGTTGCTAGTCTGTCTTAGGAAAGCTTACTGGCAAAAACAGCAATGGTACTCTTTCGTGAAGCATTCTTTTCTAGAGTTATTAGGTTTAAACATAATGGCAATTCTGATCCTGACAGACAAGCCAGAAAAATCTAGCTCTACTCTTTAATTTCATAGAAGACAGTACTATCTGACTTTAATATCTGACAATATTTTTATGAATAAATAAGGTGGTTTTCTTTTGTACAATGAAGTTTATTTTACAAGACCATAGCTTGATAGGCCCATATTGGTTTTGTTTATCCTGGCTCTGGGGAAAGGGTCTGTGCTCTGTTTCTGATAAATTTCCCCTTGTTTTCAGTTATGACAGATATTCCTTTGAATATGGTGTATGAAAATATTCTAGCATCAAACCAAGGATATCTAACCTTATTTATGTCTGTATTCTGTCCTTAAACACAAACAGCTGTGCACACATACATCTGTCTCACGTCTGACCAAGTACTGCTGTCCAGGACTTCATATACACAAATAAATGTTCCCCCTTTTATGGGAAATCGTGGCTGGCGCAGCAGGAGTTTCAAAACCCACATGCATTTTTCAAATCTTACTTGCACAAACAAAAAGAGGAAAAATACAGACAAACTAGGTTTGGAATTGCTGACTTTTAGAGTTAGTACCAAATGGCTGAAGAATCCCTGTTTTGACAGAGAGAGAGAGAGTGAGAGAGAGAGTGTGTGTGTGTGTATAAAAAAAAAATTATGATTTGTCAAATATTTTAGAGCTTAACTTATGCCTTTGAAAAAAAAAGTAATTCTGAAGTCTTCATTAGGGCACCTTTCTGTAGGATTAAAAGAAAGTAACCTACTGACTGAGCATTAGTAAGACCAGATGAGCAAAATGTTTGATACATTTCTTGGTATCATTACTTTTTTTTTAAGATTTTATTTATTTATTCATGAGAGACACAGACAGAGAGGCAGAGACACAGGCAGAGGGAGAAGCAGGCTCTATGCGGGGAGCCCGACGTGGGACTCGATCCTCGGATTTGAGATCATACCCTGAACTGAAGGCAGATACTCAACCGCTGAGCCCCCCAGGCATCCCTCTTGGTATCATTATTAAACACTTTGAGAAGTCACGTGGAAGGAGAGATTCAAGAAATTCATCATTCTAATAATAGGATTAGGAGATAATTTTATTTTTATTTCATTCATTATGCTTATATGTGTTCTACAATTTTCTATAATGAACATGAACTACTTTTGTAATCAGTAAAAAAAAAGTTATTAAAAGTAATTTCCTATACTTTGTTTGAGGTTGATAGATTGAACTAGCTGTGTTATAAGCTGTAGACAGATTTTAAAAAATATGCATTGCTATCTTAGTAAATTTTTAGAAAAGTATTTTATTCTTTGTTTCACCTTTTCTGGAAAAAAAAAAATCGCACTACCCTGGAGAATTCCAAAATGAAATGGCAAAAGAAAGCAAGTGGCAAAATGTATTACAAGCAAGTGAGAAGTCATGAAAAACTCCTGCAAAATATTACCTAGTTCATGATTTTATTTAGGGTATTCATTTATAAATTAATTTTTCTATACTTCTAAAAGTCAAATGACACATCTAGGGAAATTTGAAATATGTTTCAAGGATTTATAAGCTATTTATATTCTGATCACCAATTTGAGATGGCAGAGCACATGTATTTAATTTACCATCCTCCTCAACCCCTTTAAAGTACAGTAAAGATGCACTAAACAAAATAAGTCTATAAACAGCACAGGGATATGAGTGGCCCAGAGATGATGAGGGATCCCAATCGAAAGGTGTGAGATTTAAACCTTTCTGGAGGGATCCCTGGGTGGCGCAACGGTTTGGCGCCTGCCTTTGGCCCAGGGTGCGATCCTGGAGACCCGGGATCGAATCCCACATCGGGCTCCCGGTGCATGGAGCCTGCTTCTCCCTCTGCCTATGTCTCTGCCTCTCTCTCTCTGTGACTATCATAAATAAATAAAAAATTAAAAAAAAAACAACAAACCTTTCTGGAGGGGCAGCCCGGGTGGCTCAGTGGTTGTGCCACCTTCAGTCCAGGGTGTGATCCTGGAAACTTGGGATCGAGTCCTGTGTTCGGCTCCCTACATGGAGCCTGCTTCTCCCTCTGCCTGTGTCTCTGCCTCTCTGTGTGTGTGTCTCTCTCATGAGTAAATAAATAAAATCTTAAAAAAAAAAAAAAAGGACAAACCAATGGGAACTTGCTTGAAAACAATAAATTATTAAATACAAACTAAATCTACAAACTCTAACCCCAACTGTAATGCATACGAAGACCTGAAGAGTAGGCTCAACAAATATTCCCTAAAAGAAGTGAAAATCTGTGCAGGGGAGGGCAAGTTAGTTAAGGGGGGTTAGTGGTGCTTGCTGACTCCTCCTGATTTCACCTGCCAGCTCCCAGCCCCTGCAATGCAAAAGGCAGTTTTTCAACGTAACATCTGACTCCAGAGGAAATAGGGAATTCAGAGAAGAGACGGTAATGTGTATCTGTGCATGTGTATATAGAGATTTTTTTTAATTTTTATTTTTTTATTTATTTTATGATAGAGAGAGAGGCAGAGACACAGGCAGAGGGAGAAGCAGGCTCCATGCACCGGGAGCCCGATGTGGGATTCGATCCCGAGACTCCAGGATCGCACCCTGGGCCAAAGGCAGGCGCCAAACCGCTGCGCCACCCAGGATGCCCCTAGAGATTTTTTAATATAGAGATTCTGACAGAGAGAGGATCTTTCTTCCTTTAGGGTTTTAAGTATAGCTGTGCAGGCTTGGAGAGGTGAGCTCCACAGTTTGCAGGAATGAAGCAAGACCCACCACTGAATACCCCTCTTATGTGAGTAATAAATTACCTTTATAAAAGTCATATGATTAGAAATACATTTCAAAATATAGAATCAACAATGTCGATATAAATTAAGTTATAAACACAGACTTTATTTTATTTAAGATTTTATTTATTTATTCATGAGACACACACACACAGAGGCAGAGACACAGACACAGGTAGAAGGAGAAGCAGGCTCCATGCAGGGAGCCCGACGTGGGACTCGATACCTGGTCTTGAGGATCCGGCCCTGGGCTGCAGGTGGCACTAAACCACTGAGCCACCCGGGCTGCCCTAAACACAGACTTTAAATTCTCTCCTTCCCTCCATCTGAATAGCTTGGGATCACATCGTGTTTTAACCATGCAGTAGCTGGGTTTCCTTAGGCAAGCTGCTTCAATTCTCTGTCCCTTAGTTCCCTCCTTTTTAAATAGCCATAAAGGGCAGCCCTGGTGGCTCAGCGGTTTAGTGCCGCCTTCAGCCCAGGGTGTGATCCTGGAGACCCAGGATCGAGTCCCACGTCAGGCTCCCTGCATGGAGCCTGCTTCTCCCTCTGCCTGTGTCTCTGCCTCTCTCTCTACCTGTGTCTTTCATGAATAAATAAATAAAATATTTAAAAAAAATAGCCATAAAAGAGCATTTGCCCCATGGTTAATTTGTGAGGATTAGATGAGCTCATATACTTATAGTATATAGAGAGTGGACCCGGGCCCACAGTACTCACTCTATTAGTATAAAAGTTATTATTATGAAATGAAGGAAGAAGTTGTTGCAAACACTGTGTGAAAATTTAAGTATCTCTGTTTGATAAAATATAGGTGAGATGAAATAAAAAATGAAGTGATAAGAGCAAACTTGGAACTCCTCTTTCTGAGGAACCGCAAAAACAGGAAGAAGTAAATTGAGAAGACATCTGTAGAGTCAAATACCCTGCCCAAATTAGAAGAGTTGAGAACTGGACAAGCAGGAGGCTGTAGGGAGATAAAGGTCAGATCATTTGACTTCATATTATGGCTCTATTATAATATTAATTTATTCTTCCACTCATTTATCCATCCATTCAACAAATTTTATATATATATAAATAGAGAGAGAAGAGAGTAGAGAATAGTAGTAGAGAATATATATATATTTCTCTACTGTGTATCAGGCACCATGCAAAATACTGAGTCTACCATGTGGAACTTACTCTCTGATGAGGAAATTAGACATTACACACAAACATTTAATTACAAAATATAAGTATTTTGAAGGAAAAGAGTAAGGGACAATGATGGTGAAAACAGTGTATTTAATGTATATTAATACACTAGACATGGAGTGCCTGGGTGGCTCAGTTGGTTAAGTGTCCAACTCTTGATTTCAGCTCAGGTCATGATCTCAGAGTTGGGAGTTTGAGCCCTGCATCAGGCTGTCTGCTGGATGTGGAGTCTTAAGATTCTCTCTCTTCCTCTTCCTCTGCCTCTCTCTATCATTTTCTCAAATAGATCTTTAAAAATACACACACACACACACACACACATTTATTTATTTATTTATTTATTTATTTGTTTGTTTGTTTGTTTGTTTATTTATTTATTTATTTATGAGAGACACACAGAGAGAGGCAGAGACATGTAGAGGCAGAAGCAGGCTTCCTGCCAAGAACCTGATGTGGGACTTCATCCCAGGACCCTAGGATTATGACCTGAGCCAAAGGCAAACATTCAACCACTGAGCCACCTAGGTGCCCCAATAAATAGATCTTTAATAGATGAAACAATTAGACAAAAACAACAACAACAAAAACAACAACAACAACAACAACAAGACAGGTAGAATCAAGAACCAGATTCATATATCTTTGGAAACTTGATAAATGTCAGGTATAGCTATAGAGAAAGGGGAGACTTTCCAGTTTGTTTTATCAGAATAGTTTGTCATTCGGGGTGCCTGCATGACTCAGCGGGTTAATCATCTATTTCTTGATTTCAGCTCAGGTCTTGATCTCAGGGTTGTGAGTTTGGGCCCTGCACTGGGCCCCACACAGAATGTAGAGCCTACTTTTAAAAAGTTTTTTATTCAGCTTGGGAAAAAAATGAAATCATATTATTACCTTTCACCATACACAAGAATAAATTATAAAAGATTAGTAGTGAAACTGTAAAAGAGAAAAGCAAAACTTTAGTATTAGAAGTAGAAGAAAAATAGAATATATTCATGGCATTTATATAAAGAGGAATTTCTTGGGTCACAAAGATCACATACCATTAAAAAAATCATTAAGGATGACTAAATAAAAATATAAATTTTAAGTACAGTCTATGAAGGTTTTTATATCTAGAAAAAATATGTATATAACAAAGTGAAAAAATAAGGCAATAGAAAAATGGTCAAAAGGTATAAACAGACAATTCAGAAAAAGCAAAATAAAACAAGGAGACCCTAGAGAGCTTTGGCTTGTCTGATCATCTTGGAGACAAAATCAACTCGCACCTCTGATGGTTATACTGACCCATGTAAGTGCGAAAAGATGTTCAACCTCATTAGTGTCCATGCTCTCCAGCCACAGGCCACCAGGAACATACCTAAGGTTGAACAGTTTGGGTTTCTTGTTGCATGAAGGACGATGCTCACTTTGGAGAACCAGGAAGCGCTCAGTAAGAGGGGCTAGAAAGAATTTATGGATTTAGCCTTGTGTTAGGGCTGAAGAAGTGTGGCTTTGCTCTGAATTGTACAAGAGTGGGATAAATGAATGATCTCGTATTTTATTAAATCTCATTTAGAAGGAAAGAAGTCTAGAATGAATCTAAAGCTGTGATTGGTAAAGAAGAAGCTGTCAGTCATATTAGCTAGAAAGGGATTTTGGTCATTTTTGTTGAACAGTGTCCATGTTTTTGTCTATATTCAGGCATGATAATACAGTAAGCACTGCTAGTTTGTGTTCTGATCTATTGCATCCGCAGAAAGGCCATGTTTGATGTTGACATTCTGCGAAATTGTTTGTGTTCAGTTTGAAAGCATCAAAGTTGAATTATTATAATAGGAAAAAGTTGGAAACTACCTAAACGTCCATCAGCAGGAGAAAATGGGTACAAAGCAATATGGAACATTAAAAACATACCAACCAGAATTATATATATATGGCATATAATTTTAAGTATACAAAGATTTTATGTGCAGAATAGAATTTTTCAAAACATACAAAAGATACAACATATTGTTAATGAATGTATCATCTGTGATGAAAATATAAAATATGGGCATAACTAGCTACAAATTTAAGACAGTGGTTACATCTGGGAAGGAAAGAATGTACACTGAGGAGAGGGTACACGGTAAGCTTCAACAATCTGAAATACTTTATTTAAAAAAAAAGATTTTAAAACATTAAGGCAAAAATGCCAACATGTGATAAATGTCAGTTGTGGGTACTTGGTTATTTATTATTTCTATTTGATGCTTGGTCTTTTTCATAAGTTTAGAAAATTCAATCATAGTTTCAGGAACTTGCACAACAAAATCTTTTAGAATTTTTCTTCCTCATCCTCCACATCCCTAGAGAAAGTCTACTCGCGGCTCCCTATAGCAATAGTTGGAGCCACCCATAAAATAATATCCTTGCACGAAGGGTCTGTCAACCCCCTGCCATCATTAAAAGTAGGCTTTAGGTAGAGTTTATATAGAATGAGTCTGCTCCTATGCTTGCTTGAAGTTCTTGAAGAAACAGAAGAGGAGGAGGAGGAGAGGAAGATCCTGAAGTCTAAAACTAACTGCCAGAGGCCCTAGCTGAGTTATGCAAGCCTTTTAGAATTACAACCAACACATCCTGTTTATCTCATTAGTAGTTAGAAATGCCCCCCAGGTAGTAATTTTAATGTGGTTTAGGATCCTTGTACCAGTGACCTGAACAATCAGATTAAGGAGATTAAGGCAGGAAAGTGGAATGTTAACAAATTGACTGGTCTTCTCCATTCTCTGGGTTTGGTCCATCCGATGTAACCTACCAATAGGTATTTTCAGAAAGTAAGGAAATGTGAAAAACCATTCTAGTGAAAGAAAAAAAAAATTTTTTTGGTATAATTATAATAAGTCCCACTTTCTGGATTGAAATACAGTTTTCAAAACAACATCTTTATTATGTGAAAATTCCTTTAAAAGATTTTAAAACTACTTTAACAACAATGTCATGTTTAGGAAAAATGGTGTAAGTTTACGAGTTGATCTGAGCCCTAATGGTTACTTGTCATTTATTTATTATTTCTTTTTCAAATTAAAGATGCTCAGCTCTTTTACTTGACTTTGAGCTTACTTACAGACCAAATTTTTTTGTTTGTTTTACACTATTGAGTATTACTTCCTTATCAAAGAAAACTGAAAATCATTATGGGTTTATTTGCAAGCTTTATTCTGGGACTTGACAGATTTCAGACCCTTATTTATAAAATATTCTAAGCAGCTTTACTAGATATAATTCTACTGAGTCCATATTTTTTTAAATCAATTTCTTTTGGTTCTGTGAAGATATGGAAAGTTAATGATATGAAGTTTAAAATTCTGCAGAAGCAAATGGCAAATCTGTCATAATTAATAAAAAATTCACAAAAAGCAGTTGATTCCAAAAGATATTTTTGATGAAACAGAAGAAAGGCGTTAAAAAGTGTTAAAGAAAAAATTTTCTTGCTAAAGATGGTAGGAAACATTTTTTTTTCAAGGGAGTTTTGCATTAGGGAAGAAAGATTGGGTTTAACTCTGAATAAGACAAGGATAAATAGAGATTTATAACCAAAGTATGGGGAAAGGGGCAGTGGGTAGAACATCACTAAGAGGGAATACCAAAGCTAAGGGGGTTCTGGGTAACCTGACAGGACTCTTGATGAAGGTAAGCCAGAGTGATAAGACATCATTAAACTGACCGAGTAGAATTTTTGCTAAGACTGGCCTAAGTAGGCTAAGGACAGAGCCTAAGGATGGGCCTAATCAAAAAGGGACTCTGAGGAGTCTGACTCAAGTTCGATCAAGGAAAGAGAGACTTTATCAAATATTAGTATAAATGTGTGGCTAGATCGTAGGAAGAAACCATGTTAGGGTGTCAGCATTTGGAATAAAATGATATAAGATATAAATCCCAAACTCTTTAGTGTGGCTTACAAGACTTTATTATCTGGCCATGATTCTAGGCTTTAAATCTCTAGCCAATAGCTCCAATAACTAAAAAGAAATAAAACATTACCCATGAAGACTGAATTTCCCAGGAGTCTATAGCCCCTGTCTTTTAGGTAAATCTTTTTAAATCAGGATGACAGTCCACTGTGAAGCTCCAATGGTAAAATACTGGTTGACAGGGCAAATGGTATGTGACACTACACTCCAGCATTTGCAGTGGTTTACAAACAACAAACCACAGCCATTGTTTCTGTCGCCTTAGTCAACAGAAGTGATAGTAAAAGATCCAACATCACGTAGTCATGGATAAGATGCTTCTATCATTCTGCTGCCTTATAATAGCCTGGAAGCAATGGTTCTGATACTACTCAGTGTGGAGCTACCACACAAGCTTGGCTGAACTCTGGACACTGGGGAGCAGAACCCTTAGCCCCACCCACACTGATGGAGGTTAAGAGTGTCTACCAGAGATGGATTTATATATATATATATATTTTTATTTTTTTTAAAGATTGATTTACTTGAGAGATATGGAAAGAGAGAGAGCACGTGCACATGGTGGGGGGAGGTGCAGAGGGAGAGAATCTTCAAGCAGATTCCCTACTAAGTGTGGGGCCCAATGGAGGGGTGGATCTCATGGCACTGACATCAGGACCTCAGCTGAAACCGAGAGTCAGATGTTTAACCAACTGAGCTACCTAGGCATACCCAGAGAGAGATTTTTAAATCTGTGGGCTAAGAACAAGCAGAAAGAGTATTTAATTAGTAAATAACTTATATGCACATCTGTTTCATCTCTACTCTATAAATGTCTGTGTCCATGGAGTGGTTCAAAGTGAGGACCCTGGATTCAGACTAAAGTCGGAATTACAATCCAGCTCCTTCACATAATAGCTGTGTAACTTTGGATGAGTTATTTAACTTGTGGCACAGTTTCCTCATTATAAAATGGTGTAATAGGATCATCATAATATAATTATCATAATGTTAGGAGGATCAAATGAAATAAATAAATTTTTAGTGCTCAGCACAGGGCTCAGCATAGAAACAGGTAAAAATAGTAACCATTACTATTATTAATTATTATTGTTTGTTCTTGTATCTCCACAGCCTACCACACTATTTTGTGGATAATTTGTACTTAACAGATATTTGTTGAATTAATTCCAAAATCAAAATCATCATTGCCTTTTAAGTTTTAGCTAAGTCTGGATAGAGACCAATGAGTGAGATATCCCAGCTCCCTTACAATAACTTTTGGTGCTGCTGCTCATAAAATCATAGCTGAGACAGAGACAGAAAGAAAGCTGACAATGGTGGTTATTTAATCTCCCCTAGTCCCCCCCCCCCAACACACACACACAAAATCTCCCCTAGTAATGCACTGATTGGTTTAGAACAATGTAGGACAATGGGTCTGCATTAATCTCCAGTCCTAGTTCAACTAAGCTTAAATAGCCAAAAGATAGCTAAGTTGTGTGTTGCAAATGCCTGGTACAGCACTGTAACTATTTCAAAAGACTGAGAAGAACCTAAGGATGGGTTCAGTCATTTTGAGAAATTGTCATAAAATCTTCATTTGGAGTGTTGCTAAACATAAATACTCTTGATCATGGCCCTCGGGGGGAAATGTGTCTATAAGACACTCTAGCATATTGTATATTTGTTTATGGAATTGTCAATATTCAGGTTGATTCTAGGCCTCCGGACTGTTTTATCCCAGCTGCAGAACACAGGAAAGCAGATCGTAAGTGTATTCTGAGAGATAAGTCACATTAGAAGTGTGAAGCAAAATCATTTTTTTCCCTTGATATGATAGGAAGATGCAAGAGCCAAATTGAACAAATGTAATAGTGTGAAATATGAATAAGAACCAAGGCCAAGAACAACCAAAAAGTAGCACATCATCACAGAATGGGAATTTGGAAAGGACATACAGATGGCCCAACTGTAAGGCAGTTAACTTACTGAGATTTAGCTCCTTTTAAAGGGTGGAGGATATACCTTGAATGTCTAAGCAGCATCTTTGGGTTTCAGTTTAAGAATCTCTTAGTCTGGATGCTAGAAGGATTCAGCGATTACTAAAAATGGCTGTTATTCACTGAGAAGATGTACAGTGAGATGTTGACGTTGTGATCTTAGGAGCCAGGCAGCGTGGGTTTAAGTTCTGGCTCTGCAGGCTGCTCTCTGTGTGAGGACAGCTACTTAAATTCCCTGGGCCTCTGTTTGCTCAGCTGTCTACACCAGGATAACGTTAACATGCCTACACCATAGAGCTGTCAGAAGGATCAAATGAATCATCTTCAGTATCTCAGAATATCTTTTCTGATGTATAGTATTATAATATTTCTATCATCCAAGAAAATCAAAAAGTTTCCCAATACCCTAGGTATATAGCACTGCAGTTTTTAAAAAAGTCAATGTTTACCTTGAAGGTCTTAAAAACAGTATTGGAAGCTGATGTTCTGAGCAACTTATATTTGTTTCTCAGCGCAATTCCACGTGTAACTGGCTTCTGTCTTGATTCATTGGACATTTATAAATGCATTTGTTTCTTTAAAACTGTAGCCAAATGTCCCTACAAAATATCTACAAACTACTCATATATAGTCTTGATGGACTAGAATAATTGTGTCAGATTATTTTGGATCCTGTTTTTTGGGGGAACTTTGGTGTTCTAAGACTTTTAGGTTTATAATTGTTAGAAACTTAACGTTATTCTGGGTCTTATATTGGGTATAGTGGGCATGGAAGGGTGTCCAGCACAAAAAAATCCTTTTTAGAACTTCAGACCTTTCACAAGTCTTCAATGTGAGCTCTGTTGATAAAAGATGACATTTATGGGGAATTAATATTGTTTTAACAGAAGGTTTCAGTTCTTGCCTTATTTCCTCTTTCCCTTCCCCCAGTTCCTGTTGGATCTACTAATGGGCTCTTTAGCAGGTTTTGGCCTGTTCCAGTTCTTGAGCCAAGTCTGACTGGGGCAGGAAGTAATGTTAGCCAAGCCTTCAGAGGGGGCTTCAAATTGAGTCATGCTGGAGACCAGCCTGGTTTACTGGGCCAAAGTTGGAGTCTACGTAGCTTCATCACCTCTGGGTCTTTCCCTCCTCCCTCCCACTCTCTCTTATGTTAGATCAGACTTATACCTCCTATTCCACTCTTCAGAACACTTTGTGAAAGCAGTAGAGAATTAGAAGTTTTGTGGTTCCTGTCACTATACTCATGTTAATTGAACGTATTGCTGTAATATGCTGTATTCGATGATACTGTTTCTGTGTGTGTGTGTGTGTGTGTGTGTGTGTGTGTGTGAGTGTGTGTGTGTGCTGGAGCAAGGGCATTGAAGGAAAATTAGAAAACATGAATGGCTAGAAAAACTTTGAGTCTTTGGTTTGATTTAGAATAGGCTCATCAGGGTATATACTGAACTTCTCATGAGCGAGGTGATACAATAGCCAAAACAGTCATGTGACAAAACTTGCTTTCATGCGAATTTACTATTTTCTCTGACAGTGATGTAAGATTTCCTGAAATCTTTCTGAGCATTCATTGTTAATGCCATACTCAAAACATTTTTATTCACTCAACTTTTTTTAAAAAAAAGATTTATTTATTTATTTATTTATTTATTTATTTATTTATTTATTTATTTATGATAGACATAGAGAGAGAGAGAGGCAGAGACACAGGATGAGGGAGAAGCAGGCTCATGTGGGACTGGATCCCGGGACTCCAGGATTGCGCCCAGGGCCAAAGGCAGGCCCTAAACTGCTGAGCCACCCAGAGATCCCCTCCACTCAACTTTATTTACATATTATTTACATATCTCTGTGCTAGGTATTAGGGGAATACAAGTGAGTGAACGTAATAGCATCTATGTTATAGAGACCAGAATGATGGAGAAGGTGCTATTGAAGTACAGGATAGGAGTGTCTCAATTTTCCCAGGGCTTGGAGTGCCCGGGGACATTTCCCACACTTAGGCCTGAGGGATAAATGAAAGACGTGGAACATCATCCATTCATTCAATGGATATTTACTCAATGGATAGAGTCATGAAGTACAACCTCTGAAACCCCTGACCTCGTGACACTTGTGTCATGACAAAAATAATAACAAAAATAACAACAAAAATAATAGGGGTACCTGGGTGGCTCAGTTAGTTAAGTGACTGCCTTGGGCTCAGGTCATGATCTTGGGATCCTGGGATCAAGCCCCACGTCGGGCTCCCTGCTCTTTTGCCTTTCCCTCTGCCCCTCCCCTGCTCGTTCTCTATCTCACATAAATAAAATCTTTTAAAAAATAATAAATAAATAGGTTTCAGGTGGTGATAAAGGCTATGGAGAACAATGAGGCAGGGTTCCCGGAAAGGGAGTTTATGGAGTAGATAGAACAGAGTGAGGCTGGCCAGGAAAGATTTACTGAAGGGAATTTGAAGAGAAGGAGTGAACCTCATGTGTGTCTCAGGGAAGAACTATCCAGGCAAAGGGACACTAGAAGCTGTCTTGTCATTTTGGAGGAGCAGTGGTGGGGTTAGACTGGCTGAAGCAGAGCACAGATAAAGAGATAGGAGATGAGGGCAAAGAAGTAATGGGGAGAACAGGGTCATTTGCAGTAAGTTTGGCTTTTACTTGGTGTGAACTGGAAAGACACTAGGATTGACAAGATCTAATTTGTACCCTTACAAGATCACTTTCCTGCTGTGTTGAGAAGAAACCAAAGGGGAATAAAGCTTGCAGAAGTGTACTGTTTTGATGCCTATTGCATGTGAGGGGCTGGGATGGGAACCCTGCCCTTAGGAACAATTTCTAGTCATGAGAGAGAAACTTGAACTGATTTTATAAATAGTATGAATGTCTAATGATAGGCATTGATTGTTGACTCATCTGGCAGTCACCTCTGATTTCGGTTTAGGGATCCAACTCTTTTTCCCCTCTCTGACTAGGTGGTTTGATGGACCCCATTGACCAGTTACGGGAGGTTTTGTAACCTAGGCCTAAACCAATCAACAAAGACCATCCTTCTAGCATAAATTTAGGAATGAGCATGTGACTCAAACCCATGAACGAAAACCCAATCCAAATGGATCTGGGACTTTGTACATTGGCATCACTCTTCTGGGATGAACATGAAAGATCTGGATATGCTATAGCCATCTTGTGTCTACATAGAGTCCGACAATGAAACCGCATCAGCTTGTAGTTTGCATGTTTTGTTTTCTTAAGTTTGGGGAGAATATAGACAGTATTTATATTTTTATAAGTCAAATTTTTATTATTTTTCTATAGTGTTCAACAAAATAGCAAGCTTTAAAAAAATAGTTTCTCCTGCTCAGGTGGTGCTCATTGTGAAACAGTACTGTGTCGAACAGGAGTAAAGCCAAGAAAAGCCAAGAAAGACTTCAAGAAGTCTTCCTTTATTGGCACAAAATCATGAATGAATCATTTCAAGACTGACCATAGCTCAAAGGGACCAAAATCAAGAAAAGGAATTCAAAAGGATCAAAAGGAACATCCAGAACATGCAGATATGAAAATTACTTTTCAAATTATAAAGGATTCTGCTTGACTAACTCAGAACCAAAAAGGAGGAGTTTGTGCCTTTTCTATAATGTTGAGTTTTTAAAGACACCTTTAAAAAAATCATTTGGATGACTGATCTTTAAAAACAGCTCCTAATCTAGGACTGCAGTTTAACTGCTTCTGAACAAATTTAAGCTAAAATAACCAAATTTGTTTAACTATTTTTCTCATTCAAATATACATCAACATTGCTTAGGTACAAGTTTACTTTTCCCTGCTGCATTTTAGCCTTGCAAGAGCTCTTTTAAAAGTTGTAGAGTAAAATTTAAACATAAGACACTATATACATACACAGTGTATGTTGCAGAATTGAGACTTGCTTAGTACTTACAACTACCATTTGTTAAGTACCTCCTAAATATCAGAAATTTTGTATGTTTCCTAGTTCTTATTACAAACCCTTAAAATTTGTGTTCTATTTCCTATTTTTATTCTTTTAAAGATTTTATTTATTTATTCATGAGAAACACAGAGAGAATGAGGCAGAGACACAGGCAGAGGGAGAAGCAGGCTCCATGCAAGGAGTCCAATGTGGGACTCAATCCTGGGACCCCAGGATCACGCCCTTGGTGGAAGACAGGCGCTAAACCGCTGAGCCACCCAGGCATCCTATTTCCTACTTTTACGTAAGAATTGAAATTGAGGGGATCCCTGGGTGGCTCAGCAGTTTGGCCTGCCTGCCTTTGGCCTAAGGGCATGATCCTAGAGACCCAGAATGAGTCCCACATCGGGCTCCCTGCATGGAGACTGCTTCTCCCTCTGCCTGTGTCTCTGCCTCTCTCTCTCTCTCTCTCTGTCTCTCATGAATAAGTAAATAAAATCTTTAAAGAAAAAAAAAAGAATTGAAATTGAGGCATAGAGAAGTATCTGGTTTGCCCAACATCAAACAGCTGGCAGATGGGAAGTTGGGGGAGGGTTGGAGACTTTTCAGCCAGGCACTGTCTTCAGCACTTACATGTGTTACTTCATTTAATTTTTCACAGCAGCCCTTAAAGATGAAGCGATTTAAGAGGAGATTCAATAAAGATAGAGGCAAGGCTTATCCTAGGACAGTCTGACTCCAGAATTCATGATTATACCAGTATATAGTTTGTCTTTCTAAACGACTTCTGAATTTTCCACTTGGAAGCATTTTTAAAGCTCAAAATAAGTTGTACTTGCTTTCTCGTTTGTTAATACTCAAACCCAAGATGGGTGCTTTTTACCCAAGAGTTCAAAATTGAACCCAAAGCCATGAGCATCTCCCGTGAAGAACTTTTGCTTCAAAAATTGACATGGGTATTAGTTTGTTGAGGCTTGACAGTCTTCAGATCCTATCCTTTTCCACAGAACACTTTATGGATAGTCTGACATTTGGACACATGTGGAGTACTTAAAACTGCAGCGTTGGGTTGAGATGGCCTTGAGATGACTCTTAGCTTCAGAAATGACTAGTTATGTGACTTTGGTCAATTAGACAACCTCTCAGGTCTAAAAGGAATTCCTACCACCATAAAGGATAATATAGTTAAAAATCTATTTCCATTTCTCAGGTTTTTATGGTTTCCCAACGCAATAAATGTGAACAAATTTAGTGGAAAATTCAATGCATGGAATGATTTCATAGATAATGTCAATAAATGAGAGAAAATAAATCTAACCAGGAAAGCTTTATCTCTTAAAAATCGTTGAAGACATTCAGAAGTTTGTTTTGGGCTTACACTTTTTTGTATAAGTTCCCCAAAGCACCAATAGAGATTAAAGAACCATGGTGAACAATGTGTTTTTATGTTTAGGAAGACTAGGTTTATTAGTATTTGTATCTAATAGATGGCTAACTTGGACAACGGTGTATAAACAAATTCTAAACTGCCAGTTGAAGGACAATCTAGGTGAAGTAATCAAAAATATATTTTTTTTATCGGGATCCCTGGGTGGCTCAGCAGTTTGGTACCTGCCTTTGGCCCAGGGCGCGATCCTGGAGTCCGGGGATCCAGTCCCACGTTGGGCTCCCGGCATGGAGCCTGCTTCTCCCTCCTCCTGTGTCTGCCTCTCTCTCTCTCTCTCTCTCTCTAGGTCTCTCTCTCTTTAGGTCTTTTTCTTCATGACGTGACAGGCGCTGTTCTTCATCTTTCACTTACATTTGATTCATTCGATCTCACTCACCTTCAATATGCATGAGATTTTATTATTATTATCATCCCCATTGTACAGGTGAGGAAACAGGAGCAAGAAAATGAAGAAACTTGCCCCAGGTCACCCACAGAGAGTGAGTGGTAGGGCCTGGATTTTCATGCAGACAGCCTGGATCCAAAGTCTGCGCTCTTAGCCACTATGTTCATTCTTAGCATTTACTAGGGTTTCAATAAATATTTGTAGAAAGAATGTATCATTCCTAAAATTGCACAATTATTGTTTCTCTTGTTAGCTTTAAGCCTTCCAATCCCTAAGTAATATGAATCCTAATGGTAGACTGCTATGATTTTTTGACTCGAACTCATGAATTCTTTGTTTGGTCCCATAAGGATGACAGATTTTGATAGAGAAAGAGAGAGAAAATTATAAGCAACAATAAATATGACTAACAGAGACCTATTTAAGAAGCTATATTAAAACATGAGATTCCAAAATTGGGTTCCAAATTTTCATCAAATGGATAAAATAAAACACAGATCTGAAAATAATTTTATTGCCATTCATCTTTTAGTCTGGATTGTCTCAAGAATGAATCAAATTATTGTAAATAATTTTTAACGTCTTCTGTGCATTTTACAAAAGGAAAATCTTCTTTGATAAAAAATATATTTTTTAAAGATTTATTTATTTATTTATTTATGAACAACAGAGAGAGAGAGAGAGAGAGAGAGGAGAGAGAGGCAGAGAGACACAGGCAGAGGGAGAAGCAGGCTCCATGCAGGGAGCCTGACGTGGGACTCGATCCCGGGTCTCCAGGATCACGTCCTGGGCTGAAGGCGGTGCTAAACCGCTGAGCCACCTGGGCAGCCCAAGAGGTGTTGTTTTTAGACTGCAGAACTGATATTTATCAAAGATTTCTTATGTTCCAGGCACAATAGAGTTATGTTATTTATTATATCACCTAGTTTTATAACAACTGTTTCAAGTGAAGTTTTATGCTTTTCAGTCTAGAGATGAGAAAACTGAAGTTTAAAGTGATGCAATAACTTTGCTAAAAGTTCAAACCGTAAGTGATGAGACCAGAACTCAAGCCAGAGGTCTATGCATTTCACCACACACAGCTGATCATTTAGAGAAAATGACTTTACTTACTAGGAAGACAGTAGAGCACAGTGGTTAAAAGCAAAGACTCTGAAGACATGTCATGAGGATTTTAATTCTGTCTTTTCCACCTCCAGAGTGCTGGTCCTTTGGCAATTTCATAGCTTTCCCACCTATAAATGATCGTAATATCTCACAACAGAGATGATATAAGGATTAAACAAGATAAAATATAGCTAGTTCTTGATTTGTACTAAGCACTCATTTTTATTTGATTCATGGAAATTGGACGGTGTAAGTAGTTGTCTATTTCACCTTCTCATTTCATGTTCATGAGTGTCAAAGCCACGTTTCTAGAAATTATTATGCAGGCTCTAGATGATTACTTGGCTAATTTAAGAAAATTCGACTTTCATCGTTTAGTTACTTATGAAGACCAGAACCTTCTGGACAGTGCTGATGTTCAGCTGGTAAGCACCTCTACAAACATACCGGCCACAGAAGTATGGAAATTCAGGGCTTCCGTACCAGATGGTAAATGATTTAGGATACTGAGCCCAGGTGTTTAATGCCTGCAGGTGAGGGTGACTCTCAGCAGCTGCAGATGGCCAATGACAGCAACATCCATGTCACTCATCTCTTGCTCTGGAGTGGCCCAGAGTTGATGAGAGTGGCAAGGCACGTAACGAGACAGACAGTAGTGAGTGATGCTGGTTGGGTCAAGTGTCTGGATGTAGATTCAGTGCCCCCCTCTCACCAGCAGTACTATAGCATCAGCAGGAACCTAACACTACCAATTTAATGGGGAGAAATCAGGCCCCCTCTGTCCAATTTTAGTTCATATGGTGGCATCTCTGAACTAGTGACAATGACATCAAATGAAAGAGCACACCAATAAAATTGAATGTTGAATAAAATTCAACAAATGATTTGAAATTATTAGAATGCTTTGATGATCTATGCGCACAATGACTCATATAGCTTAGTGAGCAATTCTATGTTATCTGTATCTTGGTTTATTCCAAAAATAAGAAAGATTTCAAATATTTTTGATTTAGCAATTGCTTCTATATTAAATTTTTATTTCCAGTTGTTACATATGTTTAATTACAGGCGATTATAGGCATTAGAGAGACTGTGGTACAAGAGTAGCAGTGTCCCACATAGGTTCTTAAGATACATTTCTACAAAGAAGGATGGAATAATCTCTCCCAAATAACCCAAAACATTGTTTTAGGCAAACTGCAGGTGCAGTGCCCAAAAAGGAATAAAGGGAGGTGGGGAAATCTGCTAGCCTTGTCAGATACTCTAAAAATGACAGCGTAAGAGCTGATAGCTCATAAAGATTTTTCACATGAGGGGCACCTGGGTGGCTCAGTGGTTAAGCATCTGTCTTTGGCTCATATCATGATCTCAGGGTCCTGGAATCGATGCCCACCCCCCACCCTACACCACCCTGCCCTGGAGTCAGGGTTGGGGTTGGGCTCCTGCTCAGTGGGGGGGTCTACTTCTCCCTTTTTCTCTGCCCCTTTTTTGTTTTGAAAACAAAAAAAACTTAAAAAAAAAGATTTTTCACATCACTCTTTTTAAATAATTTAATCCCCTCCTTCCTTAGTTCACTTTATTTAGCTATTAGTTTCCTCTTCTGTTTCTGAGGAACACCTGCAGTTCTGAAGTGCTTCAATGCCCCATTTGGGGGAGACACGTTTGTACTCACTCGATAGTGTTGTCAGAAACTGTATCCTCATCTGAAGACATAAGAATTAGCAGTAGAGGGATCCAGTTTTCTGAATCTAAATTTGGACACATACATAGACCATGCTTCCTCAGCTCATGACTTACGGATTCAGGTCTAGGGTGTGGTGTGCACAAGGGACACAGACATGACAGGAATGCCACCACCCTCAGGGAATTTACGGTCTCATCTGCTCTGGAGGCCAGGTTGTAAAAACAGTAACACACCATAATGATCACTTGCTGCAAAGGTAGTAAAAAGGAAGGCAATCCTCTACCCTTTGGGAGAAGGGACTAGAATTTGGGAGATGTTGGGAGAAATGTTGGGAGAAACATTAATCCAATGTTGGGAGAAAAGCATTTGGTTAGCAGGAAGTGTTAGGATTGTGGGAAGGGCATTCTAGGCCAGTGCAGGCACACAGCAGGAATTACAGAGAGAATATAATCTGTGACGCAACCCTCTCCAGGTACGCGCACCTCCAAAAAAAATTCATTTGGAAGCCTTGGGATCTGATCTCTATTGATGTTTCATTGTGTTTTATCAAGGTGCCCTGGTTCTCCAAGTAGGGCGATGACTTCTGCAATACAGCTTACTGATATAACTGAAGGAGCATCCGATGAGGGAGGAAAGGGACTTTGTCCTTTTGCTTGTTAACATAAGTGCAATCTTTGCTTCATTTGTGGGACTTTCTTTAATGTATCCTGGGTTAGATACTGAGGATTTTCTCAGTAGGCTACCTTTGGAAATAAGCTTGGGGCTGAATTACAGCAATTACAAGCCTGAGATGAAAGGAGCCACATGTATACCGAGGTCTCTTAAAGACTCAGCCAGGTTTCATTTCCTCTCACGATGGGAGGCTTTGGGCCTCTACTGACTAGGATGTAACCACAACAAAACAATATCTCTCTGTGTGGGTTTTAAAAATAAACTGAAGTGATTTGTATGTACAAATGGCATCTTAGAAGGAGGAGTGTAGAAAAGCCAAGTTAAAAAAGAAAACAAACAATGCTTGAAATCCTTCCCTTTCTTTTTCTACAGGTCTTCTTTCTCAGAACTGTTGTCTGGAAAACTCATCTACTGTTGTGTTGCCTGTCGTGCAGCCAGCTCACTCGCCCCAGGTTTTTCTTTGGGATTCGAATGCTATTATTATAAATACTATTATAGATAAACTATAGAATGGGGTCTTCACAGGGATAACTAAAAGCCTTCGGGCTTTTAAAAAGAAACACACAGAATATGCATTTATTGTCTTGACTACATTTCTGGCAACATAAATGATTCTTTGGAGGCTTGAAAGGTGGGGTCAGCCATGTCAGTTTGCATTTTAGGAGAGTTTAATCAACCGATTAATGACACAAAAGAATATATCTACTCACCTGGTGTTTCATTTGCATAGCTTATCAGTAGGAGATTTTTCTGGTAATTTGCATACTCCACTGCTTTCACAATTAGGATCAGGAGAAATCATCAAACTATAAACAATGACTACCAGCTAAATCTTAGAAGGGAAATTAGAATTTATCTAGACCACTGTCATTAGCAAATATATATTATTAATTATTATAATTACTAACCAGCAGAAATTGACCAAGTCATACAGGCTTTAAATTATTTAGATTTTATAATTATCTTTAAATAGAATCAGTATTCCTAGTAACTTAGGGAGATGGAATCATTAGGTGAAGAAACTAGTTAAGATATACTTTATATTCAAATTAAGTTTGTATCTGAATGTGCTTTTTACTTATAGAATCCCAAAGTACATGAAAAGTTACAATGACAAGGCATTTATATTAAGATGATATAGTTAGGAGAGTAGTGCACAAATCTAAAATATTTAATTAAAAAATAAAAACTTCAGTGGTGTTCCTGGTAGCTTAGTTTAATAAGCATCTGCCTTGGCTCAGGGCTTGATCCCAGGCTCCCTCCCTGCTCAGTGCTCAGTGGGGAGTCTGCTTCTTCCTCTGCCCACCTCTCCTCTCCTATACCTCTTTTTTTTTTTTTTTTAAGATTTTATTTATTTATTCATGAGAGACACAGAAAGAGAGAGAGGAGAAGCAGGCTCCATGCAGGGAGCCCAATGTGGGACTTGATCCCAGGTCTCCAGGATCACGACCTGAGACAAAGGCAGATGCTTTAACCGCTGAGCCACCCAGGCATCCCTCCCCCCTACCTCTTGTGTGCAATCTCTCTCTCTCACAAGTAAATAAAATCTTAAAAAAAAAAAAAATAAATAAATAAAAACTTCAGCCAACTGTCAGTTATTCAGTCTATACAAACAACAGAATGCTGACAAATGAATAGTTCTCCAAATATGTAGATAATTAAGTTTATAATTGTCAAATAATATCTTTGGAATAGTTTTAAAGCAATAAGTAATGACTTGAAAAGTCAATCTACTTTTAAAATTCTACTATCATTTCTGATGTTCCCAAGTAGTCCTAAATATAAGGGAAAAAAGGAAATTAGATAAAACTCAACAAAACTTCAAGACAAATCAGAGCCCAAGGCTTTCAAGTTATTATTTTTCTTTTAAGGTGCATATTCCTGAAAAATGTTTAATTATGTGGCAGATTGTGTTTCCCTCAAATCCAAGCTATTGTGTCTGTGTTGGCCCAGAATGCCTTTCCCACAACCCCAACATTTGGCTGCTAAGGAAACACTGTCTTCCAAGACTAGGTTAAGAGGTTTGACTCCTTTCCCCACAAAGGATAGATGATTCTCTTTCTTGCCATCTGTGTTGCAATTATTGCATTATAATAATCTAGCTA
The DNA here is from genome assembly GCF_053574225.1 of Canis aureus. Taxonomy (NCBI): domain Eukaryota; kingdom Metazoa; phylum Chordata; class Mammalia; order Carnivora; family Canidae; genus Canis; species Canis aureus. The sequence continues at coordinate 10,822,290 of NC_135635.1, forward strand.
TGATATTGTGTCTTCCAGAACTGACTTTTTAAGTCATTGTATTTTCTCAAATAAATAACTCTTAAAAAAAAACCCAAACATATTCAGGAATCCTATTGAGTAGTTAAAAAAGTATTCTAGATCGAGTCTGAAAAAGCCAAAATGACATTTCCATATTTTCCTTTGTTAAATTTGATAAAATCGAGCTAATTTTTAAATTGACTTATAATTGATATGTAACAATTTATTAGTTTCAGGTGTACACAGAATGATTCAATATCTGTATTGCGAAAGATCACCACAATAAGCCTAGTTAACACCTTTTACTTTACATAGTTACAAATTCTTTTCCTGTGATAAAGACTTAAAATCTACTCAGCAACTTTTAAATATGCAATACAGTATTAACTACAGACACAATGCTGGACATTCTATCCCAATGACTTTATATATTTAAAACTGCAAGTTTGTACCTTTTGGCAAACTTCAAAATAGAAATAATTATAAAAGAATAATTATAAGCATTCCTTGTTTTTTTTTGTTTGTTTCAAATGGAAATATCTGAGTCCACTAAATGTGTAAAATCTTCATATCAAATCACTAGAATTAAGATTTCTTTTTTCAGTCTACCTGGTAAAAGCGAGCATTACAGGAATGCCTTCTAGAAATTAAATAAAACCCTTACATCATTCACTTCCTCCAAGTCTTCCAGTCTCAGTGAATGGCCAATGTCCTAGCCAGTTGCTGGAACCAAATTCCAGGCAGCATCTTTGATTCCTCCCCTCCCCTACCGTCCATGCAGTAGGACGCTCCCTTGGCTTGGCATACTCTCCTTGGCACATCAAGAGCCTCATAGATCTTGATGTTTTTTTGTTGGCATTCAGCTCTTAGCTCAAAGGCCATCTCCTCAGTGAGCAGTTCCTGACCACTCAATCTGAATTAGCACTCCTGCCCCTCACAGTCACTCCAGGGCATCAGATCACGTCACTCTGTTCTACTTTCTTCACATCTTTCAGTACCACCTGGAATTATATTATTCATGGATTTGCTTTTTCTGTTTTCTCTACCAAGATATAAGCCCTCAAAGGCAAGGACCTTTATTTTCTTGTCCTCCCCAGTATTCTAGTACTTAACACTTGTATATAATACATGCTCAAAAGATGTATTTCAGATGAATATTGAGAACAGATTTTTAAAAATGTATCTCATTCAATAATTACCTCACTGTGCTAGGCAAAGGTAAGGGACATATACTGAAAGACGTTTTAAAATGGGATAACTAAAAATAAATATAAATAAATAAATAAATAAAAAATAAAATGGGATAACTTGGCATTCTTACCTGCTCCTTTCCCTTTCATTTCTCTCTCCTCCCAGGGACCTTACTCACAGGAAGAGAGAAAGATGAAATGGAATAGCATGGAGTTAGATAGGAATTAGATGAGTTTCTGACTTCCAAACTGTGTGATCTTACTCTAGTGTTGGCTCATGGATGTTGTGTTTCTTCACCTGAAAAACTGGAATAATTGTTTCTATTTTACTGGTTGTTGTGAAAACTGATATAATGATGAATGTGTGTAATAAATATCTTAGCACATTATTGGCTTTCAATAAATGGAAGCTTTTATTGCCACTATCTCATGAAATGATCTGAGGTCAGTCATGCACCAAGCCAATTTATTGCTGAATAGTGCTTGCATAAGACCAATTTCTGAGAAGATAATTGGCAACTAGCAAGCATACTAAAATACAATATGTATCACATTTTTAATGGTCTGACTCCTTTCCTTTCTTTAAGAATAAAGCAAGAGATAATTGTGACTCTGATTCCTGTTCCTTCTTGATGTGGCTGCCAGATTGCATGGTAAGCCTGGAGGCGGTAGTCTGTTAGTAACAGCCTGAGTGAGTAATAAGGTGTAGTAATGTCAGAAGCACGGTGCATCATCTCATAGTTGGGGGTGGGGGGCAGTGTGAGGTCAAGTGGCTGGCTAAGTAGATAGCATTCAGTCCATGCAAAGCAGCGAGAAAGAAAAATAGTTTTCATCCAAGAGGCAATATAAAATATTGTATAAAATAGAAAATAATTTATATAAATATAAAATAAAGTATATCTGACTGCATAGTATTATTAAAGATAGTCTGGAACTAATATGTCTCTGAGGCTAAGAGACTGATCAAATATGGGAGCCTAAGTCAGCAACAATGTAGTAAATTTTATTATAAATAATTCAGTATCTGACAGGACTAATTTTATTTATTGCTTGATAGATAGCATCTTTTTAATATAAAACAAGCTCAAATAATAAGGTGCTTTGGCAAAAAGATCTAAAGCATGTTCAGTTCCATTTCCATTTAGACTTAAAACACCTTTTTACTTCAGTTCCTGATTAGAACTATCAATGAAACAACCATGTCCGGCATATACCATTAACTCAGAGACACCAACATCCAAAGGCAAGTGTGTGTATGTGCCTGCATGTGAGTATATATGTGCCTGCATTTATGTTTTTGTGCAAGTGTATGATGTTTCCTACAGTTACTGCTCTGACCTTGGGGAAGACTTGAATCCTCTTCCCTCTTATGTCGCTGAGGTAATCAGAGGCCAATCAGCCTTTTCATCTTCTCCTCTAACTAGGGCTAAAGCAGAGCTTAGGACCCACCATATCTGAGGGGTTGCTGGATAACCCGGGACCCTGTTATTGTGAAATAACCCAAAGCTGAATTATCTCTAGATTGACTAACCCCAGTTAGTCTAGTCTTATACACTGGTATAAGAACTCATCCAGGTCTAGTCACGGTTGAATCTGATTGGAGTCTATAATGGAGTTGATTTCTTAGAGTTATCTTATATCCTCCTTGGAGTCAACCCAGAAATATAATGCTCCTGTAAATTGGAGGGTTCTCAATATAACTATAGTAGAAACAAATTCCTTAGGCTTCCTAGACTGATTCACACCAAATCTCTCCAAAGGCAATGGTAGAGGAGACAAGTTTCAGAATACTGTCAGCCCCATGGGAATTTTATGCTGTCAAATATGGTAGCTACTAACCCTCTATCACTATTAGAATTAAATTTTAAGTCAATTAAAATTCAAAAAATAAAAAATTTCAGTCCTTGAGTTACATGGAATTCGACAGTTACAGGTCTGTGTTATAGACCATTTCCAGAAAAGCAAGATAAAAGTTTTCAGTAAACTTGGGATGCCTGGGTGGCTCAGGGGTTGAGCATCTCCCTTCAGGGTGTGATTATCCTGGAGACCTGGGATCGAGTCCCATGTCGGGCTCCCTGCATGAAGCCTGCTTCTCCCTCTGCCTGTGTCTCTGCCTCTCTCTCTCTCTGTGTCTCTCATGAATAAATAAATAAAATCTTTATAAAAAAAAGTTTTCAGTAAACTTCAAAGTTAGTGCTTCTTGTGGGCTTCCAATAATCCTGTATTCAGTAGTTGAACAAATCACCTATTTTCTATACCTGCTCAAGCACCTGCTGCCCTTTCTGTAATGCTCATTGGGCTTCTGAATATTTATGCAATACCCATCATCTCCATTAAACTGTTGAGCTCAGTAAAGGAAAGCACTGTGTCTGTCTCACTTATTGTATCCCCAGCATCCAGCATGACGCCTAGAACATGGTTATTGCACAATAAACATTTGTTGAATGGATGGATGGATGGATGGATGAATCCTAACTTTTCTATATATCACTCATGGATAAAAAAGCCAATTCCTTAGGGGTAAGTGTGAGGGCTAAGTGAAATAGCATAAATAAAATACCTGGCGCGTGCCCGGCACATAATAGGTGTTCAAATAGGTGTTCACTCTCTGCTTCTGTATAGAAGCCCAGATCGCTTGGATCCACAAATCACAAAGACTTCTGGTCAAGCCAACAATTTCCCTGGGTCTCAGCTGTTGGGCTTCCTTTGCTTTGATCAAAAGCTTGGCTTAAGTTATTAACTACAAGGGAAAAAGATCAGAGTTCAGCTCTGCTATTTGGCACTAAGGCAGCAGTTCTCCAAGTACTAACTCAGAGCAGTTAGCTTCATAATTCATTCTAGAAATCTCTTCCAGACTAAAATTCTGGCCTTTTACCAACCATCCGGTTCATTCAGCCTTCTCTTCTCCTATCAGAATTCCGAATACGTAACAGTGCCAGCAATTAAGTGTCGACACCATTCCTAGAGATTCCTAGACATAAATTAGCCCTGCAGGGGGGACTGGAAGGAGAAATTCAGAATGAATAGTACTTTAGGATGAGCATTTGAAGTCTTTTTCTTTGTCCTTGCTTTCTGTTTTCGACTCTCCCCCTAAAATGCTACCTTTGAGTATTTTAGGAGAGAAGGGTGGCAAATTTTTGTTTAGCTTAGAGGCACTTCTTGGAAAAGCCAATTCTCAGATGTACAAAACAAAAAAGGGAAAAGACCATGAGTGTTTTCCAGGGTGGTTCTAAGTCTTATGGAGCATGTTGTGGAAAAATTCTTAGCCATCTGCTAACGGATATTAGTAAAAGTGGAGACTGTGCTAAATAATAAAGTGTCGGGTTGTCCTTTCAGAAAGTTAATAAAAAGAAGGAAGTGGAAGACTGCTCATTATTTTTAATGACTGTGCTTTCCAGCAGAGTGCCTGTGTCTCCCTGCCTTTACTTTCTGCCTTCCTTCAGTTCATTATAACACACTAAACTACTCCTTAGAATGATAGCTTTGTTCTAAAGCTTAGAGTTCATTAAGAGGCTCACAGTCCCAGGCTGACCGGTTGTTAATCACAGGTCCAGGGCCAAGGTGATGATGCAAAGATGAGCCCAGGACATTGTCCACGAAACACTCACCAGCCATGACTGCCCTGGATTTCCTCTGGAGCAGGTCCTCATCATTTCAGGGATTCAGCTCTCAAATGCTTCATTGTACTTGGCGGGTGATGTAAGTTTCAGCCATCCATAAAAGTAGTTGTTACCAAAATAGTGCCTCTTATTTTGGTAAACCAGGAAAAACCATGGTGTTAGAAGTAGTCTTGGTTTTTGAAAATTCCGCATAGATATAATATTTATATCACACTTGCCGTTCTAGTTTTATTAGCTCCCCATTCACCATTTGAATGTATAAACCTCATGCTGTACATTTAGAGTAAGTAGCTTTCTGTGCTAATATTTTTGGCCATTGACTGCCTGAGATCCCCTGGATAAATTATGGACATGTGCAGAATAAATTCAGTAATAGTGAAATAGAAAAAAAAGTAATCCTTTATTTTACCATGACACTAAAGGAAGGTAAACTCTTTAATCTAGGCACATGTTTCGTGAAGCAGTAAAATAATGTAAGCCAACAAGTAAGACAAATCAAGATACACACACAGAGGAGGGATGAAAGCTCTATATTAGGCATACCTCCTGTCTTTGTTAGATTTTTTTTTTTAATCATGTTTCTCTTTCCAAATAAGGGCTAAATTGGCTCTGCTTTGGAAAGCCCTTTGAACTTTGTATTCACAAGTCCTTGTGTTTTGAAAAAGAGATATGCACTCTAGAGAGTGCCTGAGATGGGTAAGTGACACTAGGCTCTCGAGTGGTGGGATTGGAGCAGAGAAAATGTGGCAGCAGCATTTTCTCTGAACTCAACGGGACTTAGTCCCTTTGACATTCTTCAGGCAAAATAATCAGACGTTTACTTATATGCTCAAGAACTGGAGTGACACTCTGACTGGTTTACTTGCATTTCCATGTTAGCATATGTGTTTTTTTAAACAAAATAAATGGGTCTTTTTCCAAAAGTATTCGGGCACTGTATCCTGAAAAAAGACTTGCTAGAAATAAAGTATATGTTTATTCATTAGCTGTCAAGCACTTCTGGGCTCAGTACCCCCCCACACACGCTGTTTAATGTGGAGTTTAATAACATTTACATAGAACTGAGCTGAGGACTGTCTTGATGGGGAAAAATCCATACTGACAAAAAACATGCTGTTTGGTTTGTCTTCGTCCAGGAGAGGAAAAGTTTGAGTGGGGTTGCCCTGCTTTATCTAAGCACTGCCACGCTGTTGATAAAAAGTAATAATAATGATGCGCGTTACTGTCATGCCAGACACGAAGAATGAAGCCAGCCAGTTAATTTGAAACAAACATGAACATATTTCAGTTTCCTCCAAAGCCCAGCAGAGATTCAGTTAGAGCTATTTTTACCTTCTCCCCAAATGACAACAATCTAGCATCGTTTGATCTATGCAGTTTGGAAGAGACAACGTTGATAAGCCGCTGAGCACAAAACAAATTAGGAAAGAAAGAGGTCATTGGATTGCTGGAGAAATAACAAAATGAACAAAGAAGAGAAGGCAAATGTTCTGTTCTGTCATCGACTGGGCTTCTACTGTGTGGAGGGAGCTGGCAGTCATCTCCCCAAGGCCAGGCCTGCTCTACTTGACTTATTATTAGAATCCATAGGAAAAGCATCAAAGCTGACTGGGACAACTGGTGATGTGAGAGGGGTAGGGATGGCTCCATGGAATGTGAGGAGCAACAGAGACAACCCCTAGTGTGCGGGGGTGAAGAAATACCTTTTGGGGCAGTTAATTGTGAATCCTATTGAGAGTTCAACTATCCTACTAGGGGTTGAGAAGCTTAACTGCATTTCCATTTCAGGATGTTAGGCTTTCCTGAGCCTTGTGGTATAGGTCTATACTTTTCTAGTGTGTGCATGCACACACATATGTCTTTGTGTGTGTGTGAGAGAGCAGCTGAGGAGAGGGTGGAGTGGAGAAGAAAACTGTTTTTCTTGCATAAATCTCTGCTTGGAATTGTAACATTTACACAGATAAAAACTGGGATGGCTGGGTGGCTCAGCAGTTGAGCATCTGCCATAGGGTCAGGTCGTGATCCCGGGGTCCTGGGATCGAGTTCCATATCTGGCTTCCTGCAGGGAGCCTGCTTCTCCCTCTGCCTGTGTCTCTGCCTCTCTCTTTGTGGCTCTCATGAATAAATAAATAAAATATTAAAAAAACAAACATAAAAACTGTTAATAGTAGATTGGAATACATTGTCCTCTAGAAAACTGTTTGCTCACTTATAAGAGGCAGTTATCAACTGACTCATGGCTAAGTTATGAGCATTGAATGAGAGGATATGTATAAAACATACTCTTTTTTTTAAGATTTTATGTATTTATTCATGAGAGACACGGAGACAGAGAGAGAGGCAGAGACACAGGCAGAGGAAGAAGCAGGCTCCATGCAGGGATCCCGATGTGGGACTCGATCCCGGGTCTCCAGGATCACGCCCTGGGCTGAAGGCAGGCGCTAAACCGGTGAGCCAACTGGGGCTGCCCAAGCATACTCTTTTAACAAAGATTTTACTTATTTATTCATGAGAGACCCACAGAGAGTGGCAGAGACATAGGCAGAAGGAGAAGCAGGCTCCCTGTGGGGAGCCCAATGTGGGACTTGATCCCAGGATCATGACCTGAGCCAAAGGCAGTCACTCAACCACTGAGCCACCCAGGCATCCCTAAAGCATATTTTAATATCTATACAGAAACTTATATTTTTTTTCACCTTTGCACTCAGACCTTTCCTGATAGTCATCCCTTTTCACAACCTATCCAGGACAAAATAAACAAGGAAATAATCCATAGTAAGCTTCTGAATGGGAGAACTAATGTTTATTCTTCCTGTACCTAAAGATAGAAGGAGGGTTAGTGGGGTAAAGTAATGGTGCTATTTAGCAGATTATAGGTTCTCAATTTAGTTTCCTACCTATTCCACTCTGATTATTTTGGATGCTCTCAGGGAACACAATAAGGACACATTGTTACAGTAATAAACCCAGATCTGGACTAAAAATAAACCATTCTACCTCTTTCATCTTTTTTCTTGTCAAGACTATTGAGCTCATTAGCTTAGAGTACCAGCATGAAAAAGAATTCCTAAAAACAGATAATGTTATTGGAAGCCTTGGGGAAATACAATAATTTGCTTTCCAGATAAATTTAAAAAATAGGTACAAGAATTATTGCTCAATTATAATAAAATTCCTACGAAATTACATGCTCTGTGTTAATCAGTGTGAGCTCATTTTGGCCCACCTGTTATTACAGTGAATACCACAGTGTTGCGGTGAAGGGTCAGACAAGACAGAGACAGAGGATGTAGGTAACCAGGAAGCCAAAACCCAGAGCAGAGAACTAAAGACAACAATGGGTCTCCACTGAGAAAAATGAGGGAGGCTGGGGGGTTGTGCAATAAATTTTGCACTTTAAAGCTTCACTTCCTGAAAATGTTGCAATACCATTGCCATCTCCAAAAGAGTAAAGTTCTAGGCTCGGTAAGGAAGGAGTAAATGGAAATTGCAGAAAGATCATTTTCTTCCCGGAACAATATAAAAATTTGGCTGCCTCTTCTGGCAGAGAAACATTGAATTATATTTCTTTTTCATATATATGGCTTTTCTATGAGATAGATCTTTAGGGAAATGAACCAACATCCTTTCCCACCCTTACAAATTGTCAGATTATTTTGTTTTGCAAATATGAAATTGCTAGAAGTTATCTACTGAGATGGGCCAAGCAGAAGAAATCAAAGTGGGTACCACACACAGTCATCAATTCAGCACAACTGCAATTTCTCATGGACCCCAGACTGTCATTTTCCAAATCTCATCCATCAGTAGTCAAAACAACTTGAGACTATTTCAGTTTAATTTTAGCTGATAAGCAGGATCAGGTCTGGACAGTACCTTATAGAGACTTCTTTGGTGAGGGTGGGAAGCTTCACCCAGAAAGGAATAATGTTAAATAAGTTTCACCTTTCCCAGTCAAATTGAACCCAAGGAGAAGGATATTTGATTTACTGGATGAAGGAAACAGAATTGGATCCCGGTTCATTGTTTCTTAAGAACTCCACATCTCTGCATACTTTCTGATAGTTTTCTACAATATTATCTGAAGCTCATTTCCAAGTGGTTGTCCATATCCTAACTTCAAAAAATTCTATATTATTCGCACTGTTGGTCCACTGCTATTGTATAAATGATTTTTTTTTCCTTTTTCTGTGTACACATCCTCTACATTTTACCTTAAAATGTTCCCCATGAAGCTTCTTACATACAATGGACAATCTCTGAGTTACTCTGTTGGTAATGATGTAAAGTAGATCAGCAAATTACTTTTCTATTAATAACTAACCATTAATTAAAAAGATGCATTAATGGAAGACCTGAATCTTGGAACGGTTAATCCATTAGTTATATCATCAAAGCTCATCTGCAGTTTGATTTATCACTGCCCCCCTCTCCCCTCCCCCTGCTTAGAAACAGGTCTGCTATATCTTTGGATCTTTTTTTTTAAAGATTTTATTTATTTATTCATGACACACACACACACACACACACACACACACACAGAGGCAGAGACACAGGCAGAGGGAGAAGCAGGCTCCATGCAAGGAGCCCGATGTGGGACTTGATCCTGGGACTCCAGGATCACGCCCTAGGCCGAAGGCAGGGGCCAAAGCGCTGAGCCACCCAGGGATCCCTATCTTTGGATCTTAATAAATATTAATAGAATGAATGAATACACTGGTGAGAGCTTATAAGTCCAATAACTTTATTTAAGATGCTGTTTTGTGAATTACCAGCCAATTCTCTGAGTCCCCTTTCTTACAAAAATGAATTACATATGGGTACTGCCCTGATGACCTTACAAATTAGGTGTTAAATAAAGAAACAATGAAACCAGCAGACGAAAGTTGGCATTAGAGGAAAACCAAAGATGGTATTATGAGAGTTCAGAACAGAGAGATGATGCTCAGCTAAGAGGACTGAGAAAGCTTCTGAGATGATGTGGGGTTTGGACAGAGCCCCAAAGAGTAGCTCAGTGTGGTGAGAAGAGCTATGGTATGGACTCTGGAGCCGGACAGCTCACATCAAACTCTAGCTCCATCCAATGGAGTTTGGCAGGTGCACTGGTGAAGTTACTTAACTACTCTGGGTAAAACGGTAATGATAACAGATTCCGCTTTCCAGGGTTGTTGTGAAGATAACCCTGGTCACCATGTGGATTTTCCTGATAAAGGCTCTGCAGTAGGCTCACCTCTGCTGCTGGTGATCCCACTCTCAGCATACTTTGCAGGCCTTCTTTATGAAGTGGGATATTGATTGAAATTATTTGAATAACATCACTAACACCATATCCTAGAAGGACATGAATGTCCCATCACCTTTGAACGTGTAATCCTGGACTCTGCCAATAGCTACTACAGCCAGCGACTAAGGGACTCTCTTCCTCAATGCAGTATGGGAGATATGACCCTTAGCAGAATTTTCTATGACCTGCTGGAAGTCTTTACAACATATGCAGTGGTAGTAGCACTACGATACCTCATTTGGCAACTAGCATTCTTGACAAGAGTATAAAACCATGGAGAGGGGGTGAGGGATGGGAGCCGAGAAGGGTCTAGATCCTTAGATTTTTAGAAACCCATGCTACTCTTTCAAAAGCCCTCTCTGATAAATACAACTTCCCTCCATGTCTTCAGGAAACGTGTTTCCTAAGATGTGAAGAATTTATGATGAAAACGACTTCATCAGCTCTAGGAGGCAACTGAGCAAGGTCCAATATTCTCTTTACTTACTCAAAACGTTCAAGGAGCTGCAATGGAAATGGCTTGATTCTTGAAACTGCAGCTGAGCATCCTCATCTACCCTCATTGAAGGCAGAATGAATGTCAGTCCTGGTCATTGAATTTCTTCTGATCTATGATCCTTTTATCCTGAAATCTCTACCCGAGATTGGCCTTCCATACCAGGCACAAAAACCTATGTATATTTTGTCCACTTCACTAACTTCTTGGGGGAGACAGGAGGGCTCTAGAAATGGTTAATAAATATTCTTTAACATTAATAGCACTATAGCATATCCTTTTGTGCAGTTTCATTACTGGGCAGCAATATAAAAAAATTACTGGCTCCAAACAACAGGCTTATTTGTTGCTTTTCATTTGATTGTTAAAAAAAAAAAGAAAGTGAAAATCAGAATTCGATTGTTCAGGTTTAACATCCTGGGAAATTAGAACTTGCTTATGGTGCAATCCTTCAGTCAAAATGAAAATTAAACTCATTTTCAAAACCAGGTTTACTTGAATTCAACATACCCCCTGAGACTTAAAAAAGAAAAATTAAAACTGGAGCCAATGCTGTGTGACACAGGCTAGCATTTTAACTTCTTATTAAAAATGTGTTTACCTTAAAATTCATTTTCTTCTAATAAGTTTCTCTTTTCTTAATGGAATATGTCATGCCTTTATGTAACAGATTTTCAAAGAAGGAAGACAAATAGCTTATGTTAGACGTGGTTGATTTTGTTTCCTGCCACTACAGAGAGAAATTTCTTTGATTACTAAAACTGTTTTACTTTGAAGTGGACAAGAGAGGGCACTCATGTATTTCATATATAATTGTGCATAATTTTTTTCAGCTGTTAAAGGCTTGACTAACCATCCTTATTGCATTTTTAAAAATACATTTTAAAAAGGCTTGGAAAAAATGAAACATTCATATATGACATTGATACAAACATACAATTTTTTACAAATAAAAGCAAGAAGAAGAAACAATTTTTGGAAGATTACTGTATATGTCACTTTAAAGGGATTTTGACAAATTCAAATAAGAACAAACAAACATTTTTTGCTACAAAGCTTGATTTTAATTCAATCTGAAATGAGCATGCCTTAAAAAAATACTATTTGAAAAGAATGAGAAAGACTTCTGTTTGATCAAAATTTGGCAGAAGCTACATTTGGACTTAAAAGGAATGATGGCCTCTGACTGATAACATGGAATCAAACTTGCCAAAATTTATAACTGAAAAGAATGAGGTCATCTCAACTCAGTTGCAAAGAGAGGACTGTACCCTTTCCAAGGGGCAGCCTAATGCTGCCTTTGAACCAGCCCACTGTAGGGTTGCTGGAACCTTCTGGCACAGGCCAGGAGGGAGGTGAGCAGCAGAGCCTGCTCTGAGTCCTTGCTGTAAATGTCATTTCTTGCCCCCCCCGCCCCCCCCCCCCCCCCCCCCCCGTGCCACTCTATCCCATGTCCAGATCTTTTCTCAGAGGGTCACAGAGCTTGCATGTGAGCGGACGCTTACACTTTTCCTGAAATCATTTACCCGTCAAGTGTTAAATATAAAATCCCAGTAAAAGCCTTCAGACAGACATTCCTGGTGGACCTCAGAGGGAAAGGAGCCCGGAGGACAGCATCCTTATCCAAAGATCAAAATGTGGGGCAAACAGCCAGAAATCATCAGAGGCTTCAAAGCAGAGAAAGAAATCAGGCATTTTTTCCCCCTACAGATAAGGGATTATTCATTATAATCTTTTCCACAAGTATTTGGTTCAGAGTTGGAGAACAAGTCATAACTTTTGCTACCTTTAAATGTTCTAATGTTTTTATGTTCTTAGTCTTGCCTCTTATAGTGTAAAACACTGAAAACTGCAGGGAACAGCACAGTCTCCCCAGTTAATTTCAGCTTTTATCAAGACAGAGTGCTCTGCAGAGATACAGATGCATTTTTGAATTTGATCTTGTTCATTGATCCTTACATGATTCTCTTAAATTGTCATAATAGCAGCTGTTACTTTTGACGCATTATCAATGGGAAATGAGGATTCAGGACAAACAGAAGCTGATAGTGATGTGAAAGCAAGATCCATTTATTCATTCAGGCATACAACAATGGGCAGTTAGAAACCGCGAGTGAAGGGAAGTGAAGTGACTCAACATTTATTGATGGGCTTACTGAGTGCACCTCAATCACACAGGGTCAAAAAAAAAAAAAAGAAGAGATCTCAAATAGACATGAAACAGAACCCCTGTGGCCCTCATTCTCAAACTTTTAGTCTCAGAATCTCTTTACACTTAAAAATTATAATGACCCTAAAGAGCTTATGTGGGTTATACCTATCCGTATTTACTATATGAGAAATCAAAATGGAAAAAAAATTGAAATATTTAATTTATTTAAACAGTAATAACGTTTTTTTTTAAAAAAAAGATTATTTATTTATTTATTCATGAGAAACAGAGAGAGAGAGGGGGGCAGAGACATAGGCTGAGGGAGAAGCAGGTTCCCCATGGGGAGCCTGATTGCAGGACTTGATCCCAGGACCCCGGGGATCAGGACCTGGGCCAAAGGCAGATGCTCAACCTGAGTCACTCGGGCATCCCAATAATAACCCTTCTCTTATGCAAAACAACTAGTCCTCCGCCCGCCCCCCCCCCAATTACTTGTAAGAGTAGAATTGTTTTATACTTTGAACCTCTTTTAAAGGTCTGGTTTAACAAAAGTTAGCTAGATTGTCATATCTGCCTCTTCATTCAATCTGTTGTGATCTCTTATTTTGGTTGGAGTATTTTGAAGAAAATCTGGTCTCACACATACAGAGTTGGAAAAGGAAGGAGTATTTTAATAGCCGTTTTAGATAATTATGACTATCCTTTCATACTATATCAAAATTCAAAAAGTGGGAGTTTCTTAAAAGTCAGTTGTCATATAGAATCTGAAACCATATTCGTAATTTTTTTTTTTGGTAGTCTGTTACACTGGCCTCTCTTGCACCTTGAATATGTTTTTTATCCACGAGTGATTTTTATAACATCATGACTTGTTATTTGGAACATATTGGTTCATTCTTTTATGTAGATCTGCCAAATGTACAGTAGAAAACTCCACTATACACTCATGAGAAAATGGGCCTTTATAGGCAAATAATGTACTAGCATTATTATAAAAATTATTTGACTTCACAGATTCCCTGAAAGTATGTGGGGTGCCCCAAAGGCCCATGCTCTTGGCTGATGGCACCCCTATGCCTTTTTTATTTCCTCTACAGAGTTTAAACCCATTCATTACCCCTTCTACTCTTATAGGTACCTTGCTATCACCACTTTGAACTTCCTTTGATTCACAATGTCACATCTCATTTCAGAATCTTTTAATGCCTACTTGGCCTTCAGTAAAATTTTAGTTTAGATGCTATTTTTTTCTAAGCATCCTACTCGGACTTTCCTTAATCTGAATTAGGTGCCCTGTACTAGAGGTATTACTAAAAATGACTTTTCTACTTCCCTGATTATTTCTTAAGTAGATTTAAACCCAAGGGCAAGAATTGTAACTGTCTGGATCATTATGTAACTTATATTTTTAATAAAGCTGGGATTTTTCTTCACTTTGAAGAATAAAAACCAAGAAATAATGGTATGGGGGAGACGTAAAGAGATGTTTTTTATGCTACATTAAATTCTACTTCCTTTGGTCTAGTATTATATTCTTGAACTAATAAAATCTAGTATTAGATTCTTCAGATATAGCCCAACTATGTTATATGGAATTTTCTCTTTGTAGGCAAAGATAATCTCTCTCCTAAATCTTCCCATTCTGCAAGGCATAGGTCAGCTTACACAGCCTCTTAAAAAAAAAAAGAGTGTTCCTGACCACCTCCATCCTACAGCTATTGTTCATTCCTTTGAACATATGTAGCTCTAAAATATTTTCATACTGCTTATTTGGCAACTTACCATGTATTCATTATTTTGTAGCACTGGTTATTTTGGGTCTATATTTTTCCCACAAGCAGTGGGCTCCTTTATCTTTGGAGCCTCCCTGTATAATTCATACTTCTTGACACACACAGCAGATGATTAGTAATTGATTTTAACTGACTGGCTGATTTGTCATCGGGATCTCAGGCCTTCTTTTCTAAAGGACCATTCCAAAATAATATGTCATTGATTTTTGAACTTGCAGTACAGTCTTATATTACACTTTGATCTAGAGAACCTGCAAACTGCAGGCAAAAGTTGTCTATATAAAAAGAAAAGCACATTCTAGTTCAGACTGTTCTTGAGTTCATTCACTGAGTCCCTTCATTAAACTGAATAGACCTGTGCCCCAAATAAAGTGTACTTTTCTGGACACATCTGATTGTGTAAGTAACAGTTGCAAATGACAGAAAAGCAATTCAAAACATCTTAAGTAAAAGGGAAATTTATTGGCTCATACAATTGTTAAGTCCATGGGTGGAGATGTTTGCATTTAAGCCTGATTAAATCCAGAAGCTCAAACAATAATAGCAGCTTATCCATCTCTTAGATCTATCCAAACATCTATTTGTTTTTTCATCTTTCTTCCTGTTGGCCTCATTCTCTCATGCCTGAGACAGGATATCAAGGAAGGTCTGGTCTCCGTGCTTACAGCCTACAATCCTCAAGGAGTAAACACACTCTCCTACATCTACAGTTGGAGTCTCGTGGAAATACTCTGATTGGCTTAGCTTAGGTCATGTGATCAACCCATAGCCTCATCATTATAGATAAAATATTGGAGTACCATGGTTGGATGAAGCCCAGTTTTATCCCCCACTAAGTTGTTCCCAGGCTAGCCATAACCAGACAGGATAAGGGGAGGGTAAAGCCTAACAGCAATTGAGATGCTAGACAGAAAAAAGATTAGAAATAGCGGCTGCATCAAGGTTCACAGATTCCCCCCCCCCCCCTTTTTTTTTTAAAGATTCTATTTATTTATTCATGAGAGATACACAGACGGAGGCAGAGACAGGAGCAGGCTCCCTGTAGGGAGCTCAATGAGGGACTCGATCCCAGGCCCTGGGATCATGACCTGAGCCAAGCCGCTCAACCACTGAGCCACCCAGGCGCCCCAAGGTTTACAGATTTCTCTGCAATAATAACGAATTGGTATTTGGTCAAGGCAAGAAGTATTTAAAATTGGATAGAAAGGAAAAAGTTATGTTTGGTTTATCAAATGTTTTCTTGGGAAGAAAACAGTCTTTCCTCTTTAAAAAAATAACTAGATTTGAATTTGGAAGAGAAGAAATATGTACTTATCAACATATTACCTTAGATTATAGGCAAATCATTTACTCTTTCCGAGTTTCAGTTTCCTTTCAGTAAAATGGAAGAATTTTTATTTTTCTTTTATGCTTTTAGGAGAAAATTAGATAATGTATTTGAAGTACCTAAAATGGACCTGCCATCTAACAGTTACTCAATACATTATATCATTTTCCTTCTCTCTTTTCCCTCCTCTCTACTGCAAAAGATGAGGCATAAACTGGCCAGCTTTAGAGTATTAAAGGTCCAAATATACTAGTCTCCACATGTCCTGTTCACATTTGCTCTAAATTAGTGGTTTTTAACTTAGATTATACATTAAAGTCACCTAGAGAATTCTTAAAGCTCCCGAAGCCAGCTGCACCCAAGACAAATTAAGTCAGAATCTGGGATAGGGATGTGAGTAGTACTTTTACAATTCTCTGGCTGATTCCAATGTATAGCCGTGGTTGAGAAGTCTCTCTCTAAATTCCTCAATTTCTTTCAGGATTTGTTACACCTATTAGTGATAAACTGTGTTGTTAATATTTACCCAGTTTTGGGTTGTTTCTGTGTTAACCATGTCTTTTATTTTCTGTGTTCTGGTGCTTTGACATCTGGGGCTTTCCTGACCCTGGAGAGACTGCCTCCCTAGGTTTAGCCTATTCCTAGAGGCGGTAAATACTCACCTGCAAGAGTGCTTTTCAAATACAAACCAACCAATTCCTTCATTGCGCTTTTACACTCTGAGCACCTTCTACCTATACCCCTGGGCCAGGTATCAGACACCTGGGGAGAGCTCCTACGTCTTAAATATGCTAAAATCATTCAAACTAGCCAATCCTACATCTGCTTACCCAGTCTCACCTGTTTCTTCCTGTAGAAACTGCGGTAAAGCTCCTGGCCCCACTATTTTGCTGCCTCCTTACAGATGCTTCTCGGAGTGGGCCTTCATGCTGTGTATGCCCTCCTTTGCTTGGGAACCGTGGGTAACAAACTCTTTTTTCAGTGGCAACTGTCTCCTGATCTGTTGGTCTTACTGTGCTGCAAAATTTCTATTAATACCCTATCTTTTAAAGCAGTTTCTGTCAAGTGGACTATAAGCATTTTGAGGGGAGTGACTACACTTCACAATTTCTTGGTATCCTCATAGTACTTAATTTAGTGTGGTTAGTGTTGGTTTTTCCAATAAATACCTGCTACTTGATTCAATTTAGGACCTATGGATTTAGAACATTGTGCTAAATTAAAAACTATTCACTGGGGCGCCTGGGTGACTCAGTCGGTTTAAGCGTCTACCCTTGGCTCAGGTCATGATCCTAGAGTCCTGGGATTGAGCCCCATATTCCTACTGAGCAGGGAGCCTGCTTCTTCCTTTCTTCCCTGCTGGTCCTCTCTCTCACTATCTCTCTCCCTCTCAAATAAGTAAATAAAATCTTAAAAAAAACAAAACACAAAACTATTCACTGGAGAAGCCCAATTATTTACTTAATGTGAATTGCCATCTATGTTAGTCCTTTAGGAAAATTGGTACTGGGCAATATGAAAGATTAATATTAGGAGCCTCTAATGAACTTTCTGGTTCTTTCTTTTATATCTCTCATTCATGTTCCCTTAAAAAAAAAAAAAAAAAACCTAGGCTCATGATTTGATGTTTTTAATAGCCTTTTAAAAACAGGTTCTCACCTGTTTTGAAAACCAACATCTATATGAGGCCAAGAACAGGTTAAAACCTGGTCACCTCATTAATACCTCTAGCAGGGGCCAAAATCAGGTTAGGACTTGGTCACCTCATTATTACCTTATTTAGGCACCTCCAATTTACTAGCCAGGCAAAGTATTAATGAGGTGGCTGAGTTCTAATCCACTTTTGGCTCTAGGAAAGGCACAGCGTGTAAGGCAGATTAGGGCCTGTTATGAAAAATCCCCGTTAGACATCAGTAATGCAGCCTACTATTAAAAATAGTATTAATGCCTCCTTACCGTGTTTCAGACTTGGAGCAAAGCATTTTGCTGGTAATTCATTTCGTACACAGAACAAATCTGTACGGAAGAGTCTATTAGCATTTGGCAAGTGAGGAAATTAAAACTCAGAGAGCTTAGGTAACTTATCCAAGGTCACTCAGCAGATAATTGGGAGAAACAGTCTGGCTGCTTTTAGATCAGTCACTCCCCATTCTCCCCTCTCCGGCCCTGGCTTCTTGTTTTAAGAACACTCTCCAGGTGATTTTGATGCACAGCTGGACGTGAAACGTAATGAACTTTGGCAATATTTTATAAACTGTGGGTCATGATGTATTTGTATGTAATGAAGTCAATTTGGTGGTCTGCAAAAACCATATAAAAATTAAGCAATATAATAAAATGGAAACTATCAGAGTGCATCACATGTACTAAAGGTAAATATTTTTCATGAAGCTCTTGCTACAGTTTTATATGTATACTGGATCTGGATGAAAATGGATTTCTTGCTGTGCTTATGGGTTCAAAAGCATTTGAACACTAGTCTCGGGGTTATGAATTAGCAGTAGAGGCCAAAGAGCAGGCTCTACTTTTCTCTTGGAGGAGAGCCCTGTATTATTGGAAGCAACTACCTAACCAATTTCTGGTTGGAGAACCTTTGAAGAGAGGTAAGGGGGCAATTAAGAGCTCCAGGAATGGGACAGGACAGGTTTCTGGGGTAGAAACTGCTCTGTATGAAGAGAATGCCTCCCTCACTCATTTGTCCTTGAAATGTAGAAAGCCTCATGGTTTTTGTGGTTACGTTTCTCTGCTTATTAGGCTGGAAGGTTTTCAGCTAACATGGCTCATGCAGAGACATGTGACTTTGATTCTTACATGATAAACCCGAGATAGTCTGCATGAAGCTGGCTTGCTGGGAGTTACACTCTAATCCTCTCATGGCAGCAGACGAGATGTTTCCTTATTTTTGCAGCTGCCACTGACTCTGGTTTGAACCCAACCGCTATCAGCTGCAGAACTGACACAACTGTAATTTTTAATACTAATAAAACAAATATGGTTCAAGAGGATGGGAAAAATAAGTTTTACCAAATGTTGCAGTTTTATTTTTTCTGATGACTATTTCCTGGTACTTGGGGAAGTTGGTTTCACTTTGAGCTTTACTTCAGGGAGTTTCTTTGAATTATTCCCATTTACAAGTTGACAAAGCTAAACTAGTATAACCTGACATACAAGCGCACACCGTCAAACTTGAGGTTTAACAAGGTAGCTGTTACTTTAAAACCAAACAAAACAAATGCCAAAGGCTTTGTATTTACTTCTTCTTAGAAGAAAGAACATTAAAAGAATTAAAAGTAGTGTTGAGCAAATATTGCTGTTGATGTTTCCCTGGAGGCTCTGTTGCAAATCCTATAAACATGTTGCCCAATACATGCTCATCTTGCCAACATCTTGCCAACACCCTTCTTCCAACAAGGTGCATACACATGCCCCCAAGACTGCCTACACATGTCCATTCTGACCTAATCGTTTTATTAGTGCTTGTGACTGGAGTATTGTTTCCTCAGCAATGTTCTGGCTGGCAAAAAAGGTACCCATCACACCGAAGTTTTCAAGTGGAATCACAATAGGCAAAATACAGCATCTTACTCTATTTTGAAAATCGTTATTAAACTCAGACATTGGGTTAAGGATTACAGAGGTAAATATTAGCCTGATCTCTTTCCACACTCTTCCCTGACTCTACCCCAGATGACATCATGCAATCCCTGAAGTTCATTAAACTATTTATTCCATTCAAAATTATTCAGTCTGCTAAAGGAACAAGTAAGTAGTCATTGAAGTTTTATGTAGAGACCTGTTTATGTAGTGTTTCAGACGTACTCACACAATCGCATACAAGTAAAATGGGACTAAACCACTTCCATGGTATTTCCGGTCTTGCCCAGCATCTGATGAAGTTCCCAGAACTTAATAGGTCAGTAACTTTCGGTTACAAAAAATAGATTATAATCCTTATATACTAGGGCTCTTGGGTGGCTCCATTGGTTGAGCATAAGACTCTTGATTTTGGCTCGGTTCATGGTCTCGGGGTCCTGCATCCAGCTCCACGTGGGGCTCTGTGCTCAGTGCAAGTCTGCTTGGGATTCTCTCTTCTTACCCTCTCCCTGTGCCCCTTCCCCCACTTGTACATGCACGTGTACTTTCTCTCTAAAAATCTTCAAATCCTTATATACTAAAACTATGAAGTGTTTTCTTTCTCTCTTCCTCCCTGTTGATGTAAATGTTCATAATAAAAATCCAAAATAGAATATTAAAAACAATAAATCCTTCATTACTAAGAAAAATAAAAACCTACCAAGATTTCTAACCTTTATCAAAATTTTGTGTTAAAATTGGGCAGCCTGGGTGGCTCAACAGTTTAGCGCCGCCTTAAGCCTAGGATGTGATCCTGGAGACCTGGGATCGAGTCCCACATTGGGACAATAAAATGTTTTAAAAAATTTGTCAAAATAAAACAACAATAATGAAAATTTGTTAAACAACTTGCATGTCTTTGTGTGTTTGGGGTTGACACTATTTGGATCTTTTGTTATGGTTGCCAACTGTCTGTGCTTATATAGAATTACAGATGCCAATATGAAAAAGAGTAGAATAAGCTTACTTCTCAGTGCTTGTTATTATGAATCTATAAAACGCTTCGTATTTTTTAAGTGATGGTCAGCTCACGTTTTGACAAATGGTCTTATTGAATGTACCAAATTGTGCCAGAAGTTTTAACTAAATTGAGCTTAAAAAAAAAAAAAAAACTTTTAGAGACCATATACTGATCCCCTATATCATCACTACCCAAAATGCAATGTATCCATTCTATTCAAGCTTTATAAAATATATTCTTATTTAGATTATTCCATATGCTTTAACTAGAAATAAAGGTGCAAGCACTAAACTAGAATATGTGTGCTCTTGAAATAAAACGATAACAAAAAACTAAAAACACAAAATAATTCTCTGTTGTCTGGAATCTAAGACATAAGAAGGAAATCAAAAGACCTATTCATGGCATAATTATGAAGCAAAATCTGCCAATAGTGTCAGGATTCTACTGAATTTGCCCCTTGGTTGTAAAACTTATCCTTGCATGTTGTTCCAGGTGTCTATATTCCATGTATAACTTGGGAACAGTACTTTTTTTCTTTTTTTGGAATAGTACTTTTCATATAGGATCACAGTTGCTTATATGATTTCCTACATTTCTTGAGAGATTGTTCCTTACTAACTTTTGTATCTAGTGGCTGGTATATAATAGGTACTCAACAGGCATTTGTCAATTAATGAGCTCAAACCAACACACACACACTTATATACGTAGTTACATATACATATAAGTATGTTATATACATGTGTATACAATACCATCCCATTCACAAATGAGATATCCCATGGAAAGCGTTGTCCCACCAGAAATGTGTAGGTTTCTTTTTTAACAAGAAAAATCGCCAGTAATATCAAGGTGTGGAGAACAGGAAATCACTTTGGGATTGCTGAAGGCAGTGTCCCTTTGAAGGAGAGTTCTAATAGTTCTGGGTATGAAGAATGACCCCAGTGGAATGCATGTGGTTGCCAGAAAGAAATAGAGTCTGAGGCTTCTAGGTTTATGCAGTGGGAGCTTCTGGGAAATTTGAACTAAAAGAGAGGAGTGCCTAAAGCTGGACACACAGGAGCTCATGCATGTGTAGGGCACTCTTTACCAAATTACCAAGGAAATGGAATCTTCCAATTAGTGGACAAATATTATCTGTCAGGATATTTGAGAAAATAAAACAAGTAAGAAAAGATAAGAAGTAGTGAGCCCTTTCAATAGCCCCTAGAGTTTTTAGATAAGAAGTAGGTAGGAAATGGGACTTTCTGCTACTGTTGCATGTAAGGATCAAAGAAATCTAAAAAATAAAAGAAAAAAAATAAAAAATAAAAGATCTGTGATTGTGTTTGTAACTAAGAAGAGTATGAAGCTATCCATATGGGGGATAAGTGTGTGTGTTTTTGCTACCAGTAGTGAGAAATATACAAATAAACTCTATTTATGACTCATAATTTTACTTGAAGAGGATAGTTTTGAAACTCTCTCATATTTGTAAAGAAGATGAAAAACATTTTATGACTGAAATATGGATTTTTGGAATATTGGAGTCTTACTTTGAATGAGAATCACTGACTCATCATTCAACTACGTGTTAATTTTTTTGCTAACGCAGAGAGCATACTAGGGAGGAAGCCTGCAGTCTGCTGGGAATCTTAATTCCCTGAGACAGAAGGGAGTTAAAGAGCTTGTGTTCCTCAATACGTTTGACATTCCAAGAAATTTTATAACAAAAGAGGAAGCAATTAATCTATGAAAGTTTTTTCATGAAAGGAAAAGCACTAATACTTTGAAGGGAAAAAAGGTTGTCGGGCTCAACAGTAAATGCTGCCTAGATAAAATACACTTGCCCAGGGAGGGGGAGCAAGTGGGAGAATTGGGAGCTGTGGTCAAAGGAGAGCAGTAAGGTCACTGCCAAAACCCCGGATCCTGGAGGGAGGAGGAGTCTGAGGCGATACGTAACCCTCCCCAAGAGAAGGGACTGGGTGATCCTGTCAACAGAACATTATCACAATGGTCAGCTGCTGCCTTAGATCAGCCAAGGCTGAGATGTTCACGTCCCAGAGTAAGACAATCATGTGACTTGTTCCCGTTTTCACTCTCCTGTCCTACTAAAGGAGAGGTAAGGGTGACATGTTCAAATCTGAGTTCCAAGTAATTTCAGTGAAGATGAAATAGTTACAAAAACCGAGTGCTTCCTGGAGCATAGCCCTCTTAGCAACAGTGACAGTCCTAGGCACAGGGCAAAGCTCTGTGAAGAGCATTTGAACTGAATCAACAGATCACTGTATATTGAGTTACCTAATAAAATGAGGAATGGGCTAATGTCAAATCCCCACTCCGCCCACTATACATATGGTGCACTTCCAAAATATTTTGAACATTTGCCCTCGTGGTAAAACGATTACATGTTTATGGGTCCATCTTTTTTTTTTTTTTAGATTTTATTTATTTATTCATGACAGACCCAGAGAGAGAGAGAGAGAGAGACAGAGACACAGGCAGAGGGAGAAGCAGGCTCCATGCAGGGAGCCTGACGTGGGACTCGATCCTGAGTCTCCAGGATCACACCCCAGGCTGAAGGTGGTGCTAAACCACTGGGCCGCTGGGGCTGCCCTGGGGCCATCTTTCAACTAAAATTTGAGGCACAGGAAGATCAATGCTATGATTAATTATTGTATCTGCATTATCTCGCACAATGTTAGATATACATAATAGCTACTCGGTAAATACTTGAATATATTAAGATATCAATAAATGCATTAGTTTCTTTCCATCTCCTAGTCCTGCCTTCACTGCTGTGGGATAATGTAAAGTGACTCAAATTTGATGTGTTTAGAGTAATAGTAACTTGTTGGATTTTTTTTTTTTTTTTGTCTGAAATGTCTTATTTTAGAAGACTTCTTTGAAGTCGGCTTCATTGATTTATATACAATAAAATTCAGTTTTTTTTTAAATTTTATTTATTTATGATAGTCACAGAGAGAGAGAGAGAGGCAGAGACACAGGCAGAGGGAGAAGCAGGCTCCATGCACCAGGAGCCCGATGTGGGATTCGATCCCGGGTCTCCAGGATCGCGCCCTGGGCCAAAGGCCGGCGCCAAACCACTGCGCCACCCACGGTTCCCTAAAATTCAGTTTAAACTCTACATTTCATTATATTTGGACAAATATATACAGATTTCTAACACTACAAAGATCCCTTATGCCCCTATTATAGTTAATTCCTTCCCTCCAGTTCTGGCCTCTGGAAACTACTTATCTACTTTTGTCACTAGAATGTGATATAAGTAAAATCATACAGTATATGCTTTGATTTAGCACAATGCTTTTGAGATTGATTCTTGTTGCTTGTATCAGTAGTTCTTACTGCTGAGTATTTCATTTTCTGGATAAATCATGATTTGTTCAGCAGTTGATAGGTATCTGTTATTTTGGCTTTTATGATAAGCTGCTATGAACATTGGTGTATATCTTTGTGTGAACATAGGTTTTCATTTCTCTTTGGCAAATACCTAGGAGTTGGATTACTGGGTCATTTTATAGGTGAATACTCAATGCTATAAGAAACTGCCAATCTTTTTTTCAAAGTGACTATATCATTTTGCATCTCCATCAGCGATGTATCAGAGTCCCATTTGCTCCCCATCCCTGTCAGCATATGATATTATCAGTCTTTTTCATTTCAGCCATTCTAATGAGCATGAAATGGTACTTAGTTGTGTTTAATTTGCATTTTCCTAATAACTAAAGATATTAAGTATGGTTTCATATGTTTATTTGTCATTCATTGATCTTTGGAAAAGTGTTCAAACCCATTTTTCATATTGTGTTACTTGTCTTATAACTGAATTTTGAGATTCTGGAATAGGTCTTTTATCATGTATTTTTTTTTTAAGATTTTATTTATTTATTCATGAGAGACACAGAGAGAGAGAGAGAGAGAGAGAGAGGCAGAGACATAGGCAGAGGGAGAAGCAGGCTCCATGCAGGGAGCACGATGTGGGACTCGATCCTGGGACTCCAGGATCACACCCCCCGGCCAAAGGCAGACGCTAAGCCGCTGAGCCACCCAGGGATCCCCTCTTTTATCATGCATTTTGAATATATTTTCTTTTACTTGGTGGATTGTCTTTCATGAAGTGCCATTTGAAGAACAAAAGTTTTTAATTTCAATGCAGTTCAATCTATTAATTTTCTTGCTTATGGTTCGTACTTTTTATGAGCTATCTAAGAAATCTTTGCATACTCTAAAATTCAAAGGCTTCCTCCTGGTTTCTTCTAGAGAGTTAATAGTTTTAGCTTTTACATTTAAATTTATGATCCATTGTAATTTTTAGGTATGTTGTTAGGTAAAGATCACAGTTTCTCCCTCCCCTTGTTTCTGTCTCTCTTTTTCTCTCTACCTTTCTTCATTTCTCCATATTGATGTCTATTGTCTCAGCATCATTCAATGAAAGGACTATCCTGTCCTCACTACCTTAGAACATGTGTTGAAAATCCTTTTATCAAATACTTGTGGATCTATTTGTGATATCTCTGTTCCATCCATAACTATTCTTATGCCAATCATATATTGTCCCAATTACTAACTTTACAGTAAATATTGAACTCAGAAAGGTACATTCTCTAACTTTGTTTTTTTTTTTTTTTCAAATTTGTTTGGACTATTCTGTATTCCTCACACTTCCTCATGTATTTTAGATGCAACTTTCAAATTCTACAATATAGCCTTCTGGTTGGAATTGCACTGAATTTATAGATCAAGAGAGAGAGAACTGACATCATGACAATGTTAAGTCTTCCAATCCATATACATAATCTAACTCTGCTTACTTAGATCTTCAGTTTGTCTCAGTGATATTTTCTAGTGTATCATGAATAGATAGATCTTCCACATATTTTGTTAAATTATTCTTACATATTTAATTTTATTGATGCTGCTCTAAATGATATTTAAATTTTTTAATTCTAATTTTTGTTGGTACCTAGAAATGAAAAAGGTATTGATCTTATATCCTATGAACTTGCTAGACTCTCATTTCTAGTTTTTTTGTGAATTCTTTAGGATTTTATACATAGGTGATTATATTGTCTATGAATAAAAATAGTTTTATTTCTACCTTCCCAGTCTATCTAGGGATGAGAGCCCTCCCCTACCTCCTTGTTTTACGGTAGAAAACTATTAAATATGTTGCTGTAGGTTTGTGTTAGACGGCCTTTATCGGGTTGCAGAAGTTCCCGTGTATTACTGGTTTACTATTTTTATCATGAATGAGTGTTAAATTTTTCCAACCAATTTTTCTGTGTCTCCTGAGCAAATATGGTTTTCCCCTCTTGTTTGTTAATATGGTAAACTGTATTGATTTATTATCAAATGATATAATTACCTTGTATCTCTGAAATGAACTCTACTTGATATACTTATCTGCTAAAACTTATTTCTGGATTCCATTTGCTAACTTTTTTTAAATGCAAAATTCTTAAGTTTACAAAGTATATTGGTCGGTAGCTTTCTTTTCTTGTAATGTCTTTGAGTGGTTTGGTATCTTAGTATTTCTGGCCTCATAGAATGAGTAGGGAAGTGTTCCCCCCTCTTAGAGTTTCTTATAGAATCCTTTGAAGCATATAAATTCTATTAGTACCACAGATTTAGAAATTAATGATACAAAGAGAGATTCAAGTTCTGTGTCTCGTAATGCTTTACAATATACACACCATAATGTTTTATATAAAAGATATGTCATAATGTAAAAAGTACAGATAAGCATTAAAGTTAATAAAACATGTTATCTAAATACTTTTGTTATGCATTCTACATAAATGAATTATAAATCAAAACAACCTGAAAAGGAAGATTTCATGTATAAACCATTTAATAACAATATTTTAAAACAACACCCTATGTTACATCAACAAATAATGGTAAATGGGCAGGATGTGGAGAGGGAAATGAAAATATGTTGAATTTCTAATGTTCTATAGGATAAAGTTAAGCTAAACTTTTTCATTCCTGGATTTCAAATTTATAGAAACAAGGTTATGGAATGTTTTACAGTACTTAAATTTTATTATTATTAGAACTAAAAGCAGTTTATATAACTAGCAAATTTCTGCAGAGTTTAAAAGAAAATAAAAATGCTCCATATGTTTGTACATACACATATGTGTATCCATCCACATAGAGTATTAGTAAGTGAAAAATATAAAACTCAAGATGAAAACTATAATTTTAAATATAGAATTAATAAAAGAAAACAATCAGTTTTAAAATTTATAAAATTTTATTTTATTTTATTTTATTTAATAATAATCATGTTTACTTAGAAAAGACTTTTTAAAGTAGAAAAATCTAAAGACAAAGTGTTAGGGAAATTAAATAACCACCAGAATGACAAAAAGATGCTCAAGAATTATCCAGCAAAAACAGAAGAAATAAGTGTGGAAGTTAAAACGTAAGGCAAAAATTAAGTGGGACTAGAGACCTGTCAATAAAATATTGTATACACATAAATGAAGAAAGAACAATAACCTATTTTATTAGAATAAATCACCTAATTTCAGGGTAAAACAAACAAAAAACATCTTGGAAAAAATTTAAACACAGTAGTTTGAATAACTTTACACACCTATTTCAGCTTTAGCAGGTCAAACCAGCATAGAAATAAATGAATAGAGAAATTAAGTTGAAATTAGTGAGGTGAAAGGTATTGATAAATGTATGTAAAATATACCACAAATCCTAGACTGCAACTTAAAATATTTTAAACCTTTTATTAAAAAATAGTGTGTGAACCTCTGTGTATCATGGTTCTTCTTTAATTGTTATCTTCACATCATCCCACTCTGGAATATTTTATTTATTTATGTATTTTTAAGATTTTATTTATTTATTCATGAGAGACACAGAGAGAGGCAGAGACATAGGCAGAGGGAGAAGCAGGCTCCTCACAGGGATCCTGATGTGGGACTCGATCCCTGAACCGGGATCACACCCTGAGCCAAAGGCAAACGCTCATCCACTGAGCCACCCAGGCGTCCCCCCACTCTGGAATATTTTAAAGGAAATCCAAGTCTTCATACCATTCCAACTATTCAAATTTACTTTTTTACCTTTAAAACATAATTTTAATAACATTATTACATTTAAAACTTAACAATTTTTACTAAATGTGATCAAATATCTTTTCAGTGATTATGAACCAAAACATTTATTCAAATCAGGATGATTGTAGATGTTATTTTCATTTAGATTCGCAATCAGAAAACCAACTGCACACTCCATCTCCTAGGAAAAATGCTAGAATAAAATACATCAGAATGCTAAAATATTTATTTCTGTGTGGCAAAATAAAAGCTTTTAAAATTGTCTCTTGGGCAGCCTGGGTGGCTCAGTGGTTTAAGCGCCTGCCTTCATCCCAGGGCATGATCCTGGAATCCTGGAATCGAGTCCCACATCGGGCTCCCTACATGGGGCCTGCTTCTCCTTCTGCCTGTGTCTCTGCCTCTCTCTCTCTTTCTCTCTGTGTCTATCATGAATGAATGAATGAATGAATGAATGAATGGTCTTTTTTAAAAAAATTGTCTCTTTATGTCATCTAAAAATTTTCTAAATTTCCTAGTGTCCAGGAGACTACTACAGTCATTCATGATCATAAATAATAATGCATCTGTGAATCTGTTTGATCAGTTAATAATGGTAACAAAGTTATTAACTGTTGCTGTAGTTTTTCTTACTACATTAATTTGTGAAGGATTTGTCTATGTGTAACATACAAATGAAAAGGGATTATCAATAAAAACATTATTTTTCACTATCCTTGTCTCTAAGTAGAATTGTAAAGCATGGTTCCATTAGCCATAATGTTCATTAAAGTTCAAAAAGCAATTCTCCTTAACCAAGTGCATTGCATTTTCAGATTCTTTGCAAAGCGGAGTCCGGAAATCTTAAAGTTAGGTTAGTAAAAAGTATGTATATTTGTATTACTATGCTATTTATATCCAAGAAGTTCATTTCAGGAAATAGTCTAGATACTCACTGGTATGTTTGAACCATAGGTCTGTTTCATGTCTTGTCCCTGCTGAGTTGATGTTCCTGCATGAAACTGACGGAGCTTAAACTCTTATATTTATTTTTCTGTCCCTGGGTGCTGTCTGAGGCTTCTTAAGATATTGTTACAAGGATCTTCTATGTGGACTGCCTAGAGGTGTCTCTTATTTCTGTGGTATTAAAAGGCAAAGTGATTTGGCTTGGTGTATAGCAGAAATTCAAATGTGTAGGCTCTGACATTCCTCTTTTTTCTCCTCGTACATGTCCTCACACCTCTCCCCACCACCCCACCTCCTACACCTATACCTTCTTTGTTCTCTGAGGATCACTGATGAATCCAAGGATCTAAGGACATTTCATTTTCTACTGGGCTCAAAGCTTAGGCTGAGGAGAAATACTTCAGAGAGGAAAACAGAGCTGTGTCCCACATATCCCAAACCTTTTCTAGACACCTAATTTCTTCAGACTACTACTCTGTTGTTAGCAATCTAATTTGTCATTTTTCCTAGGTGTTTACAAATTTAAAACTTGAATTTGAATTTTCAGTGCAAAGAAGGCATATTTAATGAACTTTCAGTTCTAGAATTTGAGATTCAGTCACAAAAAAGTTGGGAAAGGAGGGTAGGGCGGGATTGATGTATTTGGGGCCAGCAGGAGGGGAAATTTGCATCATCTTCCCAAAATCATGCAACATCGTAAATAGCCAATTTTTTGGACCCGGGTAGGGAAATATTTTGCTATTGGACCCTCCAAACTGTATGTCCATTTACTCAAGGGCATATACCTTGTATATGGCAAGGGTTTTGATCAAAGAAGGGGTATTGTAAGGAGAAGCCCTGCTCAACACAGAAAACATGAGCCCTGCTCACTCTTTCTTGAGAGAAATTAAGTGTTTTTGCTAGCCTTGTTGTGGTGAATTCCATTCAATGTTTTTATCTCCAAAATAAGTTTAAAATTTGGTCAGGTTGTTCTAGGCCCATTCTCTTGCCACCTTCCTTTTCATTTCTCAGTATGTTCCTGTAACAGTTTATTTGTATGTTCTGGTGACTTTAAACCTCAGGAAATAGTTTGAGCATGGAACAAAGTAGAGGTCTTTTAGTGGTACAGACTGTAAATATTTCCAATAAGAAAAATGAGATGCTTTCATGTTTTGAATTCAAGTTTGATGTAAACTGTGTAACAAAATAGAATAACTTGTACATATAACACCCTTGCTTATACAATTGTGAGCTCTAAAGTTTTTTTGTATACAGACACACAGATCTTAGCTGAACACAGCGTTTATGTTGGCTTGTTTCTAGAATAGGATTCCCTTCCATCTGTATATCCTGAGGGCCTGAATCTGACTCTCAAACTCTGAAGAGAGAAATATGGAAAGAGAAGGAAGTTAGCTCTCCTGGAATCATGACCTCAACTACTTGTTTTTGATTCTTACTTAACATCTGCTCACCAAAGATTTAAACCTACTACAGTCCTTTGAAGCAGTAATGAGGATTGCTAGCTGAATATGGAAAATCTAAAATGCTGGTTCCTAACTCTGTCAACTCTTTCCCTTGAATTCCAGTTAAAATGTCCATGGATATATACATTAAAGACCAAAACTGGCATCAATCCAAAGAAGCATGGAAAAACAATGTGTCAAAAATCCAAGTGAAATTGACAGTAATTGTGTCCTTTTTGTAGTCATGGATATACCCAACCTTCATGATCCTGAATAGGAAAGATAGCCCCAGAAGGCAGCATTACTCTTTGACATATCCACTGACTCAAGTCCCACAGACTTTACTGGGTCATTTTATGGATTTTTATCTTTATCAAAAATGTTGTGAATCTATTGAAGGGTTTTAAGCAAGAGATGTTTACACTTTTAAATAATCACAAGGGCTGCGTTGGAGAGACTGGCTTGTAAAACAACAAGAATGTGTTCAAGACCAGTAGTAGATGGGAGAGGGCAATAGTATGGGGGATTGAGACAAATGGAAAGCTTTAGGAGATAATCTAGGGGGGTAAAATGGGGAACCCATGTAGATTGACTAACTGTAAGTGATGGCAAAAAAGGGAAATTAAAAGAAGAAAATAATAAATATATGCTTATCTAAAAGCTATAATAAAATTATTTAATCCAACATCTCCTCCTATTTAAAAACAACAAAATAGATAAAATTAATCAAGCTAGGAAGGGACGGAATCTTCTTCTTAGTGATAGTATTCTTAAAACAATAGCCCAACCTCATAAGTTAATAAAACATAGTATGATGCAGTATAGTTTCAATTCTCAAATCCCTATTTCAGAATTTAATATTTCTGACATCAGGTGTGTCCTGAAAGTACCAGAAGACTTCAACTAACTGGCCATCAATCAGAAGACTGTCATGTGCTATCTTAACTGTATAGAACAAATCTTTCAGGAGAATTTCTCAGTCTTTCTTCCTTATTTTTTTCTAGTTTGGAGATAAAATCCCCCATCTGAAGTAATGCTCCTCTAATAGACTCCCAGGACTATCTTCTTCTCATCATATTTTAGTTCTTCTGTCTAATGAGGTCATGTAGACATAGATTTAAATTCTACATTTCCTTTTTATTAACATCACGTTGATTCGATAATTTAACCTATCAGAAGTTTAGTTTCATTGTCTTAAAATGGAAATGGGTGAATGTTTATATTCTGGAGTTGTTTTGATGTTTAGAAGGGATGCATCTTTAAAACATCTTACATTATAACTGATGAACAATGGCTGTTCAATAATGGTAGTTATAATTTCACCAGGATGCCTATCATGATATGCTACAAAGGAGAGAATGATGTTAAGTCCTATGAAAACCAACTTAATATGTACCAAGCTCTACTCATCATATCACCATTTAGACATTTTTTTCCATGACCACTTCATTTCCTGATTGCTTTATTCCCATCTGCCATGTAGACTTTCCATCATTCTTCAATTTCCCCCAACCCACTAGAATTCCAGTATCTGCTCTGTTGCTAAGTCTTACTGCCACTAACTACAAAGTATTGCTTGTGTTTATCTCTGCATTTCCACTTTCATTTATTTTTATTCAAGTTATCAACTCTTAAACCATCATCAACTTAAATCATTGCAGTAGCCACTTAATGAGTTACCCACTTTTACTCTCTCTCTATCCCCTGCCAGCATCTATCCTTCTACCTGTAGCCAGGTTGCTATATACTATATCAAAAATTTTAGAAGTTTTCCAATAAATAGTCAAATCCACCCCTTAAGCTATTCCATGTCCTGTTTATATCCAACTCTTATGATTTTATTTCCCGCTATTCTCCTACAAAAACTTCATACCTCAATGTTAGACTATCAGCTTATTCAAAAACACTCTGAATTTTCTTCTGAGTCTTAGCTCATATTTTCCTTCTGCCCAGACATCTTTTCTCATGATTGAAATATTATTTCTTTCTGAAGTTTGAGCTAAAGTATCTGCTCTTTTATGATGCCTTTTTCTGTAATTCAGTCCATTTCTGTAATTCAGACCAACTGAATAAAAAGTCTATTTTCCTTGGAAATTTCATAGCACTTTAAGTCTCAGAGGTACCTCTTAGCCTATAGGGTTTTGCATGAGGACTTTACATTTCATATATTATCTCTGTGACTAAGGGTTATCATAAAACTTGTAAATGCCCTGGGAAGCTAATCATTTTGTGCTTGCTCAAAAAGATACTCTTAAGGTAAGTTTTCACCATTTATTTGGAGAACAGCATAAGTGTTACATGGAGAATGGAAAGAAGTAAACCATCATCATTGAAACTGTGCTCTATAAAAATTTAGCCATGGATCCCTTAAATCATATCTTACTCCATAAACAAAGCCAATACACTTATCAAAAAAATCACTTGAATAGGAATCTGTTATTTAAGTATGCTCCTTGAGAGTGTTCCTCATCCTATACCCAAACTTCCTAATCAAGAAGCCCTGCTGCCATCTATACTTCTCTCTATAAGGTTTCTGGTATACATATTTTCTTTATCTTATTACATGTATGATTATCCCATGGCATTTTATTTTTTTATATTTATTTTTTAAAGATTTTATTTATTTATTCATGACAGACACACACACAGAGAGGCAGAGACACAGGCAGAGGGAGAAGCAGGCTCCATGCAGGGAATCCTGACATGGGATTCGATCCCAGGTGTCTAGGACCATACCCTAGGCTGAAGGCAGCGCTAAAACACTGAGCCACCCAGGCTGCCCTCCCATGACATTTTAGTACCCTGTGTAGACTTGTGTCCTAAGCAGATGCCTGACTATCTTATTTATACTATATTTTGATCTCTGGGGAACTTCGAGTTGCTGAAAAAATAATTGCAAAAAAGATCCCCAACTCTTTGAGGCAAAAGAAATTATGTCATAAGTAATTGCATGTTTTTAGTTTATACTGACTCAGTATCTATTTGGGAGAAAATATGAGTTCAGTGAACATTGCAATAAGATATCTGAAAATAAAGAATGATGGAAGGGAAAACCAACTTAACCCCAAATACCAAATTATTGCCTCTCTTAATAAGGCGTAGCCCAACCTCGACACATCTTCCTTTTCTCAGTGATGGCTACCATTTTAGTTTTATTTTATTGCATATCTAAGTTTCTGGACATGAACTACTAAGAATACCAATGTTACATATAAATGACAAGCTCTTCTGAAGGATTTTTAACATGCACACGTACAAATTTTTTTAAATTGGTATACTGCAGTATTTGTAGTGCAATGCAAGCATGAAAACAGTTTAAATTAATGACTCTCTCATCTCCCATCTTGATAGCCCCCTTTTCAAAGCACTAGTATTACCCACTTAGAAAGTGGATTGATGCCAATGCTCAGAGCACTACTTCTTCCTTCAGCACACCAGATGGTACTAAAAATTCAAAATATTTCCTACAACAACTGTATCTTTGACAACAAAATTAATACCAGCTGAAATACCACTGCTACGTGAAGGGCATAATGATCAGGCTCTTCAGTCTAATGTAACTAGCCATATTCCAGGGGATAGAAAGAAACAAACAACAAAAAAAAAACCACCAAAACTTGATCTGATCAACTCTAGCAAGAGTTGCTAGCTGTCGATCAGGTGGTCTGTCATCTCAAAAACCAGAAGTGTAACTCCCGGTACATTTATCATGGAACAGCTGCTCCTCTCAGAATGTGAATTACACCTTCCCCTGGAGCAACAATTAATCCATTAACACATTTTCACCACTAAGCTTTCCCAAAGAGCATCATGTTTTTTAAGCTCTGTCTTTATTTGTTTGAGGAAATAAATCTTTTAAGAAGGATTTGACTAGAAATTAATCTTGAAAATTCCTTAGGTTATATAGTATCATCTTTTTTTATTGTAAGACTTAACAGATCTTATGAAGAAGTGAGGTTTTAAAGCCTGGTATAAAATAGAGTTTGAAATATATAATTTGTATCCAGCAGTTTGATGAAACTATATATCTGATTTGTGCATATCTACAAAAATATTAAAAAGGTTAGGAGTTTGAAAGTCAGAATCAGAAGGTAGGGATGATGAGTATTAGTGTAAGTGCAAGGGTAATTAATTTGTAAACACCTTTGATGGAGATGCAATAATATTAACAACAATACTTTCCTTCACTTAGGTAAGTAAAATAATGCACAAGGTAGGGGTTCTATATGGCTGTAAGAAAATACATAATGCAAAATTATAAGTGTTAAAAGTAATAAGTGACTACTATTAACTTTTCAAGGGAAGTTTTGCTTCAACATAAGACTAATTGTTAGGTTAGTTAGCAATCTGCCCTTTTGAGTTTAAAATATGCTTGTCTCACCTGAAGTCAAGCATATCATTGTGGTTGAACAGATTATTTTTAAACTGACTCCTATCCAATAGACTCTAAATACAAGAAACTTGCTGAGGGACTTACATAAAGTATAGTTTAAGTGTCTTCATTTGCACTTTTGTCATCAGGAGTCAGATAAATCAGATATCCTCAGATATATTTTGAATGATAATTAAGAAATAATAAAATATTCTTGATAAGCGAGTGAAGACAGTCAATTGTAAGCTTGATATCAAGGTCTCTCAGCAGTGTTGATTTGGTGGCTGGATGAGTTTTTGTTGTTGGGAGAGAATAGCAACCCTGTGCATTTTGGGGTATTTAGCAGTGTCTCTGGTTTCTTCCCACTAGATGCTATTAGCATCCTCCAATTGTGACAACCAAAAATAGCTCCAGGCTTTATAAAATATCTCCTAGTGTACAAAATCTTCCTAAATTAAAAAACAGCTTTAGACCAATAGATTTCAGTCCTTCAGTGTGGATTTTACTTAAGTGGATTAAATAATAAAAATACCACCAAACTAGAGACTCCTTGAGGGTGTGGACTATCTTTTTTTTTTTTTTTTATCATGACTTTCATACTACAGCTCTTGTCTAAAAGAGGCAATTAACGAAGGAGGCAAATTACAAATCAAGCTGAAAGAGAACTACAAAGAATGCTAATTTGTATCAGTAAATATCTGGAACGTATTTGTAAAAATGAATTAAAAGAACGCTAGACAAATGAGAGCGAAGCATTGTTTAGTTCAGGGTGAGTTTGCACATTGTGAGCACTTATCAGAAATTCCATGTGCTATTTAAACATGTAAAAGTAGTTCTAATTTACTTAGCTGGTTGACTAAAACCTGGATTCAAAACCATTACAAGATGAAGATGACAAGAGGATGCACCAAGAAATGGTCTCCCCCTCTAGACAAAAATCTCACTGGCAAAATCTGTCTGGTGTAATTATTTTGGAATTTTGCAGTCTATTGAAGGGTTGCAACTTCTAATGGAAGGCTTGGATGGTAGGTTGTAGTTAATTTTGGTCAATTTTAGCTCTTAGCACAGTAGCAGCTACCCATCAGCCACATGGTAGGCAATTGTGCGCACATGTCACAGAGTAGCAAGTTCATAGCATCTGAGATCCAAGAAAGGTAAGAAGGACCCTATCCTCCAAAGAGCAGGGATCTGTGCTCTGACTGCTGTTTGCATCAGGTCACGGAAGTGCAGACAATGAGGCATCCATTGTTATTGTACCCCTCCCCCCAACCAACGTTGTAAGTCCTTTCCCTCCTCCCTCTCCCACTGAAGGGACTTCCAGGGAATTTAACAGCCAGCACTTTTTCCCCTTCCTTTTTTCTCTCTTTCCCTTTCAAGAGCCAGACACTGAAGATTAGAACATTCAAAAACTGCATATATAAGGAAAATTTGAAAGTGACCATATGTACTCAGGAGAAGGCTCAGAAAAGACTTTAAAAGACCTTACATTTATACCTCAGGCTGATCCTCGGCATGGAGATGCCATACAGCAACAATAAAAAACAAAAACAATAACCAGCAAACCCTAGGGGAAGGGGAGAGTCTGGTTTCTAGGGTTAACATGATATTACATTCAAATGTCCACTGGTCAACAAAGAAATCTCAAGTCATACAAAAAACAGGAAACGTTCATTCATTCAGAAGAAAAATCAACAGAAACTGTCCCTGAAGAAGACCCAATGGCAGATATACTAGAAAAAGACTATTAAACATTTTTTAAAAAGACATTCAAAGAACTAAAGAAAGATAAAGAAAATCAAAATAATGTGTGAACAAATAGAAGTATCAAAGAGCCAGAAAACCTAAACAATTTTGAAAAGCCGAAAAGTACAATGACTGAAATAAATTCACTAGAGCAACTCAAAGACAGACTTGAGCAGGCAAAAGAATCCATCACCTTGAAAAAAAGACAATGGAAATTATCAAGGCTGAGAGCCAAAAAGAGACTGAGAAAAGCTAACAGAGCCTAAGGGATCTGAGAGATACCATCAATTAGTCCAACATATGCATGTTGGGAGTCCCAGAAGAGGAAGGGAGAGAGAAGGACAGAGAGCATATTTGATCAAAATAAAATACTGTATGAAAGCTCCCCAAATTTGATGAAAGGCATGAATATATACACCCAAGAAGTTCAATGAACTCCAAATAAGATGGGCTAAGAGACCCACACCACGACATAAAATCACATTTTCAAAAGCCAAATACAAAGAACCTTAAAAGCAGCAGGAGAGGTGAATCATCACATAAAAACTAGCTTCAATAATATCAACAGATTCCTCATCAGAAACTTTGGAGAATAGCGGGCAGTGGGACGATATATTCAAAATGCTAAAAACAAAACAAAACAAAAAACAAAACAAACAAAACAAAACAAAACAAAACAAAACAAAAAAAACCCAAGACAGACAAACAAACAAACAAAAAAACCCCAGGCTGTCAGCCAGGAATCCTATATCTAGTAAAACTCTCCTTCAAAAGTGAAAGTGAAATTGAGACATTCCCAGATAAACCAAAGCTGAGAGAGTTCAAGACCCGTAGACCTGCCCTGCAAAAAATACAGGAGTCCTGCAAAGTTAAATGAAAGGACATGAGACGACGACTCAAAGCTGTATGGAGATGGACATGGAGCTATAGAGAAACAGGCTTCTTATGAATGTTATTGAGGTTAAGCTGGTATAAATTCAAGTTAGAGTGTTCTACCTTTAGGATGTTCAATGAAGTCTCCATGGCAACCACAAAGAAAAGAGCTATAGAATATACACAAAGGGCAATGAGAAAGGAACTTAAATATTTACTACCAAAAAAATCAACTAAACACAAAAAACAATCTGAGAAATGAAGGGCAAAACTATAAAACATATAAAAAACACAATGACAGGGATCTCTGGGTGGCGCAGCGGTTTAGCATCTGCCTTTGGCCCAGGGCGCGATCCTGAAGACCCAGGATCGAATCCCACATTGGGCTCCTGGTGCATGGAGCCTGCTTCTCCCTCTGCCTGTGTCTCTGCCTCTCTCTCTGTGTGTGTGACTATCATAAAACAAACAAACAAACAAACAAAAAAACAATGACGGGAGTAAATCTTTCCATATTCATAATTAGCTTAAATGTAAATGGATTAATCTCTCCAATCAAAACATGGAGATTGGCAGAATGGATAAAAACACATGATCCAACTATATTCTGTCAATAAGAGCTTCACTAGAGAGCCAAGCAGGATGTAGGTACCGGTAGCTCACAGTATTAGCCCTTTAAGCAGTGCTCACAGGCTGTTTAAAAAAAAAAAAAATGGCTTGGCAGATTCGACCTGTGGGCTCTAGTTTGCCAATCCCTAATCTATATGGTTAGGGCATGTAAAGATGTCCCCTTTAAAGTTAGGAGGTTGCTACTCTGAAAGACAAATCAGTGAGTTTCTTTGCATTTTGGAAGTGAGGTATATTGCACTGAAGTATAAATATAAGCTTTTTACCTTTGGCCTAAAAGGCCAGTTTTGATTGGACCCGTGGAAAAAGTGCTCCAGTGGAGGGCCCTCGGATTTCAGAACCCAGCCTTAAATTCTGTGGCAACTGTTTACCTTTGAACAGTGTTAATCTAGTACACATTTAACACCTAAGTGACCATTCAACCTAAGGTTCCTAACATGAACCCAGTGCTCTATAATCTGCATAGACATACAGTCAGACATTCTAAGCAGTATTTCATCAACAAGTACAAGTGAAAAAAAATAGGACTAGATCTGGAATGGTCCTGTAGAAAAAAAATAAATTGCATAAACCAAGTGCTTACTTTTTGCCTTCCTATATCTGCTGCTTTGTGAGTCCTTATTCAACACCACTTATGGTTTCATGGAGGAATTCTCCAAGATGAGAAGAAATAATTTATTTTATAAATACAGCTTTATGTTCTGACACCAGCTGGAAATGGCCTGTGGATGCATTAGAGCCCATTAAGTATGATAATGAAGAAGGGATATTTGGCTAGTGTAAGAATAAGTAAAATATTTTTTCTTTCTTTTTTTTAAAAAGCTTTTATTTAAATTCCAGTTAGCATACAGCATAATAT
Source organism: Canis aureus (assembly GCF_053574225.1). NCBI lineage: Eukaryota > Metazoa > Chordata > Mammalia > Carnivora > Canidae > Canis > Canis aureus. The sequence continues at coordinate 10,860,689 of NC_135635.1, forward strand.
TAGTTTCAGGTGTACAATTTAGTGATTCAACACTTCCGTACATCATCCAATGCTCATTATAAGTGTACTCCTTAATCCCTATCACCTATTTCACCCATCCCTCCACCCGCCCTCCCTCTGGTAACCATCATCATTTTTATTTTTCGGTGGAAGTAGAGATGATAGCTAAATCAAGCATACATACAAATCTTAAGTTTGTGACTCATGAATTTTTAGGAAGAATATGGAGATTAAAATTCCTAGAATAATCCTAGAATGTGTGAGTGCCCACCAAAAAGCCCACACTTGTTGACAAGTTCTGTAGATGCTGTTAAGCCTCATTTCTCAGTCATTGCCAATGGTTCATGGCAGAGTAGCAGAAGTTCCGAGTGGAATAACTTCATGTATTGCAATCTAGGCTAAGTAAAAGTCCTTTCCTTCTCTCGATCTGGACATAATCAAAAGTGATAGCCTTTCTGATCAGAGATAAAGTATTATAACTCTGTGTAACAGACATTGCCTTCAAATGCAAAAAAACTCCTCTGTTATTGCCTCAGAGTAGATGAGGGCCTTGATGGAAAGCATCATACTCTCAGGGATAAATGGCTTGCGTGGACTCAACAAAATGACTTGCTTTCACTACGATTGACTCAGCTACTGCCATCCCTGATTTCTCACTTTACAAGCAGTAGCAACCTACCAAGAGATTCCATAGTCTTAGAGCAACTAGTTAGTTACCCGATGGCTGGTTGATTATAATGGACTGCTTTCCTTATGGGTGGAAGCACTTATTTGAATTTCTTCTCCTTGGAAGATACTTATTCTAAATGTGAGTTTGCTTCCAGCACCATTATCAGTGGACTTACTAATGCTTTATCTGCCATTATCATATTTCATACCACATGTATTATCCTCATTTTACAATTAAAGATTCAAAGCCTAGAGCTGAGCCCTTAAATTTGCTGTTCTTATGAAGACTCCATTTCCTATAAGCAGCTGGCCTTATGAAATGGCTGAGTGCTTTGTAAAAGACTCCTATATTCCACCATCTGGGAACAATGCTTTGTGAGGTTGAGATGCTGTCCTGCAGGCAAGGGTATGTTCTGAACCAGTGACCAATATAATTATAATGTTTCTTCTGTAGACATGATATAGGAGTCAGAGAATAAAAAGGTGGACATGGTAAATCTCTCATACCAATAACTCACTCACAAAATGTCTGTTATTTTCTATTCCCAAGATTTTTGGCTCTGTTTTATTTTTTTAACCAAATGACACACAATGTCTCTATTGACTTGGAAAATAAAACTGCTAGCTATCATTTGGGGGTTTTTCACACCATCGGCTGAATAGGCAAAAACAGATTTAAGATGTTGGTTAGGTAATTGATCTTTACTGTCAGAGAGAGATGGGGTAGCTACTAGTCAGTGAGGATGAAGAGGACAATGGGTGGAACTCAGGTAATCTCTGGGGATACTTGCTTTTATTGCCACATCTGATACAAAATGTTGAAGAATACTACAATAGGATTACTATTAGATTAGATCCCAACCAATTGAAGTGTACATCAGAGTTAAAGGAACTTGGATTATAAAGTAGAAAAAGAACTTAAATATGCAGCTAAGACTTGACAAACCGTAGAAATAAGTTATAGTCACTTCTTATATGCTTATATATGTGTATGTTTATACACATACACATGCAGTATCCATGTGCTTGTGTGTGCACTTCAGTTTATACACGTGTGTGTGTGTGCATACATATACCTTCATATTTTTTTCCTGTGTTGTCATTGTATATAGCATACATATTGGGATAGTTATTAACTTTATAATTTTGTCCATAGCTGGTATAATATTTAATCAGTATCTTGATGGAACTAGAGGAGGAACAGACCTCACTCTCAAATTCTGAACATGGAATTGAGCTCCTCCTAATGAGGAATTGAGGTGCTTCGTTTGTTGAGAGGGTAAGAGTGCTTGGATTTATATGAACAATGTTGCATTTTGTTACAGAGGAGTCATTCTTAAGGTTTCAAGTAGGAAAAAACCAATGATCTTACTATTGTGCCAAGATGAACTGAGGTGGCTGGTTGTTGGTTTTAGGGGGAAAGAAGAGTTCATTGTCTCCTACCATAGAATCTAAAAAACAAAAACAAAACAAAACAAAACAAAAAAACAAAAAAATCCACCAAACTCCCTACTTACTTTCACAGGCCCCTGTGCAGAGATGACGGCCAGTTCCTTTGGGGACAGTGGTGTTGGAAGCAGTGTTCAGTTTCTAGGAGTTAAGTGACAGGAGTGTTCAGAGTTGCAGGGGTGATGTCCAGGGCTCAGCATCGTTTGTGCTAGTGAAGCAAGTTGAACCTCCAGTACTCAATGTTGCAAATTTATAATCCTGCTGGTGTGTGGTGGTGTGGCCTGATTTGCCTTGAGTTCAACCCATCCTGCCTCCCTTTGATTTGAAGGCTCCATTCTCTAGCCTTCCACATGATTCGGAGTATCTTTCAAAATCTCCCACAGAAATTGTTTTGCTGCTTTAACAGGCCTAAATCAATTTTTGATAGTTGTCTTAGGACCCTAATAAGCATAACAACTCTTTGTTCAAAAGATCTTTTCTTACATGCTATGTCCTAAAAATTAAATCACAAAAGAATGTATTTGGGTTATTTTCCAGTTTTCTAGTAGAGACACTTATTTTCTATGTACTGATGTACTTCACAGTAAAAAATTCTTCAGAAGGAGAAGGATTTATATAGTTCAACTTTTCTTTGTCACAAACAAGGCATGTAAATTTTGAAGTCAAATAATCTTAGTATATCTGATAAGATATAAATCCACTCACAGTAAAATTATTAAATTATATTTCACAAATAATGTATCAGTCATCTTTTTCTGGTTTCTGGAAGTCTTGGATTCCTCATTAAAAAAGAAACAAAAAATAAGAATAAATTAATTCTACGATTTAGCAATTAAAATGTGTTCATTGTTTCAGTAGGTGGTCTGAGAGTAAGCAAAACAAGCTACTCATTTCTGAAAATTCTTGGCAGTTTTTCTTTGACTACTGCTTAGAAATAAATAGTAGCTCTTCTTGTCATCTGCTTTAATGCTCTTGTTTCCAGGGTCACTTTGTTGTTTTCACTGAGGCCTGAACTAGTTTGCTGTCATTGCAGGGGAGGAAGTAGTCAACATAAACCTATCGTTGATATTAATGAGTATCAACTTTGTGAGGACCTCAAAACTGATAGCATACCGATTTTGAGATCTGGGCTATTGTCATCATTCCAGACCTAATTGCTTGGCTTAAATCATTTTCCATGAACATATAGGACCCCCACTCTCAGATTTTATGGGTTTGCACCAGTGACATAAGAACAGATTGAGCACTTTTCAGCTGGAGGATAAAGTGCCCATGAGAATAACACTTGCACACCTGCTCTCCATCCATCTAGACGACGGGCACTCTTTATAGGCTCTTTGGGGATTCAAGACAGAGTCCCAAAGGCTAAGGCAGAGATGAAGACATTGTTGTTTTTCATAGTGAGTGGTATTTGATAGTGGAGTTTCAAGGGAAAGATGAAACACACATATCCCCTCTTAAAACAGCTCAACAATGAAGGAATGCTATCTATATACTAATTATTTTTAGCCTTACTCATTTAATAGATTATGCCTCTCTCAACAAAAACAAAAAGCAAAGTTCTGTTGGTCCCTTAAGAATGTGACTCCCAAATGAGCAGATGGTGACGAGAACTCCATATGTGGCACCACTAGAAATAATTTGCTTTATTTCAACAAAAAGTAGAAGAACATTTACACTATTCATTTTCCCTTCAAATATTTTACTGTATTCTTTCCTGCTTTTAATCAGGTTGCAAATCAGTTGCCTTGACTACTTTAGGTAAGGGATTGCATAATATTTTGACCAATATGTCAGAGGACGGGTCCCCAAAATGTGGATGTCACTGTTTATTGGCTTATCTGTAACTGGCACATGGATGACTTAACTGTGAAATAAAACATTTGTGGGATTTTTGTTTTCTGTTCCTGAGGTATATTTATAATCAGATCGAGACTGAAAGTAGATATTTTATATACTTGATATTTTAATGGATCAGACTAATTTGATATTTTTAGGTCTGAGTTAATAACTGCTTTAAAAAACAACAGAGGTCAATCTACACCATCCATTCAGTTGGAATAAGGAGGCAACTATGTGTAACTTTCTCTGGGCCATTTTTAAGTTAAAGTCTGATGACAACCCTAGGAGTGAGGCTTATCAGCTCTGTCAGAAGCAGACTTATAAAAAAGGTTAAATAATTTATTCAAAGTTACAGAGCTGAGAAGTAGCAGAGTACATTCAATGTATTCAAACCTAGATACATTTGACTTCAACATATGCTATTTCTACTCTATCATTTTTATCAACTCTCTAAAATGTATTTTTGTTCCATATTTAATGGACTGAGTCATTGTTAAAAGAAGCAGTTAATTGTAAACATAAAGGATAAGAGAGGAAATTGTTGTGTTTTGAATGGCAAGGATATTCACATTGGTTTTGACCTATTGTTTCCTGTCTAATCATCACAAAAATCTTACAGATAACATTACTTTATTTTATAGATGAGGAATGAGATTCATAGTTACTTTCACATATTATATAGTTAATAAGTTAGAGACTAATAACTCAAACCTTATGTGTTTGAACTATAAAGACTGAGCTCTTTCCACTAATGGGATACTATTTTCATTGATTTTTCAAATGTAAGATAGAAGAAACATTTGCACAGGTACTGATACAGGACCAGTGTATAGAGAACTGAAGTAAATTGCTTGCAAATTTATCTTCATGATGTTAAGGTAAAATGTATAGATTTTAGGAAAGGACCCCAAAAAGCTCATACAGTATGTGGTAGGTTTTATCCACGTGTCTAGAATGGTTTAATTTCGATGCAATAAGTAGTATAAGAATGCTGAAGTTCTGCATTACAAGATCAAAGTGGAGAAATAAGAATAATCTAGTGCTGGGATCCCTGGGTGGCGCAGCGGTTTGGTGCCTGCCTTTGGCCCAGGGCGTGATCCTGGAGACCCAGGATCGAATCCCACGTCGGGCTCCTGGTGCATGGAGCCTGCTTCTCCCTCTGCCTATGTCTCTGCCTTTCTCTCTCTCTCTCTCTGTGACTATCATAAATAAAATAAAATAATTAAAAAAAAAAAGAATAATCTAGTGCTGTCACACAATTTGTAGTAGTAATGTGGACAATGTATAATTTCTCACTTAGTACTTAGATGTATATTGAGGTTCTTCTACATTCACATGTTACCCTAGTTAAACCTTACAACATCTAATGTGATCATAAATTTCAATACTGTTTATGGATATAACTGCAAGAGGCTGAGTTTGAATGTCCCATCTATTAAATCGCTAGCACTGTAATTAGAGTCTACTCATTGAAGCTCACTTGAAAATACAGGGATTGGTTCAAATTTTCATAATGGTAGTTTGGTATGTGTATCAAAATGTAAAAGATGAATACCATTTATATAAGAAATTTCTAAGAAGTTGCTCTAAGAAGTTAAGCATACAAGAACCAAACAAGAGGATATTAGGGTAAAAATTAACCCACAGGACATAATCCTACCAATTTTGAAAATAATCTACCCTTTAGGAAGGGCTGTTTGATAGAAAATACCATAATTGTTCTAGTTGGGTTGGAGGTAAGGTCACAATGAGAAAGCCATCTGTCAACAGTGGGAATCAACAGTAATATGGGAATGCGGGATAAAACTCAGAAGAATTGAAGAAGTGGCATGATGGAACTTTGAAATCTGAGTTTAAGAATGGCAAACCCATTTTTAACAACATGGACACATAAAATGTGGACTTGTCTGACTTGTTATGATACAGTTCCTTTCATCTCCTCAAATCTTCTATGCCTCCCACAAATGTAACTTGCTAGTAGGATATTTTGGAAGAATATTTAGGAAGATGAATTTGAACAGAAGAGAAAGAACACAAACAATGATGAAACGATCATTAAACCAAGTCAGTGGAAGCAGGAACTCAACCTACCACTAATGATGAAAGTAATACTCTATCTGAATATGTAGAAATCCTTGGAGAGGCACTGAACTCCCCATAATTTGTGGAATATAAATCGAATTAATTATGTCTAGATCTTAAGATGAAACTTGACACATGTTGAACTTTGAATTACAGATTATGCGCAAAGGTGATGATTATATACATTAAAACAACAACAACAAAAAATCACCAAAACTTCAAATTTCCATTCAGTAGGGAGTGGTAAAGACACTTATATTCAATTCCATGATATATGTTTATTGACATATTTAACAATTTTTTTTTATTTAACACATTTTTAAATAAAACGTTAATAAAATGTTAGAGTACTGGATTCATAGTCTGATCCCAAGTAAAAATAATTCTGCAAATTTAATTATACCTGAACATATGTATAAATATATAGACAAAAGGTGTTGCTCAAAATTTTAAGTGTTTATCTAGGGTGAGGAATATAACATAATCAATACAAGCTATTCTAATTTATATTTTTCTACATTTAAAATTTTAAACATTTTATAAACAGCATGCATTATATTTTAAAAATTCAGTATAATTATTTTCAAAAGTAAGAAATCTGAAAAAATTTACTTTTAATGGTTGCCAAGGGAATTGTATGTTTAATGAAATATAGAACCCTAGTACAGTTCATAATAGGTGCTCAGTAAATGTGAATTTGCTTTGCTCCTCTTCTCTGAATGATTTTACTCTCAGCTTCAGCTTTCTTTCCTATAAAATGGAAGAAATCAACAGTTATAACCTGGCAAGTTATCAGAAACTTCTGGGGGAAATTAAAGACCAAACCAAACAAAAAAATTTAGTTATAACAAAAACCACAAACAGTTTCCTGGAACTCTAATGCCCGGAGTTTCTGATTTGGGTAATTATTTATTTAGATGGGGAAAATGTTGACTCTGATGGTTCCTAAGATGTCACTCACCTCTAATATTCTAGAATGCATTTATTATATTGCCATCCTATTTGGCATGTCTGATTATTACTTCTACCTAGTTGAGCATTGGTGTTAGATTTTATCTGATGTGGAATGAAAAGGTATTTTAAAGTTTTGGGCAAGGGAATTGGTTGATACTACTTATGTTTTGTTCTAGTTTATTCTTTACTCAAATATTTCAAACATACAAGAATATGAAATTATATGATGAACATTTATGTATGCAGCAACATTTTGGTCAAATCTTGATCTATCAGAACTTAAAGAAATAAACCACTGTTGATGAAATAGAAGTTCCTGGGTACTCCTGTTTTCCTCTGTAAAAAGAAACAACTATTATTAAGTGAATGTTTATCATCATCATGTATAGTTCCATAATTTTACAACATGATTATGCACTAAAATTTATAGCAGTAGTTTTCATGCTTTAAAACTTTATATAAGTAGTACCATACTATAATGTTTTGTAACCCTTTCCTTTTTTCATAATTGCATTTTTGAAATTTATTTTACTGTGTATCTCAAGTTTGTTTGTTTGTTTATTTATGAGAGACACAGAGAAAGAGGCAGAGACCTAAGCAGAGGGAGAAGCAGGCTCCCTGCGAGGAGCCTGATGGACTTGATCCCAGGACCCCAGGATCATGACCTGAGCCAAAGGCAGACACTCAAACCCTGAGTCACCCAGGTGCCCCTCAAGTACATGCTTTTCTATTGCTTTATAAGAATCTACACTATATATTTTTAAAGGATGCCCTCCAAAAAGCATCCTTCTGCCTCACTCTAATAATCTACCAAATAAAAAATAAAACAAATTAATGAGTCATAGGGAAGATCAAAATATCATCCTTATTACTAATAAAAGCTGAGTTATAAGACAAAGCCTAATATGAGGCTCAAATGGTCCTGCTATTTTCTGTGTCCCACCTGAAGACAAATTTGAATCTGTAAAGCAGACAAATGGACTCAGTTGTTTGACCTGACCTGCTTGGGGAGAATAATGGAAAGAAAGAAAAAAAGACCAAACCCCCTGTGCTAGGACTTCAGATAAATTAGTCCAACCGAGGTGAGAAATGTTGACCCATGTTTATCATCAGTTACCCAGGTAACACAGCTCATTCCCATGGGGAAAAACATGAATAGGGTAAAATGCTATAGTTTTTATTAGTATCTTTTAATAGCACAAGTTCTTTTGATTACATCTAATTTTTTTCAATTTTATGGTTTGTGTTTTATGTGTCCTAAGAAATCTTTTTAACCCCAAAGTAACACATAATACCTTATGTTCTTCTTGAAGTTTTATATTATTAGATTTTACATCTAAAACTATAACCAAATTTTAGTGAATTTTTGTGTATAATGAAAGATATTTTTTCCCCATATGGGTATCCAGATGTTCCATCCCACAGTGGAAGATACTCCAATCAGAAGACATTTAGGAGAGAAGTGGCAACATGGATTGATCTTAAAAATTTAGGGCAGCCCGGGTAGCTCAGTGATTTAGCACCTCCTTCAGCCCAGGGTGTGATCCTGGAGACGATCCCATGTTGGGCTCCCTGCATGGACCCTGCTTCTCCCTCTGCCTGTGTCTCTGCCTCTCTCTCTGCGTGTGACTATCATAAATAAATAAAAAAATTAAAGAAAAAGAAAAAACAATCCAAATAATACCTTTAGTTTCTAGCATATGATAGAATAAGTTATCTGATTAAACTTCCCAACGGGAAAAATGCTGAATAAAAATATTTTAGAAATGTTTTTCTTTAAATGCATTGCTGATTAGCATGCAGAAAATTCTTCAGAAACCAAAAATAAAGCAAAAGCAAATATTCAGTAAGATAAGTAAATACCAAAGATTAATTTTGCTCTAAGCATTTCAGCTCAGCTCAAGGAATATTAAGTCAGCTCGTTAGCTGAAAAGGAAAAAGGACAAATGATAAGGATTAAGGCCCTTCCGGGATTAGGATTCTAACTGGAGACCTCATCATAAAAGCAGAGCCTAAAAGGACAAAATACTTAGTATCAGAAATAAACCAATTGTGCAGAAGATGAGGTGAGGAAAATCATTTTCAGATTTATATGCTGTAGAAAGGATAACAGACAGTCTCCTTGAGAATTCATGGCCAGAAGGCAGCCTTCTAATGAATTGATAACCTAAATTAATACTTTCTATGGGGTCTGTGAGAGGTGAGGATATAAATTCACTTTAGAATCCTTTTGGTTTAGTTGAAAGCCAATTTGCCAAAGCAAAGGTGAAATCTATTTGAGGAATGCTGTTTCTAAAGTTTAAGAACTTCTAAAGAAAATGAATAGTTTATACTCAAAAATCATAAAACAGATGGAAATCATTAAGTGAAAGACAATGAAAAAGGCAAGGAATATCTGACTCTCAAATATAAAATATTGAAATCATGAGAAACAAATTTACCTAATCTGTTTGCAGAAATTAAAGAGAAGCAAGATAGAAAAAAAAAAAAAAGAGAAGCAAGATAGGATGACTCAAAAATGAAAACAAACAAACCAAAACCCCCCAAAATTCTAGGAACTTGAGAAGATATAATGGTAAAGTAAAATAACCAATGAAGAGCTAGTTATATTTGATATAGAAAATTGGAAATTATGCTTGAAGAAATTGTTCATAAAACCAAGTAGAAATGTTGATATAAAATTACAAGAACCTAAGAGTTGAAGATAATAAAATAACAAGGTTAACATACATTTTATTGAAGATCCAGAATGAGATAACAGGAAGCAGTAGTCATATCTGTACAGATAATGGTTGAAGATTTTCCAGAATTATTGAAAGTCATCAACACTGCAACACAGGAGCCCAGTGAAACTTAGGTAATAAAAGTAAATTTATTTCATAAAAAATCATAGTAAAACTGAAACAAAAAAGGCAAGGTCATAAAAGAATAGCAGTTATATTGATGACCAACTTCTTAATCACATCAATGAAAACCAACAGATTTTCATGAAAGCAATTATAAATGAGGAGTTCAAGCTAAAAAAAAAAATCCCAAATAGTGTATTGGAATGCAAAAAAAAAAAAAAAAAAAAAACCTAAAGATATTGGTATATATGTAGGTAAATCATAAAACAATAGTAATACTGCTTAATTTATGGAAAATGAAACGGGATAGAAAGAAAAGCTTTGGAAGATGGTGATACAAGCTAACAATTGGGATTCACTCATTCTTTGTTTTTTATAAAATCAACTTTATTTTTTGAGTATACTTGACACACAATGTTACATTAGTTTCAGGTGTATGACCTAGTGATCTGACACGTTTATGTATTATGGTATGTTCACCACAAGTGCAGCTGCCCTCTATCCTGTTACATCACTATTACAGGATCATTGACCATATCCCTTGAGTCGTGTCTTTTATTCCTGTGACTTATTCACTCCATAACCGGAGGCCCGTATCTCCCTATTTTCTTCACCCATTTTTCCCAGTCCCCTACTCCCTCTCATCTGGTAACCATCAATTTGTTCTCTGTATTTATAGGTCTAATTCAGCATTTTGTTTATTTATTCATGTGGGTTGTTTTTTTTTTTTGTAAATTCTACTTATGAGTGGAATCATATGGTATTTGTCTTTCTCAATGTTATTTATTTCAATTAGCATTATACCTTAGGTCCATCCTTGTTGTCTCAAATGGCACAATCTCATCCTTTTTTATGGCTGCATAATATTGCAGTGTGTGTGTGTGACATTTTCTTTGTCTATTGATGGACACTTAAGTTGCTTCTATACCTTGGCTATTGTAAATAACACTGCAGTAAACATAGCACATGTCTTTCTGAATTCCTGTTTTCATTTTCTTTGATCTGGAATTATTGGCTTTACTGGAATTACTGGATCATATGGTATTTCTATTTTTAACTCTGTGAGGAATCTTTTTTTTTTTTTTTTCTGTGAGGAATCTTGATACTGCTTTCTATAGTGGCTGTACAAATTTATCTTCTACCCCAACAGAGCACAAGGGTTCCTTCTTCACATCCTCATAACTACTTGTCATTTCTTGTAATTTTTATTTTAACCCCTTTCTGTATAAGATGATATCTCATTGTGGTTTTGATTTGCACTTCCATAATGATTAATGGTATCAAGAGTTTTTTCATGTCTGTTGGCCATCTGGATGTCTTCTTTGGAAAAATGCCTATTTAGATCCCTTGTCTATTTTTAAATCAGATGGTTCTTGTTATTGATTTGAGTTGTATAGGTTCTTTACATACTTTGGATATTAATCCTTTATTGGATGTTTCATTTGCAAATATCTTCTATTCTGTAGGTTGTCTTTCTGTTTTGTTGATGGTTTCCTTTGCTATGCAAAAGCTTTTTATTTTGATGTAGTCCCAATAGTTTAATTTTCCTTTTGTTTCACTTGCCTGAGGAGACCTATCTAGAAAAATGTTGCTATGGCTGATGTTAGAGAACTTACTGCCTATGTCTCTTGTGGTTGTAGATCTCACATTTAGGTCTTTAATCCATTTTGAGTTTATTTTCGTGTATGGTCTTAGAAAGTAGTCCAGTTTTCCTGGCACCATTAATGGAAAAGTCTATCTTTTCCCCATTGTATATTCTTGCTTCCTTTGTCATAGATTAATTCACCATATAATTATTTCTGGAGTCTCCATTCTGTTCTCTTGATTTATGTGCCTATTTTTGTGCCAGTACCATACTGTTTTGATTTCTACAGCTTTGTAGTAGATCTTGAAATCTGAGATTGTGATATCTCTAGCTTTGTTCTTTTTCGGGATTGCTTTGGCTATTTGGGATCTTCTGTGGTTCCCAGAAGACTAAATAAATTTTAGTATTATTTGTTTTAGTTCTGTGAAAAATGCAGTTGGTATTTTAATAGATCTGTAGATTGCTTTGGGTAATATGGACATTTTGACAATATTAATTTTTCTAATCCATGAGCATGGATTATCTTTCCATTTGTTAGTATCATCTTCAATTTCTTTCATCAGTGTTTTATAGTTTTTGGAGTATAGATCTCTCAACTCTTTGACTTAGTTTATTCTTAAATGTTTTATTCTTTTTGAATCAATTATATATAGCAGGGTTTTTAAATTTTTCTTTGTTACCTTTTTATTAGCATATAGAAATGCTACTGATTTCTGGGTATTAATTTTGTATCTTACCACTTTACTGAATTTATCAATAGTTTTTTGGTGGAGTCTTTAGGATTTTCTATGTATAATATCATGTCATCTGCAAATAGTGACAGTTTCACTTTTTCTGTACCAATATTGCTGTCTCTTATTTCTTTTATTGCTATGGCTAGGACTTCCAGTAATATGTTGAATAAAAGTAGCAAGAGTGGATATCTTTGTCTTGTTCCTGACCTTAGAGGGAAAACTCTCAGTTTTTCACCATTGAGGATTATGTTAGATGCAAATTCTTTACATTTGGCCTTTATTATGTTGAGGTATATTCCCTCTAACTCCATTTTGTTGAGAGTTTTCATCATGAATGGATGTTGAATCTTGTCAAATGCTCTTTCTCATTGATTGAGATGATCATATGATTTTAATCCTTTGTTTTGTTGATGTTGTATATGAGGTTGATTTGTGAATATTGACCTATCCTTGCATCCCGGAAATAAATCCTACCTGATTTGTGATGAATCATCTTATTATATTGTTGTATGTGGTCTGCTAATATCTTGTTGAAGATTTCTGCATCTATGTTCTTTGGGGATTTTGGCTTATAGTTTCCTTTTTTTGTTCTATCTTTGTCTAGCTTCGGTATCAAGGTAATGATGTAGAATGTATTTGGAAGCTTTTCTTTCTCTTCCTTTTTTTTTTTTTTAATAGTTTGAGGAGAATAGTTATTAACTCTTCTGTAAATGGCTGATAAAATTCTCCTGTAAATCCCCCTGGACCTGGGCTTTATTTGTTGGTAGTTTTGAAATTACTGATTCAGTTTCTTGTAATGAGTCTGTTCAGACTTTCTATTTCTTCCTGGTTCAGTTTTGAAAGATTGTACATTTCTAGGAATTTATCCATTTCTTCTAGGTTGTACAGTTTGTTGGCATCTATTTTTTTTTTTTTTTTAGTATTATCTTAATAAAGTCCTTTGTATTTCTGTGGTGTCAGTTTTTATTTCTCCTCTCTCATTTTTAATTTTATTTGGGGCCTTTCTTTCTCTCTATATATATCTTTTTTATGAATCTAAGGGTTTGTCAATTTTATTTATTTATTTTTTTCAAACAACCAGCTCTTGGTTTCATTGATTTTTCTCTACTTTTTTTTTTCTCTATGTCATTTATTTCTGTCCTGATCATTATTATTTCCTTTCCTCTACTCACCTTGGACTTTGTTTGTTCTTCTTTTTCTAATTTCTTTAGATGTGAGGTTAGATTATTTTTTAAGTGTTTTTCCTGTTTCTTGAGGTAAGCCTGTATTGAAATATAGAACTATTTTGGCCGTGTCCCAAAGATTTTGGACCACTGTGTTTTCATTTTCATTTGTCTTCATGTATTTTTTAAATTTCCTCTTTGATTTTTTTGACTCAATGGTTGTTTAGTGTCATATTGTGTAGTCTCCACGTTTGCATTTTTTTCCAGTTTTTTTCTTGTAATTTATTTCTAGTTTCATACCATTGTGATCGAAAATGATATATGGTATGATTTCAGTCATAAATTTATTTACGACATTATTTAGATCTTTTTTTAGTGGACTAATATGTGATCTGTTCTGAAGAATGTTCCATGTGTTCTTGAAAAAAATGTGTATTGTTTTGGGATAGAATGTTCTGTGTATATATTTCATATCCATCTGGTCCAATGTGTCATTCAAAGGCATTGGTTCCTTATTGATTTTCTCTCTGGATGATCCATACATTGATGTAAGTGGGGTGTTAAAGTACTCTACTATTGTATTACTCTCAATTTATTTCTTTATGTCCATTAATATTTGCTTTATTTAGTTAGTTGCTCCAGTGTGCTCAATATTTTCAAATATACGTGGAACTTATGAAAATTGTGTTTAGCTATTAAGATAGCATTACCAAATTTTAAAAGATTAATATCGCACAGAACTTATTTTCTAATCTTAGTATAATTAAGAAATCAATGACCACAGAAACCAAAATTAGGAAAATGCCATACATTTGGAAAGTTTTAAAACATATAAAGAACTCAAGGGAAGTTAAAATACATGATAAGTAAATGTAAATAAAAATTTTATGTACTAGAACCAAGTAAAAATATTGATAAAAAGTTTACTATTGGGGATCCCTGGGTAGCTCAGCGGTTTAGCACCTACCTTTGGCCCAGGGCGTGATTGTGGAGTCACAGGATCGAGTCCCGCGTCGGGTTCCGGCATGGAGCCTGCTTCTCCCTCCTCCTGTGTCTCTGCCTCTTTCTCTCTCTATCACAAATAATACATAAATAAATAAATATTTAAAAAAAGTTTACTACTTTAAACACTAGAACCACAAAAGAAGCAAGTGAAACAAGATTAATGTCTTTGTTTCCACTTAAATTTCAAAAACAGGCAAAACTGTACAATATATTTCATATATTAACAGGTTTGTCCAAGTCTGTAAAGACAAGTAAGAGACTTATTGATATAAACTGCAGAGTAGTGGATTCCTCTGTTGAGGGGAAAAGGGATGAATCTGAGAAGAGCTATGTAGGGATTTCTAATTCCTTATAATTCTCTATTTCTTAAACCAAATAGTGGATTCATGGATATTCATTATGTTATTATTCTTTAAACTATACACATGTTTACATATAATATGCAATAATTTATAACACATTTTAGAAATAGAAAGAATGCCAAAGCAAAATTTGAAATGAGAACACAAAGCAACTATTCTGTATACTAATTCTCCCTTCTTCCCTCCCCTGTTTTTCCCCTCTTCCCTCCACCTATACATACAAACACATGTCTAAGGAAACATCCCAAACACATCAGAGTATCTGTTTTCAGTGTAGCTGAAAAGAACATGAAATGAAATTAAACCATGAGCAGTGGAAGGACCACCAATGATATTATGTCATAAAGTGGGGAATACGTATCATTGAACCCTCAACCCTTGTGTTTCAGCAAAATATTAGAAAACAGAAAACTCAAAACAGAAATAAGAATGTAAGAAATTTCCTTTCAATGAGGCTTTGCTAGACCACCCTATTTAAATTACAGTTGAAATCAACTATCAACTACTGTCCTCTATTCACCTTGTTGCATTTCTCAACATTTCCTTTTTATTGTGAGTTTTTCTCACAGATCTTTGAGTAGTACCTGGCACATAATATTAAATAGTACTTAGTACAAAGCACACACTCAATAAAATTATATTTGAGTGAATGAAAAAAATGCCTTTTAAAATTTGGTTATGAAGTGAAATAGAGTAAGTAGGAGTCATGTAGGTCCAGGACTGATTAAAAAAAATAAATAAATATGGGAAGCACTAATTTTCAAGTGCTCATGGAAAGGATCCTTTATAGGGAGAGGTTGAGGAAGCATTAGTTAAAAATCAGCAATGAAAAAAAAATCAGCAATGAAGTGAAGTTCCTGATGACAGAGGTGGTGGGAACTTGTTCACATGGTAAAGAGTTGGCCTTTGAATAGAGAAGGGAAACTTCCTTTTATTTAAGAAAATTGAAAAAATGTGAATACACATGAGGGTATATAGATTTAACTGGTGTGAGGTTGAAGGACAGGGAGGAGAAGTAAGAAATTGCCAATTATGTCCTAAAAAATATAATATTTACATGGTGGAGCTTAGATTTGATGCCTACTTGCGGCCCTTGAATAAATTTTGTAAGCTGTTACAGAAAGAAGAATCAAAAAAGACAAAACATGTTTCTTTAGGAGTTTTTCCAATGGGAGAAAACAGAATCATTCTCTAGAGCTGAGGAAAGAATAGTACCTATGCTAATTCATGTACCTGGCACTGAGAATTGTTCCTTGTGGATCTCAAACCTAATTATGTTGGTGCCAACCTAGAGTTGTTCTGGAATTCATTCTTACCATGGTAGTGATGACGTGTCACACCCAGAAACAGCAAGAACATCATTAGAAAGTAAGTACCTCAAATAGCTCAGGCTCGAGAAACTCTGAATTTCTTCAATTACCACCCAATGAGACCAAACTCATAATGAATGTTAGAAAATAGATTTTCATTTTTAATTATATGTTTGTATGAGTTTTGTAATGATCTTTCCATGCTAATCATTTCAATTTTTTTGGATGGAATTTAGATTTTAGCTGGCTAAAATCCAAATAATGTCCTTGTTAAAAATTTCAAATATATTCAGTTCTTAAGAAAAAAAAATTAAAAAGTAAACAATCCAATTTATAGAACCTCCCAAATCTTCTTTAGAAAAAGAGGTTTCTGAAAGAAGCCATTCATGAGACAGATAGTTCCTTATGAATGTAACCCCACCGCTAAGAGATTAGAGAGCCCCTCCCAATGCTGGAAAACAGGTATCGAAGAGCCCTAGGGAGAAAAGGTAGGAGGAAGGCTAAAGGAGAGACATCAGCAAAGCCTACCCTGAGGGAAAGAAATAATTCAAGGTACAAAACCATCCAAAAGAAATATCTAAAATTACTGTTTAATTTTTTTCATTCCAGAGGTGTTAGAACTCAACAGCAATCTAAAAATTTTTGTGCTGTTGGATCTGGAGTAGGAGTGTGGAACAAAGATGTAAGCTTTAAAATAGGCACACAATATTTCAGAAATTATTACTCTGTGTAGGAATAAACTTTATAAATGGAATTAAATTTAGGGCAGGAGAGACTAATTATATGTTTTTCTCAGGCCCTTATATACTGTATTTTAAAAAAAGTTTTTCCTCAACTTTTTGTTAAACTAATTTGTAAGGAACAGAGTAATCAAAAGAAATAAGTGTTTTTGTTTTAAACATGTTTGCTCTTCCTGGGTAATAAGTACCATATGTTCTTACATTTTTGATCTGCTTTGTCAGGATGGAACTATAGGACTCAAAAGATTTCCTTGTTTCCTGATGTTTTAAGTTTTTGAGTTGCTCGATATCAGTAAGGTCACATACTCAAGCAAGGCTAATTGTATCATATTTACTTCATTTGGTTCATAGATGATATCCATATTGATATGCATAGATAGAATAGACTTAATATACAGATAATGGCCAAATCACATATAAAAATAGAACTCTGACCCACAATCTTTAGTCATCAGCCCAGGAAACTAATCCATTATCTACTGTAACCAGCCCAAGTAGAAGGCAGACTTGTAGAATATTGGATTATTATCTATAGCTACTAGTCCAGGAAGCCAAACAATAACCCCTGCAACAATTGGCCCCAAATGGCCCAGACTTAATTAATAACTGATTTAATTTCCCTAATGTTTACCCCTATTCCCAACTTGGGACCAACCCAAGAAAGCCAAATACACATTCCTAATCAATCACATAGGATACTCCATTTCTAATTAGCCTGCCCCCAACTTCCCTATGTCATCAAACCCCAATGAGAGCACACCTGAAGCCTTCCCTTTTTTCCATTATAAAGCTTTCTCCTGTGCCTGCCTTTGAGTCTCTGCCAAGACACCAGTGACAGTAGCTAACTCTCTTGCTATGGCAAACTTGGAATAAATAGCCTTTGCTTGTTCTCATGTAGTTGTTCTTTGTTTATTTCCATTATGGTCTGCCATAATTTTCACTCCAACCAGTTCCTACATACCTGTTCTTTCTTCAGTAGGGCCTCTATACCTCAATCTGCAGATAGACTCTCCTTTATGCTTAACCATTACTCACACTTTAGATCTCAGGTCCACAGCACCTTCTATTAGGTCAAATCAATGTAGGCCATTCTTCTAGCACCAAGAACTTCTTTGAAGATGTTAGAATTGTTTGATTCAAATTGATATTGATTTCCCTTACTATACTTTAAGGTTCCCAAGGGCAGGAACTGTACGGTTTGCTCATCATTATATTCTGAGATCATAGCCTCCAGATAGTAGGTGCTCGATAAATGCCGACTTGATTCCTATACTACTGCTTTGTAAAAGAAATATACTACTTAATAATGGGACCTGGTAATGATTAACCTCAGGAGGCCCTAATTTTTTGAATTATTCACCTTTTGGGCAGCCTGGGTGGCTCAGTGGTTTAGCGCCGCCTTCTGCCCAGGTTGTGATCCCAGAGACCCGGGATGAAGTACCGCATTGGGCTCCTGGCATGGAGCCTGCTTCTCCCTCTGCCTGTGTCTCTGCCTCTCTCTCTCTCTCATGAATAAATAAATAAATAAAATCTTAAAAAAAATTATTATTCACCTTTTACATAGGGCTTATGAGTTTAGGCCCTCCACATATTGTCGCATTGGAAAGATCCCCCACGACCTCCTTTGGATCCACATGAGTGTTTTCATCTTTTCTTAAGTATCAGACAAACTTTTCATCTCTTTTAAGGCCCTGGTATAAATGGTGCTCCCTCAAATGGCTTTGATGACTCAAGGCTGGTTGGTGTCCTATATGGCCCCTTACCTTGTCCATATTTCTGTATATTTTGCTGTGATTATTTATTTACATCTTCTCTCCTTCAGTTCTGAACTCTTCAGAATAAAAGCCTTTATTCTATTCATCCTTCACAAAAAAGAAAACTCTACGTACTTCTTGTTAGACAAATTACTAAGCCACAGCAATCAATTAGTTTTTAACTGTGTGCTAACCAAGTACCAATTGATCACACTGTTATTTCAGTCAAGCTCAAAATAACCCTGTGAACTAAATAGTATTATCTTCCTTTTGTAGGTGAGAACGGTTGAGTCTGAGAAAAGTGTGTGTCTTGTTGAAGGTCACACACCAAATGCGAACTGAATTCAGACATGTTCAAATTGCATAATCTAAACTTCATGCTTTATTAAATATAGATTCTGTAATCCATTATCTAAAGTCCTAGTCTTGTCTAATTTCTTTTTGCCATATAATATAGCTCCCATTTATCCCTGAAAATCTCCTTTCATTGTCTAGATACCATGTGTAGGGAGCTCATAAAAATTAATAAACGAAAATGCTTAATCCAATATCATCTTCCACATTTACATTAAAAATATTGCCTAAAATATAACTATTTGAAAAGTTGCACTTTTCTAAGACATAAAATCATTCTTTAAAATTCTACTTCCTAAAGAAATGTATTTATGTTTAAAATATATATATGAACTACTTCATGTTAATCTTTACTTATTATATTCTTCTGCATTTTTTTTACAAAGTTGACATGCCTAGTCAATAAATCATTCTCAGATTTATTCGCTTAACTTCTATATATAAGTGGGTTTCTAGATGGTTCTATGATAAGTTAAGGCCTTAGAGGTGACTTAACATCATAGAACATCAAAGTTCATTGTTGACATTAATGTGATGAAATAAAAAGCGGTAATGTTTGAACTGTTCTCGGTGTGCTATTTGCGAAATGTAAAATACTCATTAAATGTAACCTAGAGTTTATAAATTGATTTATGTCAACACATGAACCAAACACTACCATTTACTGTTACATGCTTTTTATT
Source organism: Canis aureus (assembly GCF_053574225.1). Classification (NCBI taxonomy): domain Eukaryota; kingdom Metazoa; phylum Chordata; class Mammalia; order Carnivora; family Canidae; genus Canis; species Canis aureus. Next base: position 10,880,221 of record NC_135635.1, read on the forward strand.
AAACACATCATGAGATCAAAATGACAGTTAAAACAGTTTATTCTTTCATATTAAGTGGAGATATAAAGCTGTTGCCTGTATTTAAGAAGGTAATAACAGTCATTTTGCATTTCTTTTCTAAGCACAATACATCAGCTAGAGCTCAACTAGTATTTCCTACTGAAAAAAGACCTCAGTGTGAAGAGAGAAGCAAGGAAGAAGAAATAGTTCTTTCCTCTGACAGTAAATTACATTTCTTGGGTGTCCTTGTCCTAAGTAAAATGAGAATCATGTAGATTTTAGACTTTCCTCTTTAAGTCTTGGAATATCTAAAATGCATTTTAACTCTTTCTTCCCATTATTCATTTTCTTAGCATAGACAACTTGTAAATTTTTTAGATTTATGTAGTTTTTTAAACATCTGGTAAAGGCTATAAAGAGATAGTTTATAAAATCCTCAACAGAAAATAGACCGGATAAACTAGGACCGTATTTGCCAGCCAAAGATGTGATGCCAGACAAAGGTAGCTTGGTGATATTTTCCTTTCTTCTTTCTATTTTTTTCTATCCTCCAATTTTTCTTCATGATCAGAACCAAAGTAAAAGACCAAGCATCTGCATATATGCAATATGTAACATTGTGCACATACTACATGCTGTCAAAGAATAATGAGTTGTTGTTTGCTTTTGTTTAATATGACTGTTAAGTAAACTACCATGATAATGACTGTGCCACTCTGCCCAATGTTCATGTTTTAGCATTTTCATCGTAGGGAGGCATTAAAAAAAAAAAAAAAAAAAAGAGACTAGAGGGATGCAGGGCAGTGGTATAAGAAAGCTTCTGAGTCAGAGATCCCATTGGGAACTGTTAATCAAGACAACGGTGTTTTGCTTGACCCAAACAGCATTTTGTGATTTTTATTTTTATTTTGTTTTGTTTTTCTTTTTTCATTTTATGATTTTTAAAACAAAACTTTCATATCCCTAATTTCATTGAATCTAAGATGTCAATCATTTATAAAACACATCCTGACTTCTGAGTTGTTAAAGTGTGAGAAGATATATTTTAGAAACAACGAAATATGGTAAATATCTGGACTTCTGGCTTCTTTCAACAAATTAAAATATTTGACCACACTAGTGCTGTGAACCCATATGGTAACCATAGCTTCTGTCAAGTAGCGGCTGCTCCATTTGGGTTTCCTTTCCCTCCCTCCCTCCTTCCTCGTCATGTCATTAATTCCACACATACTCATGTAGTGTCTACTAAGAGCAAAAGCATTATGCTTCCGGGAGACAGTTAATGAAATAGGTAACATCCCTGCCTTTGAAAGAGCTCACCTTTCAGCTAGGAAAGACAGGCTTTAAATGAGTAAATCAATACTGGGATCATTTCAAACATGGAAAGTGCCATGAAACAAATGAATGCAGGACATGGAATAGAGTGATTTGGGAAGTGTGTGTGTATTATTATATTTTTGTGTGTGTGTATTATTTTTGATGATGTGATAAGACCTCCTTGGAAAGGGGAACTTTGACCTAAGCATTTAGTGATGCAAAGGAGCCAGTTCTGTTGTAAAGTCTTTCTACCTTTCTGACTCATCTTTTTTTTTTTTTTAATTTAAATTCAATTTGCCAACATATAGTATAACACCCAATGCTCATCTCCTCTTGTGCTCTCCTTAATGCCTGTCACCCAGTGACACTCCCCGCCACCCCCCCCCCCCCGCAACCTTTGTTTCTCAGTTGGGAGTCTCTCAAGGTTTGTCTCTACCCATCTTTTTGGGGACTATTTGTTTGGTTCCTCTGGAAGACCCTCTCTTTGAACTGAAATGTTAATATCTCCAGGCCTTTAACCTTAAGTCGTTTCTCATTTCAGTCTTTTTTTTCTTTTGATGATCTTATCAAAGACTTAACTATGACTTAACCTTTTCAGGATTCTAGTATTTTTATCTTAAATCCAATCCTAAATCCCAGGCTCTAGAACTATTTTTCTAACTGCCTATAAATAGCCATCTCCAACTGGAAAGTTCACAAGCACCACACACTCCAAGAAGATACAAACTGAATTATTTCACCCCTAAGTTTCTCCTTTTACTGAATTACAGTAATGACTATATTGTATGCACTATTTTAACAAACATTAATTGTTTTTACTATGTGCCTGAAACTATTCCAAACACTTTACAAATATTGTATGAAGTATGACTGTATATTCATTGAAACAAGGAACTATGTTTTTTTCATCTCTTTATCTCCTACTCTTGAAAGGACATTCAATAATGCTTGGTAAGAAAAAAAAATCAATAAGTGAACACAATAAATGTAGAGAGCTATTAAGAAGACTGAGAATGGTTGTTGATAAGACACAAGCTACATGATTGCCAGGCAGCAAGAGTCATGTTGATGCTCTGAATTTGTAGAGGTTCCAATTTGCATAGTTACATTCAGTTCTTTATCTGTGTCTATGCATAAGAAAAAATAATAAGGCATGTAACATTGATTTAAAGTTAGATTATGTAGAGTACATGTAGTGGAAAGATAATAGCACATGGAAATAAAGAGACCTGGAGAAACTGGAGGTCAGATGCATTATTCTTAGGTCCAATCAGAGTGGGAAGAAACATCAAAATTACTGATAAAGAAATACAGAAATAGAATTAAGATAAAGGAACTGAGACAATGAGATCAGAATAGGATTAGTAGAATAAAAGAGATGTGAAATGTGTGTAAACACACACACACTTTATCGTATAATTATTATTGATTACAACTTGGATTATTAGAGTTTAAGCTTTCTCTAGAGAAATTGTTACCCTAAACTGCACGGTAAGATCCAGAGGATGGCTTGGAGAGAATGGAGATGAAACTCTAGAATAGTAACATCCATAACAAATATAATAATGAGTCACATATCTAATTTTAAATTTTCTACTACCACATTTTAAAAAGTAATAAACATGAAATTTGATCATATATTTTATATAATACAATATATCCAAAATATTATATATAGTGAATATATAACAGTATATATCATAAAATCATAATGAGGTATTTTACCTTCATTTGTAATCATGGTGTATTTTATACTTAGCACATCTTAATTTGAGCTAGCCCTGGTTCTAATGCTCAGTAGCCATATGTGACTGGTAGCTACCATATTGGACAGAGCAAATCTTGCTAGAACTAAGAAAGTCAGGGAATGATGAAGTTTGGGGGTGAAATGTGTTCACCACCTGGTTGCTAAAGTCTCCCTGAATCTTGATGGAATTTAGGTATCACACAAGAATGTCTCTGCCTGCCTCTCTCTGTGTCTCTCATGAATAAATAGTCTTTTAAAAAAATTGGGTTTTAATATATGATTACATCTACTCATTATCTTCCATTATAAAAGCTACAGGCCAAGTTCTTTCAGTACAGAATTTTAATTGACTCTAGGAAATGAAAATAAGTTTCTGATTCCTCAAAACTACAATCATGATTCCAAATTTTTAAAATGTTTTGATCTTCAAATGCTAGCAACTGGGAGTCACCTTCAAAAAAGACTTTAGTGTAGGGGCACCTGGGTGGTTCAGTCAGTTAAACATCAAACTCTTGATTTTGGCTCAGGTCATGATCTCAGGGCTGTGAGAGCTCCACAGCAGGCTCAGCACTGGGTGTGGAGCCTGCTTGAGATTCTCCTCTTCCTCTGCCCTTCCCTCCTACCCTCCCCACGCCCGCACTGGTGTGTGTTCTCTCCCTCTCTTTTTCTCTCGCTCTCCCTTCTTCCCTTCCTCTCTCTCAAAAAAAAAAAAAAAAAAGAAAAAAGAAAAAAGAAAAAAAGACTTTAGGGTATTTGACTGGAAGCCACATAGAGTTTTCATGAGCACATTGTTCATCATTGTATCTCTGATGCCAATAATCAATTCTTGGCTATGTGATCAGAAAGGGAACGAAAAGTTTCCAAAAACATGTTTTAGACAATTGCATCCATGCATTTACCCAATTCAAGAAAGTGTGTTAATTATAAAAACAAAGATGGGTCTGTTAAAATTCTGTTTTTCTTCACAAAAATCCATTCATTGCTGAACCACTTCATTGCCTACTGACACCAAAAAGAAGACAAAGCAAAAGCAAAACAAAAACAATAAACATTAAGACAGATTTTTGGGAACATTAAGCAGTCACTGGCTTCTGGTTTTGTGCTAGTACATTATGATAAATATAAACTATTATTTCTCACTGCTGGTATTTCACCTTATGGTGTTGCATCTGTGTTTAGCCAAAAAATGCCAGATGGCATTGAGAAACCAATTGCTCACTATGCAAGAACAATGACATATACATTACACATAAACTGACAAAGTTCCAGCAGTTATTAACAGAGCCAAAAATCCCTCTAACCACTTTTGTCAGGCTTTTACAATTAATGGAGTACAGACCCCTTGGAATATTCTTTGGAGATTCTTCTCTTAAGATAATCATATACCCTTAATTATGTAACCATGGATGCAGCTTTGAACTTTTCTGCCACCCACATCCAAGCTTAGAAGACTATAATTTCAAAAGCTCCTGCATTATATTAGGTCTTCAGATATTGGCTTCTGATTATGTTGTTCTTCTCCCATCATTTGGTAGAACATAACCTTTGCACACCATGGTGATGAAATGACCAGTAGAACGACTACCCAAGAAATCAAGAATGCTACTTTTCAATCTGATTTTTCTACTCATAATTGACTCTGTTTCTTGGGAAGCCTTTTTTAAATTGGTTGTAGGAAATTATTTTTGTTAGATTGGCTATATTCAAGGAACATATTTAGAAACTTTGCATTAAAGCATTAAGAATTAAGTCTGGGGACTAAGAATAGACTAAAATATTAAAAGTGATATAAATGTTTATAGTATATGACACATGAAGATGCTTGAATAAAGGAATATTGTTCAACAACTTTGACTTTTCCTAAATTGTTCTAAAGGACAAACTATTATTATTTTAGATACCTTCTATCATTCATCGTAAACCTGACAGTAACAACCACAGGTGCATACTAATTATATACAGCATATGGATTATCGAGTGATCTTATTTGGGGGAATAACTTTGCATTTACTAAAATTGAGTCTTGAATTTTTCAAAAATTTGTGGTCATGGTGGTACTATGAATTTATGCTCTCCATCCCCAAACAAACATATGGCAATGATAAAATACTAGAACAAAACCAAAAAAATATATATGTACTTTAAGCTAAAGTTTTTGTGAACCAGGAAAAGAACAGAAACAAGCTACATGGAGAATAAAGCCATAGGCCTGGGAATCCCTGGGTGGCACAGTGGTTTGGCGCCTGTCTTTGGCCCAGGGCGCAATCCTGGAGACCCGGGATCGAATCCCACGTCGGGCTCCAGGTGCATGGAGCCTGCTTCTCTCTCTGCCTGTGTCTCTGCCTCTCTCTCTCTCTCTGATGACTATCATAAATAAATAAAAATTAAAAAAAAAAGCCATAGGCCTGCTGGATCTTAGGTCAAAAGACCCTGGGAATTAGATATTTCCAGAATAACAAGGACAAGAAACATCTCACACAGTTTGAGGAACTGGATCCAAGTTCATGAAAGAAAGTCTGGGGCTAGGGTAGGACTTTTCTACCCTTGAAGAGATGGAAGAAGGTTGTGACTGCTGCCTGGGGCTGTGGTTTTGAAGGTGGCTGGAATGAGCAGATGTGGCTGAAGAAGCAGCACAGACCTGGGCCAAACCACCTGCTGATTCAGCCACTAAATTTACAATTTCTCCAGTGTTATCATGGGACAAAAATCCACCTGTGGGCACAGAAGGAGCATTTGGAGAAAGTGAATGGTAAGTAATTTCCACTATTATGGCCTCAACATGAATCTTCCAATTACATATAGAAAATGTAACATTAAGAAAGAGAAGTAATAAAATTAGCAAAAAAAAAAAAAGTGCTATATTCACTACTGGTAGAATGCAAATAATAGGGAATTTTAAAATGACTGAAATATATGTTAATCCTCAAACAGGTAAAGATAGAAAAATAACTATAAAATATAAAATATAAATAGCTATAAATTAAGGTCAGATCAATATGAAAAATAACCCTTTAGCAATCCTTGAAATAAAAACTATAGCCCCTGGATTGGAGAGTTCAACAGATAGGAATTCTAGACTGGATCTAGTCACAGAAACAATGTGATAGTACCTAAAATTTGCCCAAAATGAAACAGAAGAAAAATATGAAAATTGGAGACATGATCGTTAGATGGAAGAGTTCCAATGTATTGCTAAGAAAAGTTCCAGAAGTAGAGGATATGGGAAATTGTGCAGACACTGTCAAAGAAATGATGGTTAGAATTTCTAGAACTGGAAGAAAAAACCCCTAACTTTTGAGGCTGAAATAGTACATAAAGAGAAGAATGAATGAATGAATGAATCAAATCTACATGCACTTACATCATAATGAAATTCCAGAACGTCAAGCATGAAGAGAATCTTAAAAGTTACCAGAGAGAAAAGACAGGTTACCTGTAAAGGGTCAAGAACTAGACTGCCAGCAGATTCTCATCAGCCAAAATATATTTCAAAAGTAGTTTGAGGTCAAGGTTATAATTTTTTAGTTTATTATTTTTTTGGTGACTTATTTTTTTGAACAGTTTAAATTAACAAGCATAGAAAAGGAAGTATAGAGATTTCCCGTTTACCCCTTGCCTGCACCCCACCCCCCCAAGCATAGCTTCCACTTTATCAACATCATTCACCAGAATGGTACATTTTCTACCAAGGATGAACCTACATTGACACATCCTAAATAACACTTGTTATTTACTTTAGGGTTCCTTCCTTGTGGCTTCTTTCACTCCAATTGTATTTAAGTTTCTCCATGCCTTCTCATGGCTTCATAGTTTATTTCTTTTTAGGAGTGGATAATACTCCATTGTCTGGATATACCACAGTTTATTTATCCATTCACCTACTGAAAGACATCTTGGTAGTTTCCAAGTTTGGGTAATTATGAATGAAGCTGCTATAAACATATTTGTGTGCAGGTTTTTGTGTGCACATAAGTTATCAATTCCTTTGGGCAAATATCAAGGAATACAATGGAGATCTCATGGTAAGAGAATGTTAAGTTTTATAAGAAATTATCACATTGCCTTTCAAAGTGGCTGTACCATTTTGTATTCCTATTGTTCCACATCCTCACCACCATTTGGTATTGTCAGTGTTTAGGATTTAGGCTATTCTAATAGGTACATATTGTTGCTTAGATTTGCATTTCCATGATTATATATGAAATGAAACATCTTCTCATATGCTTGTCAGTTGTGTATCTTCTTTAGTGAGATATCTGTTAAGGTCTTTGGTCCATTTTTTAAATTGAGTTATTTTCTTATTGCTGAGTTTTTAGGGTTCTTTGTATATTTTGGGACACCCGGGTGGCTCAGTGGTTGAACATCTGCCTTTGGCTCAGGACGTGATCCTGGAGTCCTGGGATCGAGTCCCGCATCGGGCTTCCTGCATGGAGCCTGCTTCTCCCTCTGCCTATGTCTCTGCCTCTCTCTCTCCTTGTGTGTCTCGTGAATACATAAATAAAATCTTTAAGAAAAAAAATGAGTTCTTTGTATATTTTGGATAACAGTCCTTTATCAGTTGTGTCTGATATTTTCTCCCAGTCTGTGGCTTGTCTGGTCATTCTGCTGGCACTGTCTTTCACATAACAGAAGTTGTTAATTTTAATGAAGTCTGGCTCATCAATCATTTATTTTATGAATCACGTCTTTGGTGTTGTATCTAAAAAGGCACACCATATACAAAGACATCTACATTTTCTCTCATGTTATCTTCTAGATGTTTTAAAGTTTTTGCATTTTCCATTGAGCTATTTTTAGTTAATTATTGTGAAGGGTGTCAAGTCTGTGTCTAGATTCCTTCCTTCCTTTCTATTTTTTTCTTCAATCTGGATGTCTCATTGTCCCAGCACCATTTGTTGAAGAGGCGATCTTCTATTGTATTGCCTTTGTTTTTGTGTCAAAGATAAGATGACTATATAAACGAGGGTATACTTCTGGACTCTCAATTTCACTGCATTGATTCATTTATGTTATTTCCCCAATACTACACGGTTTTGATTACTATAGATTTATCCTAAGTCTTGAAGTCAGGTAGAGTTTGATTGAGATTGCAATGACTCTATAGATTGAATTGGAAAGCATTGACATCTTGACCATATTGAGTTTTCCTGTCTACGAACATAGAATATCTCTCCGTTTATTTGGTTCTTTGATTTTGTTCATCTGAGTTTTTTAGTTTTCCTTGTAGAGATTGTCTACCTGTTTTGTTAGATTTATACCTAAATGTTTTCATTTCTTTGGATGCTAATGTAAATAGTATTGTGGGGGGTTTTCCAGCTTAATTGAGATATAATTGACATATAACATTATATAAGTTTAAGTTCTACAATGTGTTGCTTTGATACATTTATGTATTGCAAAATGATTACCATCATAGCATTAACTAACACCTCCACCCTGGCACATAATTTCTATTTCTTTTTTTGTGATGAGAACATCTATGATCTGCTCTTTTAGAAATGTTCAAGTGAACATTACAGTATTATCAGCTATAATCTCTTGAATTTGTTAGTTTCCACATCAGAAGTTTATTTCCTTTGACCAGCATTTCCCCATTTTTTCCATTCCTTAGTCCCTGGTAACCATCACTCCACTCTGTTCCTCATAGTTTAGCTTTTTTAGATTCCACATGCAAATGATATCATATAGTATTTATCTTTTTCTGACTTATTTCACTTAGCATAATGCCTTCAAGATTCAACAAAGTTACTTGCAAATGGCAGGATTTCCTTTTTTCTCATAGCTTAATAATATCCATATATTCATATATGAATATATTGTATACAATATATTACATATGCTCAGATTTGAATATTTATTTACATTTCTATCTTTATTAATATATGTGTGGGGAGTGTGTGTGTATCATCTCCTTTATCCATTCATCTGTGGGTGGACATTTAGGTTCCCATATCTTTATTATAGTGAATAATGCTACACTGTGGGTATGAAGATATTTCTTCAAGATCTGGTTTTCATTCTCTTTGGACATATACTTAGAAGTGGGATTGCTGGATGATATTATAATTCTACTTTTGTATTTTTAAATTCCATGTATTTATTGTTGATATTACAGGGATGTGAGTAACTTTTGTATATTAAACTTGCATCCTGCAACTTTGCTATAATCATTTATTAGTTCCAGCAGAGGGTGGAAGTTGTTTTTGTTTTGCTTTGTTTTGTTTTGAGATCTTATTTATTAAGAGAGGAAGAGTGTGTGTGTGTGTGTGGGGGGGGGAGTTGCAGAGGGAGAGAGAGAGAGAATCACAAGCATACTCTTCAATGAGCACAAAGCTTGATGTGGGGCTTGATCTCATGACCCTCAGAACATGACCTTAGACAAAACCAAAAATCAGATGCTCAACCAACTGAGCCACTGAGGAACTCCTGTATTTGTTTTTTGGGTTTTTTTTGGGGGGGGAGGTAGAATCTTGTGCATTTTCTACATAGATGATCATGTCGTATGTGAAAAACAACTATTTTGTCTTTCTTCCTAATCTGTATAACTTTCATTCCTTACATTAGTAAGGACTGCCAGTATGGTGTTTTAAAAAGGAGTGGTGACAGAGGACATCTTTGCCTTGTATTAGGTGTTAGTGGGAAAGCATCAGATTGCCTACCATAGGGCATATTGTTAGTTATAGGGTTTTGTTTTTCTGTTTTTGTTTTGGCTAGACTTTATCAAGTTGAGAAAGTATCCCTCTATTCCTACTCAACTGAGGTTTTTTTTTTTTTTTAATCATGAATAGGCATTGGATTTTATCAAATAATTTTTTTTTCTATTGATAAGATCCTGTGATTCTCTCCCCTTTTTAGTCTGCTAATGGTTTTGAATTTTTTTGAATCTTGCATACCTGGGGTAAATCCCACTTAGTTGTGATATATAATTGTTTTTGTACCTTTTAAGAATTCAGTCTGCCATATTTTGTTGAGAATTTATATTCTTGAGATCTAGTAGTCTGTAGTTTTCTTGTAATATCTTTGTCTGGTTTTGGTACTGAGATAACACTGACCTCAAAGAATGTTAGGAAGTATCCTTTCTGCTTCTATCTTTTAAAAGAGATTGTAGAGAATTGATATAATTTCTTCCTTAAATGTTTGGTAGATCAGTGAACCCATCTGGGCCTACCTAGTACTTTCTCTTTTGAAAGATTATTAATTATTGATTTGGTTTCTTTAATAGATATAGGTCTATTCAGATATTTAATCTTATGTGTATTTTTGTCTTTTAAGGATTTTGTATTTAAAAAATTAGTCCATTTCATCTAGGTTATTAAACTTATGGGGACAGAGTTCATAGTATTCCTTTACTATCCTTTTGATATCCGTAGGGTCTGTAGTGATATCCCCTCTTCCATTTCTGATATTAGGAATTTTTGTCCTCTTTTTTTCCCTTAGGCTGGCTTCTCAATTTTACTGATTTTTTTCCAAAGAACATTTTGGCTTGTTGATTATCCCTACTGATTTCCTGATTTTAATTTCATTGATTTCTTCTCTAATTCTTATTTCTTCTGTTTACTTTGGATTTGATTTACTCTTATTTTCTAGTTATCTTACATGAAAATTTAGACTATTAATTTTAGATCTTTCCTCTTTTCTAATATATGCATTCAATGTTATGTTTCCCTCTAAGCACTACTTTCACTGCATCCTACTAATTTTCAGTTCTTTTCAGTATCATTTCAAAATATATTTTAATTTCTCTTGATTTCTTCTTTAACCTATGTGTTATTTAGAAATGTATGGTTTAATCACTATGTATTTTGGGATTTTTAAGTTATCTATTATTGATTTCCATTTTAATTCCATCATGTTCTGAGAGCAGACCTTGTATGACTTCTTTTGAATTTATTAAGGCATTTTTCATGGCTCAGAATGTGATCTATCTTGGTGAATGTCCTTTGAATGTCCATGTGAACTTGAAGGTGTGTATTCTGCTGCTGTTGGATAAAGTGGTATATAGACATCAATTATATCCAGTTAATTGATAGTACTGTTGAATTCAATCATGTCCTTACTGGTTTTTTTCCTGCTGGATCTGCCCATTTCTGAAAGAGAGGTGTTAAAGTCTCCAATTGTGATAATGTATTCATCTGTTTCTCCTTGCAATTCTTTCAGTTTTTGTGTCACACATTTTGATGTTCTGTTGTTAGGCACACACACATTAAAGATTGTTATGTCTTCTTTGAGAACTGACTCCTTTGTCAATATGCAATGGCTTTCTTTTATGCCCAATAATTTTCCTTGATTTGAGAACTGCTCTGTCTGAAATTAATATAGTTGCCTTCTTTTGATTAGTGTTAACATGGTATATTTTTCTTCATTTACTTTTACTCTATATGTATTTTTTAAAAAATATTTTATTTATTTTAGAGAGGGATAGAGAGCACAAACAAGGGGAAGGGCAGAGGGAGAAGGAGACAGAGAATCAAGCAGACTCTGCACCAAGCATAGAGCCCGAAATGGGGCTTGATCTCATGATCCTGAGATTTAGATTTAGATCGAAATTTATATTTATCGATTTAGATTTATTTATCAATTTAGAGCCTAAATTGATAGTCTGATGCTTAATCAACTGAGCCACCCAGGTACCTCTATTCTATACGCAGTTTTTTTTTTTTAACGCAGTTTTATATTTAAGGTGGGTTTCTTATAAATAGTTGAGTCATGTTTTTTGATACACTTTGTTTCTTTTAATTAATGCATTTAGACCATTGGCATTTAATGGGATTGTTAATATAGTTGGATTAATATCTACCATACTTTTACTCTTTTTTAATTTGTTGTCCTTTGTTTCTATTTCTGTCTTTCCTTCTTTTCTGTCTTTGGTAGTTTTAACTAAGCATTTTCTGTGATTCCATTTTGTCTCCTTTCTTAACATATTGGTTATACTTCTTTTTGTAATGTTTCTTAGTGGTTGCCTTAGAATTTGTAATATACAACTAATCCAAGTCCACTTTCTTTTTCTTTTAATTTATTTTTTTATTGGTGTTCAATTTACTAACATACAGAATAACACCCAGTGCCCGTCACCCATTCACTCCCACCCCCCGCCCTCCTCCCCTTCTACCACCCCTAGTTCGTTTCCCAGAGTTAGCAGTCTTTACGTTCTGTCTCCCTTTCTGATATTTCCCACACATTTCTTCTCCCTTCCCTTATTTTACCTTTCACTATTATTTATATTCCCCAAATGAATGAGAACATATAATGTTTGTCCTTCTCCGACTTACTTCACTCAGCATAATACCCTCCAGTTCCATCCACGTTGAAGCAAATGGTGGGTATTTGTCATTTCTAATAGCTGAGTAATATTCCATTGTATACATAAACCACATCTTCTTTATCCATTCATCTTTCGTTGGACACCGAGGCTCCTTCCACAGTTTGGCTATCGTGGCCATTGCTGCTAGAAACATCGGGGTGCAGGTGTCCCGGCGTTTCATTGCATTTGTATCTTTGGGGTAAATCCCCAACAGTGCAATTGCTGGGTCATAGGGCAGGTATATTTTTAACTGTTTGAGGAACCTCCACACAGTTTTCCAGAGTGGCTGCACCAGTTCACATTCCCACCAACAGTGTAAGAGGGTTCCCTTTTCTCCGCATCCTCTCCAACATTTGTTGTTTCCTGCCTTGTTAATTTTCCCCATTCTCACTGGTGTGAGGTGGTATCTCATTGTGGTTTTGATTTGTATTTCCCTGATGGCCAGTGATGCAGAGCATTTTCTCATGTGCATCACTTTCTTTTTTTAAAATTTATTTGACACAAAAAGTAGGGGGACCAGCAGAGGGAGAAGCAGGGCTTGATCCCAGGACCCTGAGATCATGACCTGAGCCAAAGGCAGACACTTAACTGACCAAGCCACCCAGGCACCCCCTGAAGTCCACTTTCTTTTTTAAATATTTTATTTATTTATTCATGAGAGACAGAGAGAGAGAGAGAGAGAGAGAGAGAGGTAGAGACACAGGCAGAGGAGAAGCAGGCTCCATGCAGAGAGCCCGACGTGGGACTCGATCCCCCGTCTCCAGGATCAGGCCCTGAGCTGAAGGTGGTGCTAAACCGCTGAGCCACCAGGGCAGCCCTCAAGTCCACTTTCAAATAAAAATATATCACTTCATGGGTAGAGTCAATAGCTTATAATAACAAGATAATCTTAATTCCTTCTTCCTGTTCCTTGTGTCATTGCTATACTTCATTTCACTTATATATAAGTGCACGCGCGTGTGCACACACACGCACACACACTGTTGTCAGATCAACTAAGAATAAGAAAAGTAAAGGTTTTATTTTACCTCACTTATTCCAGCTTCAATGCTCTTTTTTTTTTCCTTTGTCTACTGGCAACAAATTCCCTCAGTTTTTGTTTCAGAAAGTATTTCTCCTTCACTTTTGAAGGATAATTATGCAGAGTACAGAGTTCTAGGTTGATGGGTTTTTTTCTCTTAATATTTTAAATATTTTGCTCCACTTTCTAATTGCTTGCATGGTTTCTGAGGAGAAATCAGATGCAATTCTCATCTTTGTTCCTTTCTAAGGTGTTTTACCCTCTTCTCTTTTGGCTTCTTTCAAAATTTTCCTTTATTTTTGATTTTCTATATATTGAAAATGATATGCCAAGATACAGTTTTTTTCTTTTTCTCTTGGCATTTATTCTGTTTGGTGTTCTCTGAGCTTCCCCGATGTGTGTCTTGGTATCTGACATTAATTTGGGGGAAATTCTCAGTCATTATTTCAAACTTCTTTTCATTTCTGTCTTTCTTCTCCTTCTGGCATTCCTATTACATGTATGTTACATATTTCATAGTTATTCCACAGTCCTTGGATATTCTGTTTTTTCCATGTTTGTTCTTTTTGCTTTTTGGTTTTCAAGTATTCTGTTGGTATATTATCTAGTTCAGATTCTTTCCTCAGTCATGTCCAGTCTAATAAACCTACCGAAAGCATTTTTTAAAAAATTTCTGTTATAGTGTTTTGGATCTCTAGAATTTATTTTGGGTTCTTTTTTAGAATTTCCATCTCTCTGCTTACATTGCCCATCTGGTTTGTGCATGCTGTCTTTGTCCATTGGAGCCCTTAGCATATTAATTACAGTGGCTTTAAATTTCCTATCTGATAATTCCAACATCCCTGACATGTTTGGTTCTGATGCTTGTTTTTCCTCTTCAAATTGTACTTTGTCTTTTGTATGCTTTGTGATTTTTTTCTTGATAGCCAGACATGATGTGCTAGGAAAAGGAATTGCTGTAAATAGGCTTTTAGCAATGTAGTGGTGAGGTATGGGGAAGGGGAAACATTAATAGTCCTATGATTAGGTCTCAGTCTTTTAGTGAGCTATGCCTTTGGACTGTGAACTTCACAAGTGTTTCTCAGTACCTACCCCCCTGCCCCCACTTTAGGTAGGATGCGATAGCTAGAGTGGTCTGGAGTTGCTCCCCCTTGGAAAGCTAGAGCTAGCTGTAGTCAGGTATTTCTTTTCCCAGATTAGTTAGTTAGGCTCTGATAATACCCCAGAAAGTTAGGCTCTGGTTAACTAGTTTCCCCTGATGAGAGGCTTTGTGGAGAATGGAGTTCTCTGGCATATTTCAGAATGGTTTCTTTTCCTCTTCCCCTTTCAGAAACTGGAGGTGACTTTTCTCTGATATTTACTATGGAAATCTAGTCTAGCTCCTGGAAATAAATCTCAATATTGAAGGGACCTCTCTATGACTGGGTCCCTTTGGAGTTTTTCATTCTCCAACTTGTCCACACTGAGTCTCCAGCAATTTATCAATTACAGATCAGATTTTCTTACCCCAGCACTGATTCTGGTGAAGTTTTCTGCTCCTGGGTCTCTGCTCTGCTAAGCCATTACTCTCAGTTTTTCTGTCTGACTCTTCAACCATGGGGGCAGCAGTTTGCCTTGTGTTTTCTCCCTCTTATGGAACCAAGGAATAGCTCATTTTTCAGTCTGTTTAGCTCTTGTTGTTAGGACAAAATGCAATTTCCAAGCTCCTTCCATGTGGAACTTCCAATCTGAAAGTCTGAAGTCAAGTTTTCAGTCCCAAGAGACTGAGCAAAAGTAGTGGCATCTAGGCACAAAGCCAAATGAGCATGATATGAAGGGTAGCAGCTGAAAGGAAGAAAAGGCTTGAGGTGAACAATGATTCTTGGATCATTTCTGAACTGAAGCGAAGGCAGCTAAGGCAGTATTAATTAGTTCCCGCTGTTCTGAACATTGGTGTTCCTTCAGTGATTAAAGGAGACTTCTGCAAGCTCTCTTCTACAGCAGTATTTTCCAAACCTGTTCCATGGAACAACAATGAATAAATAAAAATTTGTTAAATGAACAGAGATTTTCCATTGTCAAATATTATTGGAAATTTCTGAGTAACACAAAATTAGGTTTCTCCACAATAAAATTTATCAGACCCTTTGATATCAATATGCCCTATACATCTCCAAGACAGGTATTTAGAATGCAGGGTGTTTAGATTTTCAAACTTTGAATTTAGGTGGCTATTTCCTTAGAAAGGCTAAGGAGATTATCCATAGGATGTGCTTTGGAAGACAAGCTTTATACTTAGCTAGTCTTAACATTTTCACTACATCCTCTGATAAGTCTCTGGAGATACATAGTAAAGTAAAAAATTATTCTTTAGTCACTATAAAACTCACCACAAACAGCTTATCCCTGATAATTAAAGACCATGTTAGTTAAGGTAGAGTCCTACATATGCCAGGTTGACCTGTAGTCCAGTCATGCTTTTGTCCATTTTGCCTTCCAGACCTCTTTGCCTTTATTGATTCAGGGTGGAGTGGTTTTTGCAGCTATAAAGGTCACTCATTGAAGACTTGGTCATTCTTTACCTGTTTTACACCTTGAGGAACCTTCTAAAAGTATGATTGAAGGCAATCTCACATGTGTTTAGGTATACATAATAAATCTCACATGTGTTTATGTATACCTAATACATAATGGTTTGCTTAATAACACTTTGTATCACTAATGTAATAGTCTACCAATAGACTCCAGATAATGTAACAGAGTCTACCGATAGACAATGGATAATTCATCTGGTTCTCTGGTTAACAGCTTAGAAGTTACTTTCCTTGAACAAGCAACTAAATGCCTCTTGGAAAGAGTATTACTTAAAGGAACAGAACTTCTGTTTTTTTATCATCTTAATAGAAAGTGGTATTTTATACAATGATAACATATTTGATACCCAGAGGAAAATATGCTTGGTTAGGGTAGCACTATATAAAATGAACCATTCATGTGATCTACCATTCTGGCCCCTAGAATGACAATTGCAAAAGTCAGTGGATATACCAGTCCATATACACTTGTATAACGAGTCCTGATGAGGTCTTTTATTTTTAAAAAGACTTTATTTATTTACTCATGAGAGACACACAGAGAGAGGTAGAGACATAAGCAGAGAGAGGCAGGCTGCCCACAGGGAGCCCACTGTGGGACTTGATCCCAGGAACCTGGGACCATGACCCAAGACAAAGGCAGACGCTCAACCACTGGTGCCATCTGGAGAGGTTTTTTAATGTGTGACTTCATATAGAATGAGAAAAAGATTAAAGCCACAATTAGGAATAAAACTAAGTCCATCCTTCTATGTAAATTACAATAATGTCTAGCACTTACGTAATGCTCACCATGGTCTTGATATGTAAGCACTTTCAACACCTGAATCCATTTAACCTTTACAAACCACCTATGAGACACAGAGGTATCCTACTGTCTGGAAAAGACATTATAAATGACATATAGCTCTTATAGTATATGTGTTCAATGTGCTGTGTGAAGTTACAATGGATGTGGTATATTGATTCATTCCCATCAGTCTGCACATACATCTGTGATGTGTTGTCTCAGATGATGTTTTTTCATTGAATAAACCTGAACTTTTAACAAACTCCAGAAGTTCATCAGAGGGGTACAAAGTTTAAAAATGAAGTACAATCACATAATAGCATCTATGCTTCTCAATTTTATAGGTACTGTGTATTACTATCTCCATTTTATTTTCTTAAAAATTTATTTAAATTCAATTTACCAACATACGGCATAACACCCAGTGCTCATCTCATCATGTGCCCTCCTCAGTGCCTGTCACCCAGTTACCCTATCCCTCCACCCACCTCCCCTTCTGCAACCCTTTGTTTCCCAGTGTTAGGAGTCTCTCATGGTTTGTCTTCCTCTCTAATTTTTCCCCACTCAGTTCCCCCACTTCCCTTATGGTCCTTTTCACTATTTCTTATACTTCACATATGAGTGAAACCACATGATAATTGTCTTATCTGATTGACTTACTTTACTCGGCATAATACCCTCCAGTTCCATCCATGTCAATGTAAATGGTAGGTATTCATCCTTTCTGATGTTTGAGTAATGTTCCATTGTATATATAGACCACATCTTCTTTATCCATTCATCTGTTGAAAGACATGTGGCTCCTTCCACAGTTTGGCTATTTGTGAACATTACTGCTATGAATATTGGGGTGCAGGTGTCCCATCATTTCACTACATCTTATATTTAGGGTAAAAACTGAGTAGTGCAATTGCTGGGTTGTAGGGTAGCTCTATTTTTAATTTCTTGAGGAACCCCCACAGTCTTTTCCAGAGTGGCTGCACCAGCTTGTATTCCCACCAACAGTGCATGAGGGTTCCCCATTCTCCACATGCTGGCCAACATTTGTTTCCTGTCTTGTTAATTTTAGCCATTCTTAGCAGTGTAAAGTGGTATCTCGTTGTGGTTTTGATTTGTATTCCTCTGATAGCAGGTGATGTGGAGCATTTTTTCATGTGCTTGTTGGCCATGTCTTCTTTGGAGAAATGTCTGTTTCATGTCTTCTGCCCATTTCTTAATTAGATTGTTTTTTTCTTGGGTGTTGAGTTTGATAAGTTCTTTATAGATTTTAGATACTAGCTCTTTGTCTTCTCCCATTCTGAAGGTTGTCTTTTAGTTTTGTTGATTGTTTCCTTCACCATGCGGAAGCTTTTTATCTTGATGAAATCTCAATAGTTCATTATTGTTTTTGTTTTCCTTGCTTTCATAAAGGTGTCTTAAAAGAGGTGGCTGTGGCCAAGTTCAAAAAGGTTGTTGCCTGTCTTCTCTACGATTTTGATGGATTCTTATCTCACACTCAGATCTTTCATCCATTTTGAGTTTTTCTTTGTGTATGGTGTAAGAGAATGGTCCAGTTTCATTCTTCTGCATGTGGCTCTGCAATTTTCCCAACAATATTTATCGAAGAGACTTTTTTCCCTTGGATATTCTTTCCTGCTTTGTCAAAGATGAGTTGATCATAGAGTTGAGGGTCCATTTCTGTGTTCTCTATTGTGTTCCATTGATCTATGTGTCTGTTTTTGTGCCAGTACCATACTGTCTAGATGATCACAGCTTTGTAATACAGCTTGAAATCTGGCATTGTAATGCCCCCGGCATTGATTTTTCTTTTTCAACATTCATCTGGCCATTGGGATCTTTTCTGGTTCCATACAAATCTTAAGATTATTTGTTCCAACTCTGTGAAGAAAGACCATGGTATTTTGATAGGGATTGAGCTGAATATGTAAAGTGCTCTGGGTAGCATAGATATTTTCAAAATATTTATCCTTCCAATCCATGAGCATGGGATGTTTTTCCATCTTTTTGTGTCTTCCTCAATTTCTTTCAAAAGTGTTCTGTAGTTTCTAGAGTGCAGATTCTTTACCTCTTTGGTTAGGTTTATTCCTATGTACCTTACAGTTTTGGATGCATCATAAATGGAATTGATTCCTTAATGTCTCTTTCTTCAGTCTCATTGTTAGTGTATAGAAATGCCACTGATTTCTGTGCAGATTTTATCCTGCCACATTGCTAAGTTGCTATATGAATTCTAGCAGTTTTGGGTGGAATCTTTGTATTTTCTATATACATATCATATCATCTGCAAAGGGGATGAGTTTGACTTCTTTGCCAATTTGAACGCCTTTTATTTCTTTTTGTTGTCTGATTGCTGAAGCTAGGACTTCTAGTACTCTGTTGAACAACTGTGGTGAAAGTGGGCATCTCTGTCATGTTCCTGATCTTAGGGCAAGGGCTCTCAGTTTTTCCCATTGAGAATATTTGCTGTGGGCCTTTCATAGATGGCTTTTATGATATTGAGATATGTTCCCTCTATCCCTATACTTTGAATGGTTTTCATCCGGAATGGATGTTGTATTTTCTCAAATGCTTTCTCTGCAACTAATGAGAAGATGATATTGTTCTTGTCTTTTATTAATGTGATCTATCATGTTGATTGATTTATGAATGTTGAGCCACTCTTCCATCCCAGGAATAAATCCCACTTGGTTGTGGTGAATAATGCTTTTAATGTACTGTTGGATCCTATTGACTAGTATTTCGGTGAGAATTTTTGCATCCGTGTTCATCAGGGATATTGGTTTGTAATTCTCCTTTTTGGTGAGGTCTTTGTCTGGTTTTGGTATCAAGGTAGTGCTGGCCTTATAGAATCAGTTTGGAAGTATTCCTTCCAGTTTTATCCTTTGAAATAGCTTTAGTAGAATAAGTATTATTTCTTCTTTAAATGTTTGATAGAATTCCCCTGGGAAGCCATCTGGCCCTGGACTTCTGTTTCTTGGGAAGTTTTTGATGACTGCTTCAATCTCCACTCTGGTTATTGGTCTATTCAGGTTTTCTAGTTCTTCCTGTTTAAGTTTTGGTGATTTGTTGGTTTTGGGGTGTGCATCCACTTCTTTCAGATTGCCTAATTTGTTGGCATACAGTTGCTCATAATACATTTTAAAAATCATCTCTATTTCCTTGGTATTGGTTGTGATTTCTCCTCTTTCATTCATGATTCTATTAATTTGAGTCTTTTTTTTTCCTTTTTAATAAGTCTGGTAGGGGTTTATCTATCTTTTTAATTCTTTCAAAGAAAAATTCCTGGTTTTGTCAATCTGTTCTACAGTTCTTCTGGTCTCTATTTCATTGAGTTGTGCTCTTATCTTTATTATTTCTCCTCTTCTGCTTGGTTTAGGCTTTATTTGCTGTTCTTTCTCTAGTTCCTTTAGATGTAAGTTTATCTCATGTATTTCAGATTTTTCCAATTTTTTGAGGGAGACTTGTTTTGAAACGTATTTCCCTCTTAAGACCACCTTTGCTATATCCTGAAGATTTTGAACAGTTGTGCTTTCATTTTCATTAGTTTGTGTGAAACTTTTAATTCGTCTCTGATTTCCTGGTTGACCCATTCATTTTTTTAGTAGGATGGTCTTTAACCTCCAAGCACTTGAGTTCCTTCCAAATTTCTTCTTGTGATCGAGTTTTAGTTTCAAAGCATTGTGGTCTAACAATATGCAAGAAATTATTCCAACCTTTAGTATCAGTTGAGACTTGGTTTGTGACCCAGTCTATAGTCTATTCTGAAGAAAGTTCCATGTGCACTTGAGAAGAATGTATATTCTGATGTATGAGGATGGAATGTTCTGTATATATCTGTGAAATCCATTTGGTCTAGTGTGTCATTCAAAGCCCTTTTTTCTTTGGTATTCTTCTGCTTAGATAATCTGTCCATTGCTGAGAGTGCCATGTTGAAGCCTCCTACTATTAATGTATTATTATCTATGTGTCCCTTTAATTGTTAATTGGTTGATATAATTGGTTGTTCCCATATTACGGGTATAAACATTTATAATTCCTAGGTCTTCTTATTGAATAGACCCTTTAAGTATGATATAGTGTCCCTCTTCATCTCTTAGTACTATTTTTGGTTTGAAATCTAATTTATCTGATATCATGATTCCTACCGCAGCATTCTTTTGAGGATGATTTGAATGGTAAATATTTCTCCACTTCCTCATTTTCAGTCTGGGGGTGTCCTTAGGTCTAAATTTAGTCTCTTGTAGACAGCATATAGATGGGTCTTGCTTTTTTATCCAGTCTGATATCCTGTGTCTTTTATCCCATGGGATCATTTATCCCATTCATGTTCAGAGTAACTATTGAAAGATATAAATTTAGTGTCATAATATTACCTATTCAGTCCCTGTTTCTGCAGATTGTTTCCTTGGGCTCCCTCTTTGCTTACAGAGTCTCTCTTACTATTTCTTGCAGAACTGGTTTGGTGGTCATATATTCTTTCAGTTTCTTCTATCCTGGAAGCTCTTTATCTCTCCTTCTATTCTGAATGAAAGCCTTGCTAGATAAAGTATTCTTGGCTGCATGTTTTTCTCATTTAGTACCCTGAATATATCCTGCTAACACTTTCTGTCTTGCCAGGTCTCTGTGGAGAGGTCTGCTGTTAATCTGATATTTCTCCCCATATAAATTAGTAATCTCTTATCTTGAGCTGCTTTTAGGATTTTCCCTTGATCTCTGAAATTTGCAAGCCTCACTGTTATATGTCAAGGTGTTGATCAGTTTTTGTTGATTTTGGAGGATCCTCTCTATTCTTGAATATGAATGCCTGTATCCTTCCCCAGATTTGGGAAGTTCTCAGCTATGATTTGTTCAAACATATTTTATGGTCTTCTCTTTCTCCCCATATTCTCTGGAATCCCAATAAGACAGATGTTATTCTTTCTCAACATATGACTTCATTCTCATAGTCTCTCCTTTTGGGCTCTTAGTTGTTTTTCTCTCTTTTCCTCAGCTTCCTTTCTCTCCATAAACTTGTCTTCTAAGTCACTTACTCTCTCTTCTGCCTCAGATACCCTACCTGTTACTGCATCCAGTTTAGACTGCATCTCCATTAAAGTATTTTTAATTTTGGCCTGATTAGATCTCTTCTGCAGTAAGAGATGGTCTAGAATCTTTTAATGCCTTTTGCAAGAGGCACCAGTAATTTTATAATTATAATCCTGAATTCTACCTTTGACATTTTACTCAAATACATACCCATTAGGTCTGTGGCAGACAGTATTACTTATAGTCCTGTCTTTTGTGGTGAATTCTTCCTTCTAGTCATTTTGTCCAGTGGAGAATGGCTATATGAGTGAGGAGAGTCAAAAATATCAACCACAACCCAAGCAAAATACACCTTGCAAGAAGTGGTCACTTTTGTTTATAGTGTTCCAGCTGTTCTTTCTTTATATCTCAGGTTGAATTCATAGGTGTTCAAGATGGTTTGAAAGTTATCTAGCTATATTTAGGGGACAAGAGGAAGACCACTACTCTTCCACCATCTTGCCTCTATATCTCCATTTAAAAAATGAGGATATGGAGGCTAAGAGGGGTTAAGAAATTTGTCCAAGGTCACAGAGCTATAAGTAGTGGGGAATTGATTTAAATTAAGACTGTTTTACTCTAGAGTCCATGCTCTTATTGGAACCATAAATAAATAAAACAACCTATAAATAATATATAGTAGAGTTTTCATATGAATTTGCATCATCTATGCTGGTCCAGTGCAAATGTCTTGTCTCTTATTTTCCAAATTACTTGTCTATTTATTTGGGTCCCACTCTGTTCCATAGCAGAGGAGTTATTTCTCTGTATCAGGTTTTTTTATTTTTTATGATTGCAAAAGTTTTTAGGCTTTCTCAGAGATAGTTCCAAGGATGTTCATAATACAAAATGACTGCTGCAAGTCACTCAAGAGCAATAGGACTGTCCTTTCCTGATACTTTGAAAGCTACTACAATAATATTCTATGTATTTTGTTTGGAAAGAGTAACTTCCAGTGGGGTTCAGGGTGAATAAGAACTGAGTACATGTGTGGATACCATTATAATTCCTGTCAGACTCTATTAAATGGCCACCAAGGTTCTGATATCTTAAGTTGACTATTACTTTCATGACTACTGTCATGCAGGTCACGCTATATGTCATTATATTCATTTATATGTACACATACATTTGTAGCAAAGTGAAAAGAATTGCAAAGAGAATAGTCTTCTGGTTCCTTTTCACATGTTAACATGATTTCCTAATTCTATTTTTTTTAATGGCAAATTCCTGAATGGTCTTCCTCTAAAGAATGATGCCTTAAACCAAAATAAATTTTGATGGCCCAGAGCTGTCAGCTTGAAAAGTCAATTTATTCGAATAGGATTTCTTATAGGTCCATGTACAATTATGAGACAATTACAATCAGCTGTTAAATTATTAGTGGTGGACAGTTTTCAAAAAAGATATCATCAAATATTTAAAATCTAAAAGGAGTATGAGTTGATGTGAGGGAGGAAGAAAGGAAGGTGAGAATAAAGGGACGGAGACAGAAAGAAAAGAGGAGGGAGGACAGATTAAAGATTTAGAGAGAAGTGATGGATGTCTATGGATTTGGGGGTGGGGAGTGAAGGTAGTACCTGGCTTCAATAGGGCACATATAGTTAGAAAAATAGAAATTGGGGGTATTGTTTTTAATATAGATATTTTTTATTAGTTGTGAAATTTAATATCTATGGCCAGAGAAAACTCACTACTTTGAATAAGAAGGAATGATGGGGCTGGATCATCTTTGTCAGTGGCTTGACAGACATATTCCTAATTATCAGGAATGAGTTACAGAAATAGCTAGATCTGGAACAGGAGAGGGAGTGGGTATCCTCTAAGGAAGGTTACGATTCATGCTTAGATAACCTGTTTCAATAGCCTATTCTTGGATAACAAAGAATCTTAATAGGTTTGGACCTATAATATTTAATGCTATTTTAACATATATATTTGAATTTTTTATTTTAGTGACTGAAAATCTGGATGCTAATAAATTTCTCAATTTCTAGAGTAAATAAGTTCTATTATAGAGGGGATAGACATACAGGGATATGTTGTTTCTGAATTTAAAAAATCCTGAGTCTAAAGCATTAGTCAAATGTCCAAAAAATATTTTACGTGGAAAGTTTTACTCTGCAGTTTTAAAATAATGAACTATGTCTCAGCCATTAAAGTAGCGGCTTAAACTCATTTTCTTTTTTCATTAAGGTGAAATACTCATAAGAAGATTCTATGGAAAAACAAATATGGAATATTAGAACAATATTAGAACTATAAGGAGCAGCATAATATTTTAAGAAATGAGCATATTGCCTCTCAGCTTTGCAATATGGTATGATATGCATACCTGTGGTATGCAATATGGCTAATAAGAAGGTAGAAAATAATTTAAACTAGCAGTAGTATAGTAACTGTTTCTTTGGTTTTTATCATTGTTACTTTTAATTTACTGTTGTACCCCATATGTTTTATGATGTTACATATAACTTGCATTTTTTGATGTGTACATTCAGATATGAGACTGTGACTTAGTTGACCAGACTTGTCATTAAAATTCATGGGAGGATGCTCCCCTATGTTTATTGCAGCATTATTTATAATAGCCAAGATATGGAAGCAATTTGTGTTCATCTATAGATGAATGGGTAAAGATGATGATGATGATGATGTGTGTGTGTGTGTGTGTGTGTGTGTATGGGATATTACTCAGTTCTAAAAAGAATAAGATCCTGTCATTTATGACAACTAGGATGGACCTAGAGTGTATCCTTAGAGAAAGACAAATAATATAATATTTCACATATATGGAATCTAAAAATCCAGAGAGAAACAGACTAAAAAATATAGAGAACCAAACTAATGGTTGCCAACGGTAAGGTTGGAGGGATGGGTGAAATAGGTGAAGAGGATTAAGAGGTACAAACTTCCATTTATAAAATAAGTCACAAGGGATAAAAAGTATAGCATAGAGAATATAGTCAATAATACTGCAATAAGTTTAGATGGTGACAGATGGTACAACACTTATCATGGCAAGCATTTCATAAAGCACTTAATTGTTGAATCATTATGTTGTAAATCTAAAACTAATATAATCTGTATCAACTATAGTTCAATTAAAAATTAAAAAGATACTTGTGAGGATTCTTTCTTTTTGGATTACAGAGATGATTTGGTTTTATTTATATGGTATTAAAGAAATAATTTCCGATCTTCTTATTGATTTGCTTTCCTAATTTATTTTGAAAATCAAAACAGAACACTAGCTTACCATTGAAAAATCCTTAACTTGATACTAATGACATCCACTTAATATGCAGACACACATATTTTCTAAGATTACTAGAAAAATTAGATTACTAGTAGAAAATTTTTCTTTGAATCTCCCAATCCCTGTTTCCCACAGAAAGTAATGTTTTGTGTTAAATTGTCCTCTCTTTTCCTTAATCCAATGACAAATGGGACAATTACATTAAGGCATGCAAAACTATTCTTGTTCTTCCTCTGCCATATCACATTTTCTATTTTAGGGATGGACATCACAGAGATGTGTCTGTTTTATTCATGCAATGCCTCAAATAGCACCATATGCTTGTGAGTCTTAATACATGCCATTTGATGATTGATTTATACACTCCATTTACAAAGTGCTAATGTAACAACTGGCCAAATTCAGTCTCATGTCTCATATTAAAATAGTTTTTATGTTTATCCAGTAATGTCTTTTGTAAACAATACTAAATATTACTTTAAATTCACCAACAGCTCTTTATGATTAGCTGATATTCTATGACAATGGAATGTACATGAGGTATACAAATAAATATGTTCTGTGTTAGATGAACAATACACAGATGGTTTTAAATTTTTACAATGGATTCATGGCCTGTATATTTTATAAAGACTATTGCAACTAGTCTGGAGAGTTATTCTGAGAGCTAGAACATTACAAGCAGAATTTAATAGAGTTTTAGAAAGAAAAGGGAGAAGTAGAAACACTTTGCTTCATCAGTACAAAAAAACTCTTCCTTTTGCCTAGGATATATGTCCAACATTCATTGTATGCATTAGAAATGGCCCTAACTTTTTGCTAATTGTTTGCTATACAAATGATTATTTGAGAGTGAAACATTTATAAAGCACATTCAGGTGACTTTCCAGGTTTAGAAATATGGGAGACTGAAAACAACATGAGTTTTTTAATCCATCACACTAATAAACCTGCCACTGTCTCTGATATTCAGATTTGTCATTTGTAAAGAGCAAGAAATATTACCTCCCTCAAAGGGTTAAGAGAGTGAAATGAGATAAATTATTACACATGAATGATGAGATTTCAGTGGGTTAAATGAGATAAATGAGGTATTCAGTAATGATAGTTATTACCATTTTTATTATGTCAGTTTCTTTCTAAATATGTGGAACTGGCATGGCAAAGTCATGGGGAATAGAAAATGCAAAAAGTTGAATGTCAGATAAGAAACTTGGAGTTTTATTCAGTAGGCAGTAAGAGACCATTAAAAATGTTTTAGAAAGAGAAAATAACTTGATTTGGATTCTACCTTATAATAGCAAATCTCAAATTTTGGGGTACATGAGAACCATGGTGGTGATTGTTAAAAAAATGCAGATTCGGGGATGTCATTCTAAGAAGTTATGACTAATCAGGTCTGAAATAAGATCTGATTCTACTATAGAAAACTCTGGTGTCACATTTCATAAAATACAACTTCAAAGAAATTAATCCAAATGTAATACTAAGGGTGTTTTAGAAGGGGAGAAACTAGACATAAGATCACGTAGAAGCTTGCTACTCAAGGCATGGTTGGCAGCCAGCTGCATTGACAGGACATGGGCACTTGGTAGAAACACAGAACCTTGGGCCAAATGTAAAACCTACACAATCAGAATCTGCATATTTTTCAGCTTTATTGAGGTGTAACTGATAAATTGTTTATACTTAGAGTGTACAATTTGGTGTTTTGATACACATTGTGAAATAATCATCACAATGAAGCTAATGAACATACTCACATAGCTACCATTTTCTCTTTTCTTCTTCTTTTGCCTTCCTCTTCCTCCCGCTCCTCCTCCTTCAGTGAGAACACTCAAGATACACTCTTTTAGCAAATTACAAGTATACTATACAGTATTGTTAGCTATAGCTACATTGCATTTTAATAATATTCCAACATAAATCCTCTACATGTTAAAATAGGAGATGATGGGCCTATAATAATTGATAGTATAGAAGGAAGCCACCAGAAACCTGGAACCGGACAGTGCCAGAGGGAGAAGAAAGGAAGAATTAAAAAAGAGAGGATGTAGCAGTTGATATTATAAATTGTCAGCCTAAAAATTCAGACCAGTGAGGTCCTCCCTCTTTGGGTCAGGCCCAGTTCATAAGAGAGGCTCTAGGACTCACCCCATGCTTTGTAGATAGAACTCAGTGGATATGGAAGGAATGGATGCTTATCTTGGATCCTCCTCTGCTGCTCTTGCACACAGCAGAAGTGGAGTTGAATGGTCTCCCTAGCAGCTGTAGGAACAAATTTTAGATTTAAATAGAAATGTAATGGAGTAGATTTAGTCTTTTGAATAATTATTTTTAACTATATGATTTATGTTGAAGAATTCCTTAGTTGTTTCTCCTGGGAGCATATTTGTCCTTCTATTGTGGTTGTTTTGATTCTGGTGTTTAGCAGCTTTTTCTTCAAGGAAACTCTGCAAACCAGGCTGAGACACTTTCAAATAACCATCTGGCCTCACTTCCCACCCTGGTGTGGCATAAACATGGAGATGATCGAGAAGAGGCAATTATCAGATTCAATTTAGGGAAGCAGGACTAGATATCTGAGAGTAAACGAGGACTTGGCAAAATTTGGGCATGAGGTATTGGGCCCTTTTCAAAATGCTTTCTTGCTATAATAGCTTCACAGAAGCTGACAAAAGTATTCACATCTCTTCCTTTGACTCCTTGAGCAATTCTCATTTTCCAAACTGATGTTCTGAAGGTGCTAGGATATTGTTTCTATGACGATGAAATATATTACTGCCCACCGAGTGGAGCCTGGAAGTTTGTAGCTGTGCAGCTGCCTCACTAATTACTCTCCTAATGCGATAGAGGGAAAAGTACACTGTAATCCTGATGTATGGTCGTTTCATGAACATAGCATTAGTGCAGAACTTCAGGGGTGCCTGTATCAGCCAGAGAGTGAGGCTGAATTAAATACACAGTCACTATGGAGCTAGCAGAGGTGTTCTATTAGCTGAATGGCAGAGCATGCAATTTAGAAGCTGTAGGCTCTGAGTTTTCTCTCAGCAGCAATGTCTAAACATAATTAATCAGTTGCTTCTCCCAGTAAGTGACACTAATTAGTTGCATTCTAATTGCTGTGTGTGGCGTAATGTTACTCCATTCTAAGTGCTCTATAGAGCAGCGACATGAGATCTTTAATACATTATCATGGATTTCCATGTAATTACAGTCCTTTCCAATGGAGCAAAAGGAAAATATTGTAGGCGATTTCATCAGGAATCAATAAATAACTTATATCACCTCTATTATGAAATAGATTGAACCCCTTCCTTGTTACTAGCATGTATATGATTAGAATTGTGTGTAGTTGTAAGTGCCAGACCTTGGACTTGAAAATATGCCCTTTGCTAGCTACATTCTGGCTCAAAGATTTTCTCTCCCAAAGGAAATTATTCTAATTTGTCTTGAATTTTCTTAATTTCCTGAAATCAGACACATGGAATTGACTTGATTTGATAAATGGAGAAAAGGAAATATGAGCTTCCAATCTAACTTCAACCCTCGGTCCTTAGTCCGTATCTGGTTGTAGCCTTTATTCTTTGTGACACATTTTCCTCCTTTGTGGAAGATTAACTCACTTTATATATTATATTTTGTGCTTTATGCTTTAGTATTGAAATTGGCTAAGCAATCCTTGAGTTTTTTTCTCTAGAAACTTCTTCCAAGCATTCATGATTCTAGAAATTCATTCCTTAGAAATTATTTTAAGCAACAGTTGAAAAGGAAAAACATTCTTGGATTCTCTTTGAGTTTGAATCTTATAAGGTAGGGATGCCTGGGTGGCTCAGTGGTTGAGCGTCTGCCTTCAGCTTAGGTCATGATGCGGCGGTGCTGAGATCCAGTCCCACATTGGGCTCCCTGCATGGAGCCTGCGTCTCCCTCTGCCTATGTCTCTGCCTCCCTATATCTGTGTCTTTCATGAATAAATAAAATCTAAAAAAAATAAATCTTATAAGATACAGAATATCATGTGTGCTCTAAAGAAAGAAATGTGTTGAAGCAGAAGAATGGAAAATATCAAAGGAAACAGAGCTTTATAAATGTACTAATGTATTAGAGATGAGAATAGAACCTTGAAATTGTATAATTTAGGTAACTTAGGTAACTTCTAAAAGCCTCCTTCATGTAGATTTTAATTATTCTGATTTTGTATGGATTTTTCTCATTCTTTTGAACAATTATTTTTTCATTATATGATTTATTTTGAAGAATTCCTTAATTGTTTCTCCTGGGAGCATATTTATTCTTCTGTTGTGGTGGTATTGAGTCTGGTGTTAGCAGCTTTTTCTTTGAGGAACTCTTTTCTTCCTATATCTGTCAAGTCATTCCACAGATTTGAGAACTTTTCTTCAATTCTGAGATTTATGCTATGTACAAACTGTAGATTTCCTCCAAAATACATGTGACTAGTAAAGAACTTAGTAGATGGCCTACTGTAAGGATATTTCCCTATTAGGACTTCCTGTGGTTTTTAAGTTTGCTATTGAGTGGATCTATTTATCTCTCCATTAGAGATATAAATGACTGAAAAAACTTGCAAATTAAATTTTCTTTTCTAATTTTTTTTGGCTTTTGAAAAAGGAAAAAATGGTTGAAATTGTTGGTAGAAAACACTGTTTTCCAGCTTTTCATTTTCCTACTATTAATATATTTAAATAAAAATAAGTTTTAATGATTTCCTTTTCTAAAACATAATGCTGTCTCCAAATATGCCCCATACTTTTTTGACCTCAGGAATCTCTTTCCAGCTGTTTATATTTCTGTTATTCATTGAATATATGTATACCACAGTTAATGTTGTGCCCTTGTCCACTCACTGTCAGAATCGTGTCAGTATTCCTGCTAACTGCATTACCAGAATGCCCTTTTCTCCCTGTCCTCTAACCTGCCTCGATCCTAATCACCTCTCCCATGCACCATTACAGTTCAAACAGCATCATACTTTAAAACCACATTGGTAATGTAAACAATGTACATAAGGAGGAGAGATCTGGCCTGAAGTCCTCACTGTACCAGTGCAGGTCCCTTAGCTTCAGTTTCTTCATTGGAAACATGGAAACAACAACTGAGTAAAGTGGATCATTTTCTAAGACAATATATTACCAAAACTGACTCTGGGAAAGAAAGAAAATTTAAAAATTCATGTTTAATAAGGGAGGTGGAGAGAAAGGTTTCATGGGGCAACCCACCTAAAGCACCAGGCTCAGATGACTTTATAGGTTTTATAGGGTGATTCAAGTAAACCTTTAAAAGGCACATAACTCATAACTTTTTCTATGTTCTGTTTCAGAACATAGAAAAAGAAGGAAAATGACCCCAAGTTTGAGATAGACTGTACAAAACCAATTTACAAGTCAATTTCATTTTTGAATTACAATGTCCAAATGTCCAAAATAAACACAGAATCCTTAAGCAAATTAAAAGAGTAACACGCTAGGACCACGAGGAATTATTATAGGAAAGTAAGGATGGCTTAGTGATAAGAAATCTGTTAATATAATCTATCATATTAAAATATCTAAGAAGAAATAACTTATAATACTAAAAAGGCTTAGCATCTTCCACAGTTAGAATTTAAAAAATAACATCAATAAAATAAGCTAAACTAAATACTGTAAACATAATAAAATATATCTTAATGAACTTTCCACTAAAGTCAGGAACAAGATAAGGATGTCCACCCTCACCTCTATTATTTAACATTTTACTGGAGATAATAGCCAAGATAAAGACAAGAGAAAAAAATCAGAAGTAAGCAAAATTTCATGGAAGAGATAAAACTCACTATTTGCAGATGTAATATATACTACAGAAGGCAGAGATGATCATATTTAAAACTATTAAAAACAATGAAAGAATTTAGGAAGCTTGTGAAATGGAAAATAAAACAAAATGCAGGTATTAACTGTTCATATATACAATATAAAATTTAAAAAGTAATGGGAGGTATTGGCTATAGCATTCCAGTTTTGCAGGATGAAAATGTTCTATAGATCTATTGCAAAACAATGTGAATATACTTAACACTACATTTATATATATGAGACATATAAAAAATATATTTATATATATATAAATGGAAGAGTAGTTACTATCCTGTTTTAAAAGCAATGGAATGTTAAAAATATAACCTTAAAAATATTGTATTTCTATGTGAAAATAACTTAAAAATGCTATTTTAGGATACAGAAGACTTGGGAAAATGGAAAAACCATGCTTGGATATCATACACCTGTCATTTCTCCCTATATTAGTGCGTATATTTATTTATTTTTTTAAATATTTGTTTATTTATTTATTTATTTATTTATTTATTTATTTATTTATTTATGAATGATAGACATAGAGAGAGAGAGAGAGAGAGACAGGAGGAGGTAGAAGCAGGCTCCATGCCGAGAGCCCGACGTGGGACTGGATCCCTGGACTCCAGGATGGCGCCCTGGGCCAAAGGCAGGCACTAAACCGCCGAGCCACCCAGGGATCCCTATCTAGTGTGTATATTTAAATAATCACTGTAGTTAATGATTTTTTCCCCAATTTTATTGAGCTATTATTAACAAACTGTATATATTAAAAGCATACAATGTGATTTGAAATACACTGTGAAATGATTACCACAATTTAACACATCCATTACTTTACATAGTTACCACTTTTTTGGTGGTGAAAATACCAAAGGTCTACTCTTAGCAAGTTTCAAGTATAAAATATAATATTAACTATAGTTACCATGTTGTACATTAGATCATCAAAACTTATTCATCTTGTAACTGAAAATTTATACTCTTTGACCAACATCTCTCCATTTGCCAGCCTCTGGCAACTATCATTCTACTGTTAGTATGACTGACTTTTTTTTTTTTTTTTTTTTTTTTTTAGGATCCATACATGAATAAGATTATTCAGTATTTGTCTTTCTCTGACTTATTTCACCTAGCATAATGTTGTCCAGATGGATCCATGTTATTGCAGATGTCAGGATTTCCTTCTTCTTTGTGGCTAAATATTATTCCATTGTATATCCAGATATATACACCACATTTTCTTCATCCATTCATTCATCTATTGACAGACACTTGGGTTGTTTCTATATCTTGGTCTTGTGATAATGTTGTAAAAAACATGGGAGTGCAGATATTTGATTAAGGTAGTAATTCCATTTCCTTTCACTTTATACCTAGAGGTGGGATGGCTGGATCCAATGCTAGTTTTATTTTTAAATTTTTGAGGAATCTTCATACTGTTTTACATAAAGGCTGCATCAGTTTACAATCCCACCAGCACTGGAGAAGAGTTCCCTTTTCTCCATATCCTCATCAGCCTTGTCTCTTTGATATCAATCATCTTAACTAGTATAAGGTGATATCTCATTGTGGTTTTGATTTGCATTTTCTTGATCATTAGTGATGTTGTGCACCTTTTCATATACCTTTGGCCATTTGTACATCTCCTTTGGAAAATGTTTATTCAGGTCCCTTGCTCTCCTGTAGTCAGATTTAGGAGGGGGGCAGCTACTGAGTTATAGGAGTTCTTTACACATTTTGGGTATTAACCCCTTATCAGATACATGGTTTGAAATTTTTTTCTCACATGTCATAGGTTGTCTTTTCATTTTGTTGTTTTCTATTGCTGCACAGAATCTTGTTCACTTGATATAGTCCCATTTATTTTAGTATTTTTTTGTCTGTATTTAAGGTCATGCTCAAAAAAAGTATTGCTATGAACAATGTCAAGGAGCTTTGTTCCTATTTTACTTTAGAAGTTTTATGGTTTCAGATCTTATATTTAAATCTTTAATCCAATTTGAGTTGATTTGTCAGTGGTGAAGAATAGAGGTTCAATTTCATTTTTCTCAACGGTACCTTAAAACAATCAGATACCATGATAAAGTGGGATGCAAGATGGTTGAACATATGAAATCAGTGGGATACAGCATATTAGCAGAATAAAGGATAACAGTCACTTGATCATTTCAATAGATACAGTAAAGGCATTTGACAAAAATCAACACCTTTTTATGAGAAAATCTCTTAACAAATTAGGTGTAAAAGGAATGTACCTCAACATAATAAAGGCTACATGTGGGAAGTCCATAGTTAACATCATACTATTTGGTGAAAAGTTGAAAACTTTCCTCTAAGATCAGGAACAAGATGAGGCTGCACCTTCTAGCCACTTCTATTTAACATAGCACTGAGGGTTCTAATCAGAGCTCTTACATAAGACGAAGATATAAAAGGCGTCCTAATGGGAAAGAATAAAATGGGAAGAATAAAATTGCCTCTGTTTGCAGATGACGTGATCTTATATATAGAAGAGAAAACATTAAAGACTCCAATAAAAGGATGTTAAAACTAATAAATTTAGTAAAGTTGCAAGATATAAAATAATACAAAAATTAGTTGTCTATGCACTAACAATGAACTATCAGAGGAATTGAGAAAACCATTCCATTGACAATAATATCAAGTATAGTGTACCTAGGAATAAATTTAACTGAGGAATTGAAAGACCTGTACACTGAAAACTATAAAATGTTGAAAGAAATTGAAGATGACACAAATAAATGGAAAAATATCCTGTGTGTGTGTGTGTGTGTGTGTGTGTGTGTGTGTGTATGGATTGGAAGAATTAATATTTTTAAAATTCTATACAACCCAGAGAAATGTACAGATTCAATGAAACCTCTATCAAGACGTCAATGGAATTTTTCCTAGAAATAGTAAAATCAATCCTAAAATTCACATGGAATCACAGACATAGAATAGCCAAAGCAATCTTGAGAAAGAAGAACAAAATCACACTTCCTGAGTTCAGACTATGTCACAAAGCTAAAGTAACCAAAACAATATGGTACTGGCATAAAAACAGACACACAGACCAATGGAACAGAATTTAGAGTCCAGAAACAAACCCACACATATATGGAACTAATAGAACTAATCTTTGATAAGGGCACCAAAAGGGAAAAGGATGGTCTCTTCAATTAATGGTACAGGGAATTTACAGGGGAATATTAGCCATAAAAAAGATTGAGATCTTGAGATTTACAACAACATGGATGGGCTTGAAGGATATAATGCTAAGTGAAAGAAGTCAGATAGATAAATATCATATGAATTTCCTTATATGTGGAATCTTAGAAACAAACCAAACAGACTCCAAAATACAGAGAACCAACTAATGGTTGGCAGAGGGAAAGGTGGTGGGGGCATGGGCAAAATGGGTGAAGGGGATTGGGAGGTATTGGCTTCCAGTTATGGGATGAATGAGTCACAGGGATGAAAGGTGCAACATAGTGAATATAGTCAATGGTATTTTAATAGCATTGTATGGTGACAGATGGTAGCTACACTTGTGAGCATAGTATAATGTATAGAATTGCTGAATCACTATGGTATACTTAAAGTTAACATTGTATGTCAACTATACTTCAGTTAAAATCAATAAAATAAATAGTATTGGGAAAACTTGGCATCCACAGACAAAAGAATTCTTGATTTCTTTATTGTTTTGTTTGTTTGGGATGATACAATCTGACTCACTGGAAGGATAAAACAAATAGCCAGGAATAGTTTTTATTTTTATTTTTATTTTTTTTTCAGGAATAGTTTTTAAAAGGGAGCAATGAATGTGAATGAACTCTACCAGATATTAAAATACATTACAAAACACGACTAGAAAGACAATGAAAAAAATTGGAAGTCCAAAAATAAGCTGACATTTATATGAGAATTTAGTATTTCACAATGGACCCAGAAATGGGACAAAATGAAAGGAAAAAGTCCAAATGACATTATAATAAGACTATTAGAAACAAACATCTGAGAATTCCTTTATAACTCTATAATGGAAACAGTCTTCACACCTCTGCATCAAAATCCAGATGTCATAAAAGAAAAGTTTGGCAAATTCAAATACATGAAAATAAAAATGCATGGGGGAGAAAGCATTAGAGGCAAATGATAACCCAAGAAAGAACACTTGCAACCCATATTTCTGAAAAATAAGCTAATTTCCATATTTGAAGAACTCCAAAAATTTATGAGGAAAAATAATCCCTGCCCCTAAAAGACAAAAAATATAGACATCCAAAACAAATGGCTTTAAGACTGATGAAAAGAGACTTAATCTCACTCATGTAAGAGAATGGAAATTAAAATGGTAATGAAACATATATTGCTAATTTTTTATCTAGACCAAAATCCAAAAGTTGATGACCTCATACTCCGATAATAACATTGTGGGGAAATAGACCTTCTGCTATATTTCTGAAAAAGTATAAAATTAGCTCAACTCCCATGAAGGACAATTTAACAATATTAATAACCATTAAAAATCCATATATCCTTTAGGTATAAATAAATTAGCTCAATTCCCATGAAGGACAATTTGACAATATTAATAGACATTAAAAAATCCATATATCCTTTAGCTCCAAAGTTCTATTTGAATATTTGGGCTATTAATAATGTACTTAAACAACTGTAAAATAATGCAATAACTGAATTATTCTCCCCAATAACTGTTAAGACTATAATCCATCTTTATGTCCCTATGGAGGTGACTAGTGCGATGGTGTACCCATTGAATAGGTGAAAGGGAGCTATAAAAAATGAGCGAATTCTTAGTTTGATATGAAAATATATAATTTACATCTTTAAAAACAAATTCGAAATTTTGTAGAAAGTATGCTATTTTTTTGGAGAAAATAGTAAGTTTATTGTGTAATGAAACTATATAGACATAGAAGAAACTGACAGTAGTTTGATGGAGTGACAGTGGGATGTATAGTCGGGTATGAACTAAACAGAACCATTAGCCTTGGATAAAGAGATTGAGAATGGGGCGAGGGGCACTTGAATGACTCAGTCAGTTAGTGTCTGCCTTCAGCTCATGTCCTGATCCTGGGGTGCTGGGATGGAGCCCTGTATCGGGTTCCCTGCTCAGTGGGGAGTCTGTTTCTCCCTTTCTCTCTGCTTCTCCCCCTGCTTGTGCTTGCTCGCTCTCAAATAAATAAAATCTTAAAAAAAATTAAGTATTTTGTTTAATAAGTGAGAAACTATTACTATAGACTTTTTAGTATGTTTTTATTTTTGAACCATGAGAATTAAATGTTTAAAAATTTAGGTGAAAAATTAACATTATAAAATCTTTAACATGAAAGAATGTGACAAGGGAAAAAAAGTTAACTCAGTGATGCAAAATAATAATAGCAGGACCCCTTGGAAAACCAAAGTGGTATCATCAAGGAGCCTGCTGGGACTCTGTTAGCGTTGGAATCATCATGGTTTTCCCCATTTTGCTTTAGTGGCTGTTGGGGCCCAGAATGGAGATGCTGTTTGTGAACAGAACTGGACTAAGTGGAGAAAGAAGTGTCGTGGGATTAGAATATCTGCAAGAAAAGAGTAAGTAAGAGGGTCTCTGCTCCCAGGAAGAGCAGAGAGCTGTTTTATGTGCTTATTTTATTTTACTGAGCTATGGGATACCTCCTGGTAACTTCAAAATTAGTTGGTTTAGGCTAGGGCTGGACAAAACTGATTTTCAACCATTAAGATGACCCCTGTTTTTACTCTCATGCTCACTGGCCTAGTTAAATCTGGATTAGCAGGTAGAGACATGATCTGTGGCAGTGCAGAGAGAATAGATTAACCTCAAACCATCACAAATCTGAGGATCAGAAGTCCAAGGATCAGAGTCTGAAGCTGCTCAGAGAGATTTAATTTTCTTTACAAGACGAAGATCTGTTTACCAAGAAGTCACAGATGGTTCAGTTGGGACAATCTGCCTATTTCTATTTGACTAAACAGGAGCAGAAAGGAGGAAGGAGGTGTCTTTGTTTTCCTCCTTTTTTCCTTCAAATGCTCATTTGCTCCCTTCTGTGAACTTGTATCCAGATCCTGGTGGTCTGTCTCCCTATGAAAGTCTCATCTCTTATTAATAACTTTTCCAACTACTTGATTTGGGTCTAGTCTTATTGAGGATGTGTGTGGGTCACTCATCAAGTTTTCTAGACATATTCTTCCAAAAGGATACCAGTGTTATCATCGCCAACCTCATAAGTGAAGAATAATAGTTTATATGTACACGTGCATCTTCAGTGCATATTATTGGCTCTTGATAAAAGGCAAATAATAATGATGAACCTTGAAGTACGCTTTTCCAAGATACCAGCCAGCAAACTGCATGAGCCATTTTGAAAACAGATTCAAAGGAAGATGTCCTGAACTTTCATTTCCCGTCTGCTGGGTTTCTTTGAAGTGGGAGTTAACCCTGACATGAAACAGCTCCAGAAACTGAGCCATGCCCAGTTGTTTTTGGCCTGATAATTCAACCCCCAGTGATGACTCCCACATACAACTGGGTGTCTTTGATGACTCTGTCTTCTTTTAGACATAGGCCTCTTACACATTTGTGTTTCCTATAGTCTGCATTACAGCCTCTGTGGAAGAAGAAAATAATAACTTCACTTAACAAATAAAATAAAATGAATTATCTGCTCCCTCTCTAACATGAGCCCTTTTAAAATAGAACCTTCCCTCCTTTGTTCTTGTTTGTACTAGAGCTCTTTCAACTCAGAGTCTGCTATTTGACTGAAATAGAGAACTCCCCTTGGATGGCAAAAAGCTGAAGGAAGATGTTGGTACGAATAATCTAGGAAGAGTGATTTGAAGCTGTTTTTCATTTTTTTAAGGACAAAATAAGAAAAAAATGGTTTTGTTTGTAAACACTGTGGTATTTGGTAAAAAGTCTTTAAAACTGAAGCCTATTTTACTGTAGCTTTGTGGAGGACTGAGGTACTAGGGTGGGGATAGAGTGTTAATTTGAGAAGAATCTCAAAACTGAACCCCCTTTTATTGCTCCACACACAAGACTCTAAAAATTCTAATTACCTTCTGCTTGGAAAAAACAATCTTCAAAAAGCAAAATATGATCCTTAGAGAAGATCCACATTCTGTTAATCGTTTTAAATCAGGGTCAAAGTGATTTCCTTTAGGAGAACTACATTACTCCTTTTGAAATACATTTTTATTTCCTTCTCCTTTATTAAATACTGTATTTTCAATACAAAAGGAAGTCAATGAACAGGAATCTCTAATATTATATTTCTGCCATACACACCAGGCATTCTATCTTCCTATTTCAGCCTAAAATGTATAAGATAGATATTATTTTAAAAACATGCTTATTTTTCCCTTTTTTACAACCATGTTGAATTTATGGAGCTTTTATTTTATGTATATGCTTTATTTGGCAATATGCCCCCAAATATTTCATTTTTATAAGTGAAGAAATTCAGTTTCTCAAGATAGAGGTTCTATATAGTCAAATAAAAAGTCTAGAGGTCCTATAAAATCTTCACAGATGCTCTAGTTCTGTACATTCTGTGTTTGGCCACTCAGCCAGAATAAATATTTAAAAGATTTTTCTTGCAAATGGAACACTGGATTTTAATGTGGCAGATTTTTATGACTCTCTATATTGACATATTGTTAACTATATATTAGTAAATATATATCAGATGCACACTTATTCTCTAATCAACTGATGTATTTTGTTTGTTTCCCTCCAAAGATGATAGGCCCCTGGGGTCAAAAGGCCATGTCTTATGCCTCTGTCTCTTAGAGAACCTGATTCAGTGCTGAATGGTAGACATTGAGTAAATATAGGATTACAATCCCTCTACTCAACTCCTAATTCTGCTCCTCACTACTGTTCAGGTTCCTTGACTATAAAATGGGAATGCATTTCCATTGCATACGGTTGATGAGACAATATATGTAAAAGGACCTCATGAACTGTAAAGCTCTACACAAATATTTGTCTGACCCAAAAAGGGTGAGTAGCACTCAGCTAGATGAAAGCTTTCGAGAAGAGAAGGAGACTCTGGGCAACACATAAAAGAGAGGGATGTGTCCAACCTTAGCTCTCAAGGCCCTAGTGTTTCCTGGCCAGTTCTTTCAGGGTAAATCACTGATGTTCATGCTGCTCCTCTGGCCTCTGCTTGGAATAACATCCCTTTGTCTCCAGAGACCAAAGCTATCAGCAGGTTTTTGCCAAATAAATAGATCAGTCTCCTTATCCCAGAAAGCTGTCAGGGGCCGTGCTTTGCAACCATCTGTGTGTCCTTCTTATCCTTTCTTCTTCCTCCGGCATGAGCAAGGCTGATGCTCATGTGATTATTGTTCGTTGCCATTTCTTTCTTTCCGTGTTCATAGTTACCATCTTGTTCCAAGCTCTCATTACTTCATATTGAGGATGGGAGACATACCAGAGGACTGGAAATAGGCAAGTGTCCTCCCCAAAAAAGATGCAGAAAGATTCATAAATAATAGTTTGGTGATTTCAATGTCAACCCCACCCCCCAAATTATGAATTTATTATTAAAAAATTAGTAAGCATCAGTAGAATATGATACTATTTATCTCCTAGCATTATTAGGCAGCAATATGTGAAATGCTATGGAAACTTTGTGTGTGAACTCAACACACACAAAAACTCATTCTTTCAAGTCCTTGCATGCATTGGAGTTAGAAGTCAGTACTTATATTAATCATATACAATAGGCTCATAGACTAAAGATAGAGATAGCTGCATTTGTGTAATATGGTACAGATTAATATAGTATGATCCAGAGTGTCAAGAATGGGTATGTGATATTGCAGGCAACCAGGAGAGGAGCAGCTCACTCTATTGGGACCAAGAGATCAGAGAACATTTTCCAGTAATGGGGATGCCTAAAGTTTGTCAGGAGATTGTTGATGGAGATAGATGTAGTCCAGCTGGAAGGGAGACCATGACCAAAAGCAAGGGGACAGGTGACAATCTGATGTTTGCAAATGAACTGCAAACAATTTAGTGTTTCTAAAGTCCACAGTTCCTAACAGGGCATGTCACATCTTGGGAGCAGGAAAGGCCTTACTACTTTCATAATATTCTGAAATCAAAATGAAATACATAGGATACAAGTGAGTAAAATAGAAGGAACCAGTAGAACACTTCTGTCCAAAGATGCTGATTAGTGGCAAGGATGAGGAGTTATATGGGGATAAACTACAGGACAGTTTTCCGCTGTCCTGTAGCGAAAATTATTAATTCTTATATTGAACCAATAATTATTTACTGAGTACCTAACCTGCTAACATGCACTAGACACTGAGATTAAAATGGCATTGAACCCTTGAGGGCAAGGATTCTGGAGTCTACCAAGATGCCAGTTCAATATAGTCTGAGCAGTGACTTAAATTGAAGTAATGAACGCAGGTAAAGTAAAACTGGAAGAAGTAATTCATATGACTTAGCAGAACCAGTGTCCTCAAATGTTCTGATGGGCTTCATTGACAGGCTGACTCTAGAATCAGCCTGTTGATAGTAATGTGTTGATTATTTCTGACTTATAGGGGATGATATCAATGTAGAGGGTGCTCTTTCCACCAAAACATTAGGGCCTAGGACTTCTGTATTCTCACAGAGAGACAAACACAGGGACATCATTCATACGGCACTTAGAAAGGAATTGAAGAATACTGAGGAGAAGAAAACCATTCTAAGGTAACATTTTTATTATCAATGTATATCCAGTATGATATCGTACATAAAAATGGTGACCATTTATCTAAACTAGAAAATATAACCTGCAATATTAATGTGCTTTACTCTGATTGATATGATATGGGTAAGGCACTAGAACCTAATATTTAACACAGCTCTTGGGTTATTTCTATGCAGGAGGTCTGAATTACTCATTGGGAGAAATATGGCTTAGGAATTATACCCTGAAGGTAAATTCGTTTTAAAATGAGCCAACAGCCTGAATTTTTAGTTATCTGTTTATTAAGTTTGATATTATCAAGGCCTAAGTTATATACAATAAAATGCAGATCTTAGGTGGTATACTGGTCAGTCAGTTTTGGTAATTATAGAGCTCCATGTAACTGCCAGTATATAAAAATACAGATTATTATCTTTCACCCCAGAAAATTCCTGTGTGACCCTTTCAGTCAGTTACCACCACCATCACCACTTTCTGATTTTTATCGGTATGAGTTTTCCTTATTCTTGGGCTTAACATAAGTATAATCACACATCTGCATTCCTTTTTTTGTCTGGCTTCTGAATGTTTTTTGAGATTTATCCATTTTGCTGGGGGCATTTGTAGCATTAAACATTTAATTTATAATGACTGAGTTGTGTATCACAATTACTTGTCTATTCTCCTGTTGATCAGTATTTAAGCTGTTTCAAATTTTAGGTTATTGAGAATAGGGTTTCTATGAATATTGATTCCCGATGGACCAATATCTAGATGTGGAATTCCTAGGTCATAGTATTTAACTTTACAAGAAACTGTTAAACAGGATTTCAAGGTGGTTGTACCATTGCATGTTCTACTAGCAACATGAGTTTCCTAATGCTCCAAATTCTCAAAAATATTTGTTATGGTCAGTTGTCTGGCAGCTCAAGCAGCTTTTATTTAAAAAAACACATAGTCTCAGGGGCTTTAATAGATATTTAATTCTTATTTAAATCATCTAAATAGATTGAATATGTTTATATTTCTTATTCATTTTACTATCTCCACTCAAAAGTTACATCCTCATTTTTTCTTTCAATCTCACAGAAGAAATGTTGACATGTATAGTTGACAAAGACTAAAGAGTTATTTACCCCACGAGCTTTAGAGGATTTTAATGCAATTACTTCCTTCCTGACTTAATAGAATCATTATCTAGTATTTTTATTTTTAGTGGTATGATTAATTCAATGCTACTATTATTGCTTTATATATTCATTTCTATTTGTTTAGATTCATCCCCCTGTTTAACATTTTCTTTGTTCTCAGAAGTTTCTTCTGAGACAGAAGAAATCATGTAGGTCTCTATTTTGATCACTAACACTTTTTTCCATATTCTTTAAAGTGTTTTACTCACTATTAAAATATACAGTTGCTAAGCTTTGAATTCTGGGTTTTCAATTTAAACATATCACTCCAGTGTTTCCTGGCTTCCATCTTTGCTATTGGGAAATAAGCTGCCAATCTAATTGGGATTGTTATTATTTTTTTTTTAGGAAAACTCTTTTCTGGGGACATCTGGATGGCTCAGTCGTTGTTAAATATCTGCCTTGGGCTCAGGTCATGATCCCAGGATCCTGGGATTGAGCCCCACATAAGGCTTTATACTCAGCAGGGAGTCTGCTTCTTCCTTTCCCTGTGTGCGTTCTCTATCTCAAACAAGTAAATACATTTTTTTTTAAAGAAAACTCTTTCCTGTCTTCTTTAGTGATATTATTTTTGATGTATTGTACTTTCACTATGATATTTCCAGATGTGAATTTTTATTTATACCTCCTGTTTGAAATTCTTAGGACTCCTTGAATCTAAGGATTCATACCCTTTATCAATTTTGAATAAAATTTCCAGTGTTTTCCTTTTACATATTTCCTCCTTCATCTCTCTTTCTCTCTCTCTTCCATGTTCATAAATCTTTCTTTCATATTTCCCTTATTTAAATACTCTGCTATATTCTGAGAAATTTTGCGTGATGGTGTGGTTCACTAGTTTCTGGACTTTTTAAATGGTTCTTTTATAAATTTTCCTGCTTATTTTTGTAAGCTTCCCTTATTATATTTCTATCTTTTGTTAATGTATAAAGCATAATTGTTTTTCATATTGTAAATGATAATCTCAACGCTGGAAGAGGTGCTTTAGAAGTTGTTTTTTGCAAGAATTTTTTGAAACATGAATAAGACTTCCTCCACAGATGAACTACATTTCTTTTTACTATGTGCTGAAGAGCATTACAAACCTTGATCTACTTTATAGTTTTTTGATCTGTGTTTTTAAAATCATGCAAATTATATTGATTTAGCCATTACACTCATATAAAGCTAGCCAGTGGTCCTGTAATTGATCAGAAGACTTTTCTTAATTGCTACCTAGAGTGAAGGGCAAGAAAGGCAATTTTCCTTGCAGTTTTGTGTTTTAGCTCACCACTTCATTGAAGATATAGTATCTGTTGGCCCAACTACATGCAGGACGGTTCCCAGTATGGGTCCAGGCACTGCTAAGTCCAAAGCTTTGTTTCCAGAATGCTTTGCTCTAGAAGATCAGTATATCCAGAAGTTTTAGAGCCTTATCTCTCGGCAGTTTTGTTCTTGTTTTGATCCTGGCACTGGCACGTTTTATTATTATCTCACAGGGTTGTTTATTCACTTGAAAGTCAAATTTTATCAAACGCTTTTATATGTTTACAGCAGGAGGCTTTCAGTGTCTCTGGTTTGCCATATTGCCAGTAATAGAAGTCTAAACTGAAGAATATTTTCCGTATTTCAGATATCATATACTGGTCAGTTTAAGTATTTTGTTTAACTCTGCTGCAAGATTACCATTTTGCTTTGTTTATAATCATTTTAGTGTATTCAAAGTTTTATTAATTACTCAAGCTTTTGGATCATGATTGAAACAATTTCCTATGACACGTTTATAAAAAAGTTTTTATATGTATTTTCCTAAAAATGTTTAAAGTTTTCTTTCTTCATTTCAATCTTCATTCCAATTGAAACTGACTTCTGTGTATGAAATGAAGTAAGGATATTATCTTTCCATATA
Organism: Canis aureus; assembly: GCF_053574225.1. Taxonomy (NCBI): domain Eukaryota; kingdom Metazoa; phylum Chordata; class Mammalia; order Carnivora; family Canidae; genus Canis; species Canis aureus. Next base: position 10,923,951 of record NC_135635.1, read on the forward strand.
AATAACCAATTACCAAGCACCTGTCATTGAATAATTCGTCATTTGGCCATATAAGTTTTCATATGTATGTAAATTTTTATTAGAGACAGGCTTTCAATTAATGACTAAATGTATTTTAATGGTTATCTTTCCAGGTTCTTTCTTTCTTCTCACATTAATTTTGTGCTTTTTAATTTTATTGGAAAATTGACTCTTTGAAGAAGAGTCAATTCATATTCTCTCTTTGAAGAATATGTTAGCATAAAGTCTATAGCAGTTTCTTATGACTTTTTAAAAATTTTGCATTGTTTTTCATCATTACAAGGGTTTATCTTCTCTCTGAATTCTGATATGTCTTTTTTTCGATTTAGTCTAACACTGCTCTGGGATTGGGCAGTACCTTCAAGTTTAAACTGAGTGGGCCATTTTGACCTGAACTTCTTACTTTTTAAAACAATTGTACACCTTTATTGTTGCCAGGGAAATGTTTTCTTGATCCCATATTTTAATTTCTTTGATTATTACCGAAGATGACTATTTTGTTTCTTTTATGTACGCTTCCTTGAACCATCTCATGTTCTTTATCCCCTCTCCTCACTATATTTTTTATTAGCGTCTTGGTATTTTTCTCATGAATGAATACATACTGTTTACATATTAAATATATTAACCCTTTATTGGTCATAGTGATAATTTTCCCCAGATATTTGCTTAATTATGTCTTTAATTGTACTCTGTACTTTCTAATCTGTATTTTATTCTTTGTTTGCATCACATTACCCATATCCACATATATGTGTAGTGTATATTTATATATGTGTGTGTATGTATACATATGTGCATGTGTATACTCTGTTACTGACTGAAAAATGTCTGGAAATGGATGAACTCCTTCAGGTAATAGACTGTTTTGAAAGGATTTTAGAATTCTTTAAATTAAACCAGATAAGATTTTCATTTAAAATTTCTCTGAGAACTTATTAAGATGCTATTATAACATTAAGGGTTTCTTTTATTTTTTAAAAATATTTTATTTATTTGTTCATGAGAGATATAGAGAGAGGAGGGCAGAGAGAGAAGCAGGCTCCATGCAGGGAGCCTGATGCAGGACTTGATCCCGGGCCCCCAGGATCACACCCCGGACTGAAGGCAGTGCTAAGCTGAGCCACCCGGGCTGCGCACATTAAGGGTTTATGTTACTATCTTACATGATACACACACACACACATACACACACACACACACACACACACACATACATATTCATTTGGTATACCAGTTGATTTTGCTGAAGTTGCTCTACAATAATGAGTGACAAAAATGCTTACTTCCTAATTATTTTCTTTTGAAAAAAATTACAAATGTACAATAAGCTGACTTTGTTTGCAAAGAAAAATGTCAGAAGTGACATTTCCACATTTCAGTATACTAATGATCTTGGCCAAAAGAAATGTAAAATCAGCCAAGGCTACTGTCATTTTTAGGGGCTCACAATTGGAGGAATAAACAATATGTTAAGATTATTCACTGTTAACATATAATTATGATCCCTAAATATCAGCCTAACCATGTTGATTGAATCCTGCTAGAATGGGCAAAAGTGTCATTTAGTTAGCAATACAAAATTATCAACAAGCTAATAAAAATGGCATTCTAGAATGTCAGATTAGGAGAGTGGAAGGGGATGGGAAAGGTCTGTATATAAAGCTAAAGTGGGTTTGGTATGCAAACTGTAGCACTGACCCAGTCAAGGGATCAGTTTAAGTAAAATTAGTCATTGTACAGTACAGACTAATCAACGTATTTCATGTTTTCACTTCCATCTCATCATGAACCATTTACCTTGACCCCTAAAAGCATTCTCTCAGCAAGGCTGCCTCATAGAAGAAGCTGTTTAGGGTAGATGACACTTGATACTTCAGAGAATTCAAGGAAGATGTTTTGTTCTTTTGATCTGCAATTTAATTGAAACACAGTAGTACTTAACCTTGAAATATTATGCCTTGCATTTGTCCATGTCACCATCTGTAACCAATCATATCAATGTAGTTAATTCAGCAGTTCCCAAAATATTTTTGCTGAGTTAAAACCCTGTGATTTTTCCATATGAAAGTTTGAAATTATATATTATGTATATACATACATACATATGTGTGTGTGTATATATATAATTTATATCTCAATTTATCTGTAACAGTTCTTTTTTTTTAATTTTTTTTTTATTTATTTATGATAGTCACAGAGAGAGAGAGAGAGAGAGGCAGAGACATAGGCAGAGGGAGAAGCAGGCTCCATGTACCGGGAGCCCGATGTGGGATTTGATCCTGGGTCTCCAGGATCACGCCCTGGGCCAAAGGCAGGCGCCAAACCGCTGCGCCACCCAGGGATCCCCTGTAACAGTTCTTAACTTATTATTGGTTTGCACTTTTCCACCCTGAAGTATCAGATTAGAAAGTTGACATAGAAGTAAAAATTATAGATAGCAACTGAAAGAAAATTGCAAGTGCTTTATCTTAGAATGCCCAGCATAGGCAGTGATAATTCAAACAAGACTCCCCTCCTTTTTTTTTTTTTTTAAAGATTATCGGGCAGCCTGGATGGTTCAGTGCCCGCCTTTGGCCCAGGGTGTCATCCTGGAGACCCGGGATCGAGTCCTACGTCGGGTTCCCTGCATGGAGCCTGCTTCTCCCTCTGCCTGTGTCTCTCATGAGTGAATAAATAACATGTTAAAAAAGAAAAAAAAGATAATATCAACTGCTTGTCTCCAGTGGAAACTGCCCTCCACATCATCTGTACTACTTTGGAGTAATTTATTCATTCATTCATCTACTGTGTTACTGGCACTACACAGAATGCTAGAGATAATATGATAAATTTAAAGAGACACTGTTTCCGCTCTCATGAAGTTTACAGGCTTGTGGGAACACAGTCATAAATCAAATAATCAGGGTAATGAGTATGTAATTACAAACTGAGAAAAATGCTCTGAAGGAAAGGAACAAGATTCTAGAACATAAAAGAAGGACATCTAGACTGGTGAGGAAAGGTGGATTTCTCTGGTAAAGCAAACCTTGAGGTAGAGTTAACTGGGAAAAGGAAAGGGGAGCATTCCAGACAGGGAAACAGCCAGTGTATAAGGGCCATGTAACCAGAGGAAGCCCAAAGCCATTCCTCTACTTTCTCCCCTCCAAATCCCCAGGGCTGGTGGATTACGGCCAAAGAAGAGTGCCTTGCCAATGCTGTTGCTGCTGCTACTTAGAGTTTAAGGCTGAATCCATGACAAGGAGATTTCTGGTTGGGCTGAGACAAGTTGAATTGCCCTATGCCTAGGACTAACCACCTGTGCTCTTCTCCCAAAACATACCAGGAGAGACATGAGCTTTGGCCCTTGTCTAATAAGAATAACTCTTACATAAACAATAATTGAACATTAGGTGATGCCTGAAACAAAATTATTGAAACCAACAGAACAAAATTTTAAATATAATAAATATGTACAAAAAAGGACATTAGAAATCTAAAAGAGCTCTTGCATAGTATATGTTCTTTATAGACTTCTCCACCTTTATAAGGCTACCTTCCTATTTCTAACCCTTCCCCCACTATTTGTAACAATCCTGTATACCTTAAGAACTTAGACACTAATCTCCTTATGTCTTCTATCTTGTTTATATTAATCACTATAAGAATCCTAGGACTCCCAGTTTATTCCACATATCCCATAGCTTATATGTCACTTCTCTGACCTGTTTCCCACCCTTTCCTAAAGTCTTGAAACCCTTCCATTGGGCCCTGCAGATATAACAATCAGTCGTCAGCAAATCACTCCTATCCTTGACCTATAATTCCCTTCTAAGTGTATTGGATTCAAATTAAAACGGTCTACATTTAAACACACTATTTCATTTAAATATATCAGGAAATTAAAAAGAGGCAGTACAAAGATAGAGATGATAATATAAACAAATGCTGGCTCACTGAAAAGTTTAAGATCGACCTTTGGTAAAACTGATAAGGAAAATAATAAAATACAGAATGAAAAGGCAGAAACAACCATAGACATAATACAAATAAAAAATGGTGAGAGTATTATGAATAACTAGCTGCTACTACGGATAAATTTCAAAGCTTAAATGAAATGGGTCAACTTGTAGAAAATTGTCAAAATGTGAAAAGTGTCATAAGAGGTTCTCCAGTAACTAATTAACACTAACAAGGGTGTGTGTGGAGCATATTTCTCTAGAAAGTTTATTTGCTGGTCAGAAGAATTAGCAGAAGTTGGGGCACCTGGGTGGCTCAGTTGGTTGTGTCCAACTTTTGATTTCAGTTCAGGTCATGATCTCAAGCCCTACACTGGTAGAGCCTGCTTAATATTCTCTCCCTCTCCCTCTACTCTCCCCTCCTCCTTCTCTTAAAAAAATTAGTAAACATTGCTGTGAACAAGAATTGGTCTTTATAATTTAAGTAAAGCCGATGTGAGCTTATAGCAAGAGAAGGAGAAAGAAAAAGAGGAAAGAGCAAAGTCCAAAGACACTGAAATAGCAACCAAAAATCTCTACTTCCAAAAAGCTTCAGTTCCAGATAGTTTTGTAGGTAAGTTCTACCAAACTTGTAAGGAAGATTTAGTTCTATTTTGTGAGAAGTTCTTTCAGAAAAAAGTAAGAGTGAAAGCCTATCTAGCTCATTTTATCAGACTAGCATAATCTTATACAATGGGATAAAAACAATAAAAGTAACAGAAGATAAAGGTTAATTTCACTTATGAACATAGATGACCTAGGAATAAACTTAACCAAAGAGGTGAAAGACCTGTACTTTGACTATAAAATGCTGACAGGAAAAACTGAAGATAACACCAACAAATGGCAAGATATTCCATGCTTATGGATTAGAAGAATTGATATTATCAGAATGTCTATATTACTCAAAGCAATATACAGATTCAATACAATCCCTATCAAAATACCAGTAGCATTTTTCACAGAACTAGAACAAATTATACCAAAATTTATATGGAACCAGAGAAGATTTCCAAATAGCCAAAGCAGTCCTGAGAATGAAAAACAAAGCTGGAGGTATCACAATTCCAGATTTCAAGATATATTACAAAACTGTAGTAATCAAAAACTGTGGTATCAAAATACTTGCACAAAAATAGACACATAGATCAAGAGAATGGGATACAGACCCCAGAAATAAGCTCACATTTATATGGTTATTTAATCTATAACAAAGGAGGCAAGACTATATAATGGGAAAACACAGACTTCAACAAATGGTCCTGGGAAAACTGGGCAGCTACACGTAGAAGAATGAAACTGGACTATTTCCTAACACAATACACAAAAATAAACTCAAATGGATTAAAGACCTAAACATGAGACCTGAAACCATAAAAATCCTAGAAGAGAACATAGGCAGTAATTTCTCTGACATTAGACATGGCAACATTTTTCTAAATATGTCTCTTAAGGCAAAGGAAACAAAAGCAAAATCAAGCTGGTGGGGTTTACATCTAAATAAAAATACAACCTTCTGAATGGAAGAAGATATTTGCAAATGATATATCTGATGATGGATTAATATCCAAAATATAGAAAGAACTTCTATAACTCAACACCAAAGAAATCATTAAAAAAATGGGCAAAGGGGATCCCTGGGTGGCTCAGCGGTTTGGCGCCTGCCTTTGGCCCAGGGCGCGATCCTGGAGACCCGGGATCGAATCCCACGTCGGGCTCCCGGTGCATGGAGCCTGCTTCTCCCTCTGCCTGTGTCTCTGCGCCTCTCTCTCTCTCTCTCTCTCTCTCTCTCTCTCTCTGTGACTATCATAAATAAATAAAAATTTAAAAAAAATTAAAAAGAAAAATGGGCAAAGGACCTAAATTAGACACTTTCCCAAAGAGGACATACAGTTGGCCAACAGACACTTGAAAATATTCTCATCAGTCATCATCCGGGAAATGTAAATTGAAACCACAATGGGATATCACCTCACAACCGTCAGAATGGCTAGAATAGAAAACACAAGAAACCAGAAGTGCTAGTGAAGATGTGGAGAAAAAGGAACCTCCCTTGCACTGTTGGTGTGAAGGTAAATGGGTGCAGCCACTGTGGAAAATAGTACGGTGGTTCCTCAAAAACTTAAAAATAGAAATACTTATGATCCAATGACTCTACTATTGGGTACTTCCCCAGGGAAAAGGAAAACATTAATTCAAAAAGATATATGCACCCCCATGTTTATTGCAGTATTATTTTATGCAGAAGCAACCTAAGTGTCCATCAATAGACAAATGGATAAAGAAAATGTGGCATAGACACAGAACCCCCAAACACACACACAGAGTAGAATATTACACAGCCATAAAAATTGAAACCATGCCATTTGAGACAATATGGATGGACCTATAGAGTATTATGCTAAGTGAAATAAAGGAAATGGAAAAAAAAAAAAAAAGAACCAAAATGAGAACCAGAGAACAGATGGTTACCAGAGAGAAAGGGCTTGGGGATCTGGGCAAAATGGGAGATGGGGAGAGGGAGATACAGGCTTCTAGTTATGGAATAAGTCATGGGAATAGAAAGAGCATAAGGAATACAGTCAATGATATTCTAACAGCAATGTAATGAGACAGATGGTATCTATGTATAACATATCGACTTGTCAAATCATTAAGTTGTACACCTGAAGCTGATGTAACATTGTGTATCAATTATACTTAATTTAAAAATACATGAAACAATCCTTAAAATGTTAACTGGATCTTTCAGGGTATTTAAAAATTAATACATTTCAAACAGGAATTGAAGATCATCAGAATTACTACCAATGTAACTCACTATATTAACAACCATGTAAGAAAAATCATGTCAATGGATAGAAAATATTTCTAAAATTCAAGAACTATGATTAAAACTCAGAAAACTAAGAATGGAGGGCTTCTGTAGTTAAGGGCTTAGTTAAGGACTTCCTTAACTTGATAAGATTACATACAAAAAACCTACAGTAAATGTTATATTTAATAGGAAAACATATCTCTTCCCTCTAAGATGTGGAATGACATGGTTGCCTACTATCACTGCTGTTGTTCAACAGAGTGGATCCTGGATAACAGGATAGGAAAAGAGAGAAAGAATAGGTAAAAGCAGGACAGGGCGGATGTTAAACTTTCATTACATACAAACTATAAAATTACCTGCCTTTGGAAACCTACAAGTTTCAACAACTAACAGTGGTAAGAGAATTCAAGGGTATAAAAAAAGAACTCACAAAAAATCAGGAGAATTTATCTACCTCAGTAGGGATTATATATCAGAATTATATATCCATACCCTCTATTGTATAACTAGGCACTGTGATCCTCCAGTCCCATTATGGCAGAGGATACTTCATTCCAAAATTATGTTGGCATTGGCTATGGGACTTGTTTTGGTCAATGGTCTGTTAGTGGACTGAATGAGAACAAAAGCTTTCCACCTACTTGAATGGTTCAGTTTGGTTCTCTTGCACTCCTACCAGTCACCAAGAGAAGAATATTCCTTAGGTATCTCCCGTTTCAAGGAGAATGGAGAGCCATATAGAGTGGACCTGCAGCCAACCTGTAGCCCAGAGCCAAGATCAGCTGTTCTTCGTCCAGTCCCGAGAGCCCTAGTCAACCTAAGGACACCTGAGAGAGAAATAGACATATTCAGTTTTGTAAACCATGGAGTTTTGGATTGGCTTATTATACCACATTGCTGGAGTTACAGCTAATAAAACCAGTGATAAGTAATTTGAACTATAATCAAAAATAAAAACCAAGTCTCTATTATAGTCACTGAGCTTGTTGTTATTTAGGTTCTTATTAGCATTATTGTGGCAGTAGCTAAAAAAGCCCAGCCAGCAACAAATGGAAAATATAATAAAAATGAGATTCCAAACTTCCTAACAACCAAAAACTGTATTACTACATAAAAAATAGAAAAATAAAAAAATATCTAGTCATTAACCTAATGAAGAACACTGAAACTTCCATCATGTAATTTCTGTCGTGTAACATTAATTCTATCATGTAGTATAAAAGATAATGAGCGGAGGAATGTTCATTAATTTAAATGAATAATGCGGGCCCACGTTTTATAAGAACACATCCAACTAAAATGATTTATATGAATGGTATTAGAATGGTAGCATGTGAGTGGAGGGAAGCAAATGGATGTGGGAAAGGGAGACAGAAGGCAATCAGTCCATTGAATCAAAGCCTTTCGTTGTCAATTGATGGTGAAAGTCATAAACCAAGAAGTGTGTCACCTCAAGCCTCCATACCCAAAGTCCAAAACAAAACAAAAAACAAAGGGAAAATTAAAGCATCTCTTCTAGAGAATACTGAATACTAAGAAGAAACTATCACGCGTAATGTACGTACACAGAATACCATTTATAAAGTGAGAGAGAAAGTAAGCTTACTTTTTGATCAGTTAAATGTCTTCCAAAGCAGAGAGCAATAAGAAAGGGAGGGAAAAAAGCAGTATCTCATTTCTGTTTTTTTTTTTCCTTAAAACTTCTCATTCTATATTTGTACATATGACTATCTGTGTCTGGGTTTCCAGACACCTGGCTCTCTTCAACTAAGCACCAATAATTTCTACATCTGTACAAGTTGATGATAATCCTCATAATCAGCCAAATCCCTGTGAATGATCTTTGAGGATTGCAAGGGCCTACTTTACATCTGAGTTGGATTGCACAATCCATAATGGCCCATACAGCTGCTTAGGAGGAAGAAATATGTGCTATTTTGAAGGTGAAAAGGGATGAGAAGATAGGCCAGTCAGGAGGAGCACTGGGCAATTCCTTTGCATTCATGCTTTCCCCAGTGCTTGCTCACTCCTGGCTCTGGACCTTTAAGATAAAGAGGCTTCCTGGAACAGAAGTACATGGTGGGCAGTGGGCAGTGGGCAGTGTGGATCCTGGAATCCTGATCACATCACTCCTGCCTTTCCTTGGGAACCAATTTGCATCTACCTCGACACAACAAATACTTTCTCCCTGAAAAGTTATATATTAATAATAAGTGCAATGTAATGTGTACATTCTGTGCTTGGCCCAAGGCCAAGTACTCAGCTTATTCTCCTGTGGGTTTTTTACAGATAAAGAAACTGAGCTCAGAGAAGTTAATTTATCCAAGGCCCTGCAGTTAATTTTAAGAACTGGGGTATGTCTGATTCCAAGGACCCCGTGGGCTAGAGGATCCTGCCTGGGATCATTTACCATAACTGGTAAATGGCAGAAACCAGATTTAAATTGAGGTCTTGACTTCCACATTTTGGTTTTCACCACTCACTGAATAGTTGAGTTTATGAACAATGAGCGAAGCGATCAATCAGTGCTGTTTAAAGAGAAACATACTTGATTAATTTTGCCAGTGAATATTAAGAAATATGCTAATATCATGCTTTTTATTAGATTTGAGTTATAAATGTTACTGTTGCCAGAGGTTAAAGGCAGCATCAAGTCTTAAAACAACTGATTCAGAATAGGTTTTGGGTAGGGTACGACCCAGGGCAGGGACTGAAAGTAGGATGCCAAAGGGAGATTATAGCATAATCCTCCCACATAAAATATATTTTTTAAAAGATTTTATTTCTTTATTCATGAGAGACACAGAAAGAGGCAGAGACACAGGCAGAGGGAGAAGCAGGCTCCTCCCCATGGGGAGCCTGATGTGGGACTTTATCCCAGGACCTCGGGATCATGACCTGAGCAAGAGGCAGACACTCAACCACTGAGCCATCCAGGCATCCCCCACATTACCACTGTACATTAAGAAATATATTAGCTGGAATTAGAAACATGAATAGGAGTACTCTAAGATTAAATATTTTTCTGTGCCTCAGCTTATCCATATAATGAAAACAGTACTAGTACCTATCTCAGTGTTTAGGGGAAGGATTAAATGAGTTAACACAGGCAAAGTGCCTAGAACAGTGTCTGGCACATAGTGAGCACTTAATAATAGCTGTAAGTATTAATAATGTTATTGTTTCAGCCCTGCTTTAAAGGAACCAAACAGTAGGAGTCGGGGGGCGTAACAGTGAATAGTGCTTCCTGAAATGGCAAAGGGTACGTCACATCAAATTAAGAAATGAAAAAAGCAAAATTATATCCCCTCTTCCAAAATGTTTATTTTTCTAACATATGGATACCAAAGCTTTGAGAAACTAGTTTTTAAAAATCCAACAAAAATCTAAAGTGTGTCTCTATTCTTTAAATTCACAACCACTTCTCAGGCAGAGAGAGGAGTGGCTATATCCAGTCCTTGTGGGAAAAGCAGGCCTGAATGAGTGTCCTTTCTAAGGTTCTGTTCCACATGACCTTCTTGCGACCTGAGAATGTCACTTGATGCCATTTTTCTCATTCAAATCCACTGCGAATCTGGATAAAACCAGTTCCTTACAGAAATCCAGATGCTGCCTCTAACCCAAACTGCGCCCCATGAGTACATCATGGCCTCCTGCTCCCGCTCTGTAGTCAAGGCAATAGCAGTTGATATCTTAATTGCTGCTATCTGGCAGAGAAAGCATACACCTGTTGACGGACTGGCTCAAAACAATTTTCAAGAGGAACTTCAAATGGAAGACAAGATTCTTCCAGGCCAGCACCACCTCAGCTAGGCTACTGAAAGGAAGACCCAGTGCCCCGGGTTGATAGGATGCCTTTTCCAATGAGCACAGGTGCAAGTCACCATTTCTCCGGACTGATGTGTGGTCAGCACGTCCTCAGACAATATTAGAATAGGAAATCCCACAGAGACCTGCTAGAAATCCTCTCACTAGGACAATAGTTCCAGTCTGTGAATAATGCCTGGATAATATATTTATAAAAGATGTTGGAGATTTTCGACCTTGGCAAATGATATATGTTTAGAAATCCATCCTTAAGTGAACACATATTGTAAACAGGCAGGTCAGCTTAACAGGGATATCCTGTAAAATGTCCTTAATAAATATACAATTAAGGAATAGGGCTTGATGGCTTTTCTAGATGGAATTTTGTTATAGCTACCTTCAAATCCGATAGCTCAGGTTTGTTTGTTGAAGCTTCTTCTGACCTCAGGAGAATTACTTTATTTCCCAACTGCTACCACAAGCATTTATCTCATTCGGTTTTTTCTTGGTTTTCCAAAGTCTAATTGGGCCAGCTCTACCTACATGTGTTCAGCTTTCTAGTGATTTATTTCATATGTTCCTTCTGCTTATTTCAATTTGGCATTTGTTCCTATCATTCCCATATGTCAACAGGTTACTTTAAATTCAGCTATCTTATAGAGGCCCTGAAGATAACCATGATTTTCATACCAGTGAAAATAGTTATAGAAAAATAACTTCGGTATTTGGATGAGCTAATTAATTCCAAAGTGTTCATTTCCCACAGATCCTTAATTCCTGCACAAATGAAACTTGAGAAAACTTTCTCCCCATACAGGCCCTAATAGTATCAACTCCTTCTGTTTCTCAGACAGATCTTCTGTTTTCTTTTCTGTTCAACCCCAACTCTTTTTGGAAGAGTGATGATGCTGAGTGCTTCATAAACACCAGCAGCCAAAAGTGGAAGCATATGCTACTCAGAAGCCTTTATTGCCAAATTATATAGATCAGCTTCTTGACACTATTCTCTCACACGTATGGATCCCAGGACCAGCTGCACTCATTCATCTCCTTATAAAGGACTACCGTTCAACTGTTTTAATAAATGAAATGCTTTGAAATGCCCCTTTCTTTAAGAAAATGATATATTCTTATTTTATTTTTAAAAAAGACATAGCATCATTTAAATATGAAAATGTATTAATTTTACCAGTGAAATGATGACTAAATCTTCAAAAGACTTAGTTCCCATAAAAGATATAACACCAGCACTCTTGGTGGTGCTCAATTAATGAAGCATTTGATGGATACGGGGTACCAAGGCTATTTCAGCACAGAATAAGAACATCTGGGTACAAAGTGAAAAAGCCAAATATCATGATGCTTCAGTAGTTGACACCGAGTAGTCACATTTCGGGTAGAAATATTTCTCTTTTAACAAATCATTTCGTTATCTTAACATCTATATTAATAAGCTTATACAGCATTTGGTCTAAAGCACTTTCTAAACCCTTGGGTTCCCGTAACAGCTCTCCTGTCAAAGTGACATTAAATACATTTGACAGATGCAGCTGATGCCTACAGAGCCAGCTAGGTTTGACTGCCTCGTATCCCAGACCAGTGAGCGGGATGGCTTTGGCTTGATTTGTCACTGGAGCATCTCAACTTACTGCAGTATTACTAACAACGGGTATTGTACAACGTTCTGGTGTCCTCTTTTAAGCGGGGGATTTGGCTACACTTCAGAGCAAAGTAGTCATTTCTGTGGCTAGGGAAGCTTTGCAACCATTTTGATTGCATCGTGTTACCTTGTTAGTTCTTTGACAATAGCAGACAAATATTGCATTTGGGCTTTCCGTGTTGCTTGTGAGTAGTTACTGAATCTGACCTGCTTTTTAATGCAAACATTATGCAGACTGCAACCAGACAATGGAAAGTCTGTTTGCAACCTGAGCAGGGCTGGATGCAATCTTTCCCAGTGGGTATCTATCATTTCAGGTGCTGCTGAAGAATTCATTGTAGAATTTTCATTTTTCAACTGTTTGTTAGAATCACATACCAAGTCAAATTTAATTAGTTATATTCATCCGGCAGATGGTACAATATTCTATAATAAAGCCTAAATTCCTTTACTTAATTGAGTAATGCATTTCATATGATCTCTTTCACAAATTTCAAAACTGATTCTCCTTAAGCAGGCCTGCACACTATTTGGATGCAGGCCCAAACAGGTTAAAATTGATTTAATACTTTCCCCCCAAAGAACATTATGTAAATGAAAGGAAGTCTGCCCTGAGTGACTTATTTTAATGTCTGCTTCTACATAAATTACATCTGCATCTGGGACAAAGAAGTGGGAGTAAGATTATGTGGGAACAAATTTCTGAAATTTTGAATGCAACATGTTACAGAGATGGTCACATTTAAATGAATACAATTTGTTTCACACTGGAATAACTTAATGTCCATTATCAGTTTGTTGAAACCGTCTTTGATAATATTAAACACATTCGTCATAGCCATACCGATTTTGCTTCCAGGACAGCCAATTAATCTGAACATTAGAACTAGAGTGGAGGGTCTATCTCTATATATTATACATTATTATAGGCATTATAGGCATCTGTAGTGCCCAAACCATTTTTGGACAACACGGATCAATGGAATATTGCATTCTTGGTAGATCTTGAATTGCTGCTTTACCACCTAACAGTCAAAAGGGATTTCATTCTCCCCTAAATATTGTTACCATTACATCAGGCATCTGCCCACTTTTCCCTCAAGTGAAAACGTGATTTGAAACATGCTAAATTTTCCCAGCCTATATCAACAACCCATAAAAAGGTATGAGCTGATTCATCAAATGCCGGAAGTGGAAGAAATTTTATGCGTCTCTTATTCCAGAGACAGTAAATATTCTGCACATATGCTGGAATTGCTTTGCTCTAGCACCTACTGTAATGATGGTACATGTGGCTTCTCACCCTCTCTGCCGAAGCCCTCCAGTCACGAAGTGAATCCTATTTGCCATACTTTTCTCTTTTATTATGCTCATAAGGAAATTAAGGCACGGGATCCCTGGGTGGCGCAGTGGTTTAGCGCCTGCCTTTGGCCCAGGGCACGATCCTGGAGACCCAGGATCAAATCCCACGTCGGGCTCCCGGTGCATGGAGCCTGCTTCTCCCTCTGCCTGTGTCTCTGCCTCTCTCTCTCTCTCTCTCTATCATAAATAAATAAAAATTGAAAAAAAAAAAAAGAAATTAAGGCACAAAGACTTGCAGTAGAACCCTTTAACTTAATGACAGAGGTGACTAAATCCAAGAAAAGACTAATAAATATCTCAACTCCTAGCTAGATATCTTCCCCACTGCATTATGTTACCTCCTGAATGAAAAATTCTAGGGTCCAGATTGATGGGGAGGAAACATAACTTTCCTCTATGCTTTTATCTTGAGTAGCTGGGGCTTACAAATTAAACTGACACAAAACAGATTAATGGGGGAAAAGGTTGCAGGTTTTATTTTTATTCATTTATTTGACACAGAGAAAGAGAGTGCAAAAGCAAGGGGAGTGGCAGAGAGAAAGGGAGAAGCAGACCTCCCACTGAGCAGGGAGACCAATGTGGGCTCTATCCCAAGACCCTGGGATCATGACCTGAGCTGAAGGCAGACGCTTCACTGACTGAGCTACACAGGCACCCTGGATGCGGGTTTTATTGTTGTGAATATTTTTTTAGGTGCATAGCAGAAGTAGCAGAAAGGAAGTGAAAACTCGAAGAACTGAGTAGTCTAGGAAATTATATACCATTTTAACAAAGGGCAATAAATTGTGGAGAAGTGGCTAGAAAGTGGAAAGGGGACTCTGGATTCTAATGGTGATAAATTGTGAGAGAGTGAGTAGGAAATACACAGGAAATAAGTATCATGGAAGATAAAGTTTGTTTATATGGATTCATCTTAGTATGACTCCCTGTCTCTGATTATAAGAGCTGGGCTCCTCTTCCTGGGTACCTTCCTCAGAGCAGAATTTCTGCCCCAATTTTAGACATATAAGGGGGGGGGCAGGAACTCTTCTTGCATATCTTTTAATTCTCAGTTGCCTTCAGCTTAAAATAATTATTATGCCAAAATGACATATTTGGGGATAGCATAGTCTGATCCCCTTTAAACTCTAGACAGTGAGGATATATAACCATTATGGTTTCAAGTTTCTTAGCTAACTTAGTGAACAAAGTAAGCAATCCTTCCAGGCACAACCACCAGCCATTTGCCTACCATCACACCACCACTCCATGCCACCCCCAGCCACTTAATCTCTGGGTTGTCTTTCTGGGTCTTGCCACTTAAAGTTTCTATGTTACAGCTTTACTTGTCATCTTTAAATTATCTATTACTTTTAATTCTTTTAGTTTCTAGATGGAAAAGATTCTACTTATCTGAGCCTTTTGTATGTCTCTTATGGACCTATTGCTTCAAGTTCTTCATCAAGCAGTTCCCTGACTCCAGGTTTACTGTATTAGAGTGTACTATACAGGCTGATCTCTGAGAAACCCAAGTGAAGTGCAAAAATCATGTATTTAAGGAGATACCTTTGAATCCATTCCTTGTTCTGATAAATACTGGCAGCAAGACTTTAAGCAGAACAATTATGGACACTAAATTTCCATGCATGGATGTCACCTAGGCCAGAGTTGAGGCTCAGTTAATGGTGCAAATTTGATGATGTTGTTGTTGATGATGATATTGACTAGTGGCAATATACTACTCTGTTTTACATAGTTTTCTCCGAAAGAACCTAGTTATAATTATCTATAGATTTCTTCCTTTCTCCTACTCCTTCCCCCATGCTTCCCCCTTATAAACACATCAGACACAACCATACTTAAATACTTACAATATTCACTTATTTAGGAAAGGCAACTCTGTCTAGGCCCAGAGAGATTTCACTGACTTTATTACATGCTAAGATGTAACATTTAAATATCTTACACAAAAGTCAACTTAGTTATCTCTTCCTCTAGGTATCAGTACCTAACAAGGTAGACGACCAGCACCTGGTATCCAAAGGCTGTACTAATCTCTGTTGTCTCTTTAGTCATATTTCTTCCCTCTAAATTCTAATCTCCTTTGGAAAAGAGTTTGTGTTTAGTGCAGTGTGTCTTGCATCATAGTAGGCAATTATTTCTTAAAGAATAAGTGAATTAATGTTATCTGGGATGGAAGGTAGGGAAAAATAAGGAGGCCAATTCCCCAGCCACTATGATTTGGGGATAATGAATATTTGGAAATTACTTGGACAAAAAATGAAAATTATTAAATTTATAGTGATTAAATTGAAGCTATCTAATTGACCCTTTTCACTTTGAAAAACAAATAGCTGATATAACAAGTTCCCATTTAGTTGCATTTAAGCAAAAAGATGTGTTTTCTTTTCTTTTTTTTTTTTAATGAAAAGCCAAAGCACTGGATGATTCATATTTCTAGGAAAATATTCCTATAGGCATTTTCATCTCTGAATAAACATTCATCTTCAAAAGTATGTTTTTAATAAAATGGAAGACCAGTGCATTTATTTTATGATGTTTCTTGATGAACAGGTTCCAGAGATTTTTTTAAAAAAGGTCTGTAGGGCTCACTCTAGGCAAACATGTGTCATAGGGAAAGCTTGTCTTTACTTTCTATACACAGAACCTGAACCAATCAATCCTACTAGCATTAGAGAAGATGGTATAATAGTGCTATGACTTAGAGAGATACCAGGAAGGGCTCCAGTGAACTTCTTGGCATAATGAACTGGTAATAA